>NC_077245.1:60047785-60790285 GCF_947179165.1 Solanum dulcamara
ACATTGATATCTTATACAACCAAAAGTAATAAACCCTACAACTCAGACCATGTACCAGTCCTTCCAATTTCTCAACAATTGATACAATCAATCATTTCTTACTTTGCCCATCCATACCTTGACAAAACCAACTACCATAAATGTATACTTACGATGCAAAACTTCAATGTCGATTCAAACCAAGTAAACTAATCCACTTATCAATCAATATTAGCCCATACTTCGACGATTTTATGCAATCACATACCTTAGCATATCATTAAACACTTATACGTTGATTTTATCATTTCCCTCATTAGGAACCCAAATCGTGTTAGTCATTAAACTCGAAACCACTATAGAACTTACTACAACACTAGAGTCGAATGTTCGTAGACTTTACTCTCGAGGTATAAAAATCTTTGGCCAATGCATTCCAATTAGACCATTATTTCATTTCTTGGGAGGTGAACCATTCCAAGGCCTCCTTAATTAAACTTCAGCTAAAGAGCTGCATTAGCAAAGCTTTGTTCTTCTCAACTCCTACTAGTTGATCACAATATGCTCTCAGATGAGCCAAAAGGATTTCCAGTTCCTCCGAAAGTGTCAAATTTTGGCACTTTGAACCCCTCTGGAAGGTCTAAATTTGGGTGGATACATAAATCTTCATACCCAACCAATGAACACTAGATACTATTATTATAACCCAAGTGAGACAGATGAAGTCACATGTTTCCAAACCTAACTCTCCAATATCCTTGAAGTTAAATCCTTCAATATTTACAATCAGAGTACATACTTTATCCCTTGCCTCATTCTGAAGGCCAAACTGCATCCCATTAATTCTCCCATTATAAGTTTTAAAAAATTTCAATTCTACTCGAGTGGTTTCCAACACATCATACAACTTTCTATATAACTACACTACTCATCAAGTAGTGGCAACCTCAAACTTAGATCTTCGCAAGTTGTCATTATCATACTAGACCCCTTTAATCGAAAGTCATTACCATATAGTTGCACCCTCATTTCCATCCCTAACTTTTATTAGCACGCTCAATCACAAAGTTAACCTTACCGTCTATGTGATACTTCAATCTCCTTATATAGTCTAATCTCATGAATTAACCATTGTCCATACATATTATCTACATGGTACATGCACTTGCATTCACACAAAAATGCTTGATGAAACTTTCTTTACACACAATCTTATTATTTCAATGACAATCTACACCTTTTGGCTCATAAAGAAATCACCAATCCTCAATTAGATCCTCAAAACACACATCACTATCTAAACACATTAATACCTCACTAAAGATCCACCACTATAATTTTCCTTATAAATCATGCCTACGTCAAGTGTCCATAGTAACAACCAATTGGTTTCTCAAATTTGAATGCAACATCAAACTTTATTACCCGAGTAGATGAAACATCTGATAACTCCTTAAGTAGCTAGTATTCTTACTTGCCAACTAATTTCTCTGTTCCCATATATTACTAGTACCATATCGTGAGAGCCTGGCAAAGACACCACTAGAACACATCATATCCATCGGAAATATTATACCTAGATAGTCTACACCTTCCTACTTATCATAAACTGTCATACATTATCAAAGTAGTTTCGTCTCTAGCCAAAAATTATATGCACCCTTTTGTAAACTAGGTCAATAGTAGAAGTAACACAACCTATAACCTTAACCAGATAAACACATATATCACAATAGTAGACGTATCATAACCCTTCCTAATATACACCTACTTTATAAAACCATCATAAAAACTTTGGTCTCGATTGATGTAACATCATCATCCTCATACACTAAGCAACCCATTCTTTTATGAAGAACCTCACAGACTGTTGTCCCCAAAGTCATAGTGCTCATAACATAGTCACTTCCCTAATTATACCATTCTCCATTGTCAAACCACTTCAGATATCGTATAACCCATATAAGTGCTATTTTTTGTTGTTGAATAACTGACCAGATAGGATGAGATGTTTATTAAGTCTCTCAACCATTGTTCATCTTTCAATACCATATACTTGAAACATATCATTGAACCACAACCTTAATTACTCTTTTTGAATAGCAGAGCATTCTAAGTCTGACCACATATGTTTTTCATAATTATATCACTTACTGCCTCAATAAAAAATGTAACATTAAAACCAAGTGATGAACTCTTAACTGCACGCACGCAGGACCAAGCATGAGTCATCACTATATATGAGAGGACAGAGTGAAGTGATAGGAATTAGATCGAACCAAGGATGAATGATAGGGAATCATGAAGTGAATATCTTTTCTAACAGTCTTCAAAGCCTCCCGAATATAACTACAGACATCTCTGTATCAATCCTCGAGACTATACTTAGACTTGACTTACACACATGAGACCTATTAGCCTAGGGCTTTGATACCATTTTTCACGACTTAAACTTTGGTGTGATGAAACTTATCCAAACCCACCAGACAAGTCATCCTAAAACCAATCAACTATGAAAGATAATACAAAAGCAATTTCAATAGGATGGATATATAAAAGCAAAAGTTTTAATCAACTATAATAACCCTCAAAGACTTATTGTCACATGTACAAGCCTCTACATAAAAGGGGAAATAAGATATAAGTACAAGTCCCAATGTCTTTGTTTCTCAAATACAATAGTACATTTTAAAAAGGTACAAGGGAGATCACTAGCGACAATCATCTACCTCTCAAGTTTCCTTGAAGCCTCAGATAAGGAAAAAGGGAATAAATAATCACGGTCAGGGCTCAAGACCTACACAAGTATAGATAACAAGGAATGAGTATTAAAAAATAGTACTCAACAAACCAACTAACAAAACCATGTAAATCTAATAGAACACTAGAACTCCTTTCATCCCAACCGAACCTCGTTAACTATAAAACTTCATCGAAATCAACCCAATCCAAAGTAAATAGTTTATATGACACATAGATAAATAATAACTCATCAGCATCATCAAATAAGTCACATAAATATCAAATATGTCAACTACGGAGATAACAAGGGGTATATACTCAACTTTATGGTGATAAATAAGATGTAATGCGATGTTAAGAAAAGTGACCCATGTTTGTCAAAATGATACACATTCGCTATAACTCAGGCCAGCACCTATTGGAGATGCACAACGTCCATGTATTCACTGGAACTATTTCCTATTGGCATCCAATAATCATTCTCCATCAGCATAATCATCAATCGGGTCTAATCACAGTGTTTCAAAACTAATGTAATTAAGAATGATCACATAAATAATAAGAATATAAGGGCGTCCACAACCATAATGTAATTCATATCAAGACAATTCACATCACAATTTCAGTAGTACATCAACACCAACATATACATCATTCACATCAATATAAGTCATCAAAGTCTCTGTTTTATTACCTCCTTTATCTCATAATTAGGATCACTAAGTGAGAAATTACTTCAAGTATATTCCCACTATCAATAATGAGCAAATGACAATTTCATTAAATTAACAATCACATTAGGGATATCATAGTATTTCATCAAATTCATATCGATTTTAAGTCAAGAAGTTCACATTTTCGATCACAATTATAGCACACGATGCCTTTTTACTTACCCCATTCTTTCATTAAGATTAATTTACATGATTTCTATCCCCTACCTCATTACTATTACTCCCAACACACATATAAAAGGAAATTCAAAAATTCTACAAGATATATCGGGTTTTAGAAGTTTACTTGCCTTAATCAATACTTGATCAATCAAACACTTGAACCTTCCTCTTATGAATAGTTTCCAATTCACAACAATCTAATCAAATAATAATTCACAATCAAATTTTGGAACTAATGACACTAAAATCATGAAATTTTTAAAAAAGGACAAAATGATTCAAAAATCCAATTCTAAAAAATAGACTCAAATCAGGAAGTTTTTATATGAAAATATTCCTTAAAGCATTTGGAACTCATTAGCAAAACCATTTCAAAACAAAGACTGAAACAACCCTTAATCACCTTGCTAAAAAACTTTGAGTTCTTAAGAAAATTCCCAAAATTTGAAGTCCAAAATCAATAATTCAGAGTTAAATTCACAATATAATTGATGGTAATTGAAGATTCTTATTTAAAATCACTTACCTAATCAACAAGCCTCAAAATATCATTTCACAAATCACCTATCCGAGCTCTTGGGCCGCAAAAATGTCAGAATAAAGTTAAATCCTGGCTAAACCCCTTCATGTATCATAATTGCGATCCCAAGATTACTATCGCAGCCATCGCAAAAGAGACACTAGGTCATGAAAGCGACCTCTGCAAAACCAACGGCCTTAGCTAAAGAGACATCGGGTGGCAAAAGTGACACTTGAAAAACTGATGGCCTTCGTAAAAGCAAAGGGTAATCACAGAAGTGATTATCACAAAAGCGATAACCCTTCCACGATCGTGAGGCCTGGAACCAGATAGCAGCACACTAAAATCACACCACCTCTCAAACTTTTAGACCTCTCAAGATTCATCAAAATCCCGCACACACAAACTATATATGTTACCCTACTAAATTCGATATTTTAGGTTTAATAAAAACCGTCAGAATTCAAATTTGAGGTCTTCTTGACCCAAAATCTATTTAGTCACAACTAAACTAGGTTTAGACTCAAAAAGATAAAAATGCTCTCAGAGCATCTAAAAAATACACTAAAACTCATTCTAGGACTAAAATCATCCCTCCAATCCAAGGGAGTTATTGGAATTCTATTTCGAGCTGTGAACTCTGAATGTTGACCAAAGTCAACTCTAGGATCATAAACTCAACAATTTCAAACCTAGGACCTCAAACCCATGATACCACTCTAAATATGATTTTGTCAACTCTCCTAGAACAAATTTCACATTTTGGAGCTGATGAAGTCAATAAGATTCCATTTCGAGATTCAAAACTCTAAAAGATATCAAAAACCACTATTTAACAATTTTCGCCTTCAAAACTCAAAACTTTCCAAAAAATCTTGAGTTTCAAAGAAATTCCCAAACTAACTTTATAAACTGATCGAATATAACTTGAGGCAACTATCAAGAGGGGTAAAATAATCATTTTATAAAAATTTTGAAAAATGACATTCAGGGTCATTAAATTAGCTATCCTAGTGCTTCTCCTTAGGGTTCTCCAGTCTTGTTTTCCAAGAAGGGGGATGGTAGTATGAGGATGTGCATAGACTATCGGTAGTTGAATAGGGTCACAATTTGAAATAAGTGTTTGTTACCTCTTATATATGATCTCTTTGACAAGTTGTGGGGTGCATCAATATTTTCTAAAATTAATCTAAGGTCAGGTTACCATCAGCTAAAGATAAGTCCTAAGGATGTACCTAAAACGATATTCAAAACTCGGTATGGGTTGACCAATGCACCAGCACCTTTCATGAGTTTGATGAATAGGGTGTTTAAATCATTTCTAGATTCTTTTGTAATCGTGTTCATTGATGACATTCTAGTCTATTCAAAGAGTAAGGAAGAACATGCAGACCATCTTCGTATTGTTCAGGATGTCATAGGAAAATAGAAATTGTATACAAAAAATGTTAAGTGTGAATTTTGTTTGTCTTCTGTGGCTTTTTTGGGACATGTGGTTTCAAATAAAGGAGTGATGGTAGATTCCCAAAAGATTAAAGTAGTCAAGAACTAGGTTCGGCCTAGTTTGATGACTGAGTTTAGGAATATTTTAGGGCTTGCCAGTTATTTCAAACAACTCGTGAAGAATTTTACTTCTATTATGTAAGGTCCCATATGTTTTAAAGATTGGAATGCCTTATAATAAGGTAAAATAGAGGTAAAATGGCTTCAGAGGATTTTTTTCGAACTCGATGAATTCAAATTGTTTATATGAGGTAGGATTGATTACTAGGTATTTAAAGACTGTTAGATGTGGTGTAAGATCATAAGGGATCTCTAACACCAAGTCGACTCCAAAGAATTTGTAAGTTTTCGTATGAGTCCATTAAGGTTCAACTTCAAATGACCATATCTCTTAGCATATAATGAATTAGGTGGCCCATGACCTATCAAATTAAAGTTTTTTGAGTCTTCTTTCCAACGCCACCAAGATTGTATTATTTGGACTTTGGAGTAAAAGTTATGTCCTCTTAAACATAAGTGTATGCTCAAGGACTTGCTCAATTTTGTTTCAATGGACTGTGGGGGAACACCTCTGCGTCGCAAACCTGTTTCCACTTAGTTCAAAATTCAACAAAAATTTCCCATTTCAAGTAAGGGCAACTTAGATATTTTCCTAATTATTAATTGATGAACCTGGATGTTTTAGGGCCTAATTCCTCTTTATAAACTAACCTACACCTCTAATTTCATTCATTCTTCTACAATTCACCTACACAAATACTTTTGTCACGACCCAACCCCGTAGGCCATGACTGGGGTCCGACCTGGACCCCCGTATACATATCTATCAATTATGGTAAAGTCAGATTATAGACACGTAATATATATAAAACAAGTGAAGTCAAACTGGACTACAACCAACACAACGCCATGCATTAAAGCCCTATTGGGCGATAATATTTTTATAACCCTGTAGCCTCTTTCATTTGTATCACCTCCTGAAAGGGTACGCAAGCCGACAAGGCTGTCATAACATAATAGCATATATCATACATCATTTAAACCCAGCTGAATCAAACTAACATACACAACCCATATATACATGTCTCCAGACCTCTAAAATATTAACGATAACATATAGCGGGACAAGGCCCCCGCCATACCCCTGAATAGACAAAATCATTTTATACATTAGTGGTCAGTATCAAAAACTAAGCTCTGATACAATGGAGCCTCTTTCAGTTGAGCTACGTGGAATCTTAAGCTCACAGACTCCCAAAACTTGTATTTGTACTTGTGGGCATCAAACGCAGCCCCCCCCCCCCCGAGAAAAGAGGGTCAGTACGACATATGTATTGAGTATGTAAAATGTAACATAATACAACTGGAGGTATATCCGAAATAAAGAAGCAGGGGAACAAATTATCAAATTAGAAGCCTGCACCTATACTCGGTGAATTACAAAAACATGCATGATCATATCATACCATATAGCCAGCCCATTCAGAGGTCCAGTGAATCATATCTGTAAAACCATCATGGCCCCAGTGCCATCACCACCTTATTACAATACATCATCATATATATACATACATACCCGGCCCTCTAGTAAGGGAACGGTGAAAATGCAGTAAATTATGCACGATTACTATTCCTAGCCCAGGTACGATGAAAGAAGTATTACAGTATACACGAGTAGAGTAGTGAGAAACAAAACACAATTTAAATCATTAACAGAGACTCAATGAAGTCATCAGGTGAATCATCCCTGGAGATTAGGGCAGAAAGTATCTGACATATACCCTCTAAATGTCACTAAGGACTATGTAAAAGGGAGTTTTGGAAATCTTAGACATATATCAGTATGAAATATCTTATATCAGTCCGAGCGTTGGTTATATCAGAGCCTTTCATTTTTTTACAAAAAAAGAGCTTAGTCGAATCAATTGTTATACAGTCATATAGAAGACTCGAGGAGTAGGAGTTTAATTACTTTAAAAGTCTTAACATCCAGAAGTGATCAAGAGTCCTGAAGTCATATTTAGAACCTAAGAGTGAAGTTTCCCCGAAGCTTTGATCATCCATAGCCTACATCTAATACATGCCAAAAAGGAAGAGAAAAGATAGGCTTTACAAATCTATGTCAAAAACATGCCAAGAGAGAGCTTCACATAGCTCTTATGAATTACTCTTTATCCCATTCGCCTCGTCGTCCTTTGAACCTATTCAACATGAAGGTAATACAAATATCAACCACTCTTAGCTTTCCAGTATCTTAGGTTGCACCTTAGTACTCATGGAATCTATTTCCTTATTCGTTTCCTCGACTAGTTCTTTAATTAGTTAAGGCGTTAACGAAAATTGGGCAGCACCTCCCCTATAATATGCCCTATCCAAATTTCCAATTAGATCCCTAAACACTAAATCCAACCAAAAACAACAATCTGCAGCATATGTTTAAGAAGTTCACACCAAAAATATATAACATAAACTCCAAACGACTCGCTCAAAATTACGATATCAAAATAGGGTGTCTAGCCTTTATATTATAGCACCTCTAATTATACGAAATGAGGGTTCGTGTGGCTGAAACCAGAAGAACCCAAACCCCTTTTAAAATACATTTAGGCCCTGCAACACACCGTCACACACCTGCAGCAGATCACCACAAGCACAACACTTTATTTTGATGACAATTCAATTCTAGCGACTATAATTTGGATTGTCTCCAACGTCAAGCATTCCTATACCATTTTTATGTTTCCAGCCATAAAAAATGCGTATAATACACTCCATAAAATTAACATAAATTCCAAATTAAAAGGAGAAACCTTACCTTATACAAAATTGGCCAAAACTGCAAAATTGCAACTCGGAACTTCTCCAAGCGTCCTGAAATTGAGCGGGCTTTTTATGTCCCTTCTCCGCTGCAACAAATTAGAATTTTTGGTTATAAAACACTATTATATAACCGTGGAACACCTAAAATAATTAATTCACGGAATGAAACTCGGAAGCTTACCTTGGCAACCCCAACCCGTAGCCCCTCTAGCTTGTACCCCTAGCATTTTCCTCTTCTTTTTCCACACCCTTCTAGGTGTAAAGCTGAAGAAATAATTCCGTAGAAATCATAAGGTACATATATACACCCCCATGTGTTTTAGGAACACTGTATATAATTAATTCACGAAGAACAATTTAATAACTTACCTTTAATTTTTAAAAACCATGGTTGCCTTGTTCTTTGTTCCTCACGTTTTTCCTCTTCTTTTGTTTGCTTGAGTTTCAGCTCCAAAAAAAATAAGAATGACTTAGTAGTCATCCAAATACACATATATACACTTCTTTAGAAGGTTCCACGTGGCAGACCCCTAGGGTGCCACATGGCAGCCTCCTAGGGTGACATGTGGTAGCCTCCTAGGGTGACATGTGGTAGCCTATTAGGGTGCCACCTTAACCCATATGGACAATCACATACTGCCATGTGGAATTGGGGTCCACCCTAAGCTGCTGCATTACCTACTTGACCCTAAGTAGGTGCATCACCTATTTTTCCAAGTATGTGCATCACCTACTTGCTTCGAGTAGGCGCGTCGCTTCCTTATTTCTCTTTCATGAGCTCGTAATCTCGTCTTACTTCAAGAGCCTATACACTCCTTGCTGCTTAAGATCGATGTGTACTCAAGTAGCTTAAATGTGTAGAACTTCTAAGTTAGTAGCTTACGTAGGTAAGTCGAGTCCTACAACTCCTTACTTGGCCTCCAACTCCTTCCGACTTCTCATAACCCTATTTCCAACCTTCCCTACTATTGAGTATCACATTCTCCATTCCTTGGAGTTGTTTAACAGCGTTGTATATTATCCGGCTTACATAGTAACTGCTAAGAAGCTTAAGAGACACTCCGAGCTCTAGAGTGTGGGGTGTAACAATTTCTCTCTCTACAAAAGGCTCTCAAGGACTCCATTGAAGACTTCCAAAAAATTCACTCCAGATCTCCATCAAAACTCTCAAATTCTTCAAATTTCTTTTGTCTTCTCACTCAAGGTATGTGGGTATTGATTCATGTATTCTTGCATCCATGAAGCCCAATCAAATTCTCAAGTTTTCTATTAAATTCAAGTATGGGATTTTATGGATTTTATGATATTTTTTCCAATTGCATGAATTATGATTCAAATTATGATTATGAGTCTATTTTGATATAAATTGATGGTTATTGTATTGAATTGAAGAGTTTTTCCATGAATTCTCCTATATTGATCTCTAGGGTTCATGATGTGAATTATGGGTATTTTCAATAATATTTCCAAATGATATTATCTTTATGAATTATGTATGGACTAATACAAAGTATATGATCATGCATATTTTAAAGTTAATTTTATGATTTCCAAGTCAATTGATCATGCATTCATGATTTATCCAAATTTCCAAGTATGAAATATGATTATATATTTCAGCTATGATTATGAATTATGAGTATGTTCAAATCATGATTTTCATGCAAATTATGGAAAGGTCACTTAGGTCCAAATGTGGTGCCTTAAAAATGATATGAATTATATATGTATGAAATGTAATATGGAAGGATAATACCCGCATTGCACTTATGGTATGAAAATGAGCTAGTCTATGATTTCAAACCTATGATCATGACTATGATATATGTTTATTACAATTTCTATGCTATGTATGTATTCTGTGGGATTTAACTTAGCACCGAATGTGGACTTGAGGTGGGACTCGAAATATGGGGTCCTTATATAAAGTCTATTGTCCCAGAACTATGTGCCACCATAGCTATAAAGGGTTTAGAGGCGAATACCCAAATCTCTAAGAGATGAGTATCCAAAATATCAAGGCTTGGAGGTGAGTACCCGAGTCTAAGAACTATGGGTGAGCACCCTGTTTACATAACCTCTTAGTGGATCCACTTAGGCATATAGGAGTCTACCTTGGGAAGTAATCTCCCCCTTTCCTCCAATGTAGGGGTAACATTGGCATTCCATGTTATAGCTCGCATGGTCTTATTGTCGATTTTGGTTTCTATCCCACATATGTATGGTACTTTTATGTTTTAAATGACTAATCCTATTATTTACTTTATATAATACTCTTATGGTTTAGTATGCATTGAACCTTTTTAAGACTACTTATGATTTTTACTACTTCTCTTATCATGCTATTTAAATTGATCATTTGTATAAATATGGATTTCTATGCATTGCATTGCTTACATACTTAGTACATTCAAATATACTAACACATACTTTTTGCCTACAATATATCACAATATAGAGACGGATGCTCCATCCTCTTCCCATGGCTAGTTGGTGTTCCACTGAAGTCCTCATGCTTCGAGACCAATCTGGGTCATTCTTTTGTTTATTGTTTTTAGACTATAGTAATGTTTAAAGACTATTCTATATGGTGTCATTTCTTTTCTTGAGGGTGAGCTAAGAACATGTCCTAGTCCCCGCCTAGGTTGTCATGTAGAGGTATGTGGGCATATTTTGTAAGGATTCTATGTTGTCTTGATTCTCTCTAGCTATGATTTGTCTCCTTGGAATTTTATAAGTTTTTGCTTATTGTTTACCTTATGTATGCCTATGATATGCTAAGAGTCTTAGTTGGAGTTTCTTCAGGAATCCTAATAGTCGTGTCACATTTATGCCCTTGTTTTGGTTGTGACAAACTTGATATCAGAGCACAAGATTCAAGTGTCCTAAGGTGTGCAACATGCCGCATCAAGTAAAGTCTTATTCATGGGTGTGAATCACTCCACCTCTATAAGTAGGAGGCTATGAGGTATTTTAGGAACTCTTCACATCTTTCATGATCTATGTCGTGTGGTAGAGCGTACTCTAGGTCTTTTCCCCTAACGATTGTTCTTTGCGATTTTAGGAAGATTCCTTCAAGAAGATCTCAAATCTAAAAAAGGATTGATACTAATAAAGGTTTTATAAGGCTATGCATTTTACTATGGGGTTATCCCATGTTATTTGTTAGGAAGAAAAATGAGTCACTCCAAATGTGTATAGACTACCGGCAATTGAACAAGGTCACTATAAAGAACAAGTATCCCATTCCAAGAATAGATGATTTATTTGATTAAGTCTAAGGTGAAAATTCGGTTATCACCAATTAAGGGTGAGGGAGTGTGACGTTCCCAAGATGGCTTTTCAAATAAGGTATAGTCATTTTAAATTTGTAGTAATATCATTTGGTTTGACAAATGCTCCCTCTATCTTCATGGATTTGATAAATTGTATTTTTAAGCCATACTTGGACATGTTTATGGTGGTGTTCATTGATGACATCTTTATTTATTCTCATAATGAGGAAGATCATGTGGGTCACTTGAGAATTGTGTTGCAAACATTGAGAGAGAAAATTATTTGCCAAATTTAGTAAGTGTGAGTTTTGGCTAAGGAAAGTTTCATTTCTTGGCCATGTGGTGTCCAGTGTTATCTTGATTCTCTCTATCTATGGTTTGTCTCCTTAGACTTTTAGGAGTTTGCGCTTATTGTTTACCTTATGTATGCTTATGATATGCTAAGAGGCTTGGTTTGGGTTTTTTTAGGAATCCTAATCATCGTATCACATCTAGGCCCTAGTTTGGGTCATGACATATTGCCACACACTTGATAAGGATAACTCAAAAGGAGGTAGCATTTGATGGGACTAATAAATATAAAGAGAGCTTCCAAAAGCTCAAGAATCTTTTGACCATGGCACATATTTGACACTACTAGTAGAAGTTAAGGATTTCATTGTTTGTTGTGATACTTTAGATTTAGGACTAGGTGCGGTCTTGATGTACGATAATAATGTCATAGAATATGCCTTACGATAGCTGAAGGTTCATGAGAGGAACAACCCAACACTAGATTTGAAATTGGTAGTTATAGTATTTGCTATCAAGAATTGGCAACATTATCTGTATGGTGTCAAGTATGAAGTATTTACTGAGCATCGTAGACTACAATATGTGTTTACTAAAAAAGACTTGAATATGAGAGAGCGAAGGTAGATAAAGATGCTTAAAGATTATGATATCATCATACAGTATCATACAGGTAAGGCTAATGTGGTGGCAGTCACATTAAGCTAAAAACCCATGAGTATGGGTAGCCTAGATTTTTTAGGTGTTTATAAGCGACCCTTGGATAGATAGATTCAAGCTTTGAAGACCAAGCTTATAAAGCTAAGAATCTTAGAGAAAGGTGAGGTGTTGCCTAGTATTAAAGTTAGGCCCAATTTCATTGAAGAGATCAAGGCCAATTAGTTTAACCAAGAGAGTTTGAATGAGATTAGAACAAAGACAGTGTCTGGAAAGGAATAGGATGCAACTCTTGATGTAGATGGGGTGCTCAGTTTTAATGGAAGGATTTGTGTTCCCTCGAGTGAATGACTTAACTCAGAAGGTATTGATAGAGTCTCATGGTTCACGATACTCTATCCATCTAGGTGTGGCCAATATGTATCAGGATTTGAAGTATCTCTACTAGTGGCTTGGCATGAAGAAAGACATAGTCGAGTTTGTGGCTAAGTGTCAGAACTTTTAACAAGTGAAGTATGAGCACCAAAAGCCTACAGGTTTTCTCCAGAGGATGCCCATTCCTGAATGGAAGTGGGAACGAATAGCTATGGATTTCCTGGTGGGTCTTCCTAAGACCTTGGGAAAGTTTGACTCCATTTGGGTTATGGTTGACAGACTGACAAAGTCAAACCACTGCATTCTTCTTAGAGTGGATAATAAGGCTCAATAGTTGGCAAAGATCCATATGAAGGAGATAGTAAGGCTACACGGGGTTTCCTTTTTTATCATCTCAAACTGTGGTATGCAATTTACATCCAAGTTTTGGGGGAAATTGCATGAGAAGTTGGAAACCCAACTCACTTTCAAAATAACTGTTCATCCGGTGATGGGTAGTAAGAATGAATAATTCAAGTGTTGGAATACATGGTGAGGGCATGTGTAATTGACTTTAGAGGTTATTGGGATAAATTTTTGCCCTTAGGTGAGTTCTCCTATAACAATAGTTATCACTCCAGCATTGACATAGAACTATTCAAATCACTTTATAGGAGGGGATGTTGATAGCCCATACGATGATTTGAGGCTGGATATGTGAGACCCTTGGGGTTTGATTTGGTAAAGGATGCTTTGTATAAGGTAAGAAGTATCCAAGCTAAGCTTCTAGTAGCTCAGAGTCGATAGAAAGAGTATGTAGATCGCAAGGTGACGGATATAACATTTTAGATAAGTGAACAGGTTTTATAAAGGTGTCACCTATAAAGGATGTGATGAGGTTTGGAAATAAGGGTAAGCTTAGTCCACGTTACGTTGGTCTATTCAAGATTCTTGACTATGTAGGGCTAGTGGCTTATAGGTTGGCTCATAAGTTTGCCCACCTAACCTATATGGGGTCCATTCATTATTCCATGTGTCCATTTTAAAGAAGTACCATGGGAATGTAGATTATATCATCAAGTGGGATTCATTCCTATTAGACAAAGATCTTCAGTATGAGGAAGACCAGATTGCAATTCTTGATTGTGATATCTGAAAGTTGAGGACCAAAGAGATTAAGTCGGTAAAGGTTCAATGGAAGCATCGTCTAATAGAGGAAGCTACTTGGAAAATCGAAAAGTACATGCGAGACAAATATCCACAGTTGTTTGACGATTTAGGTAATACTATAGTCTTGATTTAGCCCGGGTTTCCTATTTTCATCACTCGAGGATGAGTAATGGATAAATTGGTATGTATTGTAATATAATGTTTCCGTCATTAAGTATAAGACAAAAGAAAAGGAATTTGGTCCAGAAAACTTCTTAGTAGTACGTGGAAATTTTGAGCCTAGTCCAGACTTGGATAAAATTTGAGTCATGTGAAGTCTGGGTAATCTGATAATGGATAGGTTATTACATTTTGAGTTTTATAGTTTGAGTTGATATCCAAGGCATTATGGATCATGTACGGCTTTATAAAATTGATTTAGGCGAGTAGAACTCCCGTAATAGATCTTGGCGTGAAAAGGTTATTTTAGAATGTCAAGGATTGAGGGTGTGTTGCAAAATGGGGGCTTAAGACTCAAATTTTGAGTTTCTATCTCCATGCAATCTGCAATGGAGGGATTATTCCTTCTATAACACGGCCATTATGGCGGGTTTTTCTCGTTATGGTAGTCTAGTCACGAAGAAAAATGGATAAAAGTCCAAAAACATTTTTTCCTGCAAGTTTCATTTTTGGAGAGCAAAGGACGATCTAGGGCAGTTTCTTCTCTGTTGCCCACCAATTCTCATGATAAGGAAAGTTAATCATTCCTCTAACTTGTGATTTGATTCCTACACCTAAGAATCTATGGGAATTCTCTTAGAGGAAAGTTTTGACCTGAAATTAATGATGGAAATGTCCTAGTTTGGGGAGATGATCATGAAAGTGGCCAAGGGTTAGGATTTTGATATAATCCGGGTATTGTAGGAAATTATTCATTGATTATTTGTATTTCTTGTTTGTCTTTAGACCAAGAACGAGCCAACACTTTAAAAAAGGGAAAACTCCAGGTCTTTAGAATTTTAAAAAGCTTGTTTCAAGGTAGGTGATGGTTTATTTTCCCGTTTGTGTTATATGTCCTTGTTAACTGTAGTTTATAGTATTGTATATATGTATGTGAATAGGGAAAGATGAAAAGAATCTGATGAAATGATTATATGTGATCAGTTGCATACAAGTAACCTGTTATTTGATTTTGCAAGTATGAGAGACTATTCTTTGTTGAATATGATTGTAATGGTGGTTGTTGGATCGGATGTCACGCTGACACATAGTTGGATCGGGCACAACGCTGGTACATATGGGATTGGGTGTCATATTGTCACGACCTGACCTAGGGCCTAGTCATAAAATGGAGATTGAACCCCAAAGGGCTCCAACCAAGCCGCGTGTACATATCATAAGCGTATATAAGATAAAGCGAAAGCAAAGCATCATAAGAGAGTCTAAACCATAAATAGAAATTTAATAACGTCACATGACAACATAAGCTCAAAACATTTGTCTTACTAGATGCCTCTACTCATGAATATGGGCGAGGTCTAAGACATGTCCCTATCTCACCTCAATATGAAACATAGCAAAAGTATTTGAAAACAATAACTAATACGGTAACTAGTCCCCAATAAATGAGGACTCACCACCAACACCACTGGATAGGAAAGATTAACTAGCCACATAGATGAGTATGATATTCAACCTCAACCCCTACATTATGAGACAATATATAGGCAAAAAGAATGCATTAGTACATTGGAATGTACTAAGTATGAGGGCGTGACATGCAACGTAAAACATGAATTGCAATGGTCAAGTAAATCACATGATGAGATGAGGTAAGTAAAGTAATAAGAAAATCATATTGACCAAACCATTTAAAAAGCATAATTTAAAATCATAGCATACATAAGAGATCATACATATATGGAATAGGAACCATAACCGACAATAAGACCATGTGAGTTATAATATGGAATTCCGTTGTCTCCCCATATAATGAAGAAAAAGGGGAATCTACTTGCCAAGGTAGACTCTACCCCACTAAGTGGGTCATACATACGCTATATGTGGATCCAATAGCTTGGCCATGAAGGCAACCTACGGTGACATGTAGTTTATGGGACATGAGGCTACTACTAAGGCTTTTGGTAGGGCCCCCACCTCAAGTCCACTCGGTGTTAAGTCAAATCCCATGGAATACATGCATAGCATAGAAATCATAATTTCATATATCATAGTCATGATCATGGGTTTGAAATAATAGAGTAACTTATTTTCATAACATACTTGTAATGTGAGAATTATCCTTTCATCATTACAATCATATTTGCATAATTCATATCGTTAGGCTTATATCACCACATAGGGTCCTAAGTCGCCTCTTAGGCCTTAGGTCACCACTAGGGCCCTAAGTCACCTTTCTTCATAAGTTGCATGAAATTTATACCTTGAACTTAGAGTAGAACTCAATTGCATAATCAATTGACTTTGAAAATCATGTAATTGACTTGAAAAAATGCATGATCATAAACTTTATATCAGCCCATACATAATTTATATAGATAATATCCCGTGGAATATAATTCAAATACTCATAATTTACATCATGAACCTTAGAGATCAAAATAGGAGAATTCATGGAAAAACTCTTCAATTTAATGAAATAACCATCAATTTATATCATAATCGACTCATGATCATACTTTGAATCATAATTCATACAATAGGAATAGAGATCATAAAACCCATAAAATATCATATTTTAATTTGATAGAAAACCTTGAAAAATTATTTGGGCTTCATTGATGAAAGAATCCATGAATCAATACCCACATACCTTAAGTGAGAAAACCAAATAATATGAAAGAAATTGAGAGTTTTTCTGGAGAGCTTGAGTGAATTTACTTGAAGTCTTGAATGGAGCCCTTGAGAGTCTTTTGTAGAGAGAGAAATATTTGAGTGGATGAATTATAGAAGAATGAATTGAGTTAGAGGTTTAGGTCAATTTATAGAGTTGAATTAGGTCCTAAAAACATCTAGGTTCATAGCTAACAATTAGGGAAAAGTCTAAAGTGGCCTTGCTAAAAACTAAATTTCGCCAGAAAAACCCTCGCTAGGTCCACGATGCAGAGGCAAGCAAGTCCGCGATACGTACTTGCCGCGCACCTTACTAGTTTGCATAGTTCTTTTGAGAAATCTATCTTTCAATCTACGGATCCTAAAAATCCATCGAGACTATTTTCCGCAGGTTTTTACATCCTGATAGATATTCCGAACTCAAATTTTCCAAAAGGATTAATGATAATGCATTACATAAGAGGCCTATTCCCAAGGCATTCTCAAGGTACTTATGAGCATTTTGATGGATATTACAATACCCCCCCTTGGGAATATTCATCCTCAAATGAGATCCAATAAATATAGGAAGGTCATTGAAAAAGAACTTAGAAACCCAACATGGACATAAGGACACTTTGAAAAATGCATAGAACGTGTAAAATTCATAGTTAACATAAGACATAGTCCTTGAGAAAAAATCATTTTCATAAATCATGCATGCATATGAATGACATATGGAACTGAAACATAGAATTTTAATCGATTTGATCATGAAAAACTTAGTACCTTTAGGCACGAGTGAAAGGAAAGAGATACGGATAACGCTTCATCATGTTTGATTTCGCTTCCCACATAGCACTCTCTACTTGGTGATTCCTCCATTATACTTTGATGGATACAACATCTTTGTTTCTTAACCTCTTCACTTGCCGGTCAAAAATCTCAATCGGGACATCCTCATAAGTCAATTTCTCTTCAATACTTACATTCTCCATTGGCACAATAGAATTTGGATCACCCACAAACTTCCTCAACATTGACACGTGGAATACCGGATGAACCAAAGCCAACTCAAGTGGCAAGTCTAACTCATATGCTTCTTTGCCAATGCGCTTCAATATCCTATAGGGTCTTATATATCTAAGGCTCAACTTTCCTTTCTTACCAAACCGCATTACCCATTTTATAGGTGAAATCTTCAAATACACCATATCATCCACATCAAATTCAAGTTCTCTCCTCCTATTGTCCGAATAAGACTTTTGACAACTTTGAGCCATTTTCAATCTTTCTCTTATGAGCCTTACTTTCTCCATTGCATCAATTACCAAATCTGGACCAATCAACGCTATCTCACCAACTTCAAACCACCCCACCGGAGACCTATATCTTCTCCCGTACAAGGCTTCAAAAGGATCCATTTGGATGCTAGAGTGATAACTATTATTGTAAGAAAACTCTATCAATGGTAAATGGTCATCCCAATTTCCTCTAAGATCAATCATATATGCTCTTAACATATCCTCTAAGGTTTGAATTATTCTCTCGGTTTTCCCATCGGTTTGAGGATAAAACACGGTACTTAGCTTGACTTTAGTGCCAAGACCTTTTTGAAATGACTTTCAAAAATATGAACTAAATTAAGTACCTCTATCCGATATAATCGACAAAGGAATACCATGAAGTTTTACAAGTTCACGAATGTACAACTTAGCATAGTCTTCAACACTATAAGAAGTCTTGACCGGTAGAAAATATGCCAATTTGGTCATTCGGTCCAAAATGACCCTCACTTGATCCAAGGCCTCCTGTACCACGTAGCCTAGGCTCTGTAGATTAAAACCAACCAACCAAAGAGTGATAATTTCTACCATATAAAGCCTCACATAGGGCCATCTGAATAGTACAGTGGTAGATGTTGTTGTACGCAAACTCCACCAAAGGCAAAAACTGAACTTACTGGCCTCTAAAACATAGGCCCACAATATGTCTTCATAGATATGAGTAGGTGCTCTCACTGGCCACCAGTGTGTGGGTGAAATGATGTGCTAAGGTGAACATTGGTGTCCAACTCCTCCTGAAAAGCCCTCCAAAAGATTGAAGTGAACTGTGAACCTTCATCTAAAATGATAGATATAGGCATACCATGAAGATGAACCACCTTTCAAATGTAGATACGAGGCAACCTCTATGCACTGAAGAAAGTATGAATGGGAAGGAAATATACTGACTAGGTCAATCAATCCACGATGACCAAAATATTATCAACGCCTCTAGAAGTCTGATGCAAACCCACAACAAAGTCAATGGTGATACGCCCCACTTCCACTGTGGAATGGGTAATCTCTAAAACTCACCATTAGGCCTCATATGCTCAGCCTTCACCTGCTTAAAATATAATTAATGTGATACATAATCTGAGATATCTCTCGTGATACCGCTCCACTAGTAGTGCTGCCTCAAATCACGATACATATTAGCTATGCCCAGATGGATGGAATATCTGGAATCATGGACATCGCTAAGGATCAACTAAATCAAATCCCAACTCTTGGAACGTACAATCGACCTGCGAATCTCAAAACCCATCTGAATCTAAAGTAGCATGACTAACATCACTTTCCAATAACCTATCTCTAACTACCACCAAAGACTCATTCTCAAATCAATGACCTTGGATCCGATCCAGCTTAGATGACTGAAACCCCATATGGGCTAGTACCCATCTAGAATCTTAGATATCAAGTCAAACTATCCGATTAGCTAATGATTGGATGTCCAATGCCAATGGTTGCTTCGAAATAGAAAGGAAGGCTAAACTACCTATATTCACCATCTTTCTGCTTAAGGCGTCCACTACTACATTCTCCTTGTTTGGATGGTAGAGAATAAAGAGGTCATAGTCTTTTAGGAGCTCAATACACTGATGGTGCCTCAAATTAAGGTCCCCTTGGCTTAAATATACTGAATGCTCCTGTGATTAGTGTAAATCTCATAACAGACTCCATATAGATAATGCCTCTAGATCTTAAGTGTGAACACTACCATTTCCAACTCCAAGTCATGGGTGGGGTAGTTGCTCTCGTGTAGCTTAAGCTACCTTGATGCATAAGCTATGACCTAGCCTCGCTACATCAATACACAACCCAAATCAATGCCGAAAGCATTACAATATACTTTGAATCCGTCTCCCTTAACTGAAAGAGTCAAAACATATGCAGTGGTAAGTAACTCCTTGAGCCTCCAAAATCTCATCTCATACTCCTTCGACTACACAAAACGAACATCCTGGCAAGTCAACCAAGTCAACGGGCCTGTAATAGTAGAAGAGCCCTCAATAAAGCGTCTGTAGTAACTTGCTAAATCGATGAACCTACGAACCTCAGTAATAGAAGTGGGCATGTACCATTCACGAATAGCCTCAATCTTCGCTGAATCAACCATAATACCTTTATTGGACACCACATGCCCCAATAATTCTACAGACACAAGACAAATTTGCACTTTGAGAACTTGGCATAAAGCTGTTGATCTCTCAAAGTCTGAAGAACTTTCCTCAAATACTGCTTATGCTCACTCTAGCTCCACGAGTATACCAATATGTTATCAATAAAGGAAATGAGAAATGTATCAAGAAATGGACTAAACACTCGAGTCATCAAGTCTATGAAGGTGGCAGGGGAATTATTCAACCCAAAAGACATTAAAAGGAACTTATAATGGTCATAACGAGTCCTAAATGAGGTCTAGACATACCCTAATCCTCATTGTATGGTAATCGGACCTCAATTCTATCTTAGAAAATACTACGGCACCCTGAAGTTGATCAAATAAGTCATCAATGCACGGCATAGGGTAATGGTTCTTCACTGTCACCTTGTTCAGTTGCATGCAGTCAATGCACATCCTTATAGTCCCATCATTCTTCTTCAAAAATAGAATAGGAGCACCCCATTGTGATACACTTGAATAGATGAACCCCTTACCTAGGAGTTCCTCAAGCTAAACACTAAGCTCTTTGAGCTTTGTAGGTGCCATCTGATATGGTGGAATAAAAATAGGTTAGGTGCCTGGCTCCAAGTCTATGGCAAAATCGATCTGACGCTTAGAGGGAAGGCCAGGTAGGTCCGTAGGGAACACATCCACAAAATCCCTAACCATAGAAACTGATTCAACTAAAGGGATCTCTCTACTAACATCTCACATAGGCCAAGTAAGCTAGACAACTCAAAGCAACTAATTGCCAAGCCTGCATAAAAGAGAGAATTCCTATCGGTGTGTGTGACTGTAAGTACCATTCCACAATATGGAAGGAATGCCAAGAATGGCTATGATAATGGTCTTGGTGTATCAATCCAAGACCGTATAGTAAGGGGATAAACAATCCATTCCCAGAAGCATATCAAAATCTAACATATCTAGCAAAATAAGGTTGACTCTAGTATCATAGCCTAGGATGTTCACTATACAAGACCACCATACTTGATCCACTACTAAAGACACAACCACCAGGGTAGAAACATGAACTAGCTCTATGAAGGACCCAGACCTTATACCCGATCGGTGAGCATAATAGACAGATACATACAAAAAGGTGGATCTTGGATCAAATAAACATATGGCAGGTTGGTGGCATAATAGAAGCACACATGTAATGAAATTGTCGGATGCCTCAGCCTCTACCCTCGCTGGAGTCGCATGGAAATGGATCTAAGAACCTATGCCCAATGTATCTAACCTATTTCCTGACCTACCTCCTCGTGCTCCACCTCTAGCACCCTATCAGCTGCCCCGATGATCAGATTCTAAACTTCACCTCTAACTGGAGAAGGCACTACTGCCACTAGTCTAGCTCAAAATGTCTTTTAAAGCTTCTTAGAAGTTATCATATGAATCGAATAATATACGACACCATCAAATGACTCTAAAGAAGGGATAATGTGATACCCCATGGGAGGGAAGCTTAGAATTAGGGTCATGAGAAGTTGGAAGGAGTTGGAGACCAAGTAATGCATCGTAGGACTCGATTTACCTATGTAAGCTACTAAATTAGGAGTCTTACATACTTAAGTTACTTGAGTACATACCAATATTATATGGCAAGGATTACATAAGTTCTTAAAATGAGATAAGATTACGAACCCACAAGGAAGAGGGAAGAATGACATGTGGCAGCAAGAAGAGGCGCCACATGGCAGCATGGAAAGTTTCCATGTAGAAGAAGGTGATACACCTGCTTGGGGTCAAGTAGGTGACCCACCTACTTGGGGGTAGGCCCCACAAGGACACCTGGCAGCCTAGAAGGCAAGGCATGGATCCGTGGCCCAATAGGGGATGGACACGTGTCACCCTATTGGGATGATATGTGTCACCTCCTAAGGCAGCCCATATATGTATGTTTATGACTCTTATTTAAGTTCCTCATCCAAAACATAGCCAAAACCAAAGGAAAGAATCTTAAAGCCTAAGGGAGCCTAGCTACAGCAACAAGGAAAAAAAGATAAGTCTCCAATTTTCCTCCATGAATTAATTATTTGCGATGTTCCTCAAGAACGTGGAGATGTATATATTTATCTTATGATGTCTAAGGAATCATATCTTCAGCTTTACGCCTAGAAAAGTAAGAAAGAAGAAGAGAAAAATGCTAGGAGCAAAAGGAAGGGACCTACGGGTTTGAACAAGAAGAGGGGTAAGGACCGATTTCGTTCCGCGAATTAAATATTTAGGGTATAACATGGTTATATAAAGGTGTTTAATAAAAATAAATTTCAATTTGGGATAGCGAAGAAGCGATACAAACAATCCGCTAAAGTTTCAGCACGACAAGAAACTTTCGAGGCTAGTTTGGCGAGGTTTGGCCAGATTCAGGTAAGGTAAGACCTTTCCCTTCAATTTGGAGTTTATTTTGTTGTTATGAAGTGTGTTACACATTATTTAAGTGGATGGAAATATGAAAATTCCATAAATATGCTCGACGATTCTAAACAAACTAAATTGGTGTCGCTATAGTTAAATTATAGTCAAAGCAAGGTATTGTGCTTGTGGTGTGCTGCTGCAGGTGTGTGGGGGTGTGTTTTAGGGACTAAAAGTATTCTAAAATAGTTGTTGGTGCTTCTGGTTGTATCCACATGACCCCTCATTTTGTATAATTAAAGGTTTTGCGAAATAAAGACTAGAAACCCTATTTTGGTATCGTAATTTTCAGCAAGTTGTTTAGAGCTTATGTTGTGTAATGTTGCCATGTTTTATTTGTATATGAGTTGCAGGTTGTTGTTGTTGGTTTTTTGTAGTGATTAGGGATCTAATTTTAAATTCAGATAGGGCATGTTATAGGGGAGGTGTTGCCCAATTTTCGTTAACTCGTTAACTAGCTAAAGAACTAGTCGAGAAGACGAGCGAGGAAATGAGTTCTATGAATACTAGTGTGCAACTTAAGATGCTAAAAAGTCAGTGAAATGTGGGGATAATTCCATTCCCAGAACTATCTTTATTTCCTTTTGGCATGCCTTAGACTAAGTGAATTGTATGTGAAATGTGGGGATAATTCCATTCCCAGAACTCCAAGTATGCCTCATAATCCCTATCTACTGTGTGGTATTGGAACTCCTGCAAGAATTGAGTATTGCCTGTTAAGGCTTCTACATGTTAAAAAGTAGTGTGTGGAGGGCCATCTCTCCTTTCTCTTGATATGTACTTGGTATGAAGATGAGATTATGATGCCATAGTTGTTCACTGAGCCCCAGGATGGGCCGGGTATGAAATATGTACATGATGACCACATGAAGGGAAGTATAGACTAAGTAGAGCTTATTCTCATTTTTTTTGGGCATGTCCTAGTTGTAAGTTAAATATGATATGAGCTCTGGGGTAATTCCATTATTAAGCATCTCTGATTTACTTTTGAATATTGAACCCCTATAATAGTTGAACTATTTCCCTGGAAACTTCTGTATGTTAAAGAGGTACCAAATATACAAGCTCTAAGTCTTAAAGACTATATGATAACAAGTGTTTTTGATTCCATAAGCGACTTGTACTTATGTTGGTACATCTCTAGGGTCACCGAGGTTACAATTTGTCACGACCCAACTCCGTAGGCCGTGATTGGTGTCCGATTAGGGCACCCATACATACCTTTAGCCCCACTAAGTATGTTTGCCAAATAAACATATGAGGAAATCAAAATGAATCGCTAGAGAGCGTACAGAAATAGATGTAGCATACCAAGGCCGTTAAGGCCATCACGGAATATAAAGCTCAAAACATATATACATAACCCACATCACAAGTCTACAGACCTCTACAGAATGCCAGCCTAGTCATATGATGGGACAGGGCCCCGTCGTACCCCTGAATAAACAAACATTTATATCAAATGACCAGTATCAAAAGTTAGGCTCCGGAATAGTTGAGCACTTCGAACACTGCTGAGTGGAAACCCTAAGCTGGAAGATCTCTAAAGTTAACATATGTACCTGCGGGCATGAAATGCAGCCCCACCTCCGAAAAAAGGGGGGTCAGTACGACATATATACTGAGTATGTAAAGCATTGACTGTAACAAGTAAAGCCATTACCAGAACAGAAGGTGTAAAAGTGAGCTAAATACCCAGAATATCAAAATGTTTTTCATAACCACAGATAATGTATGCAGAAAAACATATGCCATATCTGGCCCCATTATGGGATGCGGTGAACAAAATGTGGTCTCCACCCCATCACTGGCGTCACAGCACAGCATATATCAAGAGTAGGGAATATCTCCGTAACAGATCATATCATATCAGATGGTCATATCAAATCATATCATATCATATGTGTACATAGCACATCATAACTTCATAAATCCCATGTACAGGTCGTACCTGCCCCTTCACGTAGGGGCACAGTAAAAAATGTAGAGAAGTACGCATGATAACAAAACCTGGCCTGGGCTAGGTGAAGGAAACATTGAGGCATCCACGGGTGGAGTAGTGAGAAACTATATGCAATTTAAATCATATTTGAGACTCGATGGAATAATCAGAATGAGCTATCATTCAAAACCAAGACAAGAGTCATATCAAGTACCTTTTGAAAGTTACTATGGTTTATATAAAAATAGAGCTTTTGGGAATCATATACACATATCAAGACATAACAGATATTTTTTGGAAAATGAAGAGGTTGTCCATCCTAGCGGCTCTACGAATAGGAACTTCCTTGGAATCATATAAAAGTCATATACTTGCTTCATAAAAACCTTGTCAACAAGGAAGATTAGCTCTACATATTTGTGCCCAAAACATGCCAAGTGATAGAATAAGCTTAATATACTTATGCCGAATACATGCCAAAAGAAAGTCTAAGCCTTACATAATTATGCAAAAAACATGCCAAAAGAAGGAAACGTTAGCTTAACATATCTGTTACGGATTACTTTTTATCCCGTTCGTCTCGTCGTCCTTTAAACCTAAGTAACATAAAAGCAATACGAGTATTAACAACCCTTTTCTTTCCATCAACTTAGGCTACACATGAGTATTTGTAGAACTAGTTCCCTAACTAGTTAAAGAATTAACAAAAATCGGGCAGCATTTCCCCTATAATGTGCCCTATCCGAATTTCCAATTATACTCCTAATAGCTACAGCCAACCAACAACAATAACCTGCATCATATATATATACAAATCACATCAATCTTATACCACATAAACTCCAAATGACTCGCTCGAAACCACGATACCAAAATAAGGTTTCTAGTTTCCATTTTGCAAAACCTTTAACTGGAAGAAGCGGGGGTGTCGTGTGGCTACAACCAGAAGCTCCCCCACTTCTTTTAGGACACATTTAGTCCCTTAAACACACACCACACACCTTCATCCACACACCACAAGCACAACACCTTGCTTCGACTATAATTTAACTATAGCGACTCCAATTTGGTTTGTTTCGAACGTCGAGCATATTTATGGAATTTTCATATTTCCAACCACTTACACAATGCATAATACACTTCATAACAACACCATAAACTCCAAATTTAAAGGAAAACCCTTACCTTAAAATAAACTCATCAAACTCGCCAAAACTATCAAAATGTGAATTCTGGACGGTCTACTGTCTTGTATTGTCGCTTAGTTTCGAAGGGGTAATTGAGGGAAACAAGATTGTTTTCCTCAATTAAAGTTATAGAAATGTCTCTTAGGGTCGCATAAAATTTCGAATCAACCCTACAGAAATTCTATACCAAAAAATATGCCCAAAATACCAACAGCAGCCCGTGTAGGATTTCCGAAATGAAATCTGGGAAGCACCTCACCTATACTTCATCATCCTTTTTCAAGATGATAAAAGCAAAAATGGGTTTTATAGTAACTAAAAGTTATATCCCTATGAAATATCTTTCCAAAATATCTTAAATCACTTGAAAAGAAGCTTTACACAAGGAGTTATACTATTATTACTAACAACAGTCTCATTCCAAAAATGGGTTTGTTGATAAGAACGAGAACCTCCTCGAAACCCCAACTATAAATTTTTTGTTGTTAAACACCATTGATTAACCAAAGAATACCTTAAATAATTAATTCACGGAATGAAATCGGAGGGCTTACCTTGATTAACCAAATTTGTAGCTCTCTCTCCATGTTCTCCAAGTTTTTCTTCAATTGTTTTTCAAGTGTAAAGATGTTGAAAAGTGAGTTGATCCAGCAATACACATGTATATATATGTTTCCTTAAGTGGGGACACGTGGAAGCCCCTAGGGGTGACATGTGGAAGCCCCCTAGGGCGCCACCTCAATCATGCATCCAATCCAAAGCCGCCACATGGCAGCATGGGGTCCACCCAAGCTACTGCATCACCTACTTGACCCTAAGTAGGTGCATCACCTACTTGCTTTGAGTAGGCGCGTCATTTCCTTATTTCTCTTTCGTGAGCTCGTAATCTCATCTTACTTCAAGAGCCTATGTATTCCTTGCTACATAAGCTCGACGTATACTCAAGTAGCTTCGTATGTAAAATGTCCCAAGTAATAGCTTTCACAAGTAAGTAAAGTCCTACGACTCACTATTTGACCTCCAACTTCTTCTGGTTTCTTATGACCCTATTTCGAATCTTCTCTATTATGAAGTATCTCCTTCTCCTTTCCTTAGGATTATTTGATAGCATTATAGATTATCTGACTCTAATAAAGACTTCTACAAAACTTAAGAGCCTCCCCAGAAACTTAAGAAGCTTAAGAAGCATTCCAGGGTACCAAAGTATGGGGTGTAACATCCTTCCCCCCTTTAGAACATTCATCCTCGAATGTGAACCAAAACCTTCCTCTGGATCTTATACCGACTATATGGAGAGTTCTTCTATCCCGTTTCCATAACATATACTTTCAGCAAGCAATCAATATCAGAGTTCCAAAGCTTAGGATTACTTGTAGACATAGGGAATAGGTACGAATACTTGTGTTTCATTTCCTCTTTCGTTTCCCAGGGGGTCACCCATCGTAGTACTACTCTCACCCAAGCACGCTTAACTTCTGAGTTCTGATGGGATCCGATGTGTTAGTGCTAGTATGATCGCATCCATCTCTTATGGGATCTCATTTGAAGTTTAAGCATTCCCATTTAGATATGATAGTGTAAGTTGATTTTCTCTTACGCTTGTACTTCTCTTGTCTACTTCCCCTCTTTAGGGTATATCCATGTCATTGTCTGTTTGTGTTATACCTTATGCCCTTATTTCCAATTTTCAAATGCGTAAGATTCCTTTCCAATACCTTTGGTATACCGCACCCTATCTATGCCTTCCTTTATACCACCTATACCTTTAGTTGCCCATGTACGACATCTTAATATACTCGTGAGGTGCTAATCCAATCTAATTGTTGGTACTCGATTCACGTATACATAATACATCTTTATGCTTTATGAGCTTTCATTTTTGTCGTGCACCCGATGCTCACTTTCTCAACAGCATATCAAGCTTGCCTTAATACTAGGTTTACCTTGACACCATATTGTTGTACTACCCCTATAAATCTATGACTATACATTCTCCTTTTGCTCTGTCCTCGTATTCAGTTACTTATGTCTATCTTGGGTGCCTCTGTTAGAACTTCTTTATTATTCCTTACTTATTCTCATAATGACCTTCGTTATATTCACATGGTATCATGTTCGCATTTAGTCCCATAGTATAACACTGCTTGACCTTCTTTACAATTCTTACTATGGGTTACCTACCCTTCTTAGTTAGTCTTATCCTTAATATCTCACAAGCTGTCTTATTAACACTTCACTTCTGTCACAATACTCTTCTCTTAATTATACTGTTACTTCTTTCAACTATAACTCGTCATCGTTTATCCCTATGTATCAATTTAGGCGATGCCTTAATATATCGTTTTATCCCAATCTATCAATCTTCTCTAAATCATCTTCTTTGGTTTATAAGTCTTTTCCAATTTCATTCTACTATATCAGTATCGACCTCCTAGTTTCTATTGCCATCAATTTAGCAATTAACTCATTTCTCTAGGCCATCCATACTCGTAGTTTAATCAAATCTCATCATTGTTGTGGGCACAACCTTTCAAGACATACTATAGCCTTGTATCTCACTCTTCTTATTTCTAGGAAAATTTGGACAGAGTTTCCTTTGTATTTCTTACTATCCCAACACCTGCACGCAGAAAATGCCAATAGTTCCTCACAGGGCACGCATGTATATATTCAGATCATATCATATCGCAGCCACACAGGGCGCCCAATATCAACAGTATGAAAATGGACTTACCTCATGTTCCCGACTCAAACTGCACTTGTTACCCTGCCCTGTCTACTTTTCCTTTCAATTTTTAACTTTACATGTCAATGGTACTTCAATACCTCACCTGACATATATCTTCCGTGCCTTTGCTTACCTGTATACTTTGTAACTTCCAATATCGTCGGTCACCTTCTTCTATCAATATTGTCCTTCTACTGAAACCATATGTTAGTATGAGGAATTTCATTCCCTATGACTCGGCTCTATCACATGATCTTAGATATGAAAGAAAGGTAACATCCTAAATTTCCTGTAGCCTCTTGTTTATAGATGTGGTGCACAACACACCGATAAACAAGATTCTACTAGACACGGTCTGTAGACACTCCAAGAACGAATTGCTCTGATACTACTTTTGTCACGACCCAACTCCGTAGGCCGTGACTGGTGTCCGATTAGGGCACCCATACGTACCCTTAGCCCCACTGAGTATGTTAGTCGAATAAACATATGAGGAAATCAAAATGAATCGCTAGAGAGCGCACGGAAATAGATGTAGCATATGAAGGCTGTTAAGGCCATCACGGAACATAAAGCCCAAAACATATATACAGAACCCACATCACAAGTCTACAGACCTCTACAGAATGCTAGCCTAGTCATATGACGGGACAGGGCCCCATCGTACCCCTGAATAAACAAACATTTATATTAAATGACCAGTATCAAAAGTTAGGCTCCGGAACAGTGAAGCACATCCAACATTGCTGAGTGGAAACCCTAAGCTAGAAGATCTCCAAAGTTAACATTTGTACCTACGGTCATGAAACGCAACCCCCCCCCCCCCCCCCGAAGAAAGGGGGGTCAGTACGACATATATACTGAGTATGTAAAGCATGGACTGTAACAAGTAAAGCCATTACCAGAACAGAAGGTGCAAAAGTGAGCTAAATACCCAGAATATCAAAATGTTTTTCATAACCACAGATAATGTATGTAGAAAAACATATGCCATATCTGGCCCCATTATGGGATGCGGTGAACAAAACGTGGTTGCCACACCGTCACTGGCTCTACAGCACAGCATATATCAAGAGTAGAGAATATCTCTGTAACAGATCATATCATATCAGATGGTCATATCAAATCATATCATATCATATGTGTACATGGCACATCATAACTCCACAAATCCCATGTACAGGTCGTACCTGCCCCTTCACATTGGGGCATGGTAAACAATGTAGAGAAGTACGCACGATAACAAAAACTGGCCCGGGCTCGGTGAAGGAAACATTGAGGCATCCACGAGTGGAGTAGTGAGAAACTATATGCAATTTAAATCATATTTGAGACTCGGTGGAATAATCAGAATGAGCTATCATTCAAAACCAAGACAAGAGTCATATCAAGTACCTTTTGAAAGTTACTATGGGTTATATAAAAATAGAGATTTTGGGAATCATATACACATATCAAGACATAACAGATATTTTTTGGAAAACAAAGAGGTTGGCCATCCTAGCGGCTCTACGAATAGGAACTTCCTTGGAATCATATAAAAGTCATATACTTGCTTCATAAAAACCTTGTAAACAAGGAAGATTAGATTTACATATTTGTGCCCAAAACATGCCAAGAGATAGAATAAGCTTAATATACTAATGCCGAATACATGCCAAAATAAAGTCTAAGCCTTACATACTTATGCCAAAAACATGCAAAAAGAAGGAAACATTAGCTTTACATACCTGTTACGGGTTACTTTTTATCCCGTTCGTCTCGTCGTCCTATAAACCTAAGTAACATAAAAGCAATACGAGTATTAATAACCCTTTTCTTTCCAGAAACTTAGGCTACACACGAGTATTTGTAGAGCTCATCCCCTCGCTCGCCTTCTCGACTAGTTCCCTAACTAGTTAAAGAGTTAACAAAAATCGGGCAGCATTTCCCCTATAATGTGTCCTATCTGAATTTCCAATTATACTCCTAATAGCTACAGCCAACCAACAACAATAACCTGCATCATATATATATACAAATCACATCAATCTTATACCACATAAACTCCAAATGACTCGCTCGAAACCACGATACCAAAATAAGGTTTCTAGTTTCCATTTTGCAAAACCTTTAACTGGAAGAAGCGGGGGTGTCGTGTGGCTACAACCAGAAGCTCCCCCACTTCTTTTAGGACATATTTATTCCCTTAAACACACACCACACACCTTCATCCACACACCACAAGCACAACACCTTGCTTCGACTATAATTTAACTATAGCGACTCCAATTTGGTTTGTTTCGAACGTCGAGCATATTTATGGAATTTTCATATTTCCAGCCACTTACACAACGCATAATACACTTCATAACAACACCATAAACTCCAAATTTAAAGGAAAACCCTTACCTTAAAATAAACTCGTCAAACTCGCCAAAACTATCAAAATGTGAATTCTGGACAGTCTACTGTCTTGTATTGTCGCTTAGTTTCGAAGGGGTAATTGAGGGAAACAAGATTGTTTTCCTCAATTAAAGTTATAGAAATGTCTCTTAGGGTCGCATAAAATTTCGAATCAACCCTACAGAAATTCTATACCAAAAGATATGCCCAAAATACCAACAGCAGCCCGTGTAGGATTTCCGAAATGAAATCTGGGAAGCACCTCACCTATACTTCATCATCCTTTTTCAAGAACATAAAAGCAAAAATGGGTTTTATAATATAAATAAAAGTTATATCCCTATGAAATATCTTTCCAAAACATCTTTAATCACTTGAAACGAAGCTTTACACAAGGAGTTATCCTATTATTACTAACAACAGTCTCATTCCAAAAACGGGTTTGTTGACAAGAATGAGAACCTCCTCGAAACCCCAACTATAAATTTTATGTTGTTAAACACCGTTGCTTAACCGAAGAATACCTTAAATAATTAATTCACGGAATGAAATCGGAGGGCTTACCTTGCTTAACCAAATCCGTATCTCTCTCTCCATGTTCTCCAAGATTTTCTCCAATTTTGTTTCAAGTGTAAAGATGCTGAAAAGTGAGTTGATCCAGAAATACACATGTATATATATGTTTCCTTAAGTGGGGACACGTGGCAGACCCTAGGGGTGACATGTGGAAACCCCTAGGGCACCACCTCAATCATGCATCCAATCCAAAGCCGTCACGTGGCAGCGTGGGGTCCACCCAAGCTGCTGTATCACCTACTTGACCCTAAGTAGGTGCATCACCTTTTTGTCCAAGTAGGTGCATCACCTACTTGCTTTGAGTAGGCGCGTCGTTTCTTTATTTCTTTTTCGTGAGCTCGTAATCTCGTCTTACTTCAAGAGCCTATGTATTTCTTTCTACTTAAGCTCGACGTATACTCAAGTAGCTTAGTATGTAAAATGTCCTAAGTAATAGCTTTCACAAGTAAGTCAAGTCCTACGACTCACTACTTGACCTCCAACTTCTTCCGATTTATTATGACCCTATTTCCAATCTTCTCTATTATGGAGTATCTACTTCTCCTTAAATTAGGATGATTTGATAGCGTTATAGATTATCCAACTCACATGACGACTTCTACAAAACTTAAGAGCCTCCCCAGAAACTTAAGAAGCTTAAGAAGCATTCCAAGGTACCAAAGTACTGGGTGTAACACAATTGGTATAGACCATAATGGCATTTAGAGGGTACTCGAGATGACTACACTACTACTCGTGTCCTCAGAAAAAAGCTTAACTTTCTTATTTTGTTGAGTCTCTAATAATAATTTAAATTGCATATAGTTACTCACTACTCTACTCGTGCATACTGTAACCCTTCTATCATCGAGTACCAGGCTGAGTATGTAGACGTGCGCAGTTCACTGCATTATCCACCGAGTCCATCACTAAAGGGGTCGGGTACACTATATGAGGACATAATAATGCAATGACATGAATGCTTTTATGATTCACAGGATATATGTACAGGTTTCTGATTTGATATTTTTTCCACTGCTTCTCTATTTCAAATATGCTTCCAGTTGTATGATGTTATATTTTACATACTCAATATATATGTCGTACTGACCCCCTTTCTTCGGAGGGCTGCGTTTTATACCCGCAAGTACCGATACAAGTTTTGGGAGTCCATCAGCTTAGAATTTCGTTCAGCTCAGCTAGAAGAGGCTTCATTGTCTCAGAGCCTATTTTTTGGAACTAGCCGCTGATGTATATTATTGTTTTGTTATTAAGGGGTACGGCGGGGGCCTTGTCCCGCCATATATTGTCATTAATATTTTTAGAGGTCTACAGACATGTATATGTGGGTTGTGTATGTCAGGTTGGTTCAACTGGGTCTATATGATGTATTATAGGTGTTATTATGCTATGGCAGCCTTGTAGGCTTGCGTGCTCTTTTATGTTATAATATAAATGAAAGAGGCTATAGATATATGAAATGCTATGACCCATGGGGGTTCTCATGTACATATCATGTTGTTTGTAGTCCAGTTTGACTATACTTGATTTATATGAATTACGTGCCTATAAATTTGGCTTGAACACAACTGATAAATATGTATATGAGGGTCCAGGTCAGACCCCAGTTGCGGCCTACAGGATTGGGTCATGACAGAAGTGGTATCAGAGCAGTTTGTCCTTGGATTGTCTGCAAACCGTTTCTAGTAGAGTCTTGATTATTGATGTGTTGCACGCCACATCTATAAGCAGGAGGCTACAGAACATGTAGGATGTTACTTTTCTTTCATATCTGAGATCGTGCTATAGATCCGAGTTATAGGATAATTCTTTATACTAACCTTGGACCTTAGCAAGAGGACGACATCAACAGAAGGAAGTAATTGACAACATGGGAAGTTACGAAGCACGCGGGTAAGTAAAGTAAAGGCACAAAAGATATCTGTTGGGTAAGGTATTTAAGAAAAATTAAAATGTAAAGTCAAAAACTGGAGGGAAAAGTAGACAAGAAGTGTAACAGATGCATTTCGAAGATAGACATACGAGGTAAGTCCATTTTTTCTATATTATTGCTAATATTGAAAGTCCTATGTGGCTGCGGTATGAGATGATATTGAAAGCCCTGTGCGGCTGTAATATAATAAATATATATATATATTGTCCCTGTGAGGCATTGTTGGTATTTTCTGCGTGCAGGTTATGGGATAGTAAGGAGTATAGAGGAAACTCTGCCAAAATTTCTCAGAATAAGAAAAGGGAATGAAACATAGCTTCATAAAATGTTGTAAAAGTTGATACCGAGTACCCATATTATGCTACACTAAAGATGTAAGATGTACTCTCCATGTCATCGATAGGGGGCACCCTCTTTAATTGGGGAAATTTATTTAGGAGAAACAAAAACCTACTTAAGCAGTACAGTTCAGACCACAGTATCTCCAGTCGTATTTGTGCTGTAGGAAAAAAGAGAGCTCAAGTTGAAGGGTAAGATGTCTAGGAATTGCGTTTCACTTTTCTTGAAAAGTACCAAGCCCCCAACTGCTAGTTGTAAATTAGATAAGTTTTTCATGACTCGAGGAACTCAAGGGAGACCATGTGAGTCAAATGTTGAGAGGTACTATGATGGTTAAGGGATTTTAGTTTTCTTCTAATGGTGGTTGGAAAGTGCTCCATGATAACAGTTTATTAGTTCTTCACCGACTAATGGGAGAAAGAAGTTATAACAGAATCACCCCAGATAGATGTCATGAACTAAATATGAGTAGGACTAAAAGGGGGATATGTAGGTATGAATGTAAAGGTGTGGTATAACAATACGGGGATAAAGTAAGACCGCTAGTAAGGCGCACTTAGTATATGGTAACTAAGTTAAAAGCCTATATTGGTTACACAGTAGGGACAAGGGGCATAAGGTATAAAGGAATAATGCATGCACACAGAGTCGCCCTGAAAATAGTGGAACTCTTCCAAGACAAAGACGGCTAACTTAAGGAGTAAATGGCGCAACTTCCATTCACCCCAAGTAACAAAGGATATAGGTGGGAATAAAGCTACTACTCCGAGAGAACCTTAGACAATTATTGTTGGAAAGTGTTGCCTAGTTAAAATTTCAGACGACTACCAGTGTGTATTAGCATTTCATAAAGATAAGTAGAATGTGGTCGTGGATGAGTTGTTTCTCGGGTCACATTATTCAAGTACAAATTAGTAAATGAGAAATCACATTATGTATGGGAAGGATTTCGTCGCTTCGTGATTTAGCTGAGGTTCCATATATGGATAATCAGGTTATAAAATATCCAGAGAGATGGAGACATGATATAGTACTAAGTATATTGGAGAAGGAGATTGGATGAAATTGAAACTGGACATAGAGACATAGAACAAGGTATAAGTAGATAAAAGTATAAGTACTGTCTAAAGGGGGGAAGCCAATGAGAAAATTGCAAGGGTAAGGTGGAGGCAATTGATAGGGCAACATACTTAAGATGAATGTTTAAACTTCAAGAAGATCCCATGCTGAAGCAAGTTGAAGGGCCGAACTCAACAATGATTGGATAGAAGAAGACAGAATGGTATGTAAGGCAGTGTTAAGAGGTTTTTAACAAGACATTGAATGACATCATGCCATATCAAAAGCCAAAATGTTGGCTACGGAGTTGGTCACAAATGGTGTTGCGATAGATAAATATCTAAGAAAAAGGAATAGAAAACCTCCTATGGTAGGAGATGAGAAGAGCAAAGAGTGAATAAGGGTAAAAGAAAGAAGTATAATAAAATGGGATAAGCAAGTTCCAATATGAATGAGATGTGTACAGCAGAAGGAACCAGGAGACGGCAGGATTACATCTACCTCCTACAAGTTGCATCGGAATAGTTTTGCAACCTACGAGTAGGTATATATAAGTATAGGGCTAAGTGAGAAAGTACATGATAAATGGAATAGGGGTTCAGTAATGACAATGTAGTTATGATATTTTGGATACCCTATCGAGAGATACGAAGATAGGTTAAGCTAAATTATCGAGATGGAATTATCAATACGGGCAAAGTAATACATGGCCATAGTTGGACCAAAGATCTACCCCGACATCGATTGTAGGATAAGGGAGTAAACGTCAAGGTAACACATAAGACCTAGCGAGATGGCGCTAATATATTTCCCAAGTTAGGTTGAGCACCTTATCACATTCTTGTAAAGGTGTAGGGTGACACGAGATAACGTATCTAAAGTGTTACAAGTTGGGACAAGCTGAGATAAGGAAATTATGAAATGGTTTAAACCAAGAGGAGCAGAACTAACGGGTTACTAAAAGATGAAGGACTTATATTAAAAATTCCTTCAGAATTATACCAGGTAATAATAGACAGAGCATAGAACGATTATCAAATCCAACTTTAAGGATTGAAAAACAAAACCCAAAAGATAGAGTGACAGTTAAAGTTTTGAAAGGAGCCGAGAAGGACTATACAAAACTAAGGAGTCCTAAATTATCAACGTCATTATCAACCTATTTTATACTCTTCAAGAGTAGGGTACTATACGGGTTATTATGAGTAGGCTATTGAATCAGCCCATTTGCTTTCAATCAAGACCACCTATGCGGCTGAAACTAGTTGAAGTTATAGGTCAAGGAGGTAGTAAGACTCCATGAGGTTCCCCCAGCTATAATTAACGTCTGGAGATTAGTCCAAGAAGAGATTGGGAAAACAGGTAGGTCTTAATACCGCATTTTTCCCTCAAGCGGCTGGACAGACTAAGCGTACTATCAAAATGCTAGAAGATATATTGTGAGCCTGTATGGTTGGCTTCAAGATTAACTGAGATGATCGTCTACCACTTATTGAGTTTGCCTATAATAATAACTCTACTCCAGTATCCCAATAACCCCGTACAAGATTGGTAGGGCAGGACGTATAGTCCCTTATTGGTTAGGTCGATATTAAAAAGACTAGGCTAGTAGGCCCAGACATGATTGAGCAAGTTATAGACTAGTAGCCCAGAGTCGGAAGAAATGATATGTAGATAATCGACATCAACATTCAGAATTCAAATTGATGATTGGGTGTTCGGAACAGGTTCACCTAGAAAGGGAGTAATAAGATTCGGCAAGAAAAGGAAACTTAGACCGAAATGCATTAGATCTTATTAAGTTGCTCATGAGATGGAAAACATTGCCTATAAGTTGGACTTACCACCTAATTGGGAAATTATACACCCAGTCTATCAGATAGGGATGCTTTCATATGGGTATTAGTAATCCACTCAGAGTATGTCCCATAAATGATGTCAATATCATAATATATTTATCCTACAAAGAACAACCTATTGCCATTCGGGATCAATAGACTATAGGATTGCGGACTAAGGACGTAGCTTCTATAGAAGTATTAGGGCAAAATAGGAATAGTAAAGACATGACCTGGGAAGCTGAAGAGGATACAAAACCAAGTATTTATACCTATTCCTGATGTCTACAGGTAACCCCAACTCCTGAAACTCGTAGATGAATAACTTGGATGAACGTATGTGTGATCACAATGGAAAGGAATCTCCCTACAATCTGTGTAGCGTCTTGAAGGAAGTTTTTTTTAACATTTGGGGAAAAATGTTCTCAAGGGGGGAAGGATGTTACACCCCACACTCTTGACCTCGGAATATCTCCTAAAGCTACTTAGAAGTTATCATGTAAACCGTATAATCTATGACACCATCAAATAACTCTAAGGAAGGGAGAATGTGATACCCCATGGGACGGAAGGTTGGAATTAGGGTCATGAGAAGTCAGAAGGAGTTGGAGGCTAAGTAATGAGTCGTAGGACTCGATTTACCTACGTAAGCCACTAACTTAGGAGTCTTACATACTTAAGTTACTTGAGTACATACCAAGCTTACGTGGCAAGGATTACATAGGTTCTTAAAATGAGATGAGATTACGAATCCATGAGGAAGAGGGGAGAATGACACGTGGTAGCAAGAGGAGGCACCACATGGCAGCATGGGAAGGTTCCATGTGGAAGCAGGTGATCCACCTGCTTGGGGTCAAGTAGGTGACCCACCTGCTTGGAGGATGGGCCCCAGAAGGACACGTGGAAGCCCATATATGTATATTTATCACTCTTATTTCAGTTCCTCATCAAAAACTTAGCCAAAACCAAAGGAAAGAATCTTAAAGCCTAAGGGAGACTAGCTACAATAACAAGGGAAAAAAGGTAAGTCTCCAATTTTTCTCCATGAATTAATTATCTATGGTGTTCCTCAAGTACGTGGAGATGTATATATGTATCTTATGATGTCTACAGAATCATCTCTTCAGCTTTATGCCTAGAAAAGTAAGAAAGAAGAAGAGAAAAATGCTAGGAGCACAAGGAAGGGACCTACGGGTTTGAGCAAAAAGAGGGGTAAGGCACGATTTTGTTCCGCAAATTAATTGTTTAGGGTATCCCATGGTGATATGATGGTGTTTAATAACAATAAATTTCAATTCGGTACAGCAAATAAGCGATACAAACAATCCGCTAAAGTTTCAGCACGACAAGGAACTTCCGAGGCTAGTTTGGTAAGTTTTGGCCAATTTCGGGTAAGGTAAGACCTTTACCTTAAATTTGGAGTTTATGGTGTTTTTATGAAGTGTGTTACACATTTTTTAAGTTGATGTAAATATGAAAATTCCATAAATATGCTCAACGATTCGAAACAAACTAAATTGGAGTCGTTATAGTTAAATTGTAGTCGAATCAAAGTTTTGTGCTTGTGTTGTGCTGCTGCAGGTGTGTGGGGGTGTGTTGTAGGGCCTAAAATTATTCTAAAAGAGGTGTGGGTTCTTCATTTTGTAGCCACATGACCTCTCATTTCGTATAATTAAAGGTTTTGCAAAATAAAAACTAGAAACCCAATTTTGGTATCGTAATTTTCAGCAAGTTGTTTGGAGCTTATGTTGTGTAATATTGCCATATTTTATTTGTATATGAGCTGCAGGTTATTGTTTTTGGTTTTCTGTAGTGATTAGGGATCTAATTGGAAATTTGGATAGGGCATGTTATAGGGGAGGTGCTGCCCAATTTTCGTTAACTCCTTAACTAGCTAAAGAACTAGTTGAGAAGACGAGCGAGGAAATGAGTTCTATGAATACTAGTGTGCAACTTAAGATGCTAAAAAGTCAGGGATGGTTGATATTCATATTGCTTCTGTGTTGAATAGGTTCAAAGGACGACGAGTCAAACGTGATAAAGAGTAACTCGTAAGAGATATGTGAAGCTTTCTCTTGGCATATTTTTGGCATAGGTATGTAAAGCTATCTTTCTTTCCTTTTGGCATGCCTTAGCCGTAAGTGAATTGTATGTGAAATTTGGGGATAATTCCATTCCCAGAACTCCAAGTATGCCTTATAATCCCTATCCACTGCTTGGTATTGGAACTCCTACAAGAATTGAGTATTGTATGTTAAGGCTTCTACGTGTTAAAAAGTAGTGCGTGGAGGGCTATCTCTCTTTCACTTGATATGTACTTGGTATGAAGATGGGATTATGATGCCATAGTTTTTCACCGAGCCCCAGGATAGTTCGGGTACAAAATATGTACATGATCACCACATAAAGGGAAGTACAGACTAAGTAGAGCTTATTCTTTTTTTTGGCATGTCCTAGTTGTAAGTTAAATATGATATGAGCTCCGGGGTAATTCCATTCTTAAGCATCTCTGATTTACTTCTATAAATTGAACCCCTATAACACTTGAACTATTTCTCTGGAAACTTCTGTATGTTAAATAGGTAGCAAATGTACAGGCTCCAAGTCTTAAAGACTATATGATAACAAGTGTTTCTGATTCCATAAGATACTTGGCCTTACGTTAGTACATGTATAGGGTCCCCGAGGTTACAATTGGTATAGCCCATAATGGCCTTTAGAGGGTACTCGAGATGACTACACTACTACTCGGGTCCTCAGGCAAAATCTTAACTTTCTTATTCTGTCGAGTCTCTGATAATGATTTAAATTGCATATAGTTACTCACTACTCTACTCGTGCATACTATAGCCCTTCTATCACTAAGTCTCAGGCTAGGTATGTAAACATGTGCAGTTCACTACATTATCTACTGAGTCCCTCATTAAAGGGGTCGGGTACACTATACTACGATATAATAATGCAATGACATGAAAAACTCACTGAGTCCCACATTAGAGGGCTGGGTACGTATGTATATATATATATATATGATGTGTTGTAATAAGGTGGTGATGGCGATGGGCCTATGATGGTCCTACAGATATATTCACCGGATCCCAGATAGGGCCGGCTATATTGTATAATTTGAGCATACATGCTTTTATGATTCACAGGATACAGGTACAGGTTTATGATTTGATATTTTGTCCACTGCTTCTCTATTTCAAATATGCTTCCAGTTGTATGATGTTATGTTTTACATACTCAGTACATATGTGGTACTGAATCCCTTTCTTCGGGAGGACGCATTTTATGCCCTCATGTACCAATACAGGTTTTAGGAGTCCGTCATCTTAGGATTTCGTTCAGCTCAGTTGGAAGAGGCTCCATTGTCTCGAGCCTAGTTTTTAGCACTGGCCGCTAATGTATATCATTGTTTTGTTATTCAGGGATATAACGGGGGCCCTATCCCACCATATGTTATTGTTAACATTTTTAGAGGTCTGCAGACATGTATATATGGGTTGTGTATGTCAGTTTGGTTCATCTGGGTCTATATGATGTATTGTACGTGTTATTATGCTATGGTATCCTTGTAGGCTTATGTGCCCTTTCATGTTATAATACAAATGAAAGAGGCTACAGATATATGAAATACTATGACCCATAGGGGTTCTCATGTACGTATCATGTTGTTTGTAGTCTAGTTTGACTACACTTGATTTATATGCATTACGTGCCTATATATTTGGCTTGACCATAGCTGATAAATATATATATGGGGGTCAGGTCTGACCTCAGTCGCGGCCTACGAGGTTGGGTCGTGACACTAATCTCCCTAGTGAAAATCGGGGGTAAAAGTCTCTAAAATGCCCTGAATATCTTTTCTTGCAGAGTGGTATGATCCTATTATCTATACCCTACAATGCATCCACATGAGTCTGCAGTGGTTTGCTCTCTAGTTTTATTACATCAGGCTAGCTTAGTGGTGCCAGCGCTAGAACTAGAGTTGGTGCTTGTCGCATCTCACCTATAGTTGCTAAAATATGAGTGTGCATATCATGGAGCTCTAGTGCTGTAGCTATGTGGGTAGTAGCTGGGCTGGTCGTGGCCCCACTAGTGGTGAAGGTACAAAGGCTGCTAGAGGCTCCTTCTCGGGCTCTATAGTCTCTTTTTTGTAATAGGCCTGAAATATAGGCCTCGCACAACCTCTAGGTTGGCCTCTACCCCTATCTAGGGTGGGGCTAGGTGTATCACCCTTGACCGTTTTGTCTTTCATGTGAGCCATCCTACGAAAGAGTGAAAGAAGTGAGATACATTGCCCAAAAGTTAGACAAAAGGGAAATCTTCCTAACGACATCCCGTAGCCTCCAAAAGATAAGTCATAGCCCTCTTTGCACCGATTCGTAGGACTCTACTAGACCTTAGCTCTGTAAAAGTGAGACCGGTTAACCTGGAGCTCTTATATCAACTTGTCACGACCCAATTCCTCAGGTCATGATGGCATCTACTGCAGCCCACCAGTAGGTAAGCCAACTTGTAACTCGAAATGACTAGTAATGGGTTTAAGGGTAGAAACTAAACAAGAATAAGAAATTCTAACATGTATAACATAGAAAAGAGGAAGACAACAAAAATAAATAAATATTATTGATCCTACCTAGAACTTGTAATTCACTAGTACAGAGCTAACTAAACAAAAGAGTACAAGTCCTAAAAGTGGACCACGAAAGCAATCTACCTCAAAAAACAAAATACTAGTCTATATATATACAGATAGGGACCAAAATAATACAAAAATTTCAAGTGCTCATCCTTGTCTCCCAATTAGACTGCTCCATTTTTTAATCAAAGATGATTATTGGTGCTCGGACCTTCATCATGAAAACAGACATAGAGTGTAGTATGAGTAACAAACAACAGGTACCCATTAGGGATCATAGGCTGAGTGAGCTTGAAAAGTAAGAGCAATATGAAAACAAGGGATATGACAGAACATAGATCAAGAACGGAAGTCTAGAGTAAAGAAATGCAATGCACATGAGTGTAGAAAGAACTAACTTAAGTAATCTACAGCTAAACTACACTTAACTGGACCCCTCATAAGCCCAGAAGGTACACTTGTGTGCAAGTTTAAATAAAAACCCGACAGGACCCCCATAAGCCCGACGAGTACACATTATTGCTATAACTACTAAGAACTAAAACTGAGAACCCATGGCTAGAGAATGTAGAACCAGATCTTTGTATCGAACCAGTAGAATTCAAAAGTATAGAGGTCGAACCTTAAACTGAATGCTCTTCAAAAGTCCAGTGTGGTCAAGGCCAGACCTTTAATCTAGATTCCCAACAAAAGTATCTAGGTGATCAAGGCTAGACCTTCAATCTGGATAACCGCCATCAGTATAAAAGTAGATGATGAAAGTGTTTCCAATGGTCTATAGTCACAATTCTTTAAGGATCGTTGTCCAAAGCTACCCCATAAATTAAACTAGCTGAGATGAACTATCAACCAAATCTTGAATCACCAAATGAAACTCAATATCATTACCGAACACTCTTAAAACCACATAGTCGGGGGGTTAGGATAGGAAGTCATTGAAGCAAGAGCAACGCCTAGCTAAGGTTTGAACTATCAGACTCAAATCTGCTACACCAGTCTACAAAGATCTAAGCCAGTCGAAATGATGTCGAGGAAAAACTAAGGCCTATCAGGTTTGAATCATGTATTTCTAAGGCAAGAACTAGTCAAACCTAGGATAAGTCCAAACATTCTCCTAATAAATGATAAAACAAGTATACCAACACAACACAAGGCATGAACAATTAACAAGACAAGTAGCATGCTCACAAGTACCCAATAAAATCTTGAAATAGGCCTAAGGCATGATTTCTAAACAACTAAGCATGATTCAATACTACCCACCCCAAATTCCAAGTAATCAACATGCAATCACATTCTCAAGCTAAATCTAAAAAGGGGGAAATTGTAGCTTACCTGTAGGCCGATCACGCGCTTCCAAAATCACAGAACCGAAGTTTTCCCATTCCTAACGGCCTCCAAACTCTACCACACTATCAAATATATGTACACAACATTAATATGGTCGTTTTAAAATTCAAATTACTAAATTTGGAGATGGACTAATTTGGGACCCACTTTGGAAATTTCAGAATTAACTTTGTAAAAAGATCCTAAACACTACCCCAAACTTGTGTTCCAAAATGGAACATAATTCGAGGCTCGAATAAGCACAAACAACAACATGCAATAAAAATCCCACTTTAAGATTAAATATCTAACAATGGCAATAGCTATAAGTAGTATTTTACCTCCAAAAATGATTCCCAACACTTTTCAAAGTCCCCAATGCGTTATCCTAGCAATTCCCCATAATCTAGACGTTGAATCACCCAATTACAAGATAAAATGAGAGATTTATTAAAGTTGGAAGTTTGTAAAATATGTTGATTGCATCTTTGGTATTAATTAAAAAGATTAGAGAATTTCTCATCGCGAGCCGCTAGTAGTATACCCTTTGCAATCAAGAAAGGTACCTTAAGATCCCAAAGCACAAAGAATAACACCCTGGCGAACGTGATGGGTATTAGGGCATGCAACATCAGCTGATGCACCAGCTGAGTTTTGGCTACTTCAAAATCCCCAATGGGGTGCTCAATATTCATTCGCAATCTTGTGCACACAAAGGAGATAAGTTATCTCACCAAATTCTATATTCTGGACTTAATAGTACATTTAATATTTTCATACGAAGTCATTTTAATGAAAAGTGGGTCCCATTACCAAGTGTCATATTTAGCCCATTTTTATAATGGGCCTCGGGATTAGATTAGAAGACTCGGGAAGCAAACGAAGAGTCATTCTACACCAAACTCGACATTCTGAAACTAACCACACTAGCGGAATTTTCATCCAAGTGCATTTTCAAAGAATATTGACCAAAGTCAATATTAGGCAAAATCTTAAAGGATAAAGCTCCAAATGGCCTCAAACTCATATTGATTGCCTCGATACTTGTATCGATCATAATACTAGCCGAATTTGACTATTTTGAAGTTTATGGAACCGTCAGAACTCCATTCTGAGTTTATTTACCTGAAGTAATTATCGAAATTAATTTTCCAAGTTATAAAAGCTATAAAATAGGAAAACGGGCCTAAAACCCAAACAAACAATCAGACGACTGAACAATGAATGCCAGCAAGTCATAAATGTCTTGGGGTCGATACAGGAGTGCTCTATATGACGAAAATGAGGTATTAAGGTAAAAATGACCTGGAGGGTCACTATGGAGGATAATTTTCTTATTATATACACTTACAAGTTTTGGACATAAGGCAAACTAATTAGCTTGATGATAATTTTATTGTTTTATATTTACAAATTCAACTAGTTTTGCCTCGAGATAAAAATTCTCATTAAATACACTTGAAACTTTTGCCCGATAAGGCAAACTTAGCTTGATGATATTTTTTTAGTCTTTCATATTTAAAAATATAATTATTTTTGCCTTAAGACAAAACTTTTCATTATATACACTTACAAGTTCTGCCTGATATGGCAAACTTAGTGTGGTGATTATTCTACATTTGTTATATATAAAAATTCAATATTTTTGCTTCAAGGTATAGTCCATTACAGACACTTATAAGTCTTGTGCGATGAGACTAACTTAGCTTGATGACATTCTACATTTTGTATTTATATATAAATTGAACTACTATTCTATTGGGTAAAACTTTCAATTATATACACTTATGAGTTTTTTCTTGATAAGACAAACTTAGCTTGATTATATATATATATATATATAATCAACTAATTTTATTTTGAGACAAATAAACCATCTTATTAGACATATATCACTATCATATATATTAATCTTACCTATATTTTTAAACAATTTCATATATTACCACTAGTTAAGAGTTTTGTATCATATATTGAGAAATTAAAGATATATTTAGATACATATATCCCTAGAAATTAGCCTAAATTAGTTATATGCAAAATTAAACTATCCCCAATTCAATCTTTCATACTAATCAACTCTCTCTCTCTCACTCACTCACTCTCACTCTTACTCATCAAACTCTATCTCCACCACCATTTTCTCTCTTTCTTCCTCCTCTGCACCACAATTTTCACCATTAAACTGTAATATCCCGGGCATGTGAAGGTTAGAATATGATACAATAAGATAATTAATTGGCCTTGGTGAATTTATTGATGGGTCAAGTATGATTTTTATTCAAAGACATTATAAACTTTTATCCTATTTAGTAGAGAATGAACCTAGAAACTTTTTGACAACTAGATTCCTAACCTATTTAATCCCCAAAGCCCTCAATTTCTCACAGTTCACCCATCACAAATTTCCTCTCTACAAAAAGGCTCTCAAGACCTCCATTGAAGACCAAGCAAGAATCTTTTCAATTCTCCATTTATTTTCAAGTTTCTTCTAAACTTCTTCCAAATTCATATTTAAGGTATGTAAATTTCATACGTGATTACCTTTCACCCATGAATTTCAAAGAATTCATCAAATTTTTCATGAATTCCAATTATATCTTTGGGTATTCTCAATTTCAAATTCACTTGCATGAACTATGATGTAGATTTTCCATATATAAACTACGATAGTGCTATTTAGGGCATAGGACTTCATTATGGGTGATGAATACTCTTTGGACTATCGAAAATCTAGAAATTTGTCTGGAAAAATCTAGGGCGGTGCGCCACCAACATGCCAAGAACTTACCTCAGTAGTTTAGGGGATGGGGCGTTGCGCCAGTGGTGCCAGGACCCTACCTCAGTAGTTTGGGGTCTGGGCCAATATGCCAACAGTGTGTCAGGACCCTGCCCAGTAGTTTGGGGTCTTGTGCGGTGCACACCAGTACACCACCACCCAGATTTTTCCCTCTTCTATTCTTTCTACTTATTTGATCTTGATCTCACACCAACTACTCTTTCAAGTGCATAAATTATGTTTTATTTATGATTTAATATCTTAAGTAAGCATATATTTCTACTCAATTGCATGATATTAACTTGGTTTACAAAGGCTCATGTATGATGTTACTTTCAAGTATGACTATTCAAGTATGTTTTAAAAAGGGTTTTATTACATATGAGGTATAAGATACGATGAAGTTGAACTATGATGTTTCATGAAAAGGCTTATGGTGTGAAAGGACAATTCTAACACAATCATGTTAAAGAGGTGATAAGTACAATTCTCACCAACTTATGGATTTTTATGAATCAATCATGCAATGAGCTACTCTTATGACTATTTTCATGATGATGATATTGATTATTTATTAATTTTTTAAATAATTTCTACTAGGATATTTACTAAGCACCAAGAGGAATTTTAGGTGGAGTTTGGTCTGGTAAACAAAGGTTTGTTACCCAACGGAATCCTAGTAGCAACCAAAAGTCCTAAACTACGTTGCTCCCCACAGGTATCCTAAATAGCCTAGCTAGTGGATCCATATGTTGCTTATGATGTTCTGATGTTCTCACGGAGTCTACCTTGGCAAGTAGCCTCTCTCTTCTTATTGTGAAAGTTACATCAAATTTTATGTTGTAGCTCTATGGTCTTAGATGTCTGTTATAGCTCTTATCCCACATAAGTTATATGAAATGATGTAAGTTTTACTTTGATGACGATGATTCATTGACCACAAGCTTCCAATATGATTCAAATGCTTTTAAGTTTTATCCATGCTCTTTCATTGCATTGGTCATACATCCTATGTATATATTGCTTATGTGTTATTTCACTTTCTATGTATTTATCTCATATACTTAGTACATTCAAACGTACTAATGTATACTTTATTACCTATATTGTATCATAATATTGGGGTTGATCATCCCATCCATTCTCCATGTGGCTAGAGTTGAGTTCTTATACTCCAAAGATTGGTAAGTCCTTATCTATCCGAGGGTGATTTTATGAGTTCGTGTCTTTTCCTTTTTCTTTTAGGACTTTGCTATATTATATTGAGGGTAATCTAGGGACATGTTTTAGCCTTCGCCCATGTTATCTATGTAGAGGTTTGTTGTATGTCTTTTGTATTCGCTTATGTTGTCATCTTTACTTGACTATGGTACTTCCGTAATTTCTTCTAGTCTTTTTTAAGTTGATGCCTATTATACCTTGTATATGTTAATGTATGATACGTAAAATGGCTTGGTTGGAGTCCTTTGGTATTTTGATCACCATGTCATATCTTGGCCCTAGTTCAGACTGTGACAAACTTGGTATCAGAGCACAAGGTTTTGAAGTGTCTTTGGGTGTCCAACATGTTGCGTCAACTACAGTCTTATTCATGGGTGTAAATTGTGCCATATTTATGAATAGTAGGATATGAGGTGTCTTAGGAAAAATCTCACCTCTTTCATGATTTATGTCGTGCTATAGAGTGTACTCTAAGTTAAGGAGGAGTCCCAAATAGCCAAGTTATCCTCGCATGCAAGAAGTGTGGAAAGAATCACAAGAAAAAGTGTCTAGCGGGATTAAATGTGTGCTATAGGTGTGGCAAGCCAGGTCATCATGCTAAGGAGTGTAGAGTTGAATATGGTCATCCTCAAGGCCAAATTTCTCATGGAGGACAAGTGCAACAAGGTGCCCATTCTCAACCAAAGGGTGGTCAACGCAATAATCAATTTTATGTTCTTCATGCTAGGCAAGAGGTGGAAGAGACTCTCGATGTTGTTACCGATATGTTATAGGTCTTTCACTATGATTTTTATACCTTACTTAATCCACGTGCAAATTTATCCTTTGTTACTCCGTATGTGTCTATGAGATTTGATGTTAGCCCTAAAATATTATTGGAGCCTTTCTCCATTTATACTCTCATAGGTGAGTTGGTTGTGGCTAGAAGAGTCTATAGAAATTTTCCAATTTTAGTTTGTCACAAAATTACTTCATGTGATCTGGTTGAACTCGATATGACTGATTTTGTTGTTATTCTTGGTATGGATTGGATCTATGCATGTTATGCTTCTATTGATTGTAGAACCCCGTGTGGTTAAGTTTCAATTCCTGAGTGAGCCGATCCTGGAATGGAAAGGTAGTAACTCTGTCTTTAAGGGTCAATTCATCTCATGCCTTAAATCTCAAAAAATGATTTTCAAGGGTTGCATATACCCTCTTGTGTGAGTTAAGGATACTAACTCTGAAGCCCCTACTCTAGAGTTGGTCACTATTGTTAATGAGTTTCCAGATAAGTTTCTCGATGATCTACCCTATGTTCCTTCCAAAAGGAAAATTAACTTTGAAATAGACCTTCTTCCCAACACCTAACCTATCTCTATTCCTCCTTATCGAATGGCTCTGGTGGAACTAAAAGAGTTAAAGGATCAATTGAAAGATTTGTTGGACAAGGATTTTATTAGAGCAAGTATATCCCCATGGGGTGCTCACGTATTATTTGTTAGAAAGAAGGATGGGTCACTTTGCATGTGTATAGACTACCGGCAATTGAATAAGGTCAACATGAAGAATAAGTACCCCATTCTAAGAATAGATGATTTGTTTGATCAACTCCAAGGTGCAATTCACTTTTCCAAAATTGATCTACATTTCGGTTATCATCAATTAAGGGTGAGGGAGTGTGATATTTCTAAAATGGTATTCCAAACAAGGTATGGCCATTTTGAATTCTTAGTCATATCATTTGGGTTGACTAATGCTCTTTCTATTTTTATGGAATTGATGAATTATATTTTCAAACCGTACCAAGATATGTTTGTGGTGGTTTTTATTGATGAGAGCATAAGGGTCACTTGAGAATCATGTTGCAAACCTTGAAGTACAAGAAATTATTTGCCAAGTTTAGTAAATGTGAATTTTGGTGAAAGTCTGTGGCATTTCTTGGTCACATTATTTCTAGTGATGGTATCATGGTTGATCCAAAAAAATGGAGGCACTAAAGAATTATCCTAGACCATTGTCTCCTTCGGATATTCATAGCTTTTAGATTTTGCCAGATATTATGGAAGGTTTGCATAAAGATTTTCACCTATTTCATCACCTTTAACTAGGTTGACCCAAATGAAGGTTAAGTTCCAATGGTCGAATGAGTGTGAAAAAAGTTTTCAAACATTGAAGGATCGTCTTAGGTTGGCTCCTATTTTGATATTGCATTGATGAGTTTGTTGTATATTGCGATGCCTTACGGGTTGTATTAGGTTGTATTTAGATGCAACATGGCAAAGTCGAAAGAATGATCCAAACTTTGGAAGATACATTGAGGGCGTGTGTCATTGATTTCAAACGAAATTAGAATAAGCATATACCATTGATTAAATTTTCCTACAACAATAGTTATAACTCAAGTATTGAGATGGCTCCTTTTGAAGCCTTGTATGGGAGAAGGAGTAGGTCCCCGATGGGATGGTTTGAAGAAGGTGAAATGGCCTTTATAGGTCCTGATTTAGTATTTGATGTTATGTACAAGGTGATACCTATAAGAGAGAGGCTAAAGGCTGCCCAAAATCGCCCAAAGTCCTATTCGGACATAAGGAGAAGAGAACTTGTGTTTAATGTTAATGATTGGGTCTACTTAAAGATTTTGCCCATGAAGGGTGTGATGCAATTTGGTAGGAAAGAAAAGTTGATCCCTAGGTATGTAGGGCCTATAAGATCTTGAAGCGGGTTGGCAAAGTAGCATATTAGTTAGATTTTCCATTGGAGTTGGCTATGGTTCATCTGGTTGTTTCATGTATTAATGTTAAGGAAGTTTGTGGGTGATCAAAATTTTATCGTGCCAATGGAAAGTGTGAGTGTTGAAGAAAATTTGACCTATGAAGAGATTTCGATCAAAATTTGACCTATAAAGAGGTTCCAGTGGAAATCCTAGACCGACAAGTGAAGAGGTTGAGAAACAAGGAAGTTGGATCTATTAAAGTATTGTGGAGGAATCAATAAGTTGAGAGTGCTACATGGGAAGCAAAATCAAACATGATGAAATGATATCCTTACCTCTTTCCTTCCGATCCATCCTAAGGTACTTAGTCATCTATACTCAAATCCTATGAACGCCTAGGTTTCGACTTCTCCATGTCATGATATACATACATACCATGAAATCGGTTTTTTTTAAATGATTTTGATGATTAGAAGTTGTATTTTTGCATCTATGTTAGGCTATTACATACTCACCCTACTCTACTCAAGCTAGCTTCCATGTCATTCGAGGACGAATGTTACCAAGGGGGAGATATTATAATATTCTGGGCATGTGAAGGTTATAAAATGATATAATAAGATGATTAATTTGCCTTGGTGAATCTATTGATGGGTCAAGTATGATTTTTATTCAAGGACATAATGGACTTTTCCCCTATTTAGTAGAGAATGAACCTAGAAAGTTTTTGGAAACTAGATTCCTAACCTATTTAATCCCCAAAGTCCTAAATTCCCCTTACTTTCTCACTATTCACCCATCACAAAATACTCTCTCTACAAAAAGGCTTTCAAGACCTCCATTGAAGACCAAGCAAGAATTCTTCCAATTCTCTATTTATTTTTATGTTTTCATCAAAGCTTTTTCTAAATTCTTAGTCAAGATATGTGAGTGTCATTCATGGGTACCTTTCACCCATAGAGTCCAAAGAATTCCTCAAATTTCCCATGAATTCTAATTATATCTTTGAATATTTTTAATTTCAAATTTAATTGCATGAAAGATGATGTATTTTGTGAATTCTAATCTATTTAGCATGAATTGATAAGAAATTGTCTAGAATTTATAGATTTTCCATATATAAACTACAATATTGCTATATAGGGCATAAGACTTCATTATGGGTGATGAATGCTCTTTGAAAACTTCTAAAAATCTAGGAATTTGTTGGGGAAATAGTGGGGTGGAAATACACCAGAAACTTACTCCAGTAGTTTAGGGGCAGGGCAGCATACCAGCAGAGCACTAGGACTCTGCCCCAGTAGTTTGGATTCTGGGTGGTGCAGTAGCAGTGAGCCACCTCTCAGATTTTTCCCTCCTCTATTCCTTCTGCTTATTTGATCTTGATTTCACACCAACTACTCATTCAACTGCATGAAGTACGTTTCATTTATGATTTAATCCCTCAACTAAGCATGAATTTCTACTCAATTGTATGATTTTAACTTGATTTACAAAGACTCATCATGTATGATTCTACTTTCAAGTATGACTATTCAAGTATGTTTTAAAAAGGGTTTTATTACCCATGAGGTATAAGATAAGATGAATTTGAACTATGATGTTTCAATAAAAGGCTTATGGTGTGAAAGAAAAATTCTCACACAATCATATTAAATAGGTGATAAATACAATTCTCACCAACTTATGGATTCTTATGAATCAATCATGTAATGAGCTACTCTTATGACTATTTTTTTGATGATGCTATTGATGATGTATTAATGTTTTAAATGATTTCCGTTCGGATAGACTAAGCACCGAGAGGAATTTTAGGTGGGGTTTGGCCCGATAACCAAAGGTTTGTTACCCAAGGAAATCCTAGTAGCAACCTAAAGTCCCAAACTATGTTGCCCCCATAGGTTGCCTTAATGGCCAAGCTAGTGGATCCACATATAGATTATGATTTTCATGATGTTCTCAAGGATTGTACCTTGACAAGTAGCCTTTCTTTTTTCGATGTGGGATTTACATCGGACTCCATGTTATAGTTTGCATGATCTTAGATGTCAGCTAAAGGTCTTATCCCACACAAGATATATGAAGTGATGTAAGTTTTACTATGATGATGATGTTGCATTGACCACAAGCTTCCAATATGATTCAAATGCTTTTAAGTTTTTTCCATGCTCTTTCATTACATTGGTCATACATCCTATGTACATATTGCTTATGTGTTATTTCATTGTCCATTCATTTATCTCATATACTTAGTTCATTCAAACGTACTAACACATACTTTATTTCCTACATTGTATCATAATGTAGGGGTTGACGATCCCGTCCATTCTCTACGTGGCTAGAGTTGAGTTCTTATACTCCGACGATCGGTGAGTCCTCATCTATTGAGGGTGAGTTTATGTGTTCGTGTATTTCTTTTTCTTTAAGGACTTTGCTATATTACATTGAAGGTGAGATAGGGACATTTCTTAGCCCCGCCCAGGTTGTCTATCTAGAGGTTTGTTGTATATCTTATGTCTATTTAACCATTATTCAAAGTCATGTATTTGTGAAAATTTTCAATTTGTTTTGTCTGTAAAAAATTTCAATTTGTTTTGTCTTCAAAATTTTTAAATTTACGGTAAAACACCATTGATTTAGAGTTTTCTTAGTTTTCTTTCATGGCTAGTTATTTTTCAAACAAAAAAATATTAATTTATTATTGCTCGAAAAATGGCATGAAAATTACCACTGCAATTCTTGCTAATTTCAGCTGCTCAAATTTTAGAATCCAAAAATGCAACAACTTTGACGAACAAAATGGAAAGATAGTATGTAATTTATTGCAAATGCAAGGAGGGTTTATACACTAATTGTGATAAACCTTAACTAGGAAGAAGATGAGAAAGGGACTTTGTGGATCGGGCTGGAATTATCAATGTATCGGAGACATTATTCAGTAAAGATAATATTTATCTATTTTCTAACAGTGTATCTAATTTAGTGTATATGTATCTGAATAAATATACACATGTATTGGTGACTTACGCATGTATCTGACACATTATTGATGTATTTGGCATATTATTGATGTATCTGACACATTATTGAGTTAAGATTATATGTATCTAATTTTTTATCAATGTATATAATTAAGTGTATATGTATCCGATAAAATACATACATATATTTGAATAATAGTTCATGAATCTGAGTTAAGGAGTCTAATGCTGAATCGTCAAAAAAAAAAGAAATTTGATTATTTTGATTTTTTTACGGAGTTGTGATATGACATATCTTTTAAAATTATTGCAAGTGTGATTTTTTTCTTAATTAATGGCTTTTAGTTATATCCCTTAATTAGACACACTCCTTAATTAATGACTTTTAATTGTATTACTTAATTAAATAGACTAATTGATATATTTTCCTTATATGTATCCGAGACCTAAAATATGATAAGGAACATAATATTGAAAACTAGCGTGAATGTAAGTAATTAACTCCTAAATGAATGGAATTTGTGTAAGTTATCTATCTTTTTATTATATGCACTATGCATATCTCGACTCGTTGTAGATAAGTTTTACTACATAAGGGAAGCCTTTGTTAGATTATAACAACAATAACATAAATGAACCTAGTAAATTTCGTAAATGGAATTTGAGAGTTTTTTAAAAAGAAAAACCTTAGGTAAATTATCATTGAGAAAATAATTATTGAAAAAGAAGATAATTAGATTAATTTTCCTTTACATCCTTTGATTCATTAGCATATCCTACGTGAAGAGAGCTTGCTCCTTAGCTATAGTTTGCTTAGTTATTATTAGTAACTACATGTTAGAAGGAGGAGAGAGGCGAGCAGAGAGGTATGAGAGACACGAGTGGTATCTGGGAGAGAGAGAAGAGAGACAATTGATTTGTGTATCTGATCGATAATTGTATCACAAATATAATTGATTTGCATAAAAAAAACTAGCTACTAAAAGGAGGAGAGAGGCGAGAGATATTGGGGAAGAGAGGAGAGAGGAAAGAGAAATTTGAGAGAGTGAGAGAGAGAAGAGAGAGAAGAGAGAAATACAATTGATTTGTATATTTAATCGACAATTGTATATCTGACTGAAAATTGTATCATGAATACAATTGGTACAATTGATTTATATCAATGAATATTGTATCAAAGACTATTGTATTCAATTCATTGATGCAAATCAATTGTAACAAATATATTAACGAATACAATTTGTATCTAAATATAGTTTGTATCGACATTCTAGCTTATTGATATGTTCGAGAAAACTCTACTTGAAGCCATTTAATTTTTTTACCGACAAACCTGTATCAACAAATACAATTGTATCGTTATTGTAATTCTTAATAAATTGTATTTGTATTTCATATGATGCCTTGTGTATTTATTTATATGATCAGTTAGTAATAAAGACCCCATGCTTACCAAAAACTCCACAAGAAAATCAAAAAAGAAGAACAGAAAACAAGAAAAAGAATCAATCATTAATAGAGAAATGAAGATCCCATGCTTACCAAAAACACTAGAGTAAATGAAAAGGTAGAGTAATAAGAGAAGGGTAATGATGGGAACAATAATGTTGGAAGAAAGCTTCTAAGTTTGAGTCTTTTAATAAGCAGATTTGGGTCTTTTAATTGATGGGTTGGGGTAGGGTGCTTATGTGGAGATCTTACATGGCATAAATTAATACACATGGGACGCCACATTTTATTTCGTCAAACGAAGGGGTAAAAGTGAGCCAATATTAAGAAGGAAAAGGTATTTTTGAGGCAAAATATAGTTTAAGGGTATATGTAGTCTATTTCTAATAAATGAAGGATAGTTTTGACCCTTTTCTATTAATATAATGTAAAAGCAAAAATTAAAGATCGCCAACCAGAGGTGAAAAATTAAAGACCACGTTACAAGAAAATCGGTGAAAACTTGTCTTTTTGGACCGGATCAATTTATGATTTGTCCCTTTTATTTGAATTTTGTATTTCTGACTTTTTTTCAATATATAAAGCTAGTATATATCCCGAGCGATGTATAAATAATGTTCAAATATTATTCTAATTATTATAAATTACAATATGTTGTTCGAGCATATTAAAGCATATTACCTTATAAAAATTCGACTATCGTATTGTTCCTCAATGAAATATACTCCCCTCCCTCCCTCCCTCATCCCCCTCGCCACCTCCATAATCAATTTGATATGAATAAAGACAACGAATCACATGATTATCAAATAACTTTTATGTTTCATATTTTTTATATTATATATTATTAGATTATTAGAATTGATTTTTACTATCACTTGTCTTAATATAATTATCAAAATCTCTTCTCTTTAATACAAAACATATATTTATTTAGCTTACTCATGAGTTTTTAAGTTTTAAATTTTTATTTTATTATTCACATCTCTTCAATTTAAAATTTATGCATAATAATATGAATATTATCTAGCTACTTCATTATATTCTCAAAATTAGTTCAAAATATTCTCCTCCACCCCCTCCCCCCTTCTTTATTCTTTTTTTTTCTACTCTTATTTTAATTACTTTCCCTAATCGCTAGTTGATTTTGAATGAATTTTTTTATTTTATTACACGTCATATGTAGTTGAGGTTTCTTCTTTTTTATTTCAATATGTAGAATGCTAAGTTTAAATTTATGTAATTTAAATTTTTATATTTTAATGTGTAATTATTTATTGGAAATTTAGCTATGTGACTTTACTAGTTAGGATTAAAAACTACTTTCCCATCTAAAACAAAGTCGTCCCCTTCAAAATAATTTCACTACAATTTATAACTTTTTTTCCTAATTTTGTCCTGACTTAATAGTTATTGCATTATTCATTAATTAGCATCCTTACATTATTATGTAACTTTTTAAATAGCTTGCCGTCCTTGCATATTATTGTTTTTAATATACTGTTAAATTTAAATCATTGACTGGATATAAAAATTATAGTTTCGGCCATGATAATTTGAATCTTGTTGAAAATTTTAATTTGCAAAATAAAATGTATGTTGCAATAAAGGATGACGTGAAAACCATACTGAAATCTCATTTGATTTTCTTGGCCTTTTTAGATCTTCAGGTGGTGTGAGTCAACATCAATTGTTTCTGTTATTGAAACCATGTATTGAAATTCTTGGGCCTCTTTTATATTTAGTTTGCTACATAGAGCCTGAAATATTTATCAATATAAATAATTATGCCATCATTGATTGTTTTTAGAATAAGAAAACGTACTTGTTTGGTGCAATTATGAATGAATACTAATTGTTGGGGGGGGGGGGGGGGGGGTGGAGTTCTTCGCGCTATAGGTTATCATTATATTTTTGGTTTGATCTATTTATCATCATAAACTAAAGGAAAAATTACTAGGAAATATACTTTTTAATAAATAATTACTGATTTTAGCGATATTTTTTATTTATTACCATTTATAGCAATATATAGCAATATTATGATATATCTGTCATGTATTAAAAGTGAATTATGCATGCAATATAAATGTATTATAAGTGTTTTAAAATATATTATACTTGTTTGGTAAGAAATTGACACAATGTATTATAAGTGTATTAAAGTATGTGATAAATATATTATCCATGAATAAAACTTGTATTATATGAGTTTTATAAATTATTCTCGCTAATATGTATTAAAATTGTATTATAATTGTATTATAAGTGTTCAGTAAAAAAAATATTATTGCTACAAATGGTAAATATTTTCTTAATGTCGTACATTTATGTAAATTTCCCTAAACTAAATGTATGAATAACCAAATTGAAGCGGTCCCAAGATGCTATTTACAAGCTCAAAATAGGTTAATATTTGATCATATTTTTCTTATTCCTAAAATTAAATTTATTTCTAAACTTGTATTCCATTTCTTAAATTTTTCCATTATTTAGATTTATTTATCAAATACGATGTTTAAATTATAATTTCGTATTATTATAAAATAGAAATAGAGTTATTGATTGACTATTTATTTAAAGTATAAGTTCATATTATGTATAATGTGAAATTTAAATTGATAAGTTTTGCTATGTTTAACAAGATTGATAACATGATATATATATATATATATATATATATATATATATATATATATATATATATATATTAGAAGAAGACTCCAGTATAATCTAATATGCTAGTTTTGATCTCCTCAACCACTAAGCCAACTTCTAATACTATATTCAAGAGGTTCAAAATTAATATATAGTCATAAATTTTTTAAAACTATCTTAGTTCTGATCTCCAATATTTTATTTTTTTTACCGAGAGGATTCGGGTGAGCCCTTGATTACCTCTAGATCCACCCTCGCATATCATACTTGTATTAGCAAAGACAGTATGATCTTAACATGTATTATCAATTTGAAGTTCTTACAATTGTCACATATGCAAAGTAATCATCGCTTGCATGGCAAATGAAACATTTAAAATTTTGTATAATTTAAATTCAAAAATAATTTGTATATCCATTCAAATTCAAAGATTTTATTTTCCAGTGAAAAAAATATTAAATCTGATTCAAAGTTGTTTTTTCAATTTAAATTCAAATACTTTATTTTTAATTCACTAAATGATATAAATTCTATTGCTTGGAATATTTTCATTGGTTTAAACTTTTTAATAATATTTGCAAGTGTTTTTATTTACTTTATTTGATATTTTAAATTAACTCAAACAAAATAAATTAAAGAACAAGGCAAGATGTGTTCATTTTCTTTAGTTTAATTCAAAGAATAATTCTGGCTTAACAGCAAATATTTAATATTTATATTTATTAATGTGTATAATTAAAAGCAATTGTAAAAGCAATGAAATAAAGAACCATAAGAAGAAAAAATAACAATGATATCAAACATATTATTTTAATTATTTTTTTTTAAAATTTAGCGGAATAAATAATTAAAAATGTATGCTTGAAGTTTCAAATTATTTTGATGATTTTAAAGAAACAACTTTTTTAATGAAAATGTGATTTAAGAATAACATATAATTTACCGTCGTTCTACCTTCTGGTTACCTTTTTTTTTAGGTTCATCACTTCTTCTTTCATCTTTCAATTTTCTTGTTCTTTTCTGTTAATGATATAAACAATGACAATGAAATCAGTAATTCAAAAATAAACAACCAATAAAATATAACTTTGTATACATATATTAAAAATATTAAAGTTTTAATATACAAAACTGAGCTAGTTCTTGTGCTACAAGAAATAAATTGAGGAGCAAGATCCAAAAAAATTAATGCAGAGAAATATTTGGTATCTTAAGAACTACCCATAGCTTAAAGAGTAAGGGTGACTAATGGGATCAATAGGGTTGTACAGGGCAAACCGATAAACCGCACCAAATCGATAAACTGAATTAAACCGGAAAAAAAATCCGACTAGTGATTTGGTTTGACTTGATTTGGTGTTTGAAAAAAAAAACCAACCATTATAGGGTTGGTTTGGTTTTAACTAAAAAAAGTCAAACCGAACTCAAACCGACCCGATTATAGATATACTACTTTTAAATTATGTTATATATAAAAATATTTATTAAAATGTAATTTATAAAAAAAAATTAAAATTTTTTCATAATTTTTGTTTTCTTTCTTACATTTAGATTTGGACTTGAGAAGCTCATCTAAATAATATACAAAAAAGCCCATCTTATAAGGTTATATTATAAAGTTAAAACTTTAAACATTGTTCTGTCTCCATCTTATATGTTAATATTTTGTACTAGAACTCTTTTTAAGAAACAACGCTCTGTGCTTTTTTATTAGATACTATGAAAAACCCAAGAAATCCGAAAAAAACCAAAAAACCCCAAAAAACCCGAGAAAAATTAATATCCAAAAACCCGACTTTTATTGGTTTGATTTGGTTTATAGATTTAATAACCCGACACAAATGGTTTGATTTGGTTTGTAAAAAATCCGAACTAACCCGGTCCATGTACACCCCTAGGATCAATCATTAAAAGAAAAGGAAAAATTACTTAATTGAATGTGTTTTAATTTTTTTTTACCATTTTTAACAATCAGTAACAATACTTTAATTAAATAAGACGTTATATACACTTTTTTATTTGGGGAAAAGGAAAAGGACTCGTCATTATCTTTCTTTCTTTCACTTAGGGCTTTTTCTTAATTTTTCTGGCTCATCTTTCTTCCCTTATTCCTTCATCTTTTTGTTTGTTTCAGACGGAACTCGTAGGTTTTAGGTGCACAATTGTAATAGAAGGTTAGAAATCTCCTAGAAGAAGCCCACGAATTTGAATTGTTGATTCAATCGGTGGTAGTGAAGTGAATGTCGGTTCTACTTTTAGTTTGGGAATTTCTGCAAATCAATCTCCAGAAGAAGCTAGTGGTGAAGTTAATCAAAATTTCCAAGCAATGCATGTGAAGAAAAAAATCACTGAGTTGAGTTCTAGATCTAAATCAAAAAGAAAATGAGTTGATGTTGCATCAACATCTAAGAAAGTTGTTGACAGTGATGATGATTTTGAGGATTTACCTCCTCAATTTCAGTCAAAGAAAGTGAGACCTACAATTGCTCAGGAAAAGAATTCAAAAGGTCGAAATTGATTATGCAAAAAAATAGTTCTGTCGGAGAGTCCATATCTGGTATGTCATTCTACCAACACATTATTTAACTGATAGCATTTTCAAACTGTTTATGTGTATTTTCTTAGTTTGTTCTTTTTTTGAACTTGTGTGCGAGATGTTCAGAAAAAAAATGTGTATGTGATACTTTTATTATAGTCTAAATATATTTGCTCAAGTTTATTATACTCCAGTGATCTATGGACACACACATTAAAGTTGAATTAGAAGAGAATTAGAGACGAATGCAACTTGTAGCTAATGAAAAAAGGTATTCAGTGATCTGTACACCATAAAAATGAATGAAACTTTGAACTAAAATGCATTACACAAATATTAAATTTGAATTAGAAGAGAATTAGAGACGAATGAAACCTGTAGTTAATTGAAAAAAGTGTTCAGTGATCTGTACACCACAAAAATAAATTAAACTTTGAACTAAAATGTACTACACACACATTAAAGTTGAATTAGAAGAGAATGATAGACGAATAAAACTTGTAGCTAATGGAAAAGTCTTCAGTGATCTGTACACCACAAAAATGAATTAAACTTTGAACTAAATATGTATTACACACACATTAAAGTTGAATTAGAGACAATGATTTGTGTATTTGATACTTTCATTATAGTTTATTTTAATTTAATATTATCTTTACTTTTCTTATGGAGTGAAATTAGTGTTCTTTAGCCTCTTCTATTAAGTCATTTTAAATTGTTTTAGATACTATTGGTTGATGTGTTTTTTTCAGTTTTTTGGTGTATTATGAACTTTGTATTTAGCCTTTTGTTTTCTATGAATAAAGCTAATTCGTTATTTGACTAATTTCGATGTTAAACATGTTGTTCTGAATCTTATATTGAAAAAATTGTGAATCAGAAATCTTTAAACATGTTGTTCTGATTTTGTTATAGTTTAAGCTTTGAGTATTGAATTGTAGTTTGTCTTGAGTTCATGATTCTTTTAAATATTATACTCGTTTAAGCTTGATTTATCTACTGTTTGATAATTTCACCTTGAAGTATATGATCACTTGCTTAGTTTGAACTCTTTTCATGTCTACTTTGATCTCGTATGCTTTGTGTCCTTTCCCTGCATATTTCTTATTCATCTGTTAGTCATAGCCTATTCATTTTCTCCATGCCTTGCAGTTATGTTAAGATTTTCTCTTCAATAGTTTCTTCTCAGTTTCTATTAATGAACAACTGCTTGGTTTCTCTTTTAAAAACTGTAGCTTTATGTTATAATGCTTTGCTAGAACATCTCATATGCCTTTAAATTTTCTTGTTCTTCTAATTGAGCTTAGTATGTTGCTGCTGATTTTAATTGAATTTACTATATTGTTGCTGGTTTTGAGTCCAATTTGAGGGTTCATGTTAAGATATAATTATCTATAGTGATAGATTGATGTTATTTATATGCAGGATCATAAATTTTGTAGACATCCAGATATTTTGTAGTCTTCAAGTAGGTGGTCGTCATATACTAATTATAACGTGATTGAGAAAATAAAACTTTCTTTATCTACTTTCTTTATCTAAAAATCAACTTGAGTTGTTTAGGAATACTTGTTTTGGTTATTTTCTTGACCTTTCGAAAGTGATCACAGAACTCCAACTTATTCATTGCCTTATGAACAAGGAGTTAAAACACACACAAGATGATGTGTTTGTTGTTGAATTAAATGAGAAGACGCTGTTTTTCGGGCTTTAAAAATTTGGGTTATTTACAGGCTTAAATTTTGTTGGTGATGGTTACTTTGTTAATGTTCCAGATTCTCCTTGTCGGTTGTTGAGCAATTATTTTCCTGAACAAATCACTGTTCAAAAGAATCATCTACACGAGTTATTTTTAGCAAAAAAATTCATAGATGATGATTCCGCTGTTTCACTAGTTGTTTTGTTCTTTATTAATGATTTTTTGTTCTCATATGAGAACAATAAATACCAAATTAGTAATAGAGATTTCTACCTTGTGGAAAGTGGACAATTCAATTCTTACCCGTGGGGTTTGCATGTTTACAAGAAGTTGCTTGATAATGTGAGGCACAAGCTTAATTCAACCAATCAGTACTATAGATTAGGTGAATTGCCTCTTATCCTTCAAATTTGGATATTTGAGTGTTGTTCTAAAGTCAATAAAGATTTAGCTATTCGGATTTCTGATTCTATTCCAAAATATTTGAGGTGGAAAACAGTTGCTAAAAGTCCTTGGCAAAAGCATATTGAAAATGGAAACTTCATGCCTACAAAACACAAGGTATCTATACAAAGTCAATACAATTTATGACACATATATATATTAGTTCAACTCAAGTTAATACATCTATTTGTTTCTGTATTTTAATTTTAGTTTGAGAATATAGTGGAAAGTGAAGATGAGATATCTAAATTCAGGCTTTCTGAACCTCGTGATTATCATTTTGAAATATTAAAATTGGAGCCGAAAGGATCAAAGAAAAGTCTAGAAATGTTGATCAGGGAGGTTATAGAGTTGAGAAAAGAACTTCTAAAGGTATAAGCTAACTTAGCTTTAGGCCTTATCTTTTTCAAAACTGTTATTGTAATATTTGTGTTACATTTGATTATATACTAGGTGAATAAAAATCACAAAGCTCTTGAAGAGAAGATAGAATTACAATCTATTCAAATGAAATAATTTGTGATGAGTTCCAACAAACAATTATTGAAGGATATTTCTTTGTTGTTTGCTAAGAGAGACATCAACGGTTATTTTACTCAAAAAGCTAGGAAATCATCTAATAAAGAGGCTGGCGAGATATTTTCAAGTGGATTAGGCTTCAATGGAGGTTCTTTTATGTTTTTAATACATATATAATATTTTATTTTGCTTGATGGTACGGAGTTAACTAGTAGTTTATTTACCGTTTAGAATTTTACTTATCTAAGTTGTGGTTTAAGCTTGATTTTTTATTCACATGTTTTTCTTCTAATATATTTTAATTACACACGCAACATTTTCTCCTTGAGTTGATGCATCAATACATGTATCAAGAGGGCATGACGCTCAAGTTGTGGAATCAAATCAACATGAAAAATCTCAAGTGCTTAAAGCTTCAGTTAAATTTGTTGCTGTTGGAAATTCTGAAAGCACAACCAGTACTGAAGGGTTTAATACAAATGTGATACACATTTCATATACTTTTATTCAACTTTTTTTAAAGTGTTCATGTTGTGTACATATGAAGTTGTTGTAGGAATTGCTATTGAACAAGTTTTATCTGAGTTTCCTGCTTATATAAATGGTATTAGTTTTATTTTGAAAGTTCAAATAAAATTCTTTTCCATGTGATCTCTAATTACTCTACCTACTCCTCCCTTACTGCATTACTAAAATATTTATTTTTTATATAGGTGAAGAGGTTGTTAATCTTAATGCAGGCGCAACCTAATAGTAGTGCAACTAACAAAGGTGAACTAGATAGTGGTTCATCTGCTGATGCCGATGCAGCAAAGGATTGTCAAAAATCTCCTCAAACGCTTGATGACTTCATGTTGTGTGCTGAACATCTTTTCCAGATTCGTAAGGCAGAAGCATCATATCTAAAAACGAAAGCCACTGTTGAGGAAAAAAAAAGGAAGACATTGTTGAGAAAAAAAAAGAAAAATGAAGTCATTGTTGATGAAAATAAAAAGAAAGTGACACTGAAGTAGCGTGAAAGAAAAAAAAATTCAGGAAAATCAATTAAATATCCTTATATACAACATTTTGAATCTGAAAGAACTTTATGTGTAACACGTCAAATATTTGAGATAAAACATCCTTTTTCACTTGTACTCGGAGTAGATGATGAATCTTATTTGATAGATTCATTCACTTCGTGGCTTTATACAGATAGAAAAAAGGGGTAATTTATTTATATTTGTTATTTTATATATCAAAAATTTGGTTTAGTTTAAATGAGTTAACCATTTGAAAATTTAATTTCTTTTATGTTTTAAAGGGAAAAGAAACCTTATCCAGATGTTGTCAATATCCTCAAGCCAACATTTGAATTAGGTGCTTGCAATGTACAAGCAAAAGAATAATTTTTCAAATTGTCACATTCTAGACAAGCATGGAGTGATGAAGTTAGTTATGTAAACTCCAGTTGAACACCATTATTTTTCTGAATCAATTTCTTCTCCCATTTTTCTTTTACGATTCATATCCATGGTGATTATGGCTTATTACTATAGAGGCTTTTAGTATTTTTAATACATCTATAATATATTTATAATATATTTTTTATTTGATTTTTAAAAAAACTCCAGTTATGTAAACTCCAGTTGAACACCCTCATGTTTCTGAATGAACTTCGTCTTTCATTTTTCTTTCACAATTCATATGCATGACGATTATTTCTATTACTATGAAGGCTTTTATATATTTAGTAAACTTTAGCTGAACAAACCTATCCTTGTTCAAGAGTTCAAAGTTTATATAACTGATTCTGTTCAAATTCATGACCTCGTGGAAGATCACAGATCTGCTGAATACGAAGAGAACAGAGTTAGTTATAAACTCATGATTCTACTGCTAATGAATACGAAAGATTATAAAACATCAATAAAATATCTCAACTCTCCTGACTGTAAATATTTTTGAGTTCTTGCAAAAATATAACCATTTTAGAATGTCTTATAGGAACATATTTTTTTAAAAAAACTGAATTAAGATGAGACTATGCAATAATATAAAATAAAACAAAGCTTTCCTTCAAATCGTGCAAAGAAATAAGGAGTTAAAAGGCATAAAAGTAGATGAGCTTTAATGAGCTCACTGAATTGAAGTATTATCTGACATTTGATGTTATATTTTAATCTTTTGCAGCATCTTGACGTCATTTCTTATTATATTAGTAAGAAAGGGAAGTATGAAACCAACAATAATGTTCGATTTACAACTACTGATTGTCTATTCAAGACAAAGATTGCTCAGCTTTATTTTCAACTTTATGAAGCTCATGAAAATAAGAAAAATTTTGGAATCAAATCTTCTGATGCTATTACTAAGTATATATGTGGACGTCGTTTGTTGGCAAGCACCCCACGGGACAACAAGAAGATTGACAGTTCACAACTGAAAGAATTCCTAGACAACAAGAAGATTCACTGTAAGTTTAGTTGTTTATCAAATAGATACTATTTTTTGTATTGATTTTATTAAACTCAATAGCATTTTTATAATAATTTTATATTTTAAATTTTGTAGGAACTGTGGAGTTTTTGTGGCAGCATTTATGGAGTTAGTGAGCAATGGTCAAGATATTGCAAATCAACAACTAGGTGCAAATAGTCTCCGAAAGAGATTTCGGGATCTACTATGAAAATATGCAGTGAAGAAACAAAAAGGTAATCTTCAAATTAAAGAGAAAGATCACATAAATAAAGAAATATAGTTATATTAGTTAATATGTCTATGAAAACTATATTGTCTAAAAACACTTTATAGCTGGTGTATTAGTTAGGTTTTGAAGATTGTTTTGTGCTATCTTTTTAAATGTGGTTTTTGTTCGTGTAAAATATACTTTTAATATAATTTTTTGTTCTTGTAAAATATATCTGATTTTTATAATGTAATACATAGCTACGTTAATGTTAAAGTGTTGCAGTAGTGTTATTAAACTGAAACCTACATTATGAATTAATATTGTGTTGAAAACTCTTTCACTGATCTATAGACCACAAAAATGAAACTTGAAGTAAAAATGAATTAAACTTGAATGAAAAATGAATTACATACACATTAAAGTTGAATTAGAAGAGAATTACACACAAATGAAAAGTGTAGCTAATGAAAATTTTTTCAGTAATCTATAGACCACAACAATGAATTATATTTGAACTAAAATATATTATATAGATATTAAAGTTGAATTAGAAAAGAATTAGATACGAATGAAAAGTGTAGCTACGGAAAAAGCCTTCAGTGATCTATAGACCACAAAAATAAATTAATTTTAAATAAAATGTATTATATAGACATCAAAGTTGAATTAGAAAAGAATTAGACATGAATAAAAAGTGTAGCTAAGAAAAAAACCTTCAGTAATCTATAAAGCACAAAAATGAATTAGACTTGAACTAAAATGTATTATATACACATTAAACATGAATTAGAAAAGAATTAGAAACTAATAAAAAGCGCAGCTAAGGAAAAGGCCTTTAGTAATCTATAAAGCACAAAAATGAATTAGACTTAATTTAAAATTATTATATACACATTACACTTAAATTAGAATAGAATTAGACAGGAATAAAAAATATTGCTATTGAAAAAGCCTTAAGTAATCTATAGAACACAAAAATGAATTAGACTTGAACTAAAAATGAATTACATACACACTAAAATTCAATTAGAAGAGAATTAGACACAAATGAATATCGTAGCTAATGAAAAAACCTTCAGTGATCTATAAACCACAAAAATGAATTAAACTTGAACTAAAAAATAAATTCTTGTAGCAAACTAATGACCTAAAACAAACAAAGTTTATTCTTTATTTCAAATATCATTCTTTATTCTTTATCTAAAGGCCTAGCATTCTTGCATGTCTTCCTGTTGTGACCTTGTTGTCCATAATTACTGCATGTTATTTTTGATATTTTAAATCCATCTTCTCTTAATTGCGTGTGTCTTTTATATTTTAACCTCCCAGGAGGTCTCTTTCCAAGTGGTGGTAGTACAACCTCTTCAAGAATGTGTGTTGGTGTACTCCAGGTGCTTTCATCTGGGAGGAAATTCAAGTGAAACTGGTATGTCAATAATAAATTTCTTCTTGCGTAGTAATCAGAGCAATATTTTTTTATAACCAGTGTGTTTTGTTGTTAAAATAACCAAAGCATGTGGACATGAAATCTCATCCAATTGAAATCTCTCACATGTGCATGTACGTTGTTGAAGACATACCATGAATCATGTAATACCATCAAGTATTGTATACACATATTCATTTGTCTCCCTAACCTATGAAAAATAAGAAGAAATATAAACAAGAGAGATGTTAGATGTGAATTAGAAGAAAAAATATTAGCAAAAAGAAATTTACAGATGCTATACTCTTAATTTCTCCAATGCAGTTTCGTTATGTTGTAGAATTTTTTCATACATTTTTCCAAGGTAAAATCCTGAAAATGTTTCCTTTGACCTGTTATTGTTATTCCATTTCTGAACAAGTTGTCTCATGAATTTTAGGAGGTGCAAGACTGTAAGAACTTTGGCATGTCTTATTCTTGAATTGAATGATTCTGCAATGTTGAATGTCATCATCCAAGTCCTATTTACATGAGCATGAGCACGTGATCATCTATTGTATCCAATGTTCAGCAAGTAGGCTTTAATCCTCTTGTCTATTTTCTCAACAATTGTCATAGTTGATTAAACTCTACCATGGTGTATGTTTTTGTCATAGAGTAGAACAATTCTGTTACCTTTTGCTGACTCTTTTTGAAGTTTTTCATTATGTTTTGCAACAAGTGTCATATACACACAAAATGAGGTATTTCATTATAGACTATTGAAGTCGCCTTAATAATGCTTGCATGCCTATCCAAAATGATACACATCTCTAATCTTTGACCAAATGCCTCTCTGAATTGTTCAAAAAACTACCTCCAAGATGCATCATTCTCTGAATCAACAATGGCATAAGCAAGCGGCAGTATACTCCGTGCATCAAGTATAATGTTTTATATATTTTTGTTTAATACATTTTTAATACATAATATGGATTTTTTAATACAATTTAGAATTTCATTTATAGAAGCACTAGTATTATATTCGAAAAGTCTCACCTGCTGCATCTAAGGTATTAGCTGTTAGCATTGTCCCTTTGTATGCTCCTTTTAGAAAAGTTACATCAACAACTATAATTGGTCTAAAATACTCCCATCCTTTTATCGATGTAAACAGAGCTACAAATGCATATAGGAAATGGTCATCCTCTTATTTGTGCAATCTTATATAAGAACCAGAGTAAGTTGCCTCTAGTATGTGAAAGTAACTTGGAACTTTGCATATGATTGAGCTAGGATCACCTCAGACTAATATAACAGATTTTTCTTTAGCTCTCCAAGCTTGCATATATGTGAGCCGCACACCATATTCCTGTAACATGTTATTTTGTATATTTCTTGGTGTGTAGTTGGCATCTGAATCAATACATTTGGCAATAATAATACTCCCAACAACTGTCTTGTTGCTTGTCTTTCTGTTAATGAATTATGTAGCAACAAACACGTGTGTTCGCTTTCAAAATCTCTAATAGTGAATATTTGAGATTTATCCACGCTTGAAGCGCGTAAATTTCATCTACAGTTTTCTCCGAGGCATTGTATTGAATAGTTGTTGAATTTTCTTTTATTAATATACAATCAATAATATAAACTAACTTTAATTTGAGTCTTATCATGTTGAGCTTGATCTCAATGTCTTGAATTCGAAGTGTTTAAGAATGAAATCTCTTTTTAGTGTACTGGTGAGGATATATTTATTTTTGTAAACTTGATCTTTCTCAAAAAAAGATTGATTGGGGTTAAGAATGATGCCTGATTGTATTTCTTCTTGCTCATCAACTTCCTCACATGATCCAAAGTCAATTAACTCTAGCGCATCACCGATACCACTAAATGTATTAGAAAAGTATAAATTGTGTGTAATCCTCATATCTTCTGAAGTGTCTGAATATAATAGTGGAATTAGGATGAAATCACTCTCCAAGTTAACCGATTCAGTTGTTGTGAAACATAAAGGGTATTTTGACATATCTCTATGTCCTTTTTGGTTTCAACATACATTTTTACCCCATATCGTTATGAACTTTGGGGGCATTCGGGCCCTTTTGTATCTTTTTCATAGTTGAGAAAGGGGAAGAATTTGAATTGGAGGAGACCTTTCATCAATCTTATATCTGATTTCAACTTTACTTATTGATGTGTCTATTAACAATTGAGCAACAATCACAGAAATGAGGTAGCAAATGTTGAATCGGTATTAATCAACACGCTATCTGCCAAGTAATTAATATACTTCTTGGTAGAATCCTAACGAGCATTGAAGTAAAGCAGCACAGCCAAATTAGCCATGTTTTTCTACTGCATATTTTTTTGTTGAATTAGAAGAGAATTAGACACGAATAAAACATGTAGCTAATAAAACCAGGCTTCAGTGATCTATAGGCCACAAAAATGAATTAAACTCGAACAGAAACTGCATTGCACACACATTAAACTTGAATTAAAAGAGAATTAGACATGAATGAAACATGTATCTAATGACACCAGCCTTCAGTGATCTGTAAGTCACAAAAATGTATTAAACTTGAACAACAAAGGTATTACACACACATTAAACTTTAATTAAAAGAGAATTATAGACGAATAAAATATGTAGCTAATAAAACCAACCTTTAGTGATCTATAGACCACAAAAATGAATAAAACTTTAACAACAAATGTATTATACACACATTAAACTTGAATTAGGAGAGAATTAGACACGAATGAAATATGTAGCTAATAAAACTAGCTTTCAGTGATCTATAGGTGTCACGCCTTGAGAGGGTACCCTAGACGTGGACGACACTCGAAAACCATTGTTGTCCTTCAAGCGAACCACTTGGTCCAATCACACTTCCATTCAGTCACATTCTATCGACGGAAGACTCAACTCACAAGAATACTATTCATAATTAAGGCCAAAGGCCAATCACATATCATATCAACAACTAGTAAGAATAAAACTAGTCAAAATACAATAAATCAACATCATCCACATACTAGTCTATGAAGCCTCTATCAACAATCCAAGAGGTGCCAATGACAGGTTCATGGCTACCATAAATCAAAATAAAAGAAAACAAACTCAAATTGAAAAGATAACTGCGGTATCCTCCAAAAATAAAGAGGAATCACCAACTAGCTGAAAGTCAATAGATCCTCAATAGTGCGTCCGTTGATGATCTCTAGTATCTATCTATGCATCATGAAATGTTGTAGGCCAAATGACATCAGTACGTAGAATGTACGAGTATGTAAAATGGACGAATGAAACAGACATCAACATAGAATCAAATCAACTCAAAAGAAGGAGCACCTCAATCAAAATGTCCTGAGTATAAACAAGAATATATGATTTAGATAAGACCAATCACATGCAATTCAACCCAATCTATCCCAATCCGACTCAGAGTACTATCAAGACCTATATGAGAGTTTCTCTTATCCGACAACTATCACTTATGAGCAAGATAGTACACAAACCGACGTTTTTTCCACGTCCGTTCTACCTTGCCAGGGTAAGAACGAATCAACAATCATGGATACGTAACCAATCAAGTCCTATCATGTCAGGACAATAATTTGGGAAATATCCTTCTTTAACGATTCAATCCTCTCCTACTTTTGGTGACGTAGTTATTGAGTTCGAGTTATTACTTACTCTTACCTAATTCGGTGTTCGATACTCCTCTCAATACTCAATGATCATAAGACTCTAACCAATCAGTTCAATATAGTCATATCGACAAGTCTCATTTGGATCCTTATCAATTCATCAATTTTATCACAATCAAACCTTTCAACAAATCAGTCTATTAGTCCCAATCACATCTTTCAATAGTAGTCAGATATACTTGTATGACAACAATAAGTTATGTTCCTATTTTATGTCATTCACATTCCTAGCTATCTCAATTCATGCTTTTCATTCCAATCAATGCATATACATAATCATTTACAATCAATATATATACGACTAGAGTTTATGAAATATCATATGAAAAGTAATTTGTTTAAGAATTTAAGTCATGAAGATCACGAATCAATTAATAGTATGTAAGGATATTCTAGGGTTTTAGGAAAATTCAAGAAAATATTCATGGAGGGTTCAAGTCTATCACAATTTCTATCCAACACATCTATGGGGCAAATAGAAGAACTCAATCCATATTTTAGGTTAGCCTTACATACCTTAGAGTAGATTTTGAAGAACACTTAATGTTAGGTTTTCACTGGAAAGCTTGAATCCTTGAGTTTTGAGGGCAAACCTTCTTGGAGATGATTTGAGAGAGAAGAGGATGAAGATTAAGATTCTTTGAAGGTGAAAGACTGCAAAATTTTGACCCAAAAACGTTCCAAGTTCATATATATAGATATTAGGTAATTTTCTCAAAATGTCCCTACAAAATCTAGAAAACCGGACAAGTCCGCTATAGGTCCATGATGCGGACGTGTCGTGCACCTTTCTGGTCGACAAAAAATGAAATCTGAAAAAAATTGTCCAAGTTCACTACAGTCCGCAACGCGGACTTGTCGCGGACCTCTCTAGTCAACCAAGCATAATTTTTGACTTCGAACTCAGAAAAATAAAATCTTGGTAGCGTTGGAAAGATGACTCAAATACCTTTAATTTAATAGGTTATAGGACACCCAATTAGTTATATTTTAGGAGATATGGTTATTTGAAGTTTACCGTTATATGGACTCATCGAAAAACTTAGCTAATAAAAATTCTTTGGACTCGGCTTGGTGTTAGGGATCCCTTATGACCTTAAAATATATCTAATACACTTCAAATACTTATGAATTTATACTAACTCATATATACAATTTTAAGTCTTCGAGTTCAAGCCTATACGCATACGAAGAATGATTTGAGTCTTGACGTAGAACTTTTTGAGGTGTTACAATATCCCCAGCTTGGGATCATTCGTCCTCGAATGATGAGTAAACCAAGGATGGTCTTGAGGTATAAATAACAATCACGACTCAATCATTCAACCAATCAAATGCTCAAAATAAATTACTATTCAAACTTAAAAATGGGCATATCAATTCAAATCAAGAAAATGGACATTACCTTCAACATTCTCAATGAATAGATGCGGATATTTAGCTTTCATATCTTTCTCAGCTTCCTAAGTAGCTTCCTCAACAAATTGATTTCTCCACAAGACTTTGACTGAGGCAATCTCCTTGGATAGACCAATCCTCATAAGCGACACTTCTAATCCTCCTCACAATCTAGTAAGGACCAATGTATCGAGGACTAAGTTTTTCCTTCTTTTCAAACCTCATGACGCTCTTCATGGGTGACACTTTCAAGTACACCCAATCATCCACCTCAAACTCTAAGTCTCTCCTTCTCACATCGGTGTAAGATTTCTGGTGGCTTTGGGCTGTCTTTAACCTATCTCGAATAACCTTCACCTTCTCCATAGCTTGGTAAACAAAATTAGGACCAATCAACTCAACTTCACCAATTTTAAACCACCCAATTGGTGACCTACACCTCCTCCCATACAAAGCTTTATAGGGAGCCATTTGTATACTTGTATGATAACTATTATTGTATGCAAACTCTGTGAGAGGTAAATGATCATCCCAATTTCCTTTGAAGTCAAGTACATATGCCCTCAACATATCCTCCAATTTCTGGATGGTGCACTCTGCTTGGCCATCTGTTTGGGGATGAAAGACTGTACTAAGATTTACCTTTGAACCCAGTCCTTTCTAAAAGGATCTCCAAAATTGGGAAGTGAATTGAGATCCTCTATATGAGATGATAGACAAGGAACCCCATGCAACCTGACAATCTCCTGAATATACAATTTTGCATAATTTTCTATGGTGTCAGTAGTCTTAACTGCCAAGAAGTGGGCTGATTGAGTCATTCTATCCACAATCACCCAAATTGTATCATGTTATTTTCGGGACCTCGACAAACCTGTAATAAAGTTTATATTGATCATTTCCCACTTCCATTATGGAACATCTATATTTTGAGATAACCCACATGGCCTTTGATGCTCAACTTTAACCTATTAGCAATTTAGGCAGTTGGTAGCAATATCTTTCTTCATTCTACTCCACCAATAGACTTTTCTCAAGTCATGATACATCTTTGTAGAAAAAGGATGAATAGAGTATCTAGAACTATGTGCTTTGGCCATAATCCTTTGTCGAACATCATCAACATCTAGGACACACAATATATTTTGGTACCTCAATACACCATCTCCCCTTTTGGAGAAAACCATTACCTTTTATTTGTGAACAACCTCTTTCAACTGAAGGAGGATGGGATCTTGGTCTTGCTTCTCTTTTACCTCTGCCACGAGGGAAGATGCAGACCCATTCTGAACATTAACTCCACCTTCATTATTCTCTTTAAGCTGAACTCCCAATCGAGCTAATCTATGCATCTCTTTAACCAATTCTTTCCTTTCCTCCTCTATATGGGCAGTGCTACCCATAGACAGCCTGCTAAGAGCATCAACAACAATATTAGCTTTACTTAGATGGTAGAGAATGCTCATATCATAATTCTTGAGAAACTTTAGCAATCTCATTTGCCTCAAGTTGAGTTCTTTCTAACCGAAGAAGTACTGCAAACTCTTATGATCGGTGAACACATCAACATGCACTCCATACAAGTAGTGGAGCCAAATTTTAAGAGAAAATACCATAGCTTCCAGCTCAAGGTCATGAGTTGAATAATTTCTCTCATGAATCTGAAGCTGTCTTGAAGCATAGGCTATCACTTTTCCCTTATACATCAACACACAGCCCAAACCAACTCTAGACGTATCACAATAGATCAAAAAATCCTCTGTTCCATCAGGCAAAGTCAAAACAGGAGCAGTGGTCAGCTTTGTCTTCAATTTCTGGAAACTCTCCTCGCAAGCATCGAACCATTGAAACTTAGCCTTTTTTGGGTCAGCTTGGTCAATGGTGATGATATGGATGAGAATGCCTCTACAAACCTTCGATAATAGCCAGCCAAACCCAAAAAGCTTCTTATACCTGTTGGGGATGTGGGTCTGGGCCAATTTTTCACAACCTCAATCTTCTGAATATCAACTTGAATACCATCTCTAGATATAATGTGGCCTAGGAAAACCATTGATGCAAGCCAAAATTTATATTTGGAGAACTTTGCATGCAATACCTGGTCTTTTAGAGTTTGCAAAATGACTCTAAGATGATAAGCGTGCTCCTCCTCATTCTTGGAGTAAACAAAAATATCATCAATGAAGACAATCGCAAACATATCAAGATATGGCTTAAATACTCGATTCATGAGATCCATAAAAGCTGCAGGGGCATTAGTCAACCCAAAGGACATAACCAAGAACTCAAAATGGCCATACTGGGTCTGAAAAGTTGTCTTTGGGATATCACACTTCCTCACCTTCAACTGATAGTAACCTAATATTAGGTCTATCTTTGAGAAATAAGTGGCACCCTGAAGTTGGTCAAATAAATCATCTATCCTGGAGAGAGGGTATTTTTTCTTTATGGTGACATTGTTTAGTTGCCTGTAATCAATACACATTCTAAGGGACCCATCTTTCTTTCGCACGAATAGGACATGAGCACCCCAAGGTAAGATACTCGGCCTAATGAATCCTTTGTCTAACAAATCCTTCAACTATTCTTTCAACTCAACAGGAGCCATTCTATATGGAGGGATAAAGATAGGTTGTGTATTAGGAAAGACATCAATCTCAAAGTCAATCTCCCTATCAGGAGGGACTCCAGGCAAATCTTCAGGAAAGACTTTAGGGAACTCATTGACAATCAGAACCGACTCAAGGGATGGAGACTCAACATTGTCATCTTTCACTCAGATGATGTGATAAATACACCCTTTCTAGATTAACTTTCTTTCCCTAAGGTAGGAAATAAACTTACCCTTAGGCACAATAGGACTACCCTTCCACTCTATGACAGCCTCATTCAGGAATTTGAACTTAACAATTCGAGTTCTACAATCAATAGAGGCATAACAGACATAAAGTCAGTCCATGCCAAGGATCACATCAAAATCAACCATGTCCAACTCAACTAAGTCAGCCAGGGTATCCCTGTGATAGATTGACATGGTACAATCTCTATAGACTCTCTCAGCTAAGACAGAATCACCAACAAGAGTAGCTATACTGAAAGGTTCTAGAAAACATTCGAGAATTTTGTCAAATTTACTAGCCACATAAAGAGAAACAAAATATAGTGTGGCACCTGGATCCATCAAAACATAACAGTCAAGAGTAAAGACTCGAATCATACCCATCACAATGTTTGGGGAGTTCTCCTAATCTTGGCGGCTACCCATGGCATATAGACGCTTTGTACCTCCACTCGTATCTGAAGTAGTGCCCCTCTGATTACTTTTAGCTAGAAGTACGGTGGTAGAATACTAGGCTATGTTTCCCCATGTCAGACACTCCCTCTGAAAATGGCCCACTTGACCACATTTATAACAACCATCCTTTTCCTCTCTACACTCTCCTAAATGAAGCTTACCACACTTGTTGCATGATGGATTTCCCTTCGAACCTTGACCCATACTAGCCTGGGGTTGAGAACCCTGAGATCTAAAATTTTGGTAACTCTGTCCCTACCGATCATACCTATTATACGGCGCAGATGCACTTGCCGCAGATGGGGCATAGTTGAAAGACCTCTTCTGAAAGAAGGACCTGTTGCCCTTGTTTTTCCTCTGCTCACTCTCATGTCCCGCTGATTTTGCCTTTTTGCTCAAATGCTCCTCCTTGTCTTTCCTCTTCTCATCCTCTACCTGCTGATCATACACCATTAATCTGTAAATATCCATGTCAAAGATCAACAATGCTGCTTTGCACTCCTTCTTCACATGTCTTTCTAATCTAGAGATAAATTTTCTCATCTTTGACCTCATATCTGGGATCATTTCCAGGTATCTGAATAGCTGGATGAACTTCAGACTATACTCCTTAACTACCATATCCTCTTATTTCAAATTCACGAACTCTTCTACTTTTGCTTCCCTCAATTCTTTGGGAAAGAAGTGATCAAGGAATGCCCTCTCAAACTCATCCCAAATGGCAGGCTCTGCATCATTACCTCTAATTTCTTCCCACTGGTTATACCAGATATTTTCCATATCCTTGAACTAATAAGACACCAACTCAACCCCCTCGGTCTCCGTAGTATGCATCACCTTCAGGATCTTCCACATCTCATCAATAAAATTCTGAGGGTCCCCATCAACCTTGGAACCCGTGAATATCAGCGGATTCATTCTTTGAAAGTCTCTAATCCTCATGGAAGCAGAGGGCTCCTGATAACTAGAGCTAGGAGTTGGTAAACTCTGGCTAACATTGCGGGCAGCCACCAACTGAGTGAGCATAGCAATCGCTCCTAAAAAATCTGCCTCTGAAGTTAGTGTAGGCTGAGTAGTAGGCATTTGAGATGGCTCAGTATATCTTGCAGGTCGGCCCCTAGTCCTCAGCGGGGGAATCTCTGTCTGTGGAACCTCTGTGCAGACAGTGTCCCTCTGACTTGTGGTACATTTTGGAGGCATTGTCTGCAATGTGTAAACGCATGAATTAGAAAAGAACCTTTATAGAATTAAACTCTATCGCACGAATTCTGAATATGAAAGAAGTAAAATAATTCTTAATGTCCTACAGCCTCTTGATTATAAGTGTGGTTCACAACACACCCATAAGCAAGACTCTACTAGACACGACTTCATAGACTCCCTAGGACTCTTGAACTCTGTGCTCTGATACCAAGTTTGTCACACTCGAGAGGGTACCCTAGATGTGGCCGATATTCAAAAACCATTGCGAGCCTTCAAGAGAACCACTTGGACCAATCACACTTCCATTCAGTCATATTCTATCAGCAGAAGACTCAACTCACAAAAATACTATTCATAATTAAGGCCAAAGGCCAACCACATATCCAATCAACAACTAGTAAGAATAAAACTAATCAAAACAAAACAAATCAACATCCTCCACACTCTAGTCTATGAAGCCTCTATCAATAATCCAAGAGGTTCCAATGACAGTTTCATGGCTACCACAAATCAAAATAAAAAAAAACAAACTCAAGCTGAAAAGATGTATCCGGGAAGACTCACCAACTAGCTGGAAATCAATAGATCCTCAATGGTACGCCTGTTGATGATCTCTAGTACCTGTCTCTGCATCATGAAATGATGTAGGACAAATAATATCAGTACATGGAATGTACAAGTATGTAAAATGGCCGAATGAAATAAACATCAATGTATAATCAAATCAACTCGGAATCTCAACTCAGAAGAAGGAGCACCTCAATCAAAATGTCCTGAGTCTAAACAAGAATATATGATTTAGACAAGACCAATCACATGCAATTCAACCCAATCCATCCTAATCCGACTCAGAATACTATCAAGACCTATATGAGAGTTTCTCTTATCCGACAACTATCACTTATGAGCCAGTAACAATACACAAGCCGATGTTTTTGCCACGTCCGTTCTACCTTGCTAGGGTAAGAACAAATCAACAATCGTGGATCCATAACCAATCAAGTCCTATCATGTTAGGACAATAATTTGGGAAACATCCGACTTTAACGGTTCAATCCTCTCCTACTTTTGGCGACGTAGTTATTGGATTTGAGTTATTACTTACTCTTACCCAATTCGGTATTTGATACTCCTCCCAAGACTTAATGCTCATAAAACTCTAACTAATCAGTTCAATATAGTCACATCGACAAGTCTTGTTTGGACCCTTATCAATTCATCAATTTTACCATAATCAAACCTTTCAACAAATTATTCTATCCAATTAGTCCCAATCACATCTTTCAATAGTAGTCAGATATACTTGTATGACAACAATAAGTTATGTCCCTATTTTATGCCATTCACATTCCTAGCCATCTCCATTCATGCTTTTCATTCCAATCAATGCATATACATAATCATTTACAATCAATATATATATGGCTACAGTTTATGAAATATCATATGAAAAGTAATTTGTTCAAGAATTCAAGTCATGAAGATAATGAATCAATTAATAATATGTAAAGTATTCTAGGATTTTAGAAAAATTCAAGAAAACGTTCATGGAGGGTTCAAGTCTATCACAATTTCTATCCAACACATCTATGGGGCATATGAAAGAACTCAATCCATATTTTAGGTTAGCCTTACATACCTTAGAGTAGATTTTGAAGAAAACTTAATGTTAGGTCTTCAATGGAAAAATTGAATCCTTGAGTTTTGAGAGAAAATCTTGTTGGAGATGATTTGAGAGAGAAGAGGATGAAAATTAGGGTTCTTTGGAGGTGAAAGACTGTGAAATTTTGACCCCAAAACGTTCCAAGTTCCTATATATAGATATTAGGTAATTTTCTCAAAATGTCCCTACAAAATCTAGAAAACTAGACAAGTCCGCGACAGGTCCACAATGCAGAAGTGTCGCGCACCTTTCTGGTCGACAAAAAATGAAATATGGAAAAATTTGTCAAAGTTCGCTGCAGGTCCACGACGCAGACGTGTAGGGGACCTCTGTGGTCAACCAAACCTAACTTTTGAATCTGAAATCAGAAAAATGCAATCTTGGTGGCGTTGGAAGGAAGACTCAAAGAACTTTAATTTGATAGGTCATGGACCACCCAATTAGTTATATTTTAGGAGATATGGTCGTTTGAAGTTGACCCTTATACAGATTCATCGGAAAACTTAGCCAATAGAAATTCTTTGGACTCGGCTTGATGTTAGGGATCCCTTATGACCCTAAAATACATCTAATACACTTCAAATACTTAGGAATTGATCCTAACTCATATATACAATTTGAAGTCTTCGAGTTCAAGCCTATACGCATACGAAGAATGGTTTGAGTCTTCACATAGAATTTTTTGAGATGTTACAATAGGCCAAAAAAATGAATTAAACTTGAACAAACAAATGTATTACACACATTATACTTGAATTAGAAGAGAATTAGACACGAATAAAATATATATCTAATAAAACCAGCCTTCAGTGATCTGTGGGCCACAAAAATGAATTAAACTTGAACAACAAATGTATTACACACATATTAAACTTGAATTAAATGAGAATTGGACAAGAATGAAACATGTAGCTAATAAAATCAGCCTTCAGTGATCTGTAGGCTATAAAAATGAATTAAACTTGAAAAAAAAATATATTACACACACATTAAACTTGAATTAGAAGAGAATTAGATATGAATGAAACATGTAGCTAACAAAACCAACCTTCAATGATCTATAGGCCACAAAAATGAATTAAACTTGAAAAACAAATGTATTACATACACATTAAACTTGAATTAGAAGAGAATTAGACACGAATAAAATCTTTATCTAATAAAACTAGCCTTCAGTGATATGTAGGTCACAAAAATGAATTAAACTCGAACAAAAACTGTATTACACACACATTAAACAAGTAAACAAGTAATCATGATAAACGTAGAAACAGAAATAAACTTTCATATTGAATCACAACTGAATACAAATCGTGTATCACAATGAATTTGGCATGCAATCTAATTCGAACATACAAACAATTAAACATTCAACTATTCAAACCTTTAAGTAATCACGGATCTCTACTCATAAATCACAATTCTTCAACTGATTTAAATCTACGTTCACTTAAATTTCACAATTCTTCTACAATAACCACCGAATACACATCACAGAATTCCAAAATTGGAGTATTAATGCTGTAGAAAGTCGTGGTTGAGAAGCTAGGAAGGTAAGTATTGCCCTAATTTTGGAGAAAATCGTGGGCGAGAAGATTGGAGTGAATATTGATATAGCAAATATGGAAAGAAACAGGGGAAGCGAAAATCACGGGTGAGAGTTTTATAAGAGTAAGGACCGTACTTAATTTAATTCAAACAATTTGCTATACATGATTAAAATAATTATGTTGCTATATGTGATAAATATTTCTTGAATATCGTACATTTAGGTGATTTACCCAAATGAAAAACTAATATGATTTATGCTTCATCAAAGATATATATTTAATTGAAGTTAGAATTTTATTCCAAATCAAATTTCATTTAATCACAAATTTGAAAATCATGTCAGTATTGTATTTTTTTGAGAACTAATATATATATATATATATATATATATATATATATATATATATATATATATATATATATATATATATATATATATATATAATATTTAATTCTTTTTTGTCCTTATCTTTATTACGAAAATGCCTATCTAGATAGTCCTAAAAAAAGTTAACAACATTTGATTTATTTTATTTTCAAATCAATTTTAGATTAGATATTAACTTTAAATTTTTATGCCAATTCAAAAACGTTTATATTTATATTCAAATTCAAAATTTGTCTTATCTAATATTATATCTTTTCATTTAAATATCAGTTAATTTTTTTTTATCTCTATTCAAATTCTTTATTTCATTCTTTTTAATTCCTAGGAACATTGATCTACATAAATTAAATAGAAGAACTAACTTAATTAACTATTTACCTACTTATTTAAATTCAATGAAATTATTTTTAAGATAATAATTTAATTTAAAGATGATTTTTAATCAGCGCAAAATGATACTATTGGGAGGATATGTAAAAACATGATACTTTTAAATAAATAGTACATTTTAGAACTTTTAAAAATTAGACCTGTAATTTAATTTCGTTAAGAACTATCATTTTTGATAATCTTTTTAGTAAATAAAATATAAGTGAATGAATACATTGAGTAATAAATACTAAAAACTCTAGATTTATCTTTGAGTGTCGTATCTCCAATTCAAATTCAAAAAATTGATAGAATAGGTTAGAAAAAATATGACAAGATAGGTTGACGACAATAGAGTTCAAGTAGAAGTGGTGTCCAGACTACTGAATAATCTTAATCAGCGTCCCCAATTCCATGGTTTCTTTATGGCAAAAAAGGGACCTCAGATCAATCATCTGAGTTTTGCAGATGATATCATCATCTTTACTTCTGGAAGAAGGCACACCTTAGCTCTCATTATGGAAACATTAGCTACCTATGAAAGAGTTTTTGGACATCTGATCAACAAGCAAAAAAGTCATTTCATGGTTCCCTCCAATGCTTTCAAGTCTACTATACTGAGAATCAAGAAAATCACTGGTTTTAACCAAAAGAGTAGTCCTATAACATACTTGGGATGTCCTATTTATATTGGTAGGCAAAGAGTTATTTACTACTCTGATCTTATTGCAAAAGTTGTAAGCAGGATCATTGGTTGGCATACTAAAATCCTGAGCTATGGGGGTAGAGCTATTCTTGTGAAGCATGTTATTCAAGCCATGCCAATACATTTGCTTTCAGCCAGCATCCCTTCCTCAACCATCATCAAGCAGATTCAGAGCATCACTGCTAACTTCTTCTGGGGATGGAAAAATGACAAGAGGAAGTACCACTGGTCCTCATGGAAGAACCTTAGCTATCCTTATGATGAAGGGGGCATAGGGTTTAGACAAATCACTGATGTGGTTAAATCTTTTCAATACAAGCAGTGGTGGACCCTTAGAACCAAGAACACTTTGTGGGGAGAATTCCTTAAATCCAAATACTGTCAGAGGGCCAATATTATTACAAACAAATGGGACACTGGTCAGTCCTTAATTTGGAAGCACCTCATGAACAACAAACACAACATTGAGCCTCACATTCAGTGGCAAATTAAGTCTGGCTCTTGCCTTTTTTGGTGGGACAACTGGCTAGGTGTTGGCCCTTTAGTTCACTTTTCTGCTAACAGCTGTAGGTTTAGCCACACCCAAGTTTCAGCTTTTCTAACTAATGGCCAATGGAATGTTGATCTCATTATCCAAAAAGCCCCTCCTCAGTTTGTTCCTAATATTTTAGCAACTTAATTCAGCTACCATCCTCTCAAATAGGACCATCCTTGCTGGACTCCTAATACCAATGGGGAGTTCAGTTGTTCTTCTGCCTAGGAGCTCATTAGAGACAAGAGGACAAATACTATGCTGAATGCATGTACCTGGCACCAACTAATACCTTTCAAATGCTCCTTTCTTGTTTGGAGAGCTCTTAGAAGGAAATTACCTACCAATGAGAAAATAACTAGCTTTGGCAAAGCCCCCTCTCAGTGCCATTGTTGGGATAGACCTGGCTAAGACACCATTGATCACACCTTTGTAGCAGGAACCTTTGCCAAGAATACTTGGAGGGTGTTTGCTGATTCTTTGGGCATAAAAAGGATTACACACCTCTTAGAAATATGCTTATGAGATGGTGGACAACTAAATACAAGAATGAAGCCCATAAGCTCCTGTTACAAGCAGTCCCTGTCTTTATTTGTTGGAACTTATGGAAGAATAGATGTGCTTCCAAATATGGAGGGAAGAAATCTAACCTTTCAAGAGTCAAATTTTCTGTCTACAAAGACATCTCTAACCTGCTCATCACAGCTTTTCCTTATATTGAGTGGCCAAATAACTGGAAGGACCTAGTCATTTCAGTGGAGCAATGCTACTATGACACCAAAATTACCCCTATATGCTGGATCAAACCAGGTGATCACATGGTAAAGCTAAATACAGATAGTAGTGGCCTTAACAACCCAGGCAACATTGGCGGAGGAGGAATACTTAGAAATACTCATAGTGACCTTATCTTTGCCTATGCAGTTTCATTGGGGGAAGGAACTAACAACCAAGCAGAAATCAGGGCTGCTATCTTTGGTCTATCTTGGTGTATTCAGCTTGGTTATTTACAGGTAGAGTTAGAGGTAGATTCTCAACTCCTAATCAGGTGGTTACAACAAGAAGCAAAACCCCCTTGGTCAATCAAGGAGCTGCTGGACAGTTTAAACAACATCATCAACCAATTCCAAACTTTTAGCTGTAAACACATCCTTAGAGAAGCAAACTACACAACTGATGTCTTATCCAAACATAGCCACAAATGCAAATCTCCTGAACTCTATTTCACTGTGCATGATCTCCCCAAACAAGCTAAGGCATACCTTGAGATGGACAAGCTGGAAATGCCTTCTTTCAGAAGAAAGAAACTCAGGAGAATCAAGAAACCTTCCTAACTCATTCCATTTTGGTTCTAACTCAAACTTCATCATGGTTTTGTCTATGCATAGCTATAAATACCTTGAAGATCTCACAGTTAGAACTCCTGTACAAGGGAAAATCTCCCTTCCTTATTACTATCCTTATTATTTTCTTAGAATAACCAGTCTAGCTTTAGAGGTAAGGAGTAGAGTAGTTTATATTTTGTCTTCTCTTCTTTCTTGGCTTAACAGGTATAGGAATCTTGATTGGAAGCCCAGGCTAGTTTCCTTGCACCACACATGGGACACATTCAAGTTCTTGTTTTTGTTTTTGTTTGCTGGTCTGTGTAGATACACCACACTACACATCCTGGAATTTTCCTACATCAGTAACAACAAGAGGAGCCACAAGGGAAGTGCTTCTTTATTTTGGGGTTACAGAATTATTTCCAGACTTTGGTTTTTGTTTTTGCTTCTGTGCAGGTTACAAACTACAGCAGGAATAACATTCCAGCCTCTTCCAAGATTACAACAGTTACAACAATCCAAAAGCATTCATCAGGAACACCTCTCAACAACTCCTACTAATCTGAAATTGCACCTCTTAAGCCATCTGTGTTTGTTTGTTTATCATTACAGATTCACAACACACTCCAGCTGTGATAATTTGAACAACTTATAGACATGCATCTCTACAGATTCAGCAAGATCCCAAGATCAAAAACAAGAGGAGCTGTTCCTTGCAACAAGTTGTCCAAACTAAGGAGAAGTAGATGCCAGAAACAAAAAATCACCTCAGCAACAGCCATCAGCCCTCAACAACATGCATCATGCAACATCCAAAATCCTCTAAATTTTGCAGGATAATAGCATCCCCAAAGATGGTTGAGCCCAAGAAATTTCAGCTCGAACGGATAACCAGAGACGTTAGTCTAGCGACATTGAAAAAGACAGCCGATGTTGCAGGCAGAACAGTAACTCTCAAGAGGAGCAACAGTATACATCATCAAAAATGCTCCAACTTTTGCAGGAATATAGAAACTCCAACAATTGTAGAGCCCAAGAAATTTCAGCCCGAACGGAGAATCGGAGACGTTAGTCAAGCGACCTTGAAAAAGATAGCCGATTGTTATGGAACCCCTTTGTTTCTTCTTCTTTGGCAAAATCCAAATTTTAACAACTTTCAACAACTTGTATGTTAGCTATTATATGGACCCAAGAATTTAAAGCCCGAATGGATTCTCAGAAATGTTAGTCGAGCATCACAGAAGATATGACCGATCTCGACCCATGCAAAGGAAATTGGGTATACTTGATTTTCTTCAATTTAGCTAGGTTATGTACCTTAGTTGAATAGAACTAGTTTCCTATACTTGATCTTCCTAGTCGAGAGGAGTCCTCTTATTAGATATCTTTCATTTTATTTTCGGAGGTAAGGCCTTTCACGTCCCCCTCCTTGTACTTGTAAGCTTACTTTTATATATATAAGATGAAAAATTCGAAAAAAAAAACCAAGAACAAGGTGATTTAGCCACTCATCATTTGTAACATAATTACACAAATCATTAATAACATAAAACCTTCAATTAAATTTAAAGAAAAGAAGAAAATATCACCCAAAATGAGTTCTTCCTTTGTCTCCTTTAATCCAAATCCGATGATATGATCTGCGTTTTCAATAAAGTATGTAAAGGTGCTATTTATAGAACCAAAAATGCGAAGTTAAAGTAGGTGCACTGAAATCCGCAATGCAGACTTCGTTCAGTTTAGTGTAATTTTTTTATTTTCTGTGTCGGTGGAAATTTGTTCTATCCAAAACCAGGTCCGCAATGTAGACCTAGCGTGCACGACATTGTTGAGTCAAATAAATTCCAAGTGTTGGAAATAAATTACTGAAGCTCAGTGCGCGACACAGATAGACTTCTTTATGATGCATTTTCTTCACATTTTGTTCCTAACTTCTCCTTTGAGCTCGACTTTCAATCCGATCATGTTTTGAATGTCCATTCTTTCTCAGTTAGCCCTGAAAGTATCTAATCATGTTGGTTGGTTATAAAAATACACAAATATGCAAAAATATGAATTAAACTCTAGGAATTTGCTCTCAACTTTCTTAATGAATGGGTTTTATTTGTTATTGGACACATAAATGTACCCAAGATCACCAAACCACTCTTATATCTTTATGTGTCCTCGAACAAACTCCAGTCTTATTCTTAAACTACCAAACACATCATATATAAAGCAATTCTACCAAACTACATTGATTGCACAATTAGCTTACATTAAACTCATGTCTAATATTTTTCGTGCGACTGACTACCTCAACACCACATAAACTTGAGAGTTGACTCTATAATAAAACAAAATTATATGGCTTGTTAAATTAAAATTCTTACAAATCACCATTTCTTCATTAAACATGTGCTCTCACCAAGAAAGAATTTTCACATACTCTCACAGTTACATTCCCTGTCAACAACAATGGGTATTTAGACAAAATTTGTTCACTCTCTCAAATAAAGTCACAAGTTGCTCAAGATGAACCATAGGCTTGCCCTTAGTATATTAAGCAGATATATTAAGGAAGCTAAGACTTAGGGATCACTTAGGACTTTTTCATATAGTAATGTAGGTTGGGGGACGGGTAGGTAGAAATCTAGACATGTATAGTGACTTGGTTCCCAAGCACTTTCAATACACTACATTCATTAATTCCATGCAAGTACTTCATAGTCTTATTCTTACCACTTTGTTATTTTGTTAACTTGCCCTTTCAATTCATTTATCTGTGTAGGGAATTTCTTCTTTCCTTTACTCTCTTCAACCAAAATGTTGTAGGTGTTCTTTTCACTTTCCACAAGCTTGTCTTCCCTAACACAAGATTTTATTTCAATTAATTGCACCAATGGTTTTACTCTTAGCAACACAAGGTTGTCACCCCCCTCCCATTTCTCCGCTTATTGTCTTCCAAAGCACTTGGCTTCTTGGATCAAAATTATGGTCTCAAAAAATGGGAATAGGCTTCAATATAGGCTGCCAAAGGATCAAGTCAAAGGCTTAAAAGGTATAAATATGGATTTACAATAAGGTGGGTACGACAAGTTATTTTAAAATAAGGTTACCAAAGAATTTTCTAGATCATTTCCCTAAATTCTAAACTTTCTTTGTTTTCCCTACTCATAAATATGGGGCAAGTTGTCGCAATCAAGAGAAACAAGGATTATACAATTAAAATTACTCATACTGCACATGTTTTATTTCAGAACGACAATTCATCAGAAATTTCAATCATAATCACATGAATTGAACATTATTCAAAATCAAATAACAGAGTCTTAGACGTCTCAATTTAGTCAGTTTTTCAACCATTTCATCCGCTATATAAGCAATCTAATAGTTTGGTAACAGTTTATATACATTACAAATATCTAATAAAAAATTTAAAAGAGGACTATCCATGGCCAAAGAACCAAAAACAAATACCATTAAACCCAAAGTCAGTTAAAAAAATTTAAATAATATAAACTAAAACATAATAAATATATTAACCAATCAAAATAAAGCAAAACACCAATTTGACAAAAGTAAACAAATATAGCAATCCATATAAACAAAAACATCAAACTAACAAAAAAATAAAGCAAAACATCAAAACTAAGAAAAATAAACAGAATTAGTTTAAATTAAACAGACATTCCACCCCACACTTAGAGTTTGGCCTTGTCCTCAGGAGCACAAAGTAGTAGACTTCCTTGTCAAGTCATCCATTAGTCCTCCAGCAGGCGGATCGTCAACCGCAAAAGAGTCAAACTTTGTGGCCTCCAAATCTGACTCCACATCTGAGTCTATCCTCCTCCTATCCTCATCCGTGGGATTTCATCTTCAGTAGGCTCATAAAAATCAGGTCCATGTCGTAGGATAGCCATAGCATGCTCTTTCAGCGGATATTGTCTTTCTACATCACAGAGTTCTTCTTCAGTTTAAGCTCGCCCTCTAGTGTGGTGTCGAAGAATCTCCAAGACAAATAAACAAGCTGTTATAATATCATCGCGCCTCGCACTCTCCTGTGTAGTGAGGATTGGGCCGTAAGTGTAATCTTGCCCCTTAATGTTTATGACATCATAAGAATCTAAGGTAAGGGGGGCCATATAATCATGGTAGTCCTCGGGGACCCCAACCCTTTGGAATATCTCTGTGATAAGGACTACGAATGCGTACCCTCTACCTTGATGGCCTCTGCACTTCCGGATAGTTGATTTGATAACAGCACCAATATTTATGTCCATCCCTTTCAAAAGGGCATAGACCAAGCACACTCTGTCCTGCGTTATTTTGGTATAGTAGAGGCCTGGAATAAGTTTGTACATGACAATTTTCACCCACACACATGCTTCTTTTTTAAAATGAGCATATGGGAATGTACTGTGGTAGCCCCAAATACCGTGACATACCCACTTTACTTTTGACCTAGGCCTACATAAAGTATGAAGAACATCCATGTATGGTGGTTGAATATTCAACTCAGTCAGGGCAGTGGTAGGAAACCCCTCGCACTGTAATGTAATGAGTGCGCTAATCAGATTGATAATTTGCATAAAATTCCCATACCACGTGCAAATTGCACAGCTTCAGGTCGGTGAACAAGAAATGCATATTAAGCTCTTCTATTCTCCTTATGATTTGTGGGTAGTCTCTAGCCAATTTGTCTTCATCAATTGGCATATCATAGAGATAGTGAGACTCAGTGTATGGGTAGTCCCTGTTGCATGTACCGTTTTCAAGCTAAATTGATGAGATTGACCTCGAGGCATAGGTGGGGAAGGAGATATAGAGGGTGCCCCTCTCTCTCTCTTCTTAATGCTAGGGCCTGCATGTTCCTTTCTGGGCCTTCAGCTAGATGACATTTTTGTTTGCAAACAATCCACCCAAAACCAAAACATATAAGAGCCTGGACATGCATTCAAAATTAGGCTAGCACTCCATACTTAAGCATTTCATTAGAATGTAAGTGATATGAAGGTACTCAGACTACCCTTCGTTTGAATAATACGTGAATACATGCTAACAAACATACCCACACTTCAAATAATCAATATGGTTAATCGAATACTATACGAATTCACAGTAGCCTCCAGTAATCTAGCATATCCCTCAAAAAAAACATACACGATTCAATAAAACACACCATTTTAACCCAAACATTTAGAACAATACCAAATCACCCCACACTAAACTGACCAGGTAAACTCATGATTATCACAACATAGCATTCAAGTTTAAGTAGAAATTTACATACATGATCACCACAACTACAAGCATCAATTTCCTTTTTATATCAAAAACTAGGGTTAGAATTCTATAAATTCAACTCGTAATCAATTAACCTCAACAATCAATTTCAAGAAAATTAACATACCCACAACAATTGAAATCTAAGAACAACTAGAATCAATGAATAGATTCAAAATCTTAAAACTCAAGAACTTACTTATGTAAACTTCAACCATTCATCTCATAAAAGTGATTTAATAACACATTCCTTGTTGGTGTGAAGGAGAAACTAACAAAGTGTTGCCTAAATTTTATGAGTGCATCACAAATTTTTGCTTGATAGAGAGAAGTTAGAGGAATTGGAAGAAATGTATTGAGGGTAATGTATTGAATGTTCGGATGAAAAATATAATTTGTTGTTTTAAAATCAATTGGGTCGGGTTAAAATAAATAAAATTGGGTTAAACTTGTCTTTTTAAATGAAAAATCCCAAAAATCCTCTCAGGTCCGCGAAGAGGACTTGTCACGCACCTTATTGCATAGTGTGCCCAAATTTCAAAATTCAATTAGTATAGAAATAATTCAGGTATGCGATGCGGACCTGGCGCACACTTACTTGAGACTTATTTTCACCAAAATTATTCAAAAATATTACTCGGCAAAAATTAAACTGGGATGGAACAAGTCCGACGCGGAGACGTCGTGGACCTCACTGTTTAGGACTCGTCCAAACTCTCTTTTTATTATTATTATTTTATTTTATTTTCGTGAATAGCTTATTCTATCCTAATTATACACTAAAAATAAAATTTTAGCAAACCAAAAAAAAATCTATTATAGCCTCTAATTTAAAATATTATACACTATCTCACGGGTTGCCTCTCGTGCAACGCCTAATTTAAAGTTGTGGCACAACTTAGTTGTAGTTTCATTCATTCTCAAGCTCAATTCTTTCTTCCTCATGATCAATGTATTATCCAAAATAGTGCTTAACACGTTGGCCATTAACCACAAATGTGGCCGATTTGGCGTGATTCCTTAGTTCTACGGCTCCATGTGCCGACATTCGCACCACCTCAAATGGTCCACTCTATTTTGATCGAAGCTTACCTGGAAAAAGACGCAAATGCAAGTTAAAAAGCAATATTTTTTGGCCTTGGCACAAATGTTCGAGACACTATATGCTTGTCATGCCATCGCTTCATCTTCTTTTGATACAACTTTGCATTATCATAAGCGTGGAGTTTGAATTCCTCCAATTCATGGAGCTGATCCATACCCTTTCTATTTTCCAAATTCGGGTCTAAGTTTAACTTTTTGATGGACCAATATACTTGGTGCTCTAGTTCTACTTACACGTGACATGCTTTTTCGAACACTATATGGTACGGTGAAGTGCCAATTCGTGTTTTGTATGCAGTCCTGTAGGCCCAGAGCACTTTATCTAGTTCGATAGCCCTGTCTTTTCTTGTAGCATTGATAGTTTTATGAAGGATTTGCTTCACCTCACGATTTGATACCCAACCTCTCCACTAGTTTGGGGGTGATATGCCGTGGTGACCTTGTGCCTGACACCAAATTTAGCTAACAGATTCTTTATCGTTTGATTTATGAAATGCTTAACTCCTTCACTGATGATACCCCTTGGAGTGCAAAACCTTGTGAAAATGTATTTCTTAAGGAAGCGACTTACCACTTTAGAGTCATTGGTTGGCAAAAAAATGGCTTCGACCCATTTAGAAACATAATCAACTGCCACTAGTATATACTGATTTTCATATGACGATGTGAAGGAACCTATGAAGTCAATTCCCACACATCAAAGATATCTACCTCCAGGATGTTATTCAACGTCATCTTGTGCCTTCTTGATATTGTGCCTAACTTTTGGCATTGATCAAATCTCTTAACAAATCCTGAAACATCTTTAAATAAATTAGGCCAAAAAAAACCTGACTGCAATACCTTGTAGGTTGTTTGTTTGGATCCATGATGTACACCATATGCAAACAAATGACAACTGTGTAGAATTTGTTGAACTTCAGATTTAGGCACACATCTCCTTATCATCTAATCGACACCTTTTTTGAACAAATAAGGTTCATCCCATATATAGAACTTTGCTTCATACATTAGCCTCTTCTTTTGTTCAGAGTTTGCTCGGGGGAAATATTCCACTCACAATGTAGTTCACTATATCTGCATACCATGGGAGTTCTTGTACCTCTATTTCCAACAATTGCCCATCTGGAAACTCTTCCTTTAACAATGTTTGCTCACCTACATGGGATGAATCCTCTAATCATGATAAATGATCTGCTATTTGATTTTCGCATACCTTCCTATCTTTCATTTCAATATAGAATTCTTGGAGTAGTAAGATCCATCTAATTAATCTAGGTTTAGCATACATTTTGTTGAGCAAGTACCTGAGGGATGCATGGTCAATATACACAATCACTTTTGTACCTATCAGGTAAGAGAAAAAATTATCAAATGCATAAACTAATTCCATCATCTCCTTCTTTGTGACAGTGTAGTTAGCTTGAGCCAAGTCAAGAATCTTGCTGGCATAATAGATGGAGTGAAAATTTTTATCCTTTCTTTGTCCCAGCACTTCTCCCAATGTTGTGTCATTTGCATCGCACATAAGCACAAAAGGTAGCTCCTGGTTAGGAGCTATCAAGATTGGAGCTTCAATTAGCTTTTTCTTCAAGAGTTCAAAGTCCTGCAAACATTTATCATCAAAAATAAATTTTACCTCTTTTTCTAAAAAGATACACATGGGTCTGGCGATCTTTGTAAAATATTTGATGAATCACCGATAGAATCCGGCATGACATAGAAAACTGCGGACACCTTTTACTGAAACCGGTGGTGGAAGCTTCTCGATTACTTCAATTTTAGCTTTGTCTACCTCCAAACCTTCTTTTGAAACTTTGTTCCCCAACACAATACCCTCCTTTACTAAGAAATGATATTTTTCCCAGTTTAAGACGAGATTTATTTCCTTACACCTTCCTAGTACTTTATCTAGATTATGCAAACAAAGATCAAAAGACTCTCCAAATACTAAAACTCATCCATAAAAATCTCTACAAACCCTTCTACGCCAACCAGTTACTGTTCTTATGGGGGTTAACTCATTCTTCTCATTAGTACAATAGTCATTCCCCCATCTTTGGTACACACTGAATTGGTCTTACCCACTTATTATCAGAAATTGGGTATATAATGCATGTACCTACCCACTTAATTATCACTTTCTTCACCATCTCTTTCATGATAGGTTTAACCGGCGTTGTAGTTGTGCACTAGCCTTATGTCCTTCCTACATGAAAATCTTATGCATGCACAAAGTGGGGATGATACCACCAAGATCAACCATTTTCCATCCAATTGCCTTCTTGTGCCTTTTTAATACCTCAAGTGTTGCTGTGACCTGCATCTCTGACAAAGCCGATGAAAGAATTACAGGTAAGGTATTATTCACTCCAAGAAAAGCATACATGAGATGTGCTGGAAGTTGCTTCAACTCCAAGTTAGGAGATTCTTCCAGAGATGGCTTGGGTGAAGGTCCCAATTCTCTGTTCAAAAGTTCCACATTCTTTCTCCACATGCTGAAATTTGGCATGTCAAGCACACTAGCTAACTCTTTAGCTTCCATTTCCTCTTTAATATCTTGACCCATCATGACTCTTTTTGAAAGATCTTTTGCTAAAATACATTGAGTTAAGACTTCCTCATCGATGAAAGTTGTAGCAGATAACTCTTCATAGGCTGCAAGGAACTTTAGTGCCTGATATATATCGAACATCTCCACTTAGTCATATGCTCTCATAGTCAATCTACCTGCAGGCCACATCAATAAGTGCACCGCCTATTCCTAAGAACAGATGCCCTAAGATAAAAAAAAACATTTGGGTCAGGCTCAAAATCTAATACAATAAAATCAATAGGAAAGATAAGGGATCCCACTCGAACTAACACATCCTCAATAATACCATCAGGTTTAGCTATTGAATGATCTGCTAATTGTAACAAAATGGTGGCGGGTCATGCAAACGCTATATGTAGTTCCACTAGCTAGGCCCAAAAGGTACTCCTACAATGGCACATAGTTTATGAGATATGAGGTTTCTTCTAGGGCTTATGGTAGGGCCCCCACCTCAAGTCCACTCGGTGCTGAGTCGAATCCCATGAAAATACATACATAGCATAGAAATCATAATTACATATATCATAGTAATGATCATAGGTTTGAAATCATATAGTAGCTCATTTTCATAACATACTTGTAGTGTAAAAATTGTCCTTTCATCACTACAATCATACATACCTAGACATAATTCATACTTAGAAACTCATGATCACATCTTATACTTGAAATTAGGTAAGACATGAATGAATGATCAATTGACATAAAAATCATGAAATTGACTTGGAAACATGCATAATCATAAACTTTATATCATCCTGTACATAATTAATAAAGATAATATCATTTGGAAGTATAATTGAAAATACTCATATTTTACATCATGAATCCTAAAAATCAAAATAGAAGAATTCATGAAAAACTCTTCAATTTAATGCAACAACCATCAATTTATATCAAAATAGACTCATGGTTATACTTTGAATAATAATTCATGCAATAGAAATTACAACAACAACAACAACAACCCAGTGAAATCCCACAACGTGGGGTCTGGGGAGGGTAGAGTGTACGCAGACCTTACTCCTACCAAGGTAGGACGGCTGTTTCCGAGAGACCCTCGGCTCAAAAAAGGCATAAAAGGGGGTCAGATAAGGTTAAGAAATTCAAAGCTCATGCAATAGAAATTGAGATCATAAAACCCATAAAATACCATACTTTAATTTGATAGAAAACCTTGAGAAATTAATGGGCTTCATGGATGAAATGATCCATCAATCAATACTCACATACCTTAAGTGAGGACACCAAATAATTTTGAAGAACTTGAGAGTTTTGATGGAGAGCTTGAGTGAATTTACTTGAAGTCTTCAATAGAGCCCTTGAGAGTCTTTTGTAGAGAGAGAAATATTTAAGTAGGTGAATTTTAGAAGAATGAATAGAATTAGAGGTTTAGGTCAATTTATAGAGTTGAATTAGGTCCTAAAATTGTCTAGGTTCATTAACTAACAATTTAGGGAAAGGTCTAAAGTGCCCATACTAAAAACTAAATTTGGCCAAAAATACATTACCAGGTCCGCAATGCGAAGGCAAGCAAGTCCACGATGCAGACTTGTCATACACCTTACTGGTTTGCGCAGCTCCTTGAGAAATCTATATTTCAATCTACGGGTCCAAAAAATCCACCGAAACTATTTTCCAGCAGATTTTGACCCCCTAATCGATATTCTGAACTCGGATTCACCAAAAAGATTAAGGATAATACATTACATGGGCATCCTATTCTCAAGGTATTCTTAAGGAACTTGTGAGCATTTTGAGGGATGTTACAATATCTCCCCCTTGGGAACATTCATCCTCGAATGAGATTCAACTAATATAGGAAAGACATGGAAAAAGGAGTAGCAAACCAACATGAATATGAGGACACTTTGAAAGATGCATGGAATAAGTAAACTTCATACTTAACATAAAACATAGTCTTTGAGAAAAAAAATAAGTTTTACGAATCATGCATGCATATGAATGACATATGGAACTGGAACGTAGAAATTTAATCGATTTGATCATGAAAAACTTAGTACCTTTAGGCTCGAGTAGAAAGAAAAAGATATGGATAACGCTTCATCATGCCTGATTTCACTTCTCATGTAGTACTCTCTACTTATTGATTCCTTCATAACACTTTGACAGATGCAACATCTTTATTTCTTAACCTTTTGACTTGCAGTTCTAAAATCTCAATCGGGATCTCCTCAGAAGCCAAACTCTCTTCAATATTCACATTCTCTATTGGCACAATAGAATTTAGATCACCCACAAACTTCCTTAACAATGACACATGAAATACCGGATGAACCAAAGCCAACTCAAATGGCAAGTCTAACTCATATTGTAACATCCCTCAAAAGCCCACAAAATACCTTAAAAATGCCTTGGAAATAGGCCACTCATGTAACGCATTATCCTTAATCTTTTTGGAAAATCCGAATTTGAAATATCGATCAGGGGGTCAAAACCAATGGAAAAATGGTCTCAGTGGATTTTTAGGACCCGTAGATCGGAAGATAGATTTTCGAAAAAGCTCATAAAATAGTGTGGTCCGCGATAGGACCGTATCGCGGACCTGGGATAGTTTTTCGGCCAAGATGACCGCGATTGGACCGCGTCTCGGACTTGGGAAGCAATTCTGGCCGAACTGAGTTTTTTTAAGGGATATTTTAGACTTTTCTCAAATTATTAGTTAATGAACCTAAATATTTTTAGGACCTAATTCAACTCTATAAATTTACCTAAACCTCTAATTCTATTCCTTCTTCTATAATTCACCTACCAAATATTTTTTTCTCTACAAAAAGGCTCTCAGGGATTTCCATTGAAGACTTCAAGCAAATTCACTCAATTTCTCTATCAAAACTCTCAAGTTCTTCCAAATTAACTTGTTTTCTCACTCAAGGTATGTGGGTATTGATTCATGGATTCTTTCATCCATGAAGCCCAATCAATTTCTCAATGTTTTCTATCAAATTAAAGTATGGTATTTTATGGGCTTTGTGATCTCTAATCCAATTGCATGAATTTTAATTTAAAGTATGATCATGAGTCTATTTTGATATAAATAAATGGTTATTGAATTAAATTAAAAAGTTTTTCCGTGAATTCTCCTATTTTGATTTCTAGGGTTCATGGTATAAATTATGAGTATTTTCAATTATATTTCTAAATGATATTATCTATATGAATTATGTATGGGCTGATATAAAGATTATGATCATGCATATATTCAAGTTAATTTCATGATTTTCAAATCAATTAATCACGTATTCATGTCATACCCTAATTTTAAGTTCAAGCTATGGTCATGAATTTTCAAAGTATGAATTCTGACTATGTATTTCTATTTTGATCATGAATTATAAGTATGTTTCAAGGTATAAATTCATGCAAGCTATGAAGTAAGGCGACTTAGGGCCCTATGTGGTGACCTAAGGCCTAATGATATGAATTATGGAAATATGATTGTAATGATGAAAGGACAATTCTCACATTATAAGTATGTTATAAAAATGAGCTACTCTATGATTTCAAGCCTATGATCATGACTATGATATTATGATTTTTATGTTACGTATGTATTCCGTAGGATTTGACTTAGCACTGAATGAGAACTTGAGGTGGGGGCTCAAAGCAAGGGGTCCTTAAATAAAGTCTCTTGTCTAATAACTACGTTCCACCGCATGTTGCCTTTATGGCCTAGCTAGTGGATCCAAAAATAGCACATGTTCATGATTAGGAGTCTACCTTGGCAAAGTAACCTCCCCCTTCTCGATGTGGGGATCATCAGATTCCATGTTATAGCTCGCATGGTGTTATTATCGGTTATGGATCTTATACCACATATGTATGATTTTTTAAGTATGTTATGATTTTGAACTTATGCTTTTTAAATGCTTTGGTCAATATGATTTTCTTATGACTTTACGTATTCCATCTTATCATATGATTTTCTTGACCTTTGCATTTCATGATTTACGTTGCATATCACGCCCTCATACTTAGTACATTCCAACATACTAATGCATACTTTTTGCCTACATTATCTCATAATGTAGGGGTTGAGGTTGAAGATCCGTATCATCCACGTAACTAGTACGTGTTCCTATCCAAAAGTGTTGTGGTGAGTGCTTATTGACTGGGGACTAGTTTCAAGTTGGTTACTATTTTCTTTTTAAAAGATTCTTATTTACGTTGTAAATTGAGGGTGAGCTAGGGACATGTCGTAACCCCCACTCATACTCATGTTTAGAGGCATCTAGTTGGACATATGTTTGAGTCTATGTTGTCGTAAAACATTTACAAATTTCTTTATATGGTTTAGACTCTCTTATGATGTTTCCTTTTTTTTTATATTTTACCTTATGTATGTTTATGATATTTACAAGAGGCTTGGTTGGTGCCCTTTGGGGTTATGACCGTCGTGTTACGACTAGGCCTTAGGTCGGGTCGTGACACATATGCCATTTTTTCAATATACCTTAGGATTCTAGACCTCTACAGGAAAATTATCCCAAGAGTACTACCCCTTACTACCCGTATTCAACAAACCTCAAAACCTAATAAAGAAACACACAATGCATCTTACATTCACCCATATACGATCAACACTACATTCAAGCCTAGTTCTATAACAACTATAATACACTTACTTAAAACCCTTAACAAGAAGTCATCAATAGACTACTACAATCATTCACATATCTACAACCACACATTCAAGCCTACCATTCTAACCACTTTATGTCTCCGTTAAAGTCAACATAACTTAATATTTTTCGTGTTTATCCTAGCCTCTTTACATCTACATTTGGATTAATCCTACTAACAAACACACCAATATACTCTTACCTATATATTATTCATAATAAGATCCATCTAGCTCTTCCTCCATATCTATAACCTTAAATGGAGTAAGCATGAGATAGTTTATCAAAACACGGAATGGCCACTCTCTCTCTATGTATCATGACCCTAAGCTAGAGCTTTAGACAAGAACTGAAGCTACCCTTAAATACTGAATCATGATCCTTCAATTATAGAATAGACTCATTTGGGAATTAAAACCTGACTCAATGATTTCTACCATATATAGAAGCACAAGATATATGCAACCAATCCATACTAATCATTACCATTTCAAAAAGGGAATTCACACTTACCAGATAAAACACCACGTAAATTTTAGGGACCCATAGAAGGGTAGGGATGAGATCACCGACAACTATCCTTATTATTCTTAGCAACCCATGGACAATGCCTCAACTTATGATCCTCGCACCACAACCAAAACATGTACCCAAACTGGCTAAACAATCTCCCAAATGGTACCTTTCACACCTTTTGCAGGCAAGAAAAGCTTGACCATTATAATTGTCACCTTGATATCCATGGTTAGGCACCCTATCCTTGTTATACTTAGGCACTAGAGTGTTATCAAAAGATGATCCATTCTCAATCCAGGCCTTCTTAGTCATCCTAGGAACCCTCTTAACCTTTTTCTCTTCAATTTGCTCGGCATGAGTCATGAGTCATGAGTCTAGAGATATTCATTTCCTTTATTAACATGGTTGTCTTACATTCTTTAACAACCAAATATGAATCCCCTGATAGAAACTTACTCATTTAGGCTCGAGGGTCGGACACCAAAGTCGGAGCATACTTGGACAGATTCATGAAGTTTAGGGCATACTCTCTTACACTCATACTCCCTTGATTCAAGTTGATAAATTCCATCACCTTCGCCTCCCTCAACTCTAAGGGAAAGAAACGATCAAGAAATGCAACCTTAAAACTTTCCCAATCTATATGACCCTCCTTAACTCTTTCGGCCTTCCATTGGTTGTACCACACTTGAGCAACACCCCTAAGTTGGTAAGCCGCCATCTCCGCCTTATCTTACAAAGACATCCCCATAATATCCATAATCTTATATACCTCATAAATAAAATTTAGGGATCCTCATCGCCTTTATAACCATGGAAATTGGGAGGGTTAATCATTGTGAAGTCTCTAACTCTTGAAGTCGGTGTGATCATATTTGGAGGAGCCAATACTCCTTGGTTGGCCACTATACGAGCTAGCATAGTAATAGCGGTGAAAAATTCCTCATTAGTTACTTGATCGGGAAGAGGACCATTATCTTGAGGGATTTATCTTCTCAAAGGCATGTTCTGAAAAATCACATAGAACAATCATTTGGAGGGAAGGGTTTAGAGTAGCACTCTATCGCACGACATGGATCATTAAAGAAGTGAGAATTTCCTAAGACGTCTTATAGCCTTCTACTCATAAGTGTGGCGCACTTCACACCCATGAATAAGGCTCTACTTGACGCGGTGTGTTGGACACCCTTGGACACTTGAAAAACTTTGTGCTCTAATACCAAGTTTGTCACGACCCGACCTAGAGCCTAGTCGTAACAATGTGATCAAAACCCCGAAGGGCTCCAACCAAGACTCTTGTACATATCATAAGCATACATAAGGTAAAGTAAAATCAGAAACATCATAAGAAAGTCTAAATCATGAATAGTAAATGAAGAATGTCACATGACAACATAGACTCAAAATATTTATCAAACTAGATGCCTCTATACATGAGTATGGGAGGGGGCTAAGACATGTCCCTAGCTCACCCTCAATATGAAACACAACAAAAAAAGTTTTTGAAATAATAACCAACTCAATGACTATTCCCCAATAAATGAGGACTCACCACAAATACTGCCGGATAGAAAAGCTTAACTATCAACGTGGATGAATATAATCTTCAACCTCAACCCCTACATTATGAGACAATGTAGGCAAAAAGTTTAAATTAGTACGTTGGAATATACTAAGTATGTAGGCAATGAAATGCATAGAAAACCATGTTTGTTCAAATGACCATTTTAAATAGCATGATAGGAGAAGTAGTGAATCATAAGTAGTGTTTAAGAAGGATCAATGCATAATAAACCATAAGACTATCATATAAAGTAAAAGATAGGCTTAGTCATTTAAAACATAAAAAGGACCATACATAAGTGGGATAGGAACCATAACTGACAATAAGACCATGCGATCTATAACATGGAATCCCAATGTTGCCACTACATCAGAGAAAAGGGGAATTTACTTATCAAGGTAGACTCTACCCTGCTAGGCAGGTCAAGCATACGCTATATATGTGGATCCATTATCTAAGCCTAAAAGACAATCCTACAGTGGAAAGTATTTTATGAGACAGGACGTATCTACTAAGGCTTTTGGTAGGTCCCCCACCTCAAGTCCACTCAGTGATAATTCAAATCCCACAGAAATACATGCATAGCATAGCAATCATAATTACATATATCATAGTCATGATCATAGGTCTGAAATCATAGAGTAGCTCATTTTCATAACATACTTGTAATGTGAAAATTGTCCTTTCATCATTACAATCATACATACCTAGACATAATTCAAACTTAGAAACTCATGATCACAGCTTATACTTGAAATTAGGGTAAGACATGAATGCATGATTAATTAACTTGAAAATTATGAAATTGACTTGAAAACATGCATGATAATAAACTTTATATCAGCCCATACATAATTAATAAAGATAATATCATTTGGAAGTATAATTAAAAATACTCATATTTTACATCATGAATCCTAGAAATCAAAATAGGAGACTTCATGGACAACTCTTCAATTTAATGCAATAACCATAAATTTATATTAAAATAGACTCATGATTATACTTTGAATCATAATTCATGCAATAGGAATAGAGATCAAAAAACTTATAAAATACCATACTTTAATTTTATAGAAAACTTTGAGAGATTGATTGGGCTTCATAGATGAAATAATCCATGAATCAATACCCTCATACCTTAAGTGAGGACACCAAATAATTTGGAAGAACTTGAGATTTTTGATGGAGAGCTTGAGTGAATTTACTTGAAGTCTTCAATAGAGCCCTTGAGAGTCTTTTGTGGAAAGAAAAATATTTGAATAGGTGAATTATAGAAGAATAAATAGAATTAGAGGTTTAGGTCAATTTATAGAGTTGAATTAGGTCCTAAAATTGTCTAGGTTCATTAACTAACAATTTAGGGAAAGGTCTAAAGTGCCCTTACTAAAAACTAAATTCGTCCAAAAACACATTGTCAGGTCCGCGATACAGAGGGAAGCAAGTCCTCGATGTAGACTTATCGCGCACGTTACTAGTTTGCGAAGTTCCTTAAAAAATCTATCTTTCGATCTACGTATCCTAAAAATCTATGGAAACTATTTTCTTGCAGGTTTTGATCCCCTAATCGCTATGTTGAACTCGGATTCACCAAAAAGATTAAGAATAATACATTACATGGGCTGCCTATTCCCAAGGCATTTTTAAGTCACTTGTGAGCATTTTGAGGGATGTTACAAGATCTCAGAGACCTCTTGCATTACTATTTTTACCAATAGTTACCTGTACCGTGAAACTACCTAGATCTTGTTTTTAGCTGGAAGCTTAACTTTGTTCAAGATTTTTGAACTACTCTCTTTAGTGAGTGTCACTGTTTCAAATTCAGCTAACTTGCTCTTGTTGGCCACAATATCTTTGACAAACTTGGCATATTTTGGAATGCCCTGCAACACATCAATCAAAGGTAAGTTAATTTATACTTATTTAAGCATGTCTATGAATTTTTAAAAACGTTCCTCCTCTTTCTTCCTTTTAAATTTTTGTGGGAATGGGGGAGGTGGTTTTATTTTTTGCTCTTTGTCCGTTTGTGGTCGTCTAGATTCACTAGCTTCAATCTCCACAGCTTTACATTTTCCTTCACTACCTTTTCTTTGTGGTGCTAGCTCAACTAGTTCTCATCCACTTTGTGTGCTAACATCATTTACCTGCTTGGGGTTTGGATTAGTGTTACCTGGTAAACCACTTTGCGGACGAGAATTTTAAGCACTTGCTAGTTGTCGCTTCTTCTTCTCTAAATTTTGAGTAGTGATTTGATACTAACGAATGTCTGCAACTAGCTTCGCTTGGTCATTCATGAGTTTTTTAAGACTGTCTTCCCTACTCATGTTTCCTGTACTGCTTGATTGTTTGTTACTTTGTTCTAGCTGATTATAGTGTTGGCCTCCTCCTTGTGGTATATTCCCACTTCCTTGTGGTATGAATTGTGTCTACTCTTCCTATTGGTTTTGCTGATTTTCACCCCATGAGAAATTGGGATGGTTTCTCCAATTTGGATTGTAAGTATTTTCATAGTTGTGCTTATGTCCATCCTAAAGTGCATTATCCACAAAAGTCACCGACTTAGGATTAGCTCCATAATATTCTACCACATGCTCACTGCTACCACACACCTTCCACCACATGTGTTGTTGCTGAACCATATTCATAGGAGCTTGTTTTTGTCCTTTTGCTAAAGTGTTAAAATGCTTTCTCATCATATTTTGCATTGTAGCAATCTTTGTCATCAAAGATGTCACTGCATCAACTTCCAACATGCTTGCTTGTTTTTGAACCATAGGTCTAGAGTTTCCTCCGTTCCACTTAGGAATTCCCTGAGATATGCGATTAAGCAATGTATAGAGCTTATCATATGTTTTCTCTAGTAATTGTTCACCTATTGCAGAGTCAAGAAGAATTTTGGTGTTGGGTTCCAACCCTTATATGAAGGTATGGACCAACACCTCATTAGCTTGATGATGATGATGACAACTAATGAGTAAAAATTTAAACTTGTCCCAAGATTGGTACAAATTTTCTCTAGATTTTTGTGTAAAGCTTAAAATTTCAACCATCAACTTAGTTGTCTTCACCGAAGGAAAGAACCTTATAGAAACTTGCGAGCGAAAACATTCCTTGAAGTGATTGAAATTTATGGTTCAGACTTCAACCACATCTTAGCTAACCACCAACAAAAAAAGGGAAACAATGTTAACCTCACATAATCAGAAGATACCCCATAAGGCATGTAAGTGTCGCTAATATCCAAGATGTTCTAGATGTGGAGTTGGGGATCTTCATAAGACAAACTGGTAAACTGCCCATTAGAGTGCAACAGCTGCACCATATTTGGTTTTAGTTCAAATCTTCCTCCAGCTGGCTGTTCCTGAATGCTAGAGGTGAAATTCGCTGTGTGCGGGACTTCTCCATCATGTACTGTCCTGGATGACATCTCCACAGGGACCTCTACAGTTACTTCGTTAGTATCACCTAGATTTACCTGTAGTATGGGATATAGAGCAGCCGCTCTCCTTCTTTGCTGATGTAGAAATCTTTCAGGCTTAGCTAACAACTCTACAATATTCCCACTTCTTTCTAGTGTGCCTTTGTGAATTGTCCTACCAGGAATAATAGATAAGATCAAGTTTTTAACATGAACACAACTAATAAAGAAAATTCGAAAATAAAACTATTTCCAAATTAAAAAACTTCCCTGACAATGGCGCTAAAAACATGTTGCGTCCAAATGCACACGCAACTATATGCGGTCTCAAAAGTAATATAGTAACCCTTTTTAAGAGACGGATATCGAATCCACACGAAAATTTATTTAGGTGTTAGTTAGCTTTTCAATGAATGAAATTATTCATGTGTGTTTTAAAAGAGTTGAGTTCATTTATATCTAAAATAATTACATAAAAAATGATATAAGAAAATAATTCAAAGATAATATATAAATTTTATCAATTAAAAGAAGAGTCCCGGGTTTGTAGCACTTATAGATTTCCGGTTTAACATTCTTTACTTTGGTATCCAACGGGTCTTTTGATTACTAATTTACAGGGTTAATTTTAAAATTATGATCTTCCGACCTCTAATTGCCTATTTTTGTTGACAGCTTAACTAGATCATTGAATGGCGATAAGCATGAACCAACAAAAAAGAATTAATCATATCATCCTATTTACTAACCAAATATGGTGTATATATATATGTGTCACGGTCAATCTATACACCAATTATTGTAGACAATTCTAGGAAAAACGTTCCCTTTATTCTAGTATTCTCCCCTTTCCGTCTACCGAGTTCCTGGTGGATAACAAATTTGTTCTAATGATGATCAAGCATTAAAATAATGAAAATATGAATATAAGCGTAATCACATACAAAAACTCATTTTCAACCAAAGCAAACAAGATTTAAACCTTCATCTTGTGGCTACAACCCAAGAACAAGATGATTTAGCCACTCATCATTTGTAACATAATTACATAAATCATTAATAACATAAAAACTTGAATTCAATTGAAAGAAAAAAAGAAAACATCACCCTAAAGGAGTTCTTCCTTCGTCTCCTTCAATCCAAATCTGACAATCTAATCTACTTTTTCAATAAAGTAAGTAAAGGTTCTATATATATCACCAAAACACAGAGTTAAAGTAGGCACACTGAGGTCCACAACGCGGACTTAGTTTAATTTATTGTAATTTTTTATTTTCTGAGTCGGTGGAAATTTGTTCTATCCAGAACTAGATACGCGACGCGTACCTAGCGCGACCCGGACACAATTCTTTATGATCTATTTTCTTCATATTTTGTTCCCTTCTCCTTTGAGCTCGACTTTCAATTCGATCATGTTTTGAATGTCCATTCTTTCTGAATTAGCCCTGAAAGTATCTAATCATGTTGGTTGGTTACAACAATACACAAATATGCGAAAATATAAAATAAACTCTAGGAATTTTCTCTCAATTTGCTTAATGAATTATGAGTTTTATTTTCTATTGAGAACATAGATGTATCCAAGATCACCTGTCTATCTGAGGGTGAAAGTTCATACTCATATCTAATCGACTACCCAAACCTTATCGTAGGGCACTCCAAAAGTGAGAAGTGAATAATGAAACCTTATCGAAAACAATAGAAATAAGCATCGAACTATCTGACTGATAGAGATTCAAGCTAACATCTCCGGTGTGTAATTCACCAAAACTGGGATGAAATGGGCAGACATGGTCAACCTGTCAAAATCTACCCAAATCATAACCACCTACGGTAGTAGGCAAGTCCACAACAAAGTCCATAGTAATATGTTTCCACTTCCATGTAGGAATGGACATCCTCTAAGACATACCTCTAGATCCCTGATGTGCACACTTGACTTATTGGCAAGTCAAACACCAAGAAACAAACTTAGAAATATCCCTCTTCAAACTGCACACCAATAACTCAGACTCAAATTAGGAAAAATCTTATTGCTGCTAGGTGAATAGAGTACTTCAAACAATGTGCCTCTTCCAAAATTAGTATTGTCAAATCACCTACCCTAGGTACATAATTCCTGTCACCAATTCTCAATATGCCCTCCAAATTAAGTACCGCCTCCATAGCTTAACCTCTCAACACTTTGTCTCGAATGATACACAACTTCTCATCATCAAACTATCTCTTCCTAATTTGCTCAACTAAGGAAGAGCATGCCTCCACAAAGGAAAAAGACCACTAGCCTCTTAAATATGAAACTGAACAAGGCTATTAGCTAGCTTCTGAACATCTATACCTAATAGTTTCCCCTTAATTCGAATCGCAAAATGACTCCCCATACTAGAGGACTTCCTACACAAGGTATTTTCCACCATATTCGCTTCCCTAGGTGATACAAGATAGTCATGTCGTAGTCTTTCAATGACTCAAGCCATCTACACTACCTCAAGTTCATATCCCTCTGACTGAAGATGTATTGAAAACTCTAATAATCGTGAAAACCTCATAGTGCACCCTTTACAAATAGTGTGCCATAATATCAACACAAAGACCATGTCTGTTAACTCCAAATCATTAGTAGGTTAGTTATTCTCGTAGGTCTTCAACTGCTAGGAAGCATAGGCAATCCCCTTCCCATTCTGTGTCAACACACTACCAAAAGTGACTCCTGAGGCATCATAATAAATCATAAAGCCCATACCCTCCTCGGGTAGATTCAAAACAGGAGCCGACGTTAAAAAAATTTTGAGCTTTTGAAAGCTTGCCTCATACTTATCGGACCAATTAAGACTCACATCTTTTGGGTCAATCTAGTAAATGGGGCTACAATAGATGAGAAACATATACAAACCTCCTGCAATACCTGGCTAAGCCAACAAAACTATGAATCTTACTAATAAAAGTAGGTCTCGTCCAACATCTAACTTTCTCAATCATGGTCGAATCTACTCTAATACCCTCTTTGGACACCATGTTTCGCAAAAATTCCATAGAGTTAGGCCAGAACTCACATTTTAAGAACTTGGCATACAACTTCTCTTTCCTAAACCTCTAAAGTGCAATCATGGTCCTCCTTATTTCTTAGAATACACCAAAATATCATCGATGAAAACAAACACAAAAGAATCTAGATATGGTCAAAACACCCAGTTCATCAACTCCATGAAAGTTGCAGGGGCATTAGTCAACCCAAAGGACATCGTTAGAAACTCATAATGCCCATACAGATTTTGAATAGCTGTCTTGGGGATATCTAATTCCCTAATCCTTAATTAATAGTACTCAGACCTCAAATCCATCGTATAAAAAAACAATGCTCCATGAAGCTGATCAAAATAAGTCATTAATATATGGCATAGGATATTTTTCCTTCACCATTACTTTGTTCAACTATATGTAGTCAATACAAATCTACACAATCCCATCCTTCATCTTCACAAATAAGATAGGATCATCCCAAGGTGACACACTACAGTGAATTAAACCCTTACTAAATAAATACTCCAACTGATCCTTTAGCTCTCTTAGAGCCATAGCATAAGGAGGAAGAGAAATGGGTTTAGTTCCTAGATCCAAGTCTTAAGAAAAATCAATTTACTTATCGGGTGGAACACTTTAAATATCAGTAGTGCATACATCTACAAACTCCTAAAAAACATTAATAGAATCCATAGAAGATGGGTCAGCACTAGTATCTATCAATCAATCTCTGAGCATGGGTGAAGGAAATCACTTTATTTGGGTAAGAACCACTAGTACCCTCTACTCAATCCTTGTATTACCTGACATTGCTAAAGCTACGATCTTTGAATCAAAATTAAGAATAACATAATAGGGAGTGTAACACCTCAAAACTTTCTATGCCAAGACCCAAACCATTCTTCAAAGGCGTATAGGCTTGAACTCATCGAATTCTAATTTTCCATATGAGTTAGGATCAATTCCTAAGTATTTTAAGAATGTTATATATGTTTTAGGGTCATAAGGGATCTCTAACACCAAGCCAAGTCCAAATAATTTCTATCGGCTAAGTTTTCATATGAGTCCAAAATAGGGTCAACTTCAAACACTCATATCTCCCATTATAAAAGGCATTAGGTGTTCCATGACCTATCAAATTAAATTTCTTTGAGTCTTCTTTCCAATGCCACCAAGTTTGCCTCATTCCGAGTTCAGAGTCAAATGTTATAATCATTTTACCAAAGACTACCGCTGCAGTAATTTAAGGGCTTGGCGCGGCGCACTAGTAGAGTGCCTGAAACTAGTTGCAGTAGTTTGTCCTTTAGCACGGCATGCCACAATAGCGCCAGCAGGGTTTTGGGTCTATTTTTCAGATTTTATTTGATGAAGGGCACTCTAGACTTTTCTCTAATTGATAGTTAATAAACCTATATATTTTTCAGACCTAATTCAACTCTATAAATTGACCTAAACTCTAATTCTATTCATTCTTCTACAATTCACCTACTCAGATATTTTTCTCTCTACAAAAGACTCCCAAGGGCTCCATTGAAGACTTTAAGTAAATTCACTCAAGCTCTCCATCAAAACTCTCAAGTTCTTTCAAATTATTTGGTGTTCTCACTTAAGGTATGCGGGTATTGATTCATGGATTCTTTCATCCATGAAGCCCAATCAATTTCTCAAGGTTTTCTATCAAATCAAAGTATGGTATTTTATGAATTTTATGATCTATATTCCTATTGCATTAATTATGATTCAAAGTATGATCATGAGTCTGTTTTGATATAATTTGATGGTTATTGCATTGAATTGTAGAGTTTTCCCATGAATTCTATTATTTTGATTTCTAGGGTTCATGATGTAAATTATGAGTATCTTGAATTATACTTCCAAGGGATATTATCTATATGAATAATGTATAGTCTGATACAAAGTTTATGATCATGCATGTTTGCAAGTCAATTACATGATTTTCAAAGTCAATTGATTATGCAATTGAGTTTTACTCTAAGTTCAAGGTGTGAATTTCATGCAAGTTATAAAGTAAGGTGACTTAGGGCCCTATGTGGTGACCTAAGTACTAAAATGTGACTTAGGGCCCTATGTGGTGACCTAAGTACTAAAATGTGACTTAGGTCCCTATATGGTGACCTAAGGCCTATCGATATGAATTATTCAAATATGATTGTAATGATGAAAGGACAATTCTCACATTACAAAAATGTTATGAAAATGATCTACTCTATGATTTCAAGACTATGATCATGACTATGATATTATGATTTTTATGTTATGTATGTATTCCGTAGGATTTGACTTAGCACTGAATAAGAACTTGAGGTGGGGACCCTACCAAAAGCCTTAGTAGCAGCCTCATGTCCCATAAACTACGTGCCACCGTAGGTTGCCTTCATGGCCTAGCTATTGGATCCACATATAGCATATGTATGACCCGCCTAGCATGGTAGAATCTACCTTAGCAAGTAGATTCCCCTTTTTCTTCTTTTTATGAGGATACAACGAGATTCCATGTTATAACTCACATGGTCTTATTGTCGGTTATGGTTCCTATTCTACATGTTTATGATCTCTTAAGTATGCTATGATTTTAAATTATGTTTTTTAAATACTTTGGTTAATATGATTTTCCCATGACTTTACTTACCTCATCTTATCTGGTGATTTACTTGACCATTGCATTCCGTGATTTACGTTGCATGTCACGCCCTTATACTTAGTACGTTCTAACGTAATAATGCATATTTTTTGTCTACATTATCTCATAATGTAGGGGTTGAGGTTGAAGATCATACTCATCTATGTGTCTAGTTAAGCTTTCCTATCCAGCGGTATTTGTGGTGAGTCGTCATTTATCGGGAACTAGTTATCGAGTTAGTTATTATTTTCAAAGACTTTTTCTATGTTTTATATTGAGGGTGATCTAGGGACATGTCTTAGACCATACTCATATTCATGAGTAGAGGCATCTAGTTGGACAAATGTTTCGAGTTTATATTGTTATGTGACATTCTTAAATTTCTATTCATAGTTTAGACTCTCTTATAATGTTTTCGTTTTTGCTTTACCTTATGTATGATTATTATATGTACAAGAGGCTTGGTTAAAACCTTTAGAGTTTCAATCTCGTGTTATGACTAGGCCCTAGGTAGGTCCGTGATAGCGAGAGAGCCAATACATATCCAAAATGATATGAATCTACCATTACCAATATAATCATGCCCACCGAAGTGTCGTACCTTGCCAAAGAAATAAGACAGCATCGATACACTCTATCAACAGCTAAGAGCTCACCCACATGTATAGAAACATTAGTAGGCACAAACATATGATCACATATAAAATTAGATACAGAAGGTATACACATAGGACAATGTAGATGGGATCAAATAATATAGATGATGACCGATGGTATACTATGACAATACCTATAATAACTGCATCAGACGCCTCCACATTGGGTCTCCTTGAGAAAGCATAAAATTATCCCACTTTGCCACCTCCAATTTGGGTAGTACCTTTACCCCTACTCTGATTACAATACGTCTACTAGAAGCTCTACTGCATTTACTTGACTGAACTCTGCCTCGATCTCTGTCATGTGGGGCTAGTGGTCTAGTCTAAACTAAAAAACTGGACTGAGGTCCTCTCCAATGCCTCTACAAAAGAAACAATCACATCATATGATTGGGATTTATACAACTAAAGCAAAACTTCAAACTCGGGGACTACTATGGTGATCCCAAAGAACTACTATAACTTCCTCAACCCATAGGTCGCTATTATGAACCATACAAGTCATGAAGCACACTATAAGACCCATGATGTATCTGACCACCCTTGGATATCAGTATAAATGCATGAATTGGTCCCCAACATTGAAAGGAACCACTCCTTCTATATGATCCCTGCCTCCAGATGAGGCACCAAAACCCTGACTTGATATATGGGCCCTTTTAGGGTACCCAAACTTATCTATCCTTATCAACTATGCCTCTTTGACGGCACTCATAATGGACTGGATAGAAGCCCCCTCTTGACAATCCCTTAACATAGCCGATCTGATAGGGAAAGTCAGACGCTTCTCAAATCTACGGATCCTCTCCATCTCATATAGAATAATGGCTAAAGCATGCCTAGACAATTGGTAAAAATGATCCTCATACACTATAACGGATAAGTTGTCCTCTCTTAGACTCTTGAACCTCAAGCGGCTCACCTTTCTCACACTTCAAAGGACAAAGCAGTTATAAAAGACACTGAAAATATCTCCCAAGTCACTATAGGAGATCCAATTGGCAAAGACCCTGAATAAGCTCTCCAACACTCTTTCATAGGTCCACAAAGTTGGAGTGTATCATGTCGAACTCCACTTGATTCAACTAAGCCATCCATCTCTAGAAACTCTCGACATGTGGTCAAAAACTCATGAGCACCCTTGCTCTACTTACCCTAAAACTAGGGTGGATCCATCTTTCAGAATCTCTCATACCTGTACTGCTCATCCTCTATTAGAATAAATAAAGGTGTACCCTAAACCCCAACTATCGGTGCAGGACCACCCTCAACCTTGGGACCTAGTGGTGTCTTTCCTACTAGACCCTGAACAATTGGAGCCTATCGCTAATTTGAGGGTTAAGTCCCTACTATAGTCTAAGAGCCCTCTGGTGTACCTATCGCACCACCACCGTTAGTAAAACCCTCAAGTACATTCACCACCTACACAAAGTATCCTAAAGAAAATATACAACTACATACTCAATAGGAACATGGTCCTCTCTAACACTAATCTCAGGTTAAACTCTACACAACCTCTCACTAGTGCCTCTACATGGGCACCACATCTGCCCCTAGCTCAGACCCTACCTCTACCCCTAACTAGGATCTCAACAGCTCATTCAGATACTGCCTCCCCTCCTTTACCAATAACAATAGCTCTAGTTCTTGCCATTTATCAAAATAACCAACCAATATAGAAACAATAAGGCCAGTTTCAATAAATTTTCAAAAGAGGAAAATCAATTCGACTATTAGTAAGAAAATCAACTCCAACTAACCATAGGTCTACAAAAGCTCTACTTACAAAATAATAAAGTCTACGTCCAGACATGGCCCCTGACACACCATGAAAAAAATAAAGAAAAGAATGATAAAAGAAGAGTCTATTTTCAGAGGATGAAAAGCTCACCACAACGCTGATTATTGTCCCTGAAAGATCTGTTGTTGCCCGAAACCATAAACTTATGTCTCCTCCTACATCATGAAATGATGTAGCATCCAAGGACAGTCAGTATGGTAAGTACTGGCATACAATCGGAGGAAGGGACAAATAGTATACATACATATAATAAAACCATACAAGAAAGGCAAAAATCATAAGTGCAAACCCAAAATTAAGACATAGACCTTTTGAAAATTATTAATCCTGAGTAAGGTAATATTAACCGACATAAGCAACCCATGGGCTAAATGGGTCAAACCTCCACCCGATAGAGGGCCATATATGTTGCATAAATATGGAAAAATAAGAATCCAGCGAACCAAACTCTCCCAAAAAGAAGACTATAGAGGCTACTACGATTAACAACCTACAATAGTCAGCCATATTTCAGGACAAGGACCTCCCACATCGGCAGATGCGGTTTTGGGTGATAAGTCACACAGACATTACACTGTTACACCTAGTAAAATTACTAAAATAGCCCTAGACTAAAGAATTCTCGCACAACACATCATTCTTAACTTTTTTGATCAATCCGAGGTCAGAATATTAATTAGGATGAAAAAATATATGGAAAATAGTCTTGGTAGAATTTTAGACCAATCGAATCAAAAGATAAATATCACGATCCAAGCCTAGGGCCTAGACGTGACATGGCGAATGAGGAACCCAAAAGTACCTTAAATAAGCCTCTTAGCATTATTTTAGCCTTTCATAGGTAATGATGATAAATAAACAAGTGAAAAGCATGATAGTAACTTGAACTTACATATGTACAATAATACCTCTAATTTTTAGATTTAACGGGGCTAAGATAAGTCTCTAGCTCACCCTCAATCATAATAGAAGAAATGCCATAGTAAAATATCTCAACACATCATAAGCTAGAAAGATAAAGGAGTATTATTCTCGGAACATGGGAACTCACCAAAAGTAGTCTTCAATGGAATCTCAACTAGCAACGTGGAGGAGAACGAGGAGGAGTACTGGTCCCTACATGGTGATATCATGTAGGTAAAAGAGTATGCGTTAGTACTTTGAATGTACTAAGTATTTAAGGATGCATGAACATTGAGGAAACATTAAAATATTTATGTAACATGGAACATAATGTAATGCATGCATAATAAATCATATAGATATCCTTTAAAACATTCATTTTGTGGGAAAATAACCATAACCGACATTTAAGACCATGTGAGCCATTACACGGAATCCAACATAACCCCCTACGTTGGTCGAGGAGACTACTTCCCAGGTAGAACTCCGTCAACTTCATTCATTTCTTTAAATTTAACTTTAAGGGTTATTTATGGATCCATTAGCCTAAGCCTATAAGGGCTCCTATGTTGGCACATAGTTAATGAGACAAGGGGTTGCTACTAGGATTCCCTTACCGAATCCCACCTCAATGTCTTATTCGGTGCTAAGTCAATCCCACAGAATAGTTTAATACTTCAAAATATTCATAACATATAACTTGAGAATTCAAACATCATATTCGGTAGAATAGCTCATTAAAATATTTAATAATTCAAATATGAAAGAATTGTCCTTATTGCATAAAGAATCAATCATTCATATCATTTCATCATTCTTTCATTTCATAAGACTCTCTTTAGATCATAGATATTGCTTTCATAAACATTCATTTGGAGTCAAATCTTTCAAGTCAAACTTTATTTGAAATATAGTAAAACTAGGTGGGTTCAAATCACTTCAACTTGCAAATATGTATGTAAATAAATATACATAAATTCTTTGAAATCCATTAATTAAAAACCATGCTTTAAACAATCCACCATGAATTTCAAGAACCTTTAAATAGATAAATAGAGGAACCATCAATTCATATATATGAAATTATGTTGCATCAAAATAGACCAATAATCATTAGTTTAACCATGATTCATATTATTAAGTAAAAATAAGAATTACTATAAGAAAATATTACTTGAAATCAAGAGACTTAATTGAAAGAGTTTTTGGACTACATGGGTGGAAGAACCCATGGATAAACACCCACATAACTTAGAGTAAAGCTTAAAGAAAATAAATATAATTTATCATATAATTAAAATAATTTAGACATGAGAGTGGAAGGAATACTCTCATTGACATCTTACATACCTGGAATCTGAAGCTTTAGTCGGAACCGAAGGACTTAATGAACACTCTTGAGTCCTAGCTTTTCTCCTTGCCGGAATGTTTTGTGTACTACCCAGAGTATATGAATCACCAGAATAGTATTTCTTCACTTCTAAGAACTAAAACTATATTTGAGAATGAGTAAAGAAGTGTATAGAGAGAAGAGTTGCTTGAGAAAGCTTGATGAATAAAATGAGGAAATAAGGTGGGTATTTATAGGAGTAGAAGAGGGACCTAACAATAAATAAAAATAATTACAAAGGATGACCTTAAAATTCAATTGAGGATTTTGATGTCATGGATGATGTCAAAGGGTTCTAGATCTTTCCATGATAGGTGAGATGAGTTCTTTTTAACAGAATACTCTTTTGTGGAGACGCGTTTGAACAAGATAAATTCCTTATTAGGATTTTGTGTCTTCATAAGAATTGTAGATATGGAAGTTTAGTTTCATTTTGTTCAAGAATCAACTAATGTGGAGAAACCTACAGTGAGATATGATTTTTCTTCTATAAATACACCATTCCATCACAGCATCTTATCTTACAACAATTAATTTATTTGACCTACTTAACCTCTGAAACTTAAAATATGATCTTCACAAAGGTTGTAGGTAATGATATTATGGTTACTTAAAAATTTGAATCACCTAATTTGGACCATCCTATGAAAAGTTATGTCCAAAATACAGAGGCTGTATTATTTTTTTGGCGAGAATTGAAACATCGTACACAACGTTTTTAGGGGATGTTATAATAAATTTTCGAAGTAAATCAATGAAAATAGAGAAGTGGGCAACAGGTCCATATCGCAGACCTACCACAAACTTGGACTTAAATTTATCCTCATTATTTTCTACGAGATTAGAATTCGATCAGAATATTTTTAGAAAAATTGCACTATGGTGGAACCAGTCCGCATCGCTGACCTGGTTCCCCACGGGCTAATTTTTCTTCCCGTTTTTAATTTTAAGGAGGGGCAATTCAGTATTTTTTCCACCCCTCCTATACTTAACCCACGACTAATATAGGTCATTTTCGACCTTACAAGAGTTCTTAAACACATTCATAAGTCTTTTACGATAAATTAACTTAAGAGTTAGGGCTAAGGAGTGGAGAAGATATTAGGGTTCAAAAGATTCAAGCAATATCTTTCAAGATTGATTGTTCTGTCTTCATCCAGGTACATAAGGCAAACTAAAGCATGGATATTTTTCTTCCATGTCCCAATGATTGTGATAGGTCGATTTGTGAATGAATTGAGCCCCCGTGATTGTGTTTCTTCAGGATTTTCCATAAACTTATCATATTTTTACATAATATTGCATAATTGATGTTTTCTATAAATTTGTTCTTTTAACAGATGATTTTGACTATCTACTTCATACTCTTATGATATTTCAAGTAATGATTGGATGAATATGATTAAAGATTTAGTCTAGAGCATTGAACTATGAATGCATGATTGTGATTAGAATATGAGCATGATGATAGTATTGATAGTGTGAACAAGTTGACAGTCTTGAATGATGTCATAAATGATTATCTAAAATCTCTCTTAACTAAATGATTTGAGAATGATTGGAAATTGATTGGTTGAAAGGATTGATTTGATAGAATGAATGAGTTGAAAAGAGTCCAAAAGAGACTTACGGATTTTGTTTGTATTTTATCGATTGCTTTATGAGCATTGAGTCTTGGGAGGAGTATCAAGTATCGAATTGGGTGAGAGTAAGTATTAACTCAAATCCAATAATGAAGTTGCCAAACGTAGGAGAGGATTGAACTGTTAATGTTGGATGTTTCCTAAATTATTGTCCTGACATGATAGGACTTGATTGGTTATACATCCATGATTGTTGATTCATTCTTACCTTGTCAAGGTAATAGACGGATGTAGAAAAAATGTTGGCTTGTTATACTTTCACTGGCTCATAAGTGATGGTTTTCGGATAAGAAAAACTCTCATATAGGTCTTAATAGTACTCTGATTTGGATTTGATTGAATTGGATTGAATATGATTGGTCTCTTTCTAAATCTTATTATTTTATAGACTTAGGACATCTTGATTGAGTCGTTCACCCTTTTGATTTGAAAGTCTGAGTTGATTTGATTCTATCCTAATGCATGTTCATTCTGCTATTTTACATACTCGTACATTCCATGTACTGATGTCCATTTGGTTCTGCATCATTTTATGATGAAAATATAGGTACTAGAGATCATCAACAGGTGCATTATTGAGGATCTATTTGCTTTTATCTAGTTGGTGAGTCATCCCTATTTTCAGAGGATACTGTAGTTATCTTTCCAGCTTTGAGTTAGCTTTCCTTTATTTGATTTATGGTAGACATAAACCTGTAATTGGCACCACTTATATTGTTTTTAGAGGCTTCATAGACTAGAATGATAATGATGTTGATTCATTTTGTTTTGACTAGTTTCACTCTTACTAGTTGTTAATTGGATAGATCGTTGGTCTTTGGCGTTATTTATGAGTAGTATTCTTAACAAGTTGAGTCTTTTACTAATACAATGTGATTGAATAAATGGGTGATTGGATTAAGAGGTTCACTTAAGGAAAAGCAATAGACTTTGAGTGTCGGCTACATTTAGGGTACCCTCTTAGGGTATGACAGACTTGGTATCAAAGCATAAACTTTAAGAGTTCTAGGAAGTCTATGAAGTTGTGTCTAGTAGATTCTTGCTTATGGGTGTGTTGTACACCAGATTTATAATTAGGAGGCTACAGGACATTAGAAATTGTTTCACTTCTTTCATACTTTGAGTTCATGCTAAAGATTTTAATTCTAAAAGTTTCTTCCTAATTCGTACTTAACACATTTACAAATGATGCCTCCTAAATGCACCGCCAATCAGAGGAACACCGCCAATACTAAGATTCCTCAATCTAAGATGCCCCCGCCAGCTAGAATGAGAACTAGGGGCTGATCTACTAGGTCTATTGAGGCACCGCAAGAGCCTACTACTTAGCCAAATCCTTTTTCAGAATTTGAGCTCAGAGGTGCCATCACTATTCTCACCCAACTAATATCTAGCCAGAGGGGTAACTAGAGTTCACCAGCTCCCAACTCTAGCTTTAAGAGCCATTAGCTTCGGTGAGAATCTGAGACTTCTTGAGGATGAACCCACCTATCTTTATGGTTTCCAAGGTTGAGGAGGACCCAAAATTTCATTGATCAAATGTGGAAGATACTCAAAGTTATACATGCTATTGAGATTGAGGGGGTTGAGTTGGTTTTCTATCAGCTTAAAGATATTGCTAATGTCTGGTACAACCAGTGGGAAGAAGGTTGGGGTGAGAATGCTGAGCATTCCATTTGGGATGAGTTCAAGGGACCCTTCCTTGATATCTTCTTTCCCAAAGAAATGAGGGAAGCCAAAGTGCAAGAGTTCGTGAATTTGAAACAAGAGGCTTTGACAAAGAAGGAGTATAGTTTGAAGTTCATCGAAGTGTCCCGATATTCTCTAGAAATAGTCCCCGATATGAGATCAAAGATGGGAAAGTTTGTCTCTGGCTTGGGCAAACATGTGAAGAAGTAGTACAAAGCATCACTGCTAATTTTTGACAAGGATATTTCCAGGTTGATAGTGTATGCTCATGTAACATCCCTCAAAAATGCTTACAAGTGCCTTAAGAATGCCTTGGGATTAAGCTGATCAAGTAATGCATCATCCTTAATCTTTTTGGAAAATCCGTGTTCGGAATAGTGATCAGGGGGTCAAAACCTACAGGAAAATGGTCTCGGTGGATTTTTAGGACCCGTATATAGGAAGATAGATTTTCAAAGAAATTCACAAAATAGTAGGATCCGCGAAGGTCCGCGTCGCGACCCTAGGAGAGTTTTCTGGCCGAGTTGATTTTTTTAAGGGGCGTTTTAGACCTTTCTTGAATTATTAGTCAATGAACCTAAATGTTTTTAGGGCCTAATTTGACTCTATAAATTCACTTAAACCCCTAATTCAATTCATTCTTCTACAATTCATCTATCAAATATTTCTCTTTACAAAAAGACTCTTAAGGGTTTCCATTGAAGAATTCAAGTAATCTACTCAATTTCTTCATCAAACTCTCAAGTTCTTCCAAATTAATCAGTGTTCTCACTTAAGGTATGTGGGTATTGATTCATGGATTCTTTCATCCATGAAGCTCAATCAATTTCTCAAGGTTTTCTATCAAATTAAAGTATGATATTTTATGGGTTTTATGATCTTTATTCCTATTGTATGAATTATGATTCAAAGAATGATCATGAGTCTATTTTGATATAAATTGATGGTTATTGCATTGAATTGAAGAGTTTTATCATGAATTCTCCTATTTTGATCTCTAGGGTTCATGATGTAAATTATGAGTATTTTGAAATATACTTCCAAAGGATATTATATATATGAATTATGTATGAACTGATATAAATTTTATGATCATGCATGTTTTCAAGTGAATTACATGATTTTCAAAGTCAATTGATTATGCAATTGAGTTTTACTCTAAGTTCAAGGTATGAATTTCATGCAAGTTATGAAGTAAGGTGACTTAGGGCCCTATGTGGTGACCTAAGGCCTAAAAGGTGACTTAGGGCCCTATGTGGTGTCCCAAGGCCTAACGATATGAATTATGCAAATACAATTGTAATGATGAAAGGACAATTCTCACATTATAAGTATGTTATAAAAATGAGTTACTCTATGATTTCAAACCTATGATCATGACTATGATATATGAAATTATAATTTCTATGCTATGCATGTATTCTGTGGGATTTGACTTAGCACCGAGTGGATGTAAGGTGGGGGCCATACCAAAAGCCTTAGTAGCAGCCTCATGTTCCATAAACTATGTGCCATCATAGGTTGCCTTTATGGCCTAGCTAGTGGATCCATAAATAGCACATATTCATGATCAGGAGTCTATCTTGGCAAAGTAGCCTTCTCCTTCTCGATGTGGGTATCATCGGATTCTATGATATAGCTCATATGGTCTTATTGTCGGTTATGGTTCCTATCTCACATAAGTACATTTATGTATGTTTTAAATGACTAATCCTATCCTTTATTTTACATGATACTTTTATGGTTATTATGCATTGATCTTTCTTAAAGACTACTTATAATTTTCAACTATTTCTCCTAACATGCTATTTCAAATGGTCATTGTTACAAATATGGGTTTTTTTTATGCATTACATTGCCCACATACTAGTAGATTCCAACGTACTAATGCAATATTTTGCCTACATTGTCTAATAATGTTAGGGTTGAGGTTGAAGATCCTAATCGTCCACATAACTAGTAGATGTTCTCTATTCGACTGTGTTGTGGTAAGTCCTCATTGATCGGGGACTAGTTTTCAAGTTGGTTATTGTTTTCTTTTCAAAAGGCTTTTGTTTACGTTGTATATTGAGGGTGAGCTAGGGATATGTCTTATCCCCCACCCATACTCATGTTTAGAAGCATCTAGTTGGACATATGTTTGAGTCTATGTTATCATAAGATATTTTTAGATTTCTATTCATATTTTAGACTCTCTTATGATGCTTCCGCTTTTATATTTTACCTTATGTATTCTTATGAAATATACAAGAAGCTTGGTTGGAGCCCTATGGGGTTTCGATCTCTGTGTTATGACTAGGCCCTAGGTCGAGTCATGACAGCTCAACAAGTAAAGGATGATAAGAGGAAAGATAAAGAGGAGCACTTGAGCAACAAGGCAAAGTCAAATGGGCATGAGAATGAACAGAGGCAGACTAAGGGCAACAGGTTCATCTTTCAGAAGAGGTCTTCCAACTATGCTCCATCTGCGGCAACTGCACTTGCATCGTATATCAGGTATAATCAACAGGTATAGAGTCACCAAAATCCTAGAGCCCAGGGTTCTCAATCCCAGGCTGGTATGGCTCAAGGTTTGAAGGGAAAGTTGCCTTGTAACAAGTACGGTAAGCTCCACTTGGGAGAGAGTAGAGAGAGGAATAATAGTTGCTATAAATGTGGCCAAGTGGGTCACTTTCAGAGAAAGTGTTCAACCTGGGGACCCAATCGTCTACCACAGCACTCCTGGCTAGAGGTAATCAGAGGGGCATTACTTCAGGTACGGGCGGAGGTACAAACTGCCTATATGTCATGGGTTGTCGCCAGGATTAGGAGAACTCCCCAGACATTGTGATGTGTATAATTCAACTCTTTACTCTTGATTGTTATATTTTGATTAATCTGGGTGCCACCTTATCCTTTGTATCTCCTTATGTGGTTATTAGATTTGATAAAATTCCTAAGTGTCTTCTTGAGATTTTCTATGTATCTACTTCTATTGGTGAGGTTATCTTAGATTAAAGGGTCCATGGAGATTATACCATGTAAATCTATCATAGGGATACCATGGCTGACTTAGTTGAGTTGGACATGGTTGATTTTGATGTGATTCTTGGCATGGACTGGCTTTATTCCTATTATGCCTCTGTTGATTGTAGGACTCAGATTGTTAAGTTTAAATTCCTGAATGAGCCTATCTTAGAGTGAAGGGTAGTCCTATTGTGCCTAAGGGTAAATTTATTTCCTACCTTAAGGCCAGAAAGTTAATCTCGAAAGGGTGTATTTATCACATCGTTAGAGTTAAAGATGATAGTGTAGAGTCCCCTACTCTCGAGTCAGTCCCGATTGTAAATGAGTTTTCTAAAGTGCTTCCTAAAGATCTGCCCGGAGTCTCTCCTAATAGGGAGATTGACTTTGAGATTGATGTCCTTTCTGATACGCAGCCTATCTCTATTTTGCCTTGTAAAATGGCTCCTGTTGAATTGAAAGAATTGAAAGAGAAATTGAATATTTGTTAGATAAGGACTTCATTAGGCCGAGTGTCTCATCTTGGGGCACTCACATCCTATTCGTGTGAAAGAAATATGGATCCATTAGAATGTTCATTGACTATAGGCAAGTGAATAAGGTCATAGTAAAGAACAAGTATCCTCTCTCCAGAATAGATGATTTGTTTGACCAACTTCAGGGTGCCACCTATTTTTCAAAGATAGACCTTAGATCGAGTTACCATCAGTTGAGAGTTAGAGAATGGGATATTCCAAAAATAGCCTTTCGGACCCATTATGTCCATTTTGAGTTCTTGGTCCATGTCGCGGACCAGCCACAGACTTGGACTTAAATTTATCTTAGTTATTTTCTAAGGTATCAGAATTCGATCAGAAAATTTGCACAATGCAGTAACCAGTCCGCGTCACTGACTTGGTCAAACACAAGCTAATTTTTCTACAAAAAAAGGCAATCTTATCTTTTCTCCATCCCTCATATACTTAAACCATGACTGATATAAGTCATTTTGGACCATCAAAGAGTTCCTAAACATATTCCTAAGTCTTTTATGGTAACTTAACTTAAGAGATAGGGCTAAGGAGTGGAGAAGAGACTAAGATTCAAAAGCTTCAAGCAATATCTTACAAGATTGATTGTCCTGTCTTCATCCCAGTTATGTGAGGCAAACTAAAGCATGGATATTGTCGTCCATGTGCCCCATGATTGTGATAGGTCGATTTGTGAATGAGTTGAACCCCCATTATTTTGTTTCTTGAGGATTTTCCATAAACTTATCATATGTTTACATAATATTGCGTAATTGATGTTTTCTATAAACTTGTTCTTGAGCAAATGATTTTGACTATCTACTTCATAAAATCTTATGATATTTCGACTAATGATTGGATGCATATGATTAAGGATTTAGTCTAGAGCCTTGAACTGTGAATGCATGATTGTGGTTGAAATGTGAGCATGATGATAGTATTGATAGTGTGGACTAGTTAATAGTCTTGAATGTTATCATAAATGATTGTCTCAAATCTCTCTTAACTAAATGATTTGAGAATGATTGGAAAATTTATTGGTTGAAAGGATTGATTTATAGAATGAATGAGTTGAAAAGAGTCCAAAAGAGACTTACTGATTTGGTTTGATTTGGATTGATTGTCTTATGAGTATTGAGTCTTCAGAGGAGTATCGAGCATCAAAATGGGTGAGAGTAAGTAGTAACTCGAATCTAATAACTACGTCGCCAAATATAGCAAAGGATTAAATTATTAAAGTCGGATGTTTCATAAATTATTTCCCTAATATGATAGGACTTGATTAGTTATGGATCCATGATTGTTGATTCGTTCTTACCGTGGAAAGGTAATGGACGAACGTGGCAACAACATCCACTTGTTGTACTGTCACTGGCTCATAAGTGATGGTTGTCGAATAAGAGAACTCCCATATAGGTCTTGATAGTACTCTGATTTGGATTCGATTGGATTGGATTGTATATAATTGGTCTTTGTCTAAATTTTATTCTTGTTTAGACTTAGCACATCTTGATTGAGTCATTCACCTTTTCAATTTGAGAGTATGAGTTTATTTTTTTCTATCCTGATGCATGTTTCATTCTGCTATTTTACATACTCGTACATTTCATGTACTAACGTCCATTTGGGCCTGCATTATTTCATGATGTAGATATAGGTACTAGAGATCATCAACAGGTGCATTGTTGAGGATCTATTCGCTTTTAGCTAGTTGGTGAGTCCTCCCTCTTTTCGGAGGATACCGTAGCTATCTTTCTAGCTTTAAGTTAGCTTTCCTTTATTTGATTTGTGGTAGTCATGAACCTGCCATTGGCATCACTTAGATTGTTGATAGAGGCTTCATAGCCCAGATCGATGATGATGTTAATTCGTTTTGTTTTGACTAATTTCACTCTTACTAGTTGTTGATTGGATAGATGGTTGGTCTTTGGCCTTATTTATGAGTAGTATTCTTAACAAGTTGAGTCTTATGCTGATAAAATGTGATTGAATGAACGGGTGATTGGACTAAGGGGTTTGCTTGAGGACCAGAAATAATCTTCGAGTGACGACTACGTCTAGGGTATCCTCTCAGAGCATGACATACACCTTCTCGGTAAATCAACCATAACGTTTTACTCCGAACACTCATTGATGAACGGTCGACGGTATTTGAAAGAAGAATCATAGACCTTTAATTTGATAGTTATGGGTCACATAACTCTTCATATTCTGAGATATATAACCGTTTGAAGTTGAACCAAATAAAATCTTATACAAAAACTCAATGTGTAAAGAAGCTTTCAACTTGACTTTGAGCTAGAAGTTTCTTATGACATTAATTCATATTCGAAGCTCTTATTACTGTAAGGAATTATTTTCAATACCTATGCAATATTACAAATCATTGGGTTTGAGATCTACACGCATTTAAAAAACGACCTGGATCATAGTTTGAAAATTTGGGGTGTTACATCTTACTTGTCGGATCAAGGAGGTAACGAATGGGAAAAATGAATTATACAACGGAAATTTGAGGCTATAAACCCTCATCTACCAGCTTGAACGGACCAAGGGATAGCTAATCTGGGATCACTGGTAAGGGTTAGTAAAGCATACATCCGTAGATGGACCAAGTTGCATGGTGATAATTTCTTATTTGCCAGACCAAGGATTTATGTGAAATTAACTTACCAATCTTGTATGTAGCACACTAGACAAAGATTACTAATACAAGGTTCTACCGAGTTAAGGATTCGTGGGGAATACATCTACCCTAGTTTTGTCTTTTATTGAATTCAATCACACTAAATTGTTATTTTGTTGCTTGATACTTGCAATCAAATCGATTAATTTCTTTTATACAACCCCCCCCCCCCCCTCTTTTAAGGAAATAATCTGACTACGAATATAAATAATTAATGATTAAGCTAAGCCTAAAGCTCATTTTTCGTGGGATCGACCCTAACCTTGTATGGGTACTTCAAGTCTTGTCTTTGAGTTTCATCAAGCCTACACTTCGACAAGCCTTGAAGTAGGGACATTTGTAGACATATTAAAATTTTGTAGGACTCTACAAGTCGAGTTTTATTTGATTTAGGGTTCTTGGAGGCTATTCAACCCTAAATCCTAGTTTATGCCTATATAAAGGGAAATATATTCCCTTGAAAAGGCATCTCAGATATCCCATAAATTCTTGGGGATTCACAAAGAGATCATGAAGACATCAGATATTATCTTTCTCAAAGAAATCTTGAATATTCAGTAAACACTTGAGAATATTCATAAAGAGATTAAAATATGTCAGACTCTTCTTAATAATCAAATACTTTAAGAAGATCCGTAAATCATTTTATGAAGATCAAGTCCAAATCATCCAAGTTTGAGAATTATGCCACTAACGACCCTCGAATTGTGGAGAAATCTTAGGAGAGAAGAATCATAGAAACAAACAGATTTGTACCCATATTGTTTAATCAATAAAATTATATTTCTTCATATTTTATTTGTAATTATAATTTATTTTCTTTCACTTTAAATTTTGTTGGAAATAATAGAATGAAAAATAAACATATAAAAAGAAAAATGGCAATGTCAACATGAAGACGAAATTTCTACCTACAAAACAAAGCCTATCAGAAGAATGAAATTCTGGCCTTAAATATGTCACATTACCTTTTTTTTATGCCGTGAATTGTATTGATATATATAGATGTTTTGATTATATTCTGCTACTATATTATTTCACAAAGCTTTCATAACTCTTTAGAATTAAGTAATTTTTAAATAACCAAATACATTTCAATATGACCTTTTCTCATTTTTAAACAAACTTTTAAACTAAACTCGGTTAAATAATATGCAGAAAATGGGATGGAATCACAAAGCCACGCAAGATAATAACCCTGTTCGTAGGTGTGAACATTTGATTTTCAGTAACAGCGAAACTATCCTTTTTTAGCTTAAACTCAACTTTTTGTTTGCCTTTTTGTCTTCTTATTTTGATTGCCTTCTAATGTGATTCCCTCGTCCAAAATTACTTGTCAATTTTTCTTTACTTAATTTAATTTAATTATATGAACTTCTATCAATATTTTAAAATATATTATTTCATCAAATTAATATGAGATAAATTATAATTTATAGTACTTTTAATATATTTAAGTTATTTGTATTTTAATGTTATTAAATTAATCTAATGCACTGTTAACTCCAAATATAGTTAAATTAACTCAAAAGAAACAAAATTTAATTACTATTTTGGGAATGGAAGGTGCCACAGGTACTTTTATTACCGGGTTAACACTTTTGTTACTCTCTCTTATTGAATTACTTTGAAGGTTACAATTTGAATTTGTCATTTCAAGAGTTGTTTTTTAGCTCATTTTCAACAATGGTTGTTACTGTTTGTCCTTTTTTTTCACCTCAACATTATACTTCTTTTGCTCTTGCTTTCACATGCAGGACTCTGGTATTTGGTTAGCTCACAATTGTTAACATTTTTCATTGCTACATGTTATAAATCGAGAGAGGTTCCATATATCTTTCTTAGTGTTGATCAAGATGAAATTTTTAGTGTTTTTCAATTTGTTAGGAATGCTGGCTTTGTTATATGGTTATGTTCATTGTAAGGAGTGTACAAACACTTTTACTCCATTGTCATCACACACTTTTAGATATGAGTTATTGTCTTCAAAAAATGAAACTTTAAAACAAGAGATTTTTAGCCATTACCATTTGACTCCTACCGATGATTCAGCCTGGTCTAACTTGCTTCCTAGGAAGGTGTTAAGGGAGGAAGAAGAATTTGATTGGGCAATGATGTGTAGAAAGATAAAGAATTCTGGTGGTCATAGAGAAATTGATGGTTTATTGAATGAGGTTTCACTCCATGATGTGAGATTGGAACCTAATTCAATGTATGGAGTTGTTCAGCAAACAAATTTGGAATACTTGTTAATGTTGGATGTTGATAGATTGGTTTGGAGTTTTAGGAAAACAGCTGGTCTGGAGACTCTTGGTAAGCCATATGGAGGTTGGGAGAAACCAGATGTCGAGGTTCGAGGTCATTTTGTTGGTTAGTTCTCCTTTCTACCTTTCAGCATTTGATTTACGGATGAATTTTGTTTGTGTGTAGCACTTTTAATTTGCTTATTGAAATTTCTGGACAGTAAGGATTCAGACCTCGACTAGTTTCGTTGTTACATTAGTTGTAATTGCCTCTTGAGTGGGAATTTCAAAACGAATTGATATTTACCATCTACTATTTTAAAGATGCATATCTATGTTGTTCTATGTGTTAAATATTTCAAGAATATGAGTTATTGTGGACATTTTCTGCTGATCTCCCGAATGTATAATCTTTTACTCTCTTTCTTTTTTTCACATGATTCAAGAATCAAACTTCCGAGTTTCTGAATTTTAGCTGATAGTTTTGTGTAACTTGAAGGTCATTACCTTAGTGCCACAGCACAGATGTGGGCCAGCACCTATAATGACAGTCTTGGGGAGAAAATGTATGCTGTTGTTTCTGCACTAAATGACTGCCAGGAAAAGATGGGTACAGGGTACCTTTCTGCCTTCCCGTCAGAGTATTTTGATCGCTTTGAAGCTATAAAAACAGTCTGGGCACCATATTATACAATTCACAAGGTAGATGTACTTCCTGAATCAATTATTGCTTCTTATGGCCATTTATGCTCCGATTTACTAAAGTGGACTTTGACAGATATTGGCAGGTCTTTTGGATCAGCATACTTTAGCAGGCAATCCTAAAGCTTTGAAAATGACTACATGGATGGTTGATTACTTCTACAATCGAGTGCAAAATGTGATTTCCAAGTATACTATTCAAAGGCACTGGGATTCGTTAAATGAAGAAACTGGTGGCATGAATGATGTTCTTTATAGGCTGTACAGAATAACGGTGTGTAAAATTTGCCCAATAAACAGTCTAACCATTTCAGTGCTTGAATCTTCAACTTGAGTGCCAAATTTTCTGTCTATTAAAATCTGCATTTACTGACTTAGCATTGTTATTTCGTCATTCCAACAAACCTTCATTCTTATATAACATGCTTTTCATGATATCATTTGGAAAATTGCAGCTTTTCTTAGCACACATCTTTAATCATTAATTGCCTTACATGTTAATGGAGCAACGATATGATATATCGTCTTTGTGTTTATCTGCCTTGTCTCTCAACTATTATCTAAATAATCCTACGTTATTGTCCTCTAAATGATGTGGCAGGGTGATTCAAAGCACTTAGTGTTGGCACACCTTTTTGACAAACCATGTTTTTTAGGGCGCTTAGCTGTAAAGGTATAAATTCTTGTTCTTCACATTCTCACATTGTAATACACGCACTAAATATCGACTGGTATCTATTACCGTTACTTGCTATAATTCAACTAATTGCTGTCCTGAGTTTAATTGAAGTGCCTCATTGGCACAAGATATGAGAACGAACCAAGATCCTTACTGGGAAAGTCATTTGGCTTGTCCTATCTTGAAAAGACTTCCACATATTTTTTCAGATTTTGTTGTTGAATTTCAAAATCAAACATGCTATTGTATGTTTATAGCTGAGTATCAACACTAGTTGTAAAGGTAGTATGTCAGAGTGGTTCTAAAAAGGGTCTCTTCTTTTTTGTTGCTTGTCTTGAGAAATGTAAGTACTTCTTTATCGCCATAGTTTCTTATGTAACTAAATATGATCTTTAGTCGGGTAATTTCTGTTTTCCTTTTCGTTTAAGCTGATCTTATTTGATCCATGATTACTATAGTTGTGTGTGTGATGCGCATCAACTTTATTGTTGATATCTTTTTCCTTTCTCTTCTGTCAGGCTGATGACCTATCGGGTTTTCATGCAAATACGCACATTCCAATTGTTATTGGATCACAACTGCGTTATGAGATTACTGGTGATCCAATTTCCAAGGTAAAAGTTTTTGGTTATGGAAATTGGGATTGGGATGTTCTTCATGAGATTACTATTACTGCATTAAACTTCATTTTTTTCTTTAGGAAATTGGTATGTTCATGGATATTGTCAATTCTTCCCACAGCTATGCAACTGGAGGGACATCAGTCAGTGAACATTGGTAATACGGTCTAAAATATCTAATGGTGATAAACAGTTGTATAATTTGTTTATTAAGCATATTATAGACAAAGCTAATTCCTATTAATCTCTTATGAGCTCCCTTCTTTGGCTCAATTCATTTAAAGTTCTATCTCCCCTTCTCTTTGATGTCAACCTGAGCAGGTCAAATCCAAAGAGGTTAGCAAGCACGCTAAGCACAGAGATTGAGGAATCGTGTACTACCTATAATATGCTGAAGGTGTGCTCATGGATTTTTGTGTGTTGTTTCCTATTTTGCTCCTAGGGGAAGAGAGGACATAGTGTCTTGTGTGTTTATTTATGCACAAATGTGAAACTTTTGTAGGTTTCCCGCCACTTGTTCAGATGGACCAAAGAATGGCATATGCTGATTATTACGAGCGCTCATTAACAAATGGTGTGCTAAGTATACAAAGGGGTAGAGATCCTGGAGTGATGATGTATATGCTTCCACTTCTACCTGGTGCTTCCAAAGCTCGGACCTACCATAAATGGGGATCACCGTTTAATGACTTTTGGTGTTGCTATGGAACAGGTGTTGGAATCAATATTCACTCTGATCCTTCACCCTTCTCTTCTTTTTTGATAGTCGTGGTGTCCAGACAAGATTCTACTTGTACTTGCGACCTCTCACTAGCATAGGTACCGAGTAACTTTGTCCACCAAAGATTGAACATACGAAAAGAAATCACCAAGTGTTTTCACCCTCCTTTTCTTGAAAAGAACAATCTTCTCTATGCCCCTGGCACTGCAAACATATTTAAGTCTGCTACTCTCCATGCTAATATCTGCAACAAAATTTTCTGACTTCTCTGAGTTTAACCCCAAAAATCTATAGCTTATAAAAATGGAATGGAATTAAGTTGTATTTTCCCATTTTCTAGGGATTGAATCATTCTCCAAATTGGGAGATTCTATTTATTTCGAAGAGAAAGGGAATTCTCCTGGGCTCTACATCATCCAGTATGTATCTAGCACTCTTGATTGGAAGTCTGGGCAAGTTGTGGTGAGTCAGAGCATAGAGCCTGTTGTTTCATGGGACAATCGCCTTCGAGTGACAATAACGGTGTCCTCAAAGGGGGTACGCATTCTAAATTTATTCTGTTTCTTTATCCATTTGTTGGAACTTTATTATTTGATAGAATGCAGTACTCCTCCAAGTTCCAAGCAATAGTACCTCAAAATGCCATTTTTGTGGCTTTAGATTACTGATATGCTTGAGCCGCACTTGATTTGATCATTAATTATTATGATTAATAATTCTTTCAGAACAAAACTAGTGCACCATCTACATTGAATTTCAGGATACCAAGTTGGACAGATTCAAGTAGCGCAAAAGCATCCATGAACGGGAAGAATTTATCTGTACCTCCGCCGGGTAGCAACTTTCCTCCTTTTTGTGATGCCTTTCTATATTTTGTATCAAATCAATTTTTTCACCTAGCTGATGTCTTTTTTCTATAATTTAATGACACTTACCGATGCAGGTAATTTCCTCTCGATCACCAAGGGTTGGGGCTCAGGTGAAAAAATCACCATTGAGCTGCCTATGAATCTTAGAACAGAGGCATTAAAGGTGACAATTAAGATATTTCTTTGTCAAATCAATGTTATATGTCTCTATATAAAAAAAAAATTAAAAAAGCTAATGGATCATACAATATAGCTACTTACAAACTCTTGTAAATGGTGCTTCAGATGACCGTCCAGAATATACATCGATACAGGCAATTCTTTACGGTCCATACCTTCTTGCGGGCCATTCTACTGGTGATTGGGATATTGAAAGAAAATCCACTTCTCTCTCAGATTTGATAACTCCAGTTCCAGATGATTATAATTCTCATTTAATATCTCTCACACAAGAATCCAGTAATGAAACATTCGTTGTGACTAGCACGAATCACTCAATTCAAATGGAGAAGTACCCTGAAGCCGGAACAGATTCCGCTGTCGGTGCTACCTTCAGACTCATATCAAATGACAGAGAATCTGTCAAGCTTTCCGAAGCAAAAGATTTTGTCGGGAAACTAGTCATGTTCGAGCCCTTTGGTTTCCCTGGAATGTTCATAACTCATATAGGAAATGACACCAGTCTCGGGATCTCACAGTCCTCGGATGGCGCTGGGTCTTTGTTCCGTTTGGTTGAAGGATTGAATGGGAAGGACGGGACAGTTTCGTTAGAAGCTGATGCTCAACGTGGTTGCTTCATGTATAGTGGTGTGGACTACAAACATATATTAAGTGTCAAGCTTAACTGCAATTCGAAGTCCTTCGATGCTGAATTCAAACGGGCAACAAGTTTTAAGTTGGGAAATGGGATTGCCAAGTATCACCCTATCAGCTTTGTTGCAAAAGGTTCTAAGAGAAACTTTCTTTTGGAACCATTATTGAGTTTGAAAGATGAATCATATAATGTTTATTTCAACATTCAATCATAGTGATTTCAAATAATAATAACGCTGATTAACTGGTCGTTTAGTTTATTTTATTAACGAAATTCTTAACTCCCAACATATAAGTTTTAGCATAAGTTGTACAATGTTTAATAGTTATTTAAAAAATTATCCCCTCGATTGGTTGGCCTTATTAAAATCTGCATGGTACTTCCTAGCCTACATTTTCTTAAAATTAATCATGATCGAATTCAATTGCATTTTTCAAATAATATACTTTTTTAAATTAGATTTTTCTTTGGGGGTCATCTATATATATATAATAAAGGAGAATAGTTTACAATGTGGTTAAACCAAGTTGTAAGGTAATAAAAAGCCACTTGACAATTTTAGGCCAAGTTAATAAATAATGTAATAAAATTTTAGAATTGATAAATTAAAAATATTAGATTTTTAGAAAGAATAAAAATCGTTTGTATTACCACAGCTAAAGAGTTCAGCACCTAGGACAAATAAAGCAGGGGAGAGAGGATCACCTTGTTTGAGACCCCTTGTGGAGTGAAAGAAACCATGTCTTGAACCATTGACTATAATAGAGTACAGTTATCAGCCATGATTCTCCAAACCATGTCAATGAAAGTTTCTTTAAACCCCATTCTTCTCATCACAAGATAAGTGTAAGTCCAAGAGACCCTATCATAAGCCTTGGTCATGTCAAGTTTTATCACAACATTGCCTCCAACATTTGGTTTTTTGATCTGGTGGATTATTTCCTGGGCAAGCATGATATTTTCAGAGATGTTTCTATTCTTGACAAAGCCAGATTGGTTCAAGGAAATGAGGTTGGGGAGAATAGGAGCAAGTCTTAGGTAAAGGAGTTTGGAAATGATTTTGTTAGTGAAGTTGCTAAGGCTTATGGGTCTGAACTCAGAGATATTTGTAGGATGGTTTACTTTTGGGAGTAGAACCAAACAAGTATGGGTGAAATATTTAGGCATAGTTTGTCCACAAAAGAAGGATGTGATCACTCTAAGGAGGTCTTCTTTGATGATATCCTAGCACACCTGAAAGAAAGTTCCATTCATCCCATCAGGGCCAGCAGCAGAGTGAGGATTCATAGTAAAAACAGCAGTTTTCACTTCTTCCATAGTAGGCATGGCTTGTAAATCTTCATTGTCTTTGTCAGTCACCATTGTAGGTATGCAATAGAGTGTCTACTATTGGATGTGCTCCTCCTTTCCAGTAAAAATTTATTGGAAATATTCACAAGCAGCATTAGCTATCTCTTTATCACCTTGCACCCAAGAGCCTTCTTTATTTTGGATCCTGTGGATGTAAAGCTTTCTTCTCCTGCCTCTGATGAGAGCATGAAAGTAGCTAGAGTTCCTGTCACCTTCTTTGAACCAGTGCAGTTGAGACTTTTGTCTGAGAATAGAATCCTCCATCTTCATGTATCTAATGTACTCAGCATTGATAGCATGCAGTTGAGACCTATTTTCATTAGAGTTTATACTGATCAGATTCTCTTCAGCTTGTCTAGCCTTCTCCTCATATTTTTTGACTTTAGCATAGATGTCTTCAAACTGATTTCTTGACCAGCAGCTAAGAGTAACAGTAAGTCTCTTTATTTTTTGATGAAAACTCCACATTGGATTTCCTTCAGAAGGTCTGCTCCAGCAATTCTTGACAGTATCCATGAAAGAAGGTTGCTCAGGCCAGCAGTTCAGGAGAAGAATTGTTGGTCAATCATTTCCAAGAGCAAGGGCAGTGATCAGAACCCACAGAAGGAAGATGAGTGATGCTGGTATGGGGCATGGTCTCTATCCAGTTATCATTAACCATCCCTCTATCAAGTCTCTTCCAAATTCTAAAGTTGATACCCCTCAGGTTGGACCAGGTGTATTTCTGACCTGAGAAACCAAGGTCTTGAAGACCTGAGGCCTCAATAATGCTAATGAACTCAAAACTCTTTCTCATATTATAGGGGACACCCCCTAGTTTTTCTTCAGGGTCTACAATAACATTAAAGTCTCCTATAATGCACCATGGATTGGATGTAGTAGACTGCTGTAGAAGGCTATCCCATAAAGGTCTTCTGAGATGATCTTTACATTTAGCATAGACAAAGGTAGTGATGAATTGATTTAGGATCATGACATGATTGAGATCACAAGTGATTAGTTGCTCATCATTCTCCAAAATCTTGCAGTTCACATCTTTGGTCCAGAAAATCCAAATCTTACCATTGGGATTGTGGATGGCATGCTTCCCCTTGTTTTTTGTATGGAATCAGTGTCTAGATAAAGTACCTTCCCTACAGAGGCTAGCAGGGCAGTGGTGAACTCCATGTTATAACAATGCCAAGGTAGTTCTGGTAAGGCTACCCAGATTGGCACTATTGGGGTTTCTTCATCAAGTTTAAAAGTAGGTGTCCATGTCTAAATCCTCATGAGTTGGCCCTCTATTGTCATTCTCTGTTTGGTACAGACAGTATTGTAATCCAACTCATTGTCCAAGTCAATGTAGACATGTCTAGCATTGAAATGAGCAATTTTTACACCTCCTGGGAGCTAAGTTTGAATGATAAAGCTCCTTCTTATGAACTCTATCTTTGGCATGGTGTGGGTAAATTTGCCAACCAAGGTGTATTTGCATCTTTGAGCTAGTTTGTGCATGAAGTCTTCTTTTTCAAAAAACACAGCAGGCAGGCCCTGTTTGGTTGTGTATTCAGGGGTGGCTAATTCAATAGGAGCCTTATTCTTTGCTTGATTATTTCTGAGTTTGGCAGCAAAGGTCTGAACTACAGTGTAAGGGGCAGGCTGAGGGACCTGGTCCTTTAAGTTGGGAAAAATATTTTTCTGGGGGTTTTGGTTAATGGAATTTGGTTGAGGTTGGGTATTGACTGATTTAGTTCCAACATGTCTAGGACCAACATTAGCATAGCTGCTGGGCACCTTAGGTTGACTAGTCTGAACCTGGATGTCAAAATTACCAGACACCTTAGGGAAGCTATTGTGGGTGGTGGTAGGCTGTTGAGTGTGTAGCTGGTTGCTAGTTTGAGGAATAGAATTGTTAGGCATTTTGGTAGGAATTTCAGGGCTGCTTTTAGAATTGATTTTGGTATGATCAGTGCCCTGCAAGGAGTTACCTACAACATTACTAGGGATTACATTTGCATGAGGTTGCAAAAGAACTCCACTGGATTTCAAATTAGCAGTCTCAGAGTGTATCAAGTTGGAAGGATTGGTCTTACCTTGAAGGTCTGCAATATTAGCACTGTTACATTGCTGTGAAGTTCCTGAGGCATGTTTATCATTTTTGGAAAAAGGATGCATCGACTTTGCATTATCAATTGTGTGCATATCATCCTTTAGTTGATTGAATTGATCATATTGTTGATATTGGTCTTGAACCAATGTGTGTTCTTCAGCTTGATTATCAGTGAAAATGTGCATATCACCTTGACGAGTGTCTTGACGACTTTTTGAATTTGAATTTGTTATTGATGATTTGAGACACCTCTTGTGGATGGGAAGTTGCGCATTGCCCTTAGGGACATTTTGGATTTGATCTTATGACAAATGGTTCACCGGAGCTCCGGCGTCGGCACTCTGACAGTGACCCTGTTGATTTGGCAAATTCGAGCTAATTTGAGAGGATTTGATTCCTTCTCTAGTGTTTGTGAGTTGCTGAAACTTATTTTCATTAGGATGTAGTCCAATAACTTGAACATTATCCAAATTCGAAACTTGAAATTTTTTTTCCAAAAACTCGACTGTGGCACCTCCAGTAGCACCAAATTTGAAATTCGAATTGCTGGGCATATATTCGAGAGAGTTCACCTGGTGGGGTGTATTTGTATCATTGAAAAGCCCCGTTTTGCATTGGTTTCCACCTGAAAATGACACCTGAGCTCCGGCAACCTCGCTGGTACCATCATCTCCAACGATTTCACTGTCCATTTGGGTTGAAATTTTGGTGGTAGGAGCGCCATAAGGTGGGGAACAAACCCCAGAGGGTCCGCCATCTCGAATGTCGCCGGAGCCCCTTCGAATATGAAGGCGCAACTCCGGCGACTCTGCGATGTTTCTATCAGGAGTCGCCTAATCAGTTCTCTCAAATGGTGCGGTGGTATGATCCAATTTTTGGACTATATATAGTCCAAACGATAAGGAATCATCTACCACAGCTCTTGATTCTCGAATCAAACCATGTTTCTAAAAATTGATGATCTTGTGTGCAATTCTCAGCTCCTTTTCAGAGACAGTGATTAGATCAGTATTTTGTTGATCAATCAATTATTGTTGATTCAAACCAACTTCACTTGAAATTGCAGTGTTATTTTGCAGATTCAGAGTGTCATTAGCTGGATGAAGGGGTGATGTTTGATGATCTATATTCGGTGGCCAAGGATAATTCATGTATAGAATAATTTTCTTATATCATTTTTGGTATAATCATTTTAGATATAAATAAAGTCAACCCTTTGAAAACACCCATGAATAATTTAATTCATTGAAAGTCTAACTAATGCCTAATTAAATTTTCCTATGGGTTCGATATCCCACTCTTTAAAAGGGTTACTATATTTGTTTTGAGACCGTGTATACTTGCTTGTGTATTTGGACACAATAACAAGCCATCTAAGAGGATGATTTAGGTGTTGGAGGATATGATCCGAGCATGTGTGATGGACTTTGGTGCTCATTGAGATCAGTACTTACCCTTAGTAGAATTTTCCTACAATAACAGTTATCACTTCAGCATTCAAACTCCCTTATTCAAGGCATTGTATGGTAGTGGTGTAGATCTCTGAGTGGTTAGTTTGATTCAGCTGAGATGGACTCATTATATTCAAACTTTCTTAGAGATGTCATGAAGTAGGTTTGTAGGATTCAGGGTAAAATTTGGATGGCTTAGAGTCAACAAAAGAGTTATGCAGATAGGAGGGTTCGAGCTTTAGAGTTTATGGTGGGTGATCATAATTGGCTCAGTGTTTTACCCATGAAGGGTGTGATGCAGTTCTGAAAGAAGGGCAGGCTTAGCTATCAATTCATAGATTTTGAGAAGAGTTGGAGAGATGGCCTATAAGTTGGCCTTGCCACTTTGTTTGTAAGATGTAGATTCAGTTTTTCATGTCCCTATGCTTCAGAAGTATGTTTTGAATGAGTCTTGTGTGCTTTCACTTAATTAAGTGGTTGTAAGAACCCAATAGTTAGAAAGTTGAAAGTGAAAAGAAAAAGGAATTTTTTTAGAAATTTGCAACATGTGGGTCATCATGAAGCCCTTTGAAGGGTCTTGGTTCTCTCCATGGGACATAAAAGGCGTCATGGAAGTGCACTAGAAAATGGGAAAAAGGGGAAGGGTATATGGAAGGTTTTACAGGACATGGAAAGCAACACAGACCATGGAAGGGTTTGTGAAACCGACCCCTCAAGGACATAATCATGTTTGTTTCCACGGGCCCTTTGTATGGATTATATTACTTTACATGGACCATAGAAGGGTCTGTGTAGGAGGGGCTTGGATCCTAAGGGAAGGGCCACTCACGTTCGGGTCTAAGATCCATAGAGCCCTTAATAGGCCGTAATGGTCATCGTAGAAGTCAGTCCTTCAGGGACCTAAGCCTTTCCAAGTCCACGAGCCTCTTCATGTACTTTGGAGGATTTAATGGTCCGTGAAGGGCGTTCGTCCCGTGCTCTGTCGTTAGTTATAATAAGGGATATTTTGGTCTTTTCCTATTATTTTAGTATTGTATTTAGATAGTTTTTTGTTATATTCCTAGTTTATTAACCACCCTCCTAAATTCCTCATTCACTTTTATTCACCCTATACAAAATCATCTCAATAAAATTCTTCTCTCAAGTTCATCTTTTTTCTCAAGCAAAGGTTCCAAGGATCTCCAAGTTCAAGTATCATAATTCAAAGAGCATTTATGTCTTTAATTGATCAAGTTAAGTGAGATTTCATTCATGGATCCCTTCCATCCATGAAGTCCCAAAGGTTTCCTAAATTCTTTTTCTATGAGTTATCTTATAACCCCTAAGATTTTATGAAATTTGCATTGGGTCAATTTAATTGTTCTTTATTTCAATGTCAATGACTTAATTATGCACAATTCAAGTTTAATTGCCTGTTTTTAATTGAGTTTTATGGACCCATGCATTGTGCTATTTTAAAGTACGAATTTATGGAATTATGATTATGGATTTTATTAATGATTTATGAATGATTATCAAGGACCTATAAGTAACTCATGAAGGTAATGAATTATGTTTTCAAGGATGTTTCAAGTAAGTATCTACGGTTATAAAAGGATTTCTCACACACTCATTTAAAGGTGAAAGGTTTTCTCACCTACTCACGAATTTATAAATATGAAAGGGTTTTCTCATACTTGTGTGAGTCACTATGTTAATAAGCTACTTTTATGACTTTTTTATGATATGGATTGGTATTGATTATTAATGCTATTAATGATTTTATAAACTATGTTGGGATATTAACTAAGCACCGAGCATACTTTGAGGTGGAGCTCGGTCTGGAAACTCAAGAAGCACCCCAAGGGAGCTCTAGTAGAAACCTGTAGTCTAAAACTATGTGTCCCCATAGTTTGCCTTAATTGGCCTAGGTAGTGGATCTACAAATATCTCAATGTTAATGATGTTCTCATGAAATCTACCTTGGCAAGTAGTCTCTTTCTTTTTGGTGTGGGAGTAACACCAGATTCCATGTTATAGATCGCATGGTCTTAAATATTGGTTAAATGTTATATCCCTCAAATGAACTATGTTTTCTAATAAGCTCTCACTATGTTTTTAAGTTATGGATTGACCATGTTTTTATGACTTATGATTTAATGATTTTAATGGTTTATTGTCTTGCATATCATATCTCATGATCACGATTATCTCTCATTTAGGTCATGCATATTTGTGACATACTTAGTACTTTCCATATGCTAACACATACTTTTTGCCTATATTGTATCATAATGTATGGTCCAATAATCATCATGAACATCCCACTTGTGGCTAGACCTTGAGTTACTAATTCTATTTGTTGGTGAGTCCTCATGTATCGAGGATGCGACATTTATCTTATGTTCCTATAACTTTATTTCTTATTTTGGTGAGTTAGGAGCTTGTCATATGCCCCCTCTAGACTAGTAGAGACATGTTAGATTTTTCATGAAGTTTATGTTGTCCCATTATTCAGAGATTTTAGCTGGCTTTTTCTTTCTTTTGAGATTTCCTTATCGAGACTTTTATTCCACATTCATGAAATCTCTTTTTATGTTCTTATTTACCTTATGTATGATTATGTATGATATTCTAAGAGGCTTGGTTGGAGTCCTTCGAGATTCTAATTGCCATGTCATACCTAGGACCTCGCTTGGGTCGTAAAAGTGGTGTTGGGTCTAGACTTGTCATTTGAGGAGGAACCTATAGCTGTATTGGATAAGCAGGTTCAGAATCTTAGAACGAAAGATATTGCTTCAGTGAAGGTGCAGAAGAAGTATCGTTCAATTGGAAAATAACTTTGGAGATGGAGTCCGACATGTGTGCTAGATATCCTCAACTTTTTGAAGGTTCATGCACTTTTTTTACTTTATTCTCGAGGAAGAACATGGATTTTAGTGGTGGATAATATAATGATTCTGATATTTGTCTTGGGTCTTTTTTGATCAGTCGATGAAATTGGTTCAGAAATCTTGAACTATTCGTTTAAATTTAGTTAATTAAATGATGGATAATTTTTAGATAATTAACTTAGTTGGTGATTAATGGATCAAGTCCATAATTTGCCTAATATTCTATTCTACTTGACCTATATTAAAATAAGTTAGTGGGGTTTAACAATCTTTTTATTATACCTCGGGGAAAAGAGGAAAAAGGAGGAAAAGGGTGCCACAATCGAAGATGGAGATAATAGGTACTATGAACTATTTCTTGGCCTTTCCATTTTTTCTTATCAATTAATGATAACAACAATGTGCTTAAGAAATTAATTCATTTAGTTAGACGGATTGGAGCCTATGGTATTTGTGTATTAGTGGATGAGAAGGAAATTGCAATTTACTTGGATTTATTTATGGTTGATTTGATCTAGGGAACAAAGATGAGTGGCCAATCATGGAAAATTATAAGGCAATGACGAGGAAATCATCATATACATATAATGGAGGTTAATATGGATTAAAGAAGTGATTTGTTGTTAGAGGTCACTGATTATGCATTAATTTTTGGTTTAAGAATATTTTTATCGTGGTCATCACATTATGATCCAAGCTTTGATATATTGGTATATATAATTAAATAGTAGGTGTATTATATTATATGAACACCATTAAATCTATCTTATTTGGAAGTTTGAGTCTTAACTCTTAACCCTAGGCTTGAAATTTGTAAAATATGAGTGTTGCCATATAAATTGACATCAAGATTAGGAACTTTATTATAGATTTGGGTGAGTTTTTGTGTCTAGTCTAGACATATAATAAAATGGGTGTTGCTAATTTCGAAATCTTTTTGTGATTATTTATGTGAATAGATTGCATTAATTTGAAAGCCTAACAAAAGGGGAAGGCTCAAGTCCTGGAGTGATTGTTCAATTATTTGAGGTAAGTGGATTTTTTGACCCTTGTTAAATGTATAGAATCTCATATTTCCTTGTTGTATGTGTTGGGAAGTAATGAAACTTAGTGATATGTTGACTTGTTCATATTGAATGATCCTAAAGATGAAAAGGGGTAATATAAGGCAACTTTATTATTTATTGATGTGTGATGTGTTGAGAATGAATTAAAAGGTTTATTGGTTCATTGTTGATACTATATCATGATTGTGTTGTTGTTAATTGTGCATTCATATAGAAATGGTCATATCCTCATCATTTGTGGACACATGCTTATTTGCATTGGTTTTGAGACAAAGTTGTGACAAGTGTTATATGAATTGAGGAAGAATAAAAATTAAAGAGGATGTACCATTTTGAGGGACGTGTTGCGCACCCAAAAATTATATTAATTCGAGGGTTGTTTCATATGCCACAATGGATACAAGGATTGATAAGTACATCATGGGTACCATACTGAGAAACAATGAGTGTGTATTGCTAGGTCATACATGCATCACTATACTTGGCATTGCATTTCATTGCATTGCATATCTTTATCATTTGTGAACTTGTGAGTGCCTTTGTGTGGAACTTGTGTTTGATAAACTTGATATCGTGTGTGGTTGATCTGTAGTTGGAGTGTTGTTATTGATCTATGTGCTATGTAAATTGTGAATTATTAGGTTAGGTTGGTTTAATGAAGTTTGTAGTTATGGGGGTTCAATTGGAGTGTTAGGAGTACCCGTCTTCTATACTGCTTGATTTTGTGTTTAGGAGTTCGCTTGTGGAACACCGTGTTGTTTGGTACTCACTCCTTTCTTCTACATTTGTGTAGGTTATGACCCTAGATCTTCATGATACTCTCTCTCCTCTTCTTGTATGAGGCTTCCTGAAGATATTTTTGAGGTAGGTGTTTGTCATCACAGTGGACCTTTTCAATCCTATTTTTGATCTTTTTCTAGTTTTGGGACAATATCATTTGATACATGTTTTTTAATTTTAAATCTATTGGAATACATTATAGGCTTGTGTACATGAAAACCAGGTTTTGAGATTTTTAATTAAGTTGACTTTGTTATTCATGTTATTAATTGTTGTTAACCTTTTATTCTTATTTTACTTTTGCATGTTACCATTATAATTGGAGTTTAAGCTGACTTGTGTTGTGCATAAGACAAGTACCATTGTGTCAATTTTTTGATCATGACAAGTCTACACGACCGAAATACGCGGTCTACCCAACCCGTATGCAAAGTCTACCTGTCCCGTAGGCTTGGTGTAATTTCCCGGCCTATGGGTTAGGTCTACCTGGGCCTTAGGCAAAATGTATAATTCAGCCAAAAAACTTTAAAATCTGTCATGACCTAATTTCTCCGACTGTGATGGCACCTGCTAATATCCACTACCAAGAAAGCCTAAACCTTAACCCTTAGCCCAAAACCAGAGGCAGCGGGCTATCAAGCGGAAAATAAATAAATAAAGTAGAAAGTAATAAATAATGACAAGAAAGAGAACGACTGAAACAAACACAAAAAACCACTCCAAGACCTGACATCAATCAGTAATGGAGCATCTAAATCAAAACAGGAGTACAAAGGTTTTACAAATACAATATGAGTACAAACAGTCTTCAAAAGCAAGTAAAGACTAGTCCTAATTCAACATGGATGGAAATCGACAATTCCAAACGCCAGGAGCTTACCAAATCTCTGAATCAGAAGCTGCTCCGCACCAGTGCAAATCAACCGCAATAACCCATAGTATGATCTGCAGGGAGAAGAAGTGTTGTATACGTACCAAATAGATAGTATTCAGTACTCATAGGCCAATTAAGCTCCACAGACAAAGCAAGTATAATTAAAGTATAATTAGGTAAATACCTCAAGGGTAACTAATCAGAAATTATCACAATAATGACATGAAATAAAACAATGATATTGGAGAGATAGATTAAGGAGCAGCATCAAAGAACGCACCTAAATTGCAATCCAAATGAAAATACAGTGCTAACAGGCAATGTTAACCCCATAATCACCTAGGAACTAATCTGACTAAACCTAGCAGAGAGTACCAACCACAATTCAACTCAAATACCACATAGACCAACTATAAATACAACCAGAGATAAGAACAAGTATAATAAGAAAATAACTGACCGAACACCCATACCCTCGGAAGGTACAATCAATGACAAACATACCCCCAACCCCATAAAATAGGGGGACCACACCATAAAAGTATACTAGTGATAGGCGATGCTAATGAATGTAATTTTGTAGTAAAGTCTAGTAATATCATCGGTGGATCTCATAGATCAACAACAACAATTATATAGACTACCCCGACCCTTAACCTGCCTGGTGGGACCCATGCAACTCCCTCATCTAGTTTCTTGGTGCACTGGCTAGAGGGGCTCATAGGGGACGTAAGAAGTCTGTACATACTACCTAGGCCCAAACCAGGTCTTACATAGAGACATAGTATCCCCATAGTGATACCACAGAGAAAGCAGCCAAGCCAATGTAGAAAGGATGACGCCGCACTGGATATTAGCAAAACAAGTACCCTCAAACTGTGAGCTCCCTAGAAAGGGGCCGCCTAGCCAGCTAGTAAACTCCCAGGGGCATGGCCCATCTAGAAAGAGTAAACAAGGGGTCATCGGTGAGTGTAGAAAGGGTGTTGATGCACGAAATAGCCAATTAAAGCAGAGTAAATCTCAGATGCCTCTAATGTCTCAAGTAGAAAAAGGAGAACATCCCTGATGCCTCATAAGTTTCAAAACCAGTGACCAACTAATCCAATTGCTACGAATCCCATAAAAACTAGTTTAAAAGTAGTAAAAGTGTGAGAAAACCTTTACAAAAGTAGTAGTGAAAATTCCAATATCAATACCAGGATCATACAACAAAAGGAGTTAATATGCTCAATCAAATGTGACTATGCCATCACTAGAATCCAAAAAAGATACACACAGCCATAAAGGAAATACCAAATCCTTGCACATCAACAAGTCAAAGGACTAACTTGGGATTCAATCGCTCCTTAGACACAGCCTTGGGCTGAACAATAGATAATAGGCAAGATGGCATCATAAGCTTACCGATAAAAAAAAGTGAAACAATTGAGACATTGCTCAGAATCAAATAGGGGAGAAATATCACTATTTCTCTAGGAATGATGCCTTACCCCAAAAAATACCATCCCAGCTCTCAACGAGAACAACTAAGCCAAACCTATGTCTATGACGAGGCCCAGAGGTCTCAGACACTAGCATAAAGGGTATCCTAATAAAGCACCTAAGGCTCAAACCTAGCCAAAGGCCATCCTTAGCAATCCTAAACAGGATAATATTTCTAATTCAGCACAACCAAGGCCGACAGCCTAATCTAAGGATTTCACGGGACTATTCTAGCCTAAAGCTCGCCAAGAAACAAGAAAATGGGATAGGGTGAGTAGTACGATAATCTCGGCATATACTCATCTAAGTCATATGTAATATATACTAAATGATATCTAATAAAGTCCAGTCAAAAGAAAGTGGAGACCATAGCCTACCTCGAAGTCGGTCATGCGCACACCAAATCCACTCCATGATAGCTATTCGTGCCCGAATCACCTCCAAATGCTTCCACACTATCAAATTATTGATCTACATATCAATACGAACGTTTCCACACCAAGAACATATTTTTTAGAGTCTGACATAAAATTGGGTCTAAAATGGGATTTTGGGCCCCGTAAAAAGATATATTTGAGCTTAGAGAACTTGTGTTCAAAATTATAGTACAATTCGATGCTCAAAAAGTACGGAAATTAGCCCATGCAAGTCTCACCATTTAAGGATAATTCAAGAAGAAGGGCAGTCCCATAGGGATGGAATTTACTTCAAACGATGCTTTAACGGATAAAATTGATCACACCACGACATTCCTTGCGGAAAACCCCATAACTTAGCCCCAAGAATCATTGAAAACAAAGCTAAAACGATCACAAATCGAACTCCAAATTTCATAGGAATCTTAACTCAAAACTCTTAATAACAACAGCTAAATTCAATAGTTTACCACACACAAATCCTACCCCTAGTAGTCTGAGCTCACCAATGGATTCCTCGCGAAAATCTCATGAAGTTAGACTTTTGAATCACCTAATTTGGTTGAGAATCGAAGGAGAAACAAGGTTTAAAGATGGAAAGTATGTTGAGTTCGTCCCTAGTCTATTATTAAAAGACCAAGGATTTGACCTTCGCGAACACAGCCTATGTGGCCTGCAAACGGGGAGGTTAGGAAAGAAAACCTTCTAAAATGCGGCCAGAGGTCCCCGAACATAGAGGCAAAGGAGACATACCTCCGTGAATGCGACCTAGACCCCGCGAATGCGGAGAATAAAAACATGGGCCTCCACAAATGCGGCCAAGGTCCTGCAATTGTGAAGAATAATTTTTCCTGCACCAGATATCAGCTAAAATATTGAATTTGACCAAGATCAAATACTCTGACCCGATGCTCAGAATTCATTCGGAATCCTATGCGTGCAAATGAGATATGCTACCCCACCAAATTCGACATTTTAGACTTAATGGCATCGTTGAAATTTCCATACTAGATCATTACAATTCGAAGTGGGTCGCACTTGTAAATGCCATTTTGAGCCTTATTCCACGATGGGCCACATGATTAGATCGGAAGCCTTGAAAAGCAAATGAAGGGTTATTCTAGACCAAACTTGATATTCTGGAGCTAACCAAGCTGTAAAATTTAAACATAGCGCGTTTTCCAAGAATGTTGACCAAAGTCAACCATAAGCTAAATTTTAAAGGCAAAAGTACCAAATGGTCCTAAATGCGTACCAATTGCCTCGATACTCATGTTGATTATGCTATCAGCCTAATTTGGCCATTCCAAAGCTGGTGAAACTGTCAAAATTCTATTCTAAGGTCATTTATCTGAAGTTATGAACTATTTCAACTTATAAAAACATTATAATATAGAAATGAGCATAAAACCTAAATGAACGACCAGACGACCGAACTGTTAATGCCAGCCAGTCATAAATAACTTGGAGTTGCTATAAGAATGCTCTAAAAGCTGAAAAGGTCGAAAGATAAAAGAAATAACCTAGAGGGTCATTACAAAATCATACAGTGTCATTGTTTGCTGATACCAATCAAGCTCATAGGAGACAACCATACGATCAAAAATATTACAATAATAGCAAGTGATCACATGAACAATCATAACATGTTTTTCTAGGATGCTAAGTTAGGAATAGAGTCATACTAATAGACTCTATTGTTATATGTTGTGATTTTACTTCTTTTGAAACCCACTTAAAATTTTGAAAATATTTTCACAATTAAGTGACTATACTTAAATTAGAGTCGCCACTAAATTTTTGAAAGGAATTAAGAAAAAATAATTTTTGAAAGATTCTGACAAAAAATATCATTGTAATTTCAGAGAAAAGGGTAAGAAGTTCCTATTTCCACTTCAAGAAGGTATTAATACTTGAAATGTCAGCTAACATGCATTTATCTGATAATTTAACTAACAATATTTGACTATCTTGAGAAAATTATTTAAGTAAAAAAAGAAGCATTTTGATTCATTTGAAAAAGGAAAGTTAACTTGGTCAAAGATGAACAAAACATAAGCCAAAATAATTGATTAAGCGATGAAAAATGAATAAGAGTTGACAAGCCAATTTTATCAATGAAGTAAATCAACACAAGAAAAATAGTTCATCTTTTAGGGAATTTGACTAAACTAATAAGATCTTAAAGTTAGAATAAATGAGACTCCACTAGACACAACTTGCAAACTCTTTAGTGTACAACATTGCTCTGATAACAAGTTTGTCACACCAAAAATTCGAGGGGTGCAATTGGTACCTAATGCCAAACCTTAGGTTTGAGTCGACCTTGCCGAACTTTCCTAATGGCACGTAACATCCATATACAATAAAGAAAACAAAAACTATATCTTGGATTAAAAATAAGCCCTCAAGCGGCAAGACCCCTGTCAAAAACTCTACAAAGAAAACAGGTACTCCCAATATGTCATACAAAGCAATAACTAGCTAGCACACAAGTCCTATTTGGGTTATCGAGGCCACCAGGGTATCTAGGAAAGCATAAACACTATATGAGCCACCAAAGACACCATGATCTCTATACAGAAGCTGAGAACATGTATATATCTAAATAATATGTCAAACAACTATAAAACTTTAGCCAATCAAATAAAGCTAACATGGCCAATAACGTAGCTATACAATCGAACTTACACGTAGCCTCTATGAATACATAACTTTGATGGTATAAGACCTTGACCTACCCAATATCTATAAATAGCAAAACAAGCAAACCGTTGAACTCTAGTAATCCCTAGAAGACAGAAGTGAACCAATCAGCTGGATAGACGGCCATGCTAATCAACATGTTTTTCTAATTGTCACTCAGGACCTGCATGCATGAATGTAGTGCCCCAAGCAAGGGGTGTCAATAAAAAATGATGTACCAAGAAAGTAAGACAAATTGAAAGTTAAAACTTCAGTATAGGGACCAAACAAAAGGGCCAGGAGTAAAATAAAAGTATAATACCTTATATTCTTACAATAAAGCACCATATAAACATATAGAAAATAATAACCTTCCTATCCCATATAAGCCCAATATAAAAAAATATCACACAATAACTATATATCCCAACAAGCACAAATTGTTACTAAATACTCATATTATCCCCCTTACCTATATTCAATAATAATTTAATCTGAACTATATTAATGCACATGTGCCATGAATAAATGTTAATCTGATTCTTTTTAGTACAATATAAGTACTTTCCCATAGGTACAACATACCCATTCTTTAGGTATGGTCTGCTCGACTCAAAGGAACAATGTACCCTGCCTATAGGCATATTCTACCAAACCCATAAGCATGATCTATCTGGTCCGTAAGCTTGATATAACTACTCGACCTATAGGCTCAATCTACCTGTCCCTTAAACACACTGTATTAATCAGCTTGTAGGCTCTAGAATCCTACATTGTTAGTGTCTGCTGAGGCTAAATAAGGCTTATTAGTGGCAACTAGATGATAGAAACATTACAATAATAGCAAATGACCATAGGTGACCTAAACACAATCATAACATTATTTTCTAGGCTTCTAAGTCAAGAACAGAGTCCTACTTATAGACAATATATCATGTTGTGGTAGTCAACTCAATAGAATTAGGCTACAATTCAAATAATGATAATATACATGCCATAAAAAGATTATGCTAGAAAAAAAAATTAAATCTTGACATACCTCTCAAGTAGAACTCTAAAGGTGTATGTATAATGTACAAGCAAACAATCATAACAAAACAAATGCAAGAATCAACAAGGCTGTAAAAATGAGCCATAACCAACTAATAACTCATTAAGGTCATCACTACGACCAAACCACTTTAACTCAATAAAAAACATTACTATCTATATCCAACCAGTAGGTAATAACAGCAAGAAGCTATCAACATCTCACAAGAGAGGCAAACTCTCGACTTAATATAAAAGATGCACTTCACGTCGTTTCAATCAAGAATCTCCATATGCAACTCCTAAAAGTGGAAGACCGATCTCCCATTAACCCATCACCTCAATACCATCTATATACGCATCAAAACATCTCACAAAAAAAATGACTAGGTTTTATGGAGATGTCATACTTGAATACCGTCTGGTGGCTAAACACTAATAAAATAACATAAAATATAAAAGTACGAAGGAGTTTTGGGAGGAAAGTTAACTTAAAAAAAGGTTCTATACATTAAGTACAACAAATTGCCTCAAGGGTTCAACATCATTCCGATACCAAAACTTTAAGAAAATGCACCAAAACAAAGCTTAGGCCATAGAAATCAATTTACAATTTTAAGCCATGAGATTCTATGCAAAATAGGTGTAGAACCTTACCTCAAAGTATCTCAAACATATACTATACTTAAAAAATATATTAAACATAAATTGCTTCAACCATAGTAAAAAATAATAAGAAATGGCATAAAATAAAGTTTGCGATGAGGAGAACATTTCTTAAAACTTGGGCTAAGAAAGAACTGTAATGTCCCATTTTATGAGAAGTTACCTTTATATGTTAAATGACCATTTTTTTCCTTCCCCTTAGTTTTATCGTACTCATTATATAATGCTTAGATGGTTGAAATGATTTCCGATGCGATCAAAGTTAGATTTTAGTAGTTTTGAGCCTTTTGAGTAGAATTATATTGAAATAGTTGATTTTGGTCAACATTGCAAGATCTGAGCATCGAATGGTGGTTATGTTAATTCCGTTGAGTTTGAAATATTGAGTTTGATCTAGTAGGGTGGTTGGTTAGAGTCCTAAGACCTTAGGTGCTGATTTGAGTGTTTAGACGAAATTGAGTTTTTGGCTAAGAGAGGGGTCTCTGGGTGGTATTTCTAATGTAACAAACTGTTATCAGAAATTTAACGATTAAATTGGTTCCAAAGCATGTTTTGTGAAAACTTTACACAATTGTTTCGTGTTTATATTATTCTAGATAAGTTATAAGGATCAAAAGGATGTTTTGAAGGATGCTGAAGTAAGTTGACCGTGGTCAACGCGGTCAATAGGCCATTGTTTGGCTGAAAAAGCTCATATTTCAGGATTTCTTCCCTATTTTAATTATTTCACCATTTTGAACACCTTGAGAGCTTAGGATGGAGTTTTGGGATAGATTTCTTGCAGTAATTCATACGGGTTAGTTTCTAACCCAATTCTAAATCATTTCCTACTAACTTTATTTTCTAAATTCTTCAAAATTAAAGATTTCAAAAGAGGGTTTAGGGGTTTTTCTCCCAAATTAAAATTTTAGTATTTCTTTGATTTATGACTCAATTCTTACTTGATTTTTTTTGGATTTTTGCTCACAAACTCCTTTTCACTTAAGGATTATGAATTCCATATAAAATTCCATTTTTAATCCTTTCTAATTTTGTAGAATTTTTTGGTAAATTTTAATCTGATTTTTAAATCTTAGCAATACGGGTGTCATTTTACTCTTTTGATGAGTACTTTAGATTCTTTTCTAGTTGAGAGCTATTTCGAGGCCGTAATGGAGGATTAGCACCAGTAGAGTGATTCAAGCAAAATTTCAACCTTCGAGGTAGGCTTGGTTTATCCTTCTTTCATATTGTGTTGCATAGTTTACCATGATCGTAAATATACTATAAGATGGGATCTTAGTATGAGATGGAAATATTAGATCATTTAAATTTATAATATATCTCGTATGGGAGCTTATTTATATTATTTTGCTTATGTGTGGGCTTATTTTTTTTTTTTGCCAGTGTAGGGGCTTATTTATGTTGTTTTGCCCATGTGGGGGCTTATTGATATTTTTTTGCTCATTTGAGGGTTAATTTATGTTATTTCATCCATGTGGAGGCCTATTTGTGTTTTGTTCCCATGAGGAGGTCTAGTATAGGTATTATTTCTTTAAGAGAATTTTTTTCACGACCAGAACTTGAGCCATGATGGCGCCTAATATAACCCCCGAGTAGGCAAGCCAGACCAAACCAAAAACTTATGAAAGCCAAACGTTTAATTAATTAATCAAGTAATAACATAAGAAAGGAAAGGCAGGAATAATAGAACAAAAGAGATCGAGCCATGGTATAGATGTGTAAATAGGATACAAAAAATATAAAAAAGGCCTGAAAGTGACCAAAATGACTAACTGACACTGTACCAATTCCCGGACCTGATCGCACCTATACAGGAACTGCTAGGTACAAAAGCTGAAGTACGTGCATAATACAGGACTGACTATCCAAAATACAAATAGAAGTCAGTAAAAAGGATAGAAAGCAACAAATTTCTGAACGCCGAAAGCTCACCACTATCCAGGTGTGTCATAGCTACAGATGATCAAACCCGCACTAGGGGTGAGTCAAATCGGGAGCTGCATCAAAAGATGCAGAAATGCAGTATGAGTACCAAAATACGGGGTATCCAGTAGGCATCATAGGTTGATCGAGCATAGAAAAAACAAATATATAAATAAGCAGCACAATGATACTAAAGTAATAACAAAAGTGAGTCCTAAACTACAAGTACAAGTGTATTGGGGTACGTGGAGAATATACAATAGTCAAAATAACTCACAACAAATAAATAGCCAATAAAATCGACACAATTAGAATATACAAGAATGAACACAAAAGAGTCCAATAATGATGAGGCAATAACCCGAAAGATGTCATGGGACACCCAACAAAGCCTTCAAGCTTATCAATATGAAGAAACTAATCCGGAAATATATCAACGGGCCGCCCGAAATTCGTACCTCGAGCTTATCATAGTGAATATATCTGTGTAGCCCAAAGTCAATAAAAAGGTCCAGAATCCTACCTCGAGGTCATCAATACCAGAAACCTCCATAAGAAATAAGATAATAAATATTTCCAAATCCTTATATTATCCATTAACCATAATCTCAATCTTTTCATTAATTCATCCATTTAAAGGGAAAATTTTGATTTTAATAAACGGTGAAGCAAACAAGGCAAGTACCATATCAAAATGGCTGGTCGCTTAAGAGAACTCCGCCCCAGGGTTGGCCATGGATAAGGTGACCCCTGGGTCACAAAAGCGGCCATCGCTTAAGCGATCACACCATTGGACTACAACTTTAGTTTTAAGCTTAGGCTCAAAACTTTAAATGGTCCCTCTGAATTCATTCGGAGTCTAAATGACACAAACAAAAAGTGCAAACAACTTGAAAATGACATTCGAGACTCAACGGAATCAACGAAATGGCCAACAGAGGCCGGTTTGTCACAATGATTACCAAAGTCAACACTTGTAAAGAAAAGGTACCAAAATTCCAAAAAGCCACAAACTTATCTCAGAAGCTTCGTGAACCAAACCATAGGTCGTTCAGACTAAACTTGGCATTTCAAAGCTAACCGCACCATTAGAATTTCAATCAGAGCCCATTTACCCAAAATATTAACTGATGTCAAACTTGGCAAAAATTTTTAAACTAAAATGGCAAATCACAAAAAATCAAAATGAAAGCTCCAGAACCCGAACCATCCTTCCTTCTAGAACCAAGTGGATCTTCTTGAGCTGATAAAAACTGTTAGAATTTTCCTACGATGATCGAATTTTGAACGTTGACTAAAGTAAACCCTTTTCACTTTAAACCTCTAAAGAGGAAAAACTCAGACCAAGATAACCCAACCACCTTGAGAAGCTTTCCACCCATCCCAATATCACATAAAGGCTATAAAAAAGCTAAGGGATATTTAAGATGGCAAATTCATGCAAAAGCATGGAACTAACCTTGTAGGTCATTACAATATCCACTACTAAAAGGACATTCATCCTCAAAAGTTAAAGGAATAAAAGTTACCTAATGGCTCAAAAAGGTGGGGATATCGAGTTCACATGTCTCGCTCAATCTCCCAAGAAGCCTCCTTTATAGGACGATGCCTCCACTAGACATTCATCGATGGGATCTCCTTAGACCTCAGCTTTCTAACCTGTTTGTCTAAAATAGACACAAGCTCTTTCTCAAAGGCTAAGGACTCATCAAGCTGAACTGAATCCTACTAAAGCACGTGAGACTCATCTAAAATGTACCGCCGTAATATTGAAACATAAAATACACGATGAACACATGAATCTACTGGGACAAGTCTAACTCATAGGTTACCTCTTCTATAGATCTTAGGATCTCTAAAGGGCCGATAAACCTGGGGCTAAGCTTACCCCTCCTGCTGAATCTAATCACTCCTTCATGGGCAACACCCACAGAATTACTGATCTTCAACCATAAACTCCAAAGGCCGAACCTTCTGATTTTCATAGCTCTTCTGCCTACTCTTGTATTACATAGTCTCTCTTAGATCAGACAAACTCTATGCATCAAATCATGTAAAAATCAGTGCCCCAAGCCTTAACCTCGAAAGCATCAAATAAGCTCACTGGAGAATGACATCTCCTACAATACAATGCCTCAAAATGTGCCGTCTGAATGCTCGAATGATAGCTATTATTACATGTGAACTCTACCAAAGCAAAATACTGATCCCATTGACCCCATAAATCAATAACATAGGCCCATAATATATCTTTTAGGACCTGAATAATCCTCTCTGGCTGACCATCAGTCTAGGATTTGGAAAGTTGTGCTGAGCTCAACTCGGGTACCAAACTTTCTCTGAATAGATCTCCAGAAATATGAAGTGAACTGAGTACCATGGTCTTAAATGATAAATACTGGAACCTCATGAAATTAGACCACCTCTTGGATATAAACTTGAGCCAACCTCTCAGAACTATAGGTAGTCAAAATCAAAAAAAGTGAGTAGACTTAGTCAATCAATCTACGATGACCCAAATGGAATCAAAGCCCTATGAGGTATGTGGTAAACCCACTATAAATTCCATAGCTATCCAATCCCACTTCTACTCTGGAATGGGTAACCGCTAGGTCAAACCAACTAGCCTCTAATGCTCAAACTTAACCTGCTAACAATTCAAGTGCCTAGCTACAAAAACTTAAATGTCATGCTTTATCCCATACAACCAGTAATGTTATCATAGGTCACAATACATCTTTGTCGCACTGGGATGAATGGACTATTTGGAATAGTGGGCCTCTTTAAGAATCAGCCTAACAAAATCTCTAACTCTAGGAACCCAAATATGACCCTCAATCCTCCAAAAGCCCTCTAGATCAAAGGTCACCTTCCTAGGCTCCCTACTGATCACCCTATCATGAATCACCCTCAGTTATGGGTCAACAAACTTCTTTGCACGAATCTGTTCCATCAAGAAAGATATAGCCTCTACACAAGCAAGTATCCTACCGAACTCTGAAATATCAAGTCAAACTATCTTGTTAGCTAAGGACTGAATGTCCAAAAACAAAGGCCGCTCCTCAAATTACAAGAATAAAAAACTCCCCATACTTACCACTTTCAAGCTTAAAGAATTTGTTACTATATTTGCCTTGCCCGGGTGATAGAGAATAAGGACATTATAGTCCTTCAGTAACTCTAACTACCTGAATTATCTCAAATTAAGGTCCTTCTGGCTGAAGATGTAATAAAGACTATGGTTATTAGTGTAGATCATACGATGAGAATCATACAAATAATGCCTCTAAATATTTAATGTGAAGACTACTGCCGCCAATTCTAAATCATATGTGGGGTAGTTCTGCTCATGAACCTTTAGTTGCATTAAAGCATACACAATAAATCTTCCCTACTGCATCAGAATGCAACCCAAGCCAATACCTAAATCATCATGATAAACAGTAAGCCCCTGGCCCTCACCAAGAAGAGTAAGAATTGGAGATGAAGTCAACAAGGCCTTAAGCTTCAAAAAGCTCACTTCATACTCGTCAGACCAATGAAAAGCGACACTTTTATGAGTTAATATCATCAAAAGTGCTACAATAGAAGAGAACCCCTCTACAAACTATTTGTATACCCTGCCAACCTATGAAACTAAAAGCATCGATAGTAGAAGTGGGCCTAGCCCAATCAAGAACTGCAACTATCTTTGCCAAATATACCTTAATCCAATCTTTGGACACCAGGTTCCCTAAGAATGCCACAGACTTAAGCAAAAACTCACACTTTGTAAATTTGGCATACAACTGTTGATCTCACAAGGTATGAAGTAGTATCCTCTATTGTTGCTCATACTGCTATCTACTCCCAAAGTATATTAGGATGTCATCAGTGAATACAATAACAAAGTAGTCCAAGTAGGGTTTGAACACGCAGTTCATCAAGTCCATGAATGTTGCGAGGGCATTAGTTAACCCAAAAGACATGAATAGGAACTCATTTTGGTCGTATCGAGTCCTAAAAGCAAACTTAGGGATATCTACCTCCTTAATCATCAACAGATGATACCTCAATCTCAAGTCTATCATAGAGAAAATGGATCCATCTTGGAGGTAATCAAATAAGTCATCAATATGAGGCATGGGGTACTTGTTCTTAATGGTTACCTTGTTTAGATATCTGTAATAAATACATATAAACAAGGTACCATCTTTCTTCACAAACAGAATAAGAGAACCCTAGGGAACATACTCATCCTGATAAATCCCTTACATAAGAAGTCTTAGAGTTATACCTTAAGCTTTTTAAACTCAGCTGGAGCCATCCGCTATTGTGGAATAGAGACTGGCTATGTACCTGGCTCAATATTGAAGCCGAAATCAATGTAATGCTTAGGAGGAAAACCAGGTAAGTCAGTGGGAAAATATCAAAAAACTCTCAAACCTCACAAGATCAATAGAATCGATTCACTACTAAAGAATCACCCATTAGGTAGCTACATGTATAATAAATAGACACATATAAGTAAGTAGACCCTAGATCAAATAAAGCATAGGCAGGCTGATGAGAGACAGAGATCGTACCTATGAGATGGAATCCAAAGTGTTTGCCTCCGGCCTACCAAAAAATACATACATATATAGACATGTCCACCTCTACCGCCTATCCTGACTGCCTGGGACCATCCTTAGTACCTTGAGAATAACCTCCTCCACCCTTTGCACCCTTTTTAAGTAGCTAGACTAGGGCCTTTGGGGCTTGAACTTGTTGACCCTATAGACCCTATTGAATCTAGAATCTATGATGACTAATCATAGGGCACTCCCTGGAAAAATAGACTATCACACTAAATCATATTACATCTCTCTAAATGAACCCTTCTACGATGTTCGTGTTGAACCTAAATTGCCATCATAACCTAAATACCTAGAAGTTTGACCCCAAGACAATAGATCTAATGTCTGGCTGCTCTGACCACTGATACCCACTGATCTACCATCAGTAAGCTATAAGTCTTCCTTAACCAATCTGCTAGGTGGAAACTACTATGGATAACCCCTAACAAAATAACCCCTACCGTATGACTAGCATCCACTGAAACTGCTCTAACGGCGAGGCCTCTTATCTCTATCTCCATAGGTATCATAGTGTATAGCCTCAATCGTATGAGCATGATCCACTCTCTGCAAGAAAGAACAACCCGATAAAACCATATATTTTGTAGCCAACCTCAAGGTAAAAGATAACCCTCTGATAAACCGGTGCACTCATTCCTCCCCTGTCAACATAATCATGGTTCCACAATTCTATGTTATGTAATTTTTCTGTGCCCCTGCATTGGCTAAAGTTTGTGCCTCTTCTCGCACCTAGGTTTTTCCTATTCCTATTTTGGAATAGAAAGAATTATCGGACAAGGAGCTATAGTAGTAGGCTGTAGAACTAGGGTCCGATCATACTATGCCCCTGCATTGGATGAAGTTTGTGCCTCTTCTCGCACCTAGGTTCTTGCTTAAGTGATAAGATGTGTCCTTTCTTGGGACATACCCTCCATAAAGCTGAGGATCCTGGCCATATTATCTTGTAACACCAATATGGCCACAAATTCAAGTGGGAGTTGGGCTGGATAAACCTCCACCAGTTTTAAGATCCTGTAAGATAAAAAGTTGAATAAAAGGAAAATTTTAAAGGAGTTTGAAACTGCTCGAAGTCTACGAGTCAGTCAAGGACTTGTAAAAGTTATTACAGGTAATAATCTCTACTTGTAGAGGTGAAGTAGGGCTAGAAATTTTGTCTAAGAAAAAAGTGGGGTTGAGGAGTCCATTGACGACTCATAGAGTAATTAATGACTCATAGAAATGAGTCGTTGAGGCAAGGTATAATGACAAACAGGTGTCACCTTTAGGACTTCGTCTATGGCTCAACAAGATGAGTCGTAGAGAAGTTTATGACTCGTGGAAATGTGTCGTGATAAAACTTCAGAGCCTATCTAAACTTGCAGGTTTTTACACATGCATGATAAGTTGCTTTAGCTACTCATAAGATTGAGAACAGGTCATAGAAATAACTTGTATAGAATATTTAGAGACTCGTTTTTCAGGACATTCTAAGGACATCCAAGATGAATCGTTCCTACGACTTGTCACTGTGTATACGACTCATAGACTCCAATAATAGGGTTTCTCGATGAAGAATTTAATGAGAGTTAGTTTGGTATATTCTCTACATATTTATTAATATATGTGGACACTTTTAAAGACTAGATTCATTATGAATTGTATCCTAAATACTCCTAAAACTCTTTTATTCCCTCATTATTTCCCAAAAATATTCTAGACTTCTCTCCCAAGGTTTCTCAAGATTTCATCAACCTTTAGTTAGATTTTCTTCAATATCAAGTCTCCTTTCTCAAATTCAAGTCCAATTTCAATCAAGGTATGTATGGATTAATTTATGAGTCCTTCCATTTATGGTCTTATTGTCGGTTATGGCTCCTATCCAACATATATATATGCTTATTATGTTATCTTATGATTTTCAACTATGTCTCTTAAATTATTTGATCATTATGGCTTTCCTTACAGTTTTACTTATCCTTCTATCATGTATATTTTTGTTCATTGCATCTTATGATTTAGATAGCATGTCTACCCACATACTTAGTATATTCAGATGTACTAAATTATATTGTTGCCTACATTATCTCATAATGTAGGGGTTGAGGTTGAGGGTCATATTCATCCGCGTGGCTAGTTGAGTTTTATTATCGACGAATTGTGGTGAGTCCTCATCTATTGAGGTATAGTTATGAGATATTGTTTCCTTACGTCCAAAGACCTTTATCTCTTTCATATTGAAGGTGAGCTAGGGACATGTCTTAGCCCCCACCCATGTTCATAATTAGAGGCATTAGTTGGAAAAATGTTTAAGTCTATGTTGTCAAGTCAAATTCTATTACATGAATCATAGTTTAGACTCTCTTATGATATTTCCACATTTTCTTTACTTATGTATGCTTTATGATGAGTGCAGAGGCTTGGTTGAAGTGCTTTAGGGTTTTGATCGCCATTTTATGACTAGGCCCTAGGTCGGATCATGACAAACTTGGTATCAGAGCACAAGGTTTAAGATGTCATAGGGTATCCAACATGCTGCATTAAGTAGAGTTCTATCCATGGTAGTGAAGAGCGTCACATCTATGAATGATAGTCTATAAGGCATTTTAGAAATTCTCACTTCTTACATGATCTATGTCGTGCAATAAAGTGTATTCTAAAACATCCTTTCCCTAATGATTTTTCTCTGCAATTTTCTGAAAAATACCTCCAAGAAAACCACCACTGCCAAGGGGGAATAACTCTAATGAAGCCTAAGATCCCTCGGCTTCTCAACATAATGGTCCCTTATCCAACCAACTAACCAATGCGGAGTTCTAGACTGCTATTATAATGTGAGCCTAAGTTGTGGCCAATCAAGGGGTTACAACACCTCTTAATGTTTCCACTATGGCCTTGAGGGTAAGAGACTTTGCACGAATGATTCTTTGGAGTTTCATGGCTCAAAATTTGATGAGGATGCCCAAGAGTTCATTGATGAGGTCTATAAAATAGTATGTATCATGGGGTTGACTTCTAAAGAGAAAGTGGAGTTGGTGGCTTACCAACTCATGGGTGTTGCTTAAGTTTACTATACTCAATGGAAGGTAGAGAGGGTAGATGAAGGTCCTATTTAATGGGAAGCCTTCAAACTTGGTTTCCTTGATTGCCTTTTCCCTTTTGAGCTAAGGGAATCTAAAGTGTTGTATTTCATTAATCTTCGACAAGGCAACATGAGAATGATGGACTATGCCCTCAATTTTACCGAGCTATCCAAGTATGCTCCTTCATTGGTTGCCGATCCACGTGCCCGAATGAGTCAATTCCTATTGGTAGTGTCTGACTTAGTTTCTAAGGAATGTCATACCTCCATGCTTATGAAATATATGGACATATATTGTCTCATGACTTTCACTGAACAAATTGAAGGAGAAAAGCTCAAATAGATGAGAATGAGGGATTCTAAGAGTGCCCGGTATTAAGGTGGTTCCCTAATGCTAGGATCGGTGGTAGTGGTAGTGGTCGTTTCTAACAAGGCCAAAGTTTGAGGAAAGAGTTTGCTAAAGATAGGGTCTCATACCCTAAAGTTCAAAGAAGAGGAGGTGTGAATGCAAGTAGCCCTTCTTTTCCTAAATGTGCAAAGTGTAGGAAGAATCATGAAGGAAAGTTCTTGATGGGAATGATTCTTGCTATGTATGTGGCAAGATGGGCCATAAGTAATTCGAGTTCCCTCATATTGCCATCAAAGGTGGAGAAGGTTGTACTCAAAGAGGCTAAGTGAAACAAGGCGCCCAAGCTCAACCTAAGAGTGGCCAATACAAAAACCAACTTTATGCTCTTCACACTAGGCAAGATGTGGGTGAGACTCCCAATGTGGTCACAGGTATGTTACAGGTCTTTAACTTTGATGTTTACACACTGCCTGATCCAAGTGCGAACTTCTCTTTTGTTACTCCTTAACTTGCTATGAGATTTGATGTGTGCCTCGAGGTGCTATTAGAACGTTTTTTGGTTTATACTACTGTTGGTGATTCGGCAATAGCCAAGAGAGTTTATATAAGTTTTCCATGTCAGTCTTGCATAAAGTTATTCCATGTGATCTTGTGGAACTAAACATGACTGATTTTGACATGATTCTTTGCATGGATTGGCTACAAGCCATGTATGCATCTATATGTTGTAGGACCATGTGGTTAAGTTTCATTCCCAATGAGCCCACTCTTAAATGGAAGGGTAATTATTCGATTGTTCAGGGTCGATTCATCTCATGTATTAAGGCTTGGAAAATGATTTCCAAAAGGTGCATCTATCAATACGTCCGAGTTAAGGATGTTTATTTCAAAACTCCCACTCTTGAGTAGGTCCCTATAATTAATGAAGTTCTCGATATGTTTCTCGATGAATTTCTCGGTATTCCTCCAAAAGGGAAATTGACTTTGGCATCCTTCCCGATACTTAACCTATTTCTATTCTTCCTTATCGTATAGCTCAGCAGAACTTAAGAATTTGAAGGTATAATTAAAGGATTTGTAGGATAAGGGTTTTATAAGGACAAGTGTTTCACCATGGGGTAGTCTTGTTTTGATTCTTAAGAAAACAATTAGGTCGCTCTGAATGTGTATATGTCATGATCCAACCCCATGGGCCGTGACTGGGGTCTGACCTGGACCCCCGTATCTGCATCTATCAAATGTAACGATCAATATAAGAACTATCCATAAGAACCCAGTAGATCCTAGCATTTTCATACATGTAGCCTTTTTCATTTGTATCTTATCATGAAAAAGTGTGCAAGCCGACAAGACTTCTATAGTACCTTAATATCATGTAGGCATAACTAAACAAAACTTACACGTATAACCCACACATATATCTACAGACCTCTAAAAACATTAATAGTAACATATGGAGGGACAGGGCCCCTGCCGTACTCCTAAATAAATATATACATACATAACAGGTTTGGTACTACAACTCAGCTCCGAATCAATGGAGCTCCTTCCAAACTAGCTGAGTGGAATCCTAAACTGGCGGACTCCCAACACCTATGTCTGTACCTGTGGGCATGAAATGCAACCCCTCGAAGAATAGGGGGTCAGTACGACATATGTACTGAGTATATAAGCATAACATAATTGAGATGACAACTGAAACAAGGATGCAATAAACCAGGTATAATATTTAATAGGGTACTGTACCCGTACCTCACAAAATAAAGTCATGTATACCATTATCACATACTGTATCTGGCCCGCTTGGGGACTCGGTGTTACACATACATCATCTATCATGATAGGCATATATATGCCATTAGCGCTATGGAACGCATAGCCCGATCCATGTATATAGCAAGCACATGCCGAGGAACGATAGCCCGATCCATATATCGTGTGATAATGTCGAGGAATAATAGCCCAATCCATATATCATATGATAATGTCGCGGTATGATGTCCTGATCCATATATTATATGATAATGCCGAGGTACGATGGCCCAATCCGTATATCATATGATAATGCCGAGGTACGATGGCCCAATCCATATATTATATGATAATTCCAAGGTATGACGGCCCGATCCGTATGCATATATATCATTTAATAGTGCCGAGGAATGACTGCTCAATCCACATATCACATAACAATGCATATACGTGCACGTAAAACTCTATAACATATCAAACATCCCTCAGGTATCACTATAAAGTATGTTCAAGAGCCCCTAGGTATAGGAGATCACACATTCCATCACTATTCAGCCAATAGAAGTCTCAAGGGTCGTAGTTCAACTACTTTAAGACCCTTATCATTCAAAAGTGAGTACAGGGCACGAGTCACATCTAGAACCTATAAATAGAACTGTCTCTAACTCATATTATATATTATTTCACTTACATTAAGCCATTTCAAGAAAAGGGAGTGATAGGCTTCACGAGTATTACTTTGTATCACGTAGAAGGCATACAAGACCATAACTCAACCATCGTGGGATTTCTAACATCAAGAAGTGAATAGGATTAACGAGTCATGCTTGGGGTTCTAAGAATGGAACTATCCCCACATTACATATAACAACCACTTATGGCTAAGACATGCCAAGATAAAGAATAAGCTTTACATACACTACTTTTCAGCATATAGAAGACTTGAGGAATGAGAGCTTAACTACTTTAAGAGTCTTAACATTCAGAAGTGAACACGAATTATGAATCATGAATCATGTTCAGAGCTCATGAATAGAATTACCCCAGAGTTCATGCACATATCATTTGTCACTTAAGTCTAAGACATGCCCAAAATAAAAGAGAGACAGGCTTTACATACCTCTTACAGGTTACTCTTTGTCATATTCACCTCGTCATCCTTTGAACCTATTTAAAACGAAAGCAATATGAACATCAATAACCCTTGACTTTTTAGCATCTTAAGTTGCACACGAGTATTCATAGAACTCATTTCCTCACTCATCTTCTTGACTAGTTCTTTAGTTAGTTAAGATGTTACCGAAAATCGGGTAGCACCTCCTCTATAACATACCCTATCAGAATTTCCAATAACATCCCTAATCACTACAGCCAACCAACAAAAACAACCTTCAAAATATATATAATCAATTCATATCAACATTGTATGATACAAACTCCAAACGACTCGCTCAAAGTTATGATATCCAAAATAGGGTTTCTGGTCTCTATTTTGTAAAACCTTTAACCGTACAAAGTGGAGGGTCATGTGGCTGCAACCAAAAGCTCCAAAACCTCTTTTAGAATACTTTTAGGCCCTGCAAAACACCACCACACATCTGCATAAGAACCCCACACGCACAATGCCTCATTTCAACTACAATTTAACTATAACGACTTCAATTTTAGATTGTTTCCAACGTCAAGCATTTCTATGATATTTTCATATTTCTAGACACTTACATAACATATAATACACTTCATACCAACATCATAACCTCCAAATTGAAAGTAAAGACTTTACCTTATCCGAAATTGGCCAAAACTCACCAAAACTATCAATGCGTGAATTCTGGACAGCCTATTGTCTTGTATTGTCGCTTAGTTTTGAAGGGGTAATTGAGGGAAACAGTATTGTTGACCTAAATAAAAGTTATATACATGTTTCTTAGGGTCGCATAAAATTTTTAATCACCCCTACAATAATTTTTTATAAAACGATATGCCCAAAATACCAACAGCAGTCCATGTAGGATTTCCAAAACAAAATCTGGACAGCACCTCCCCTATACTTCATCACCCTTTTTCGAGTAGGTAAACTCCAAACTGTGTTTAGAGGCTAAATGAAAGTTATAGAACTATAAAATATCTTTCCAAAACATCTTGAATCACTCGAAACGAAGCTTTACACAAGGAGTTATACTAGTATTACTAACAGTAGTCCCATTTAAAAAACAGGTTTGTTAACAAGAACAAAAACCTCCTCGTTGCCCCAATGATAAATTTTATGTTGTTAAACACCGTTGCTTAACTGAAGAATACCTTAGACACTTAACTTACAGAACAAAATTGGAGGACTTACCTCTTCTTGGCAAAATTTGTGGCTGCCTCTAGCCTTCTCTCTAGTTTTTCTAAGTTTTCCAAAGTGAAAGGATAAAGAAATGAAACATTTTCAGCATATTACACATGTATATATCCCTCCTTTAGAAGGTGACATGTGGCAGACCCCTAGGGTGACACCTCATCCATGCCTCCAACCTAAAGCTTCCACGTGGCAGTATGGGGTCCACCCCAAGTAGGTGAGTCACCTACTTGCTTCAAGTAGGTGCATCACCTACTTGCTTCAAGTAGGTGCATCACCTACTTGATTTAGGTAGGTGTGTTGTCTCCTTATTTCTCTTCCATGGTTTCATAATCTCGTCTCACTTTAAGAGCCTATGTATTCCTTGCAACTTAAGCTCGATGTGTACTCAAGTAGCTTAGTTATATAAGACGTCCAAGTTGGTACCTTACGCAAGAAAGTTGAGTTCCATGATTTTTTAGTTGGCCTCCAACTCCTTTCAAATACTTATAACTCTATTTCCAACCTTCACTATCACGGGACATCACATCCTTCCTTCCTTAGAGTTATTTGGTAATGTGATAGATAATAGGGATCACATGGCGATTTTCAAGAAGCTTAAAAACACGTCTCAAGATCAGAAGTATGGGATATAACAGTATAGACTACCGATAATTGAATTAGGGAACTTTAAAGAACAAGTATCCAATTCCAAGGATAGATGACTTGTTTGACAAATTACAAGGAGCAAGTTACTTCTCTAAGATTGATCTCCATTCCGGTTATCATCAACTAAGGTTGAGGGAATGTGAGATTCCTAAAACAGCATTTTAGACAAGGTATGGTCATTTTGAAATTATAGTAATGTCATTTGGTTTGACTAATGCTCTAGCTATTTTCATGGATTTGATGAATTGTATTTTCAAGCTATACTTAGACTTGTTTGTAGTGATTTTCATTGAGAATGGTGTTGTAAACATTGACAGAGAAGCAATTATTCACCAAGTTTCATAAGTTCGAATTTTATCTAAGGAAATATGCCTTTCTTGGCCATATAGTGTCTGATGATGGGATTAAAGTAGATACAAAGAAAATAGAAGAAGTTAAGAATTGGCCTAGACCATTACCTCCTTTAGATATTAGAAGTTGCTTGGGCCTAGCCGAATATTATAGGAGGTTTGTTGAATGGTTTTTGTCTATCACTTTGCCCTTGAATAAGTTGACCCAAAAGAAATAAAAATTTTAATGGTCGGATGAGTGTGATAAGAGTTTCCAAATATTAAAGGATAGTCATGCGTCGACTCCTATTTTGACATTTCCTAAAGGTTTGGATGGGTTTGTTGTTTATTATAATGCTTCATATGTTGGTTTAGGTAGTCTTTTGATGCAACATGGTAAGGTTATAGTCTATGCTTCTAGGAAACTCAAAGTGCATGAAAAGAATTATCCAACCCATGATCTTGAACTTGCGGTGGTTATGTTTGCTTTGAAAATATTGCGCCATTACCTTTATGGGGTGCATCTTGATGTGTTTACCGACCAAAAAAGCTTGCAATATGTGTTTAGCCAAAGGGACTTGAACCTTAGATAAAGGAGATGGTTTAAACTTCTAATGGATTATGACATTAGTGTATTGTACCATCCAAGTAAGGAAAATGTTGTGGACAATGCTCTTAGTCGGTTATCCATGGATAGTGTTGCATTTGTTGAGGAAGGTAAGAGGGAGTTGGTTAAAGATGTCCATAGATTGCAACATTTAGTTATGCATTTGGTTGAATCCAATGACGGAGGTGTTCTTGTACATAATGGACTGGAATTGTCTCTTATGGTGGATGTTAAGGCAAAACAAGACAATGATCCGGTGTTGGTTGAATTGAAGAAGTCAGATGCCGAAAAATCCATTAAGGCTTTCTCCTAAGGGGGAGATATGGTACTACATTACCAAGGTCGCTTGTGTGTTCTTAATGTTAATGGGTTAAGAGAGTTGATATCAGGCCCATAGTTCTCAGTATTCAATTTATCCAGGTTTTACCATGATGTATCATGATTTGAACAAAGTGTATTGGTGGAATGGCATCAAGAAGGACATAGATGAATTTGTGGCTAAGTGTCCTAATTAACAACAACTCAAAGTTGAGCATCAAAAGTCAGGAGGTTTAGCTAAGGACATTGAGATTCTTACTTGGAAGTGGAAAGATGTGAATATGGACTTTGTAATGGGTTTGCCTCGTACTAGAAGACAAATGATTCTATTTGGGTTATGGTGGACCAAATGACTAAATCAACACATTTTCTACCAGTTAAGACTTCTTATGGTGCTGAAGATTATGCTAAGTTATACATTCGTGAACTGGTGAAACCACATGGTGTTTCTTTGTTGATTATATTGGATAGAGGTATTTAATTAACTTCACATTTTTGGAAGTCATTCCAAAATGGTCTTGGTACTAGAGTTAAGCTAAGTACCATTTTCAGTCCTCAAACCGGTAGAAAATCCAAAAGAACGATCCAAACATTGGAGGATAAGTTAAGAGCATGTGTGATTGATCTTAAAGGAAGTTGGGATGAGCATTTTCCATTGATTGAGTTTGCCTACAATAATAGTTATCACTCTAGTATCCAAATGGCTCCTTTTCAAACCTTATATGGAAGAAGATGTAGATCCCTGGTGGGATGGTTTGAATTGGGTAAGATGACATTGATCGGTCCAGATTGGACAATTGATGTAATGGAGAAAGTATGACTCATATTATAGGGATTAAAATTGATCAAAGTCTTCGAAAGTCCTATTCGGACACTAGAAGAAGAAAGCTCGAATTTAATATGGATGATTAGGTGTATTTAAAGGTTTCACCTATGAAGGGTGTAATGTATTCTGGTAAAAAGGGAAATTGAGTCCTATTGAAGCGTATTGGTTAAGTGGCATATGAGTTAGAATTGCCACTTGAGTTGGATATTATTCATCTTGTATTTAATGTGTCTATGTTGAGGAAATTTATGGGTGATCCAAACTTTATTACGCCATTGGAAAATGTGAACATTGAGGAAAATTTGACTTATGAAATCTTAGACCAGCAAGTGAAGAGATTAAGAAATAAAGATGTTTCTTCCGTCAATGTGTTGTAGAGAAATCAACAAGTAGAGAGTGCTACATGGGAAGCGGAAGCGGATATGATGAAGCATTATCTGTATCTCTTTCTTTTCGCTCTAGCCTAAGGTATTAAGTTGTTCATGATAGAATTGATTAAACTGTTACGTATTCAGTTCCATATGCCATTCATATGTATGCATGATTCATGAAATTTTATTTTCAAAATACATGTATTATATTAAGTTTGAAGTTTACATATTATATGCATTTTAAAAATGTCCTTATGATCATGTTTGGTTGCTAGTCATTGTTCCATGTCTTTTCTACGTTAGTTGAATCTCATTCGAGGACGAATGTTCCCAAGAGATAGATATTGTAAGACCCCGTAAGATGAAAAGTCAAATGAAAGAAAAATTTCAAAGGATTTTGAAACTGACCCAAGTCTACGAGCCAGTCTACAACTCATAGAAGTTATTATGGGTCACAAACTATATTCGTAGAGGTGAAGTCAGGGATAGAAATTTTGGATTAGTAACAAGTGGGGTTGACTTGTCCATTGATGACTCATAGAGAAAATAATGACCCATATAAATGAGTCGTCGAAGAAAGGTATGATGAATCATAGGTGTCACCTTATGGACTTCATCCATGACTCAACAGGACAAGTCATAGAGAAATTTACGACTCATGGAAATATGTCGTGATGAAAATTCAGAGACTATCTAAACTTACAGGTTTTTAAACTTTCAGGAAGAGTCACTTTGATGACTCGTAAGCTTGTGAACAAATATAGAAACAACTCATATAGAAAGTTTAAGACTAATTTTCAAAACTTTCTCAAGACTTAAAGGACGAGTTGTTCCTATGACTTGTTACTGCGTCTACGACTTGTAGACTCCTATCGTAGGGTTGCCCAATGGAGAATTTAATGAGGGGTAGTTTGGTATTTTTCCTATATTTTTAATAATTAATGTGGACGTTTTTAAGGACTATATTCATTACAAAATGTATCCTAAATACTCCTCAAACTCTTTTATTCCCTCATTATTTCCCAAATAAATTCTAGACTTCTCTCACAAGGTTTCTCAAGAGTTTATCAAGCTTTGGTTAGGGTTTCTTCAAGATCAAGTCTGCTTTCTCAAAACCAAGTCCAATTTCAATCAAGGTATGTGTGGATTGATTAATCAATCCCTTCCACTAACGGAGTCCAAGGTTTATTTCAAAAATCTCACAAAATCTCATTACTTTTGATCTTCAATTTTGATGAATTGTGTTGGGCTAATTCAGTTTTATTTTTAATCATTATTTATGATCATTATAAGTATTTTTGTATGTAAATTACTTGGTTTCAAGTCGAATTATGAATGCTCATGCATGAAACTATTTTCTATGATGAAGTATATGAATTATGATTATGGAGTCCTATGTTTTCAAGGTATTCTTATAATTTTAAATCAAACTGATTATGTATATGAGTTTTACTATAAATTCATGCATGAATTATGATCATGAGTTATAAGTATGTTTAATTTATGAATTTCATGCAAGGTATGAAGGAAGGTGACTTAGGTCCCTATGTGGTGACCTACGACCTTATGATATGAATTATGCAAGTATGATTTGTAATGATAAAAGAACAATTCTCACATTGCAACTATGCTATGAAATGATCTATTCTATGAGTGTTATGAAGTCTTTGAACAAGTTATGATATATGGTAAGTATGTTTTCTATGTTACATATTTTGTGGAATTTGACTTAGCACCGAGTGAACTTGAGGTGGGGGACCTTCCAAAAGTCTTAGTAGCAGCACCATGTCTCATAAACTACATACCATAATTGGTTTCCTTATGGCTTAGCTAGTGGATCCACATACGGCATATATATATGACCCGCCTAGCGTGGTAGAGTCTAACTTGGCATGTAGATTCCCCTTTTATTTTTTGTATGAAGAGACAAGGGGATTCCATTTATAGCTTGCATGGTCATATTGTCGCTCATGGTTCCTATCCTACATATGTAAATGCTTATTATGCTATCTTGTGATTTTCAACTAAGTCTCTTAAATGCTTTGATCATTATGGCTTTCCTCATGGTTTTACTTATCCTTTCATGTATACTTTTGATCATTGTATTTTATGATTTATATTGCATGAAATGTCCACACACTTAGTACATTCAAATGTACTAACGCATATTGTTGCCTATATTATCTCATAATGTAGGGGTTGAGGTTGAGGATCATATCCATCCGCATTGCTAGTTGAGCTTTCTTATCGGCAAAGTTGTGGTGAGTCCTCATCTATCGAGGACTAGTTATCAAATATTGTTTCCTTACTTCAAAAGACCTTTATTTATTTCATATTGAGGGTCATATAGGGACATGTCTTAGTTTCCACCCATGTTCATAATTAGAGGCATTAGTTGGACAAATGTTTGAGTCTATGTTGTCAAGTCACATTCTTTTATATGAATCATGGTTTAGACTCTCTTATGATATTTACACATTTACTTTACCTTATGTATGCTTTATTATAAGCTAAGAGTCTTGGTTGGAGTCCTTCGGGGTTTCGATCATTGTGTTATGACTAGGACCGAGGTCGGGTCGTGACATCGGTTAATGCTCAAACTACTCAACCTCTATATCTAGCTCCGGAACTAGTGTTATGGCCTATGCTCTGTGCCGATCTCTTTGTTGACCTTGACTTCTGCCCCTAGCTGGGGCTCTATATATAGGCATAGGAGGTACTTGGTCGCCTAAGGTAGATCTCTTCCTCTCCATTTAAGATAAGGTGAAACAAAGAGGATTTAGAGATTTGTATCATCATCATCGTGCGATCATAAACAAAAATAGTGACTTAATTCCTGATAATGCCCTGTAGCCTCCCAGAGTTCTGATACGAATGTCATTGTACTAACCCGCTTGACTCTACTAGACACTTTCTCCTGTATTGGTGAGACCAGTAAACCTAAGCTTGATAACACTCTATCATGACCTATACCAGAGTCATGATGCTGCTCACTATAAACCTTGATTAGTCAAACCAGACCAAAACCAATACCTATGGAAGCCAAACATTTAATTTATTAATCAATTAATAACATAAGAATGTTGAAGAAATAAAAATATAACAAAAGAGATCGAGCCATTGTATAGATGTGTAAATACGATACAAAATATATAAAAGGCCCAAAAGTGACAAAAATGAAGAACTAACTCTAGACCAATCCCCGGACCTGATATCACCAATAGAGGAGTTGCTAAGTACAAAATCTAAAGTATATACATTATACAGGACTGACTTTCCAAAATACAAATGCAAGTCAGTACAAAGGATAGAAAGTAGCAAGTCTCTGAATGCCGAGAGCTCACTACTATCTGGGTCTGTCACAACTACAAATGATCATACGTGCGTTGGGGGTGGCTTGAACTAGGAGCTACATCAAATGATGCAGAAGTAAAATATGAGTACAAAAACACAACATACCCAGTAGGCATCATAGGACAACTGAGCTTAGAAAGAAGAAATATATAAATAAGCAACACGATGATACTAAAGTAATAACACAAATGAGTCATAAACTATAACTATCAGGTGTATCGGGGTACGAGGAGAATATATAGCTGCCAAAACAACTCATAACAAATCAGTATCCAAAACAATCAACACAATCACAATAAACAAGAATGAACACAAAAGAGTCCAGTAATGATGAAGTAAATAGCCCTGAAAATGTCATGGGCCGCCTGGAATAGCCTTCGAGCTCATCAATATCAAGGAACTAACTAGAGAATATATCAATGGGCTACCTAGAATTCATTCCTCGAGCTCATCAAAGTGAATATATCAGTGTATCCCGAAGTCAATAAAAGGGTCACCCTAAATCATACCTCAAGCTCATCAATAACAAGAACCGCCATAAGTAATAAAATTAACAATATTTCTAAATCCTTATACTTATCCATTAACCAAAATCTCATTCTTTTCATTAATTTATCCATTTAATGGGAAAATTCTATTTTTAATTAACGTTAAAGAAAAAAAGGCAAGTAGCAAATCAAAGGGTCATGTATCACTCAAAATATAGGGAAATCCCTACAAGGACATCAAATTACTAACCTAGAACTCCAGCATATCAAAAGCACGACCCCGGCCCTAATATTTCAGTTACACACACAAAGCAAAACATATTCATAACCACAAAGTGCACCAAAAGGGAAGCAACCAACCAAGGGAGACAAGCGGCATCCTATGTTTAAAGTCACATAGGAACAAATTCTAATGATACTAAATAATGAAAACAAGACAAAAAACACCTAAACTAAGGCTTCAATGGCTAAAATCTAAACTAGATTACCAAAGATGGCCATCAACTCCAAATTTGCTCAAAAATATTATCAACACCTATAAACAACCTAATCATATGATACTTCTCATAATATACAAGTTCTCACTAAGCCAAGCCTAAAGGAAAGAAACTATAGCCTACCTTAAGGCCAAAACCGCACACGAACTACTAAACATGAGGTTTTCCTTTTTGGAGAACTTCGGATTACTACCAAGCTATCAAGAATAAAACGATCAAGTCAATATAGATCCAATCAAATCCATATTAGAATGACAAAAAATAGACCAAAATTGGGTCAAAATTTGACCCTCAAATCGACATTATAGAATTACGAAACAAAATCCGTCATTATTTTTTCCTTTAAGTAAGAATAACATGCCCAAAATTTGGGCTAAAATGGAGTGAAATTCAGACCTCAAATAGTCCAAATACTAATCTTTGAAGATATGAAATTAAGGAAAATGGAGGTTAAAAATAGAAATGAATCGCGAGATTTAAGCTAGGATTAAGTTCAGAAAATGAAATGGGAGAGAATTACCTTTGAATCACTTGAATTGATCAAGAAATGAGAAATTTAGCCTTGGTCCAAGCTTTCTTTGGATGTGTATTCATTTTTGAGAAAAAGAGAAAGAACAAGGATTACATCCCTATGCTTGTCGCTAAAGCCAACCTAGGGTCGCTAATGCGTCCCTCTCCTAGGGGCGTTGTTTTCTAAAGAGACTGTTGGATCCCAAAAGTAATCATCTCTTAAGTGACTGGCTGGTCTCTTAAGCAAACCTTGCTTCAGGTGTGGCCATCCCTAAACCGACGCGTTAGTCTCAAAAGTGGCCATTGCTTAAGCGTCCACACCAGTGGCCTGCAGCTTTAGTTTCGAGCTTAGGCTAAAACTTCAAACGAACATTCAGAATTCATTCGACGTCCAAATGAAACAAATCAAAAGTGGAAACAACTGTAAAACAATAATCCAGACTCAATAGAATTGATGAAACAACCAGTAAAGATCGTCTTGTCAAAATGTTGACCAATGTCAACACTTGCAGAGAAAAGCTATAAAAACACCAAAGAGCTACAAACTCATCTCAGAAGCCTCATGAACCAAACCAAAAGTCGTTTTAAACTACACTTGGCATTCCGATGCTAACCGCATTATCAAAAATTAAATCTAAGTATGTTTACCTAAAATGTTGACCCAAGTCAAATTTGGATAATATTTAAAAAGTAAAATGGCAAAACACACAAACTCAAATGAAAGCTCAAAAACCTGAACCAATCTTCTCCCTAGACCAAAATCAACCTTTCGGAGCTAATAGAATCGTCAAAATTTTCATACAACAACCGAATCTCCCGATGTTGACTAAAGTCAACTCTTTTTACTTTAAACCTCTCTATAGAGAAAACTCGCTCCAACCTCTCAAAACCACCTCGAATAGCATGCTACCCATAACAACATCAAACAAGGGATATAAAGAAGCTACGGGGAGTTGTAAAATGCTAAATTCATGTAAAAGCATGAAAATGACCTTGGAGGTCATTACAATTTTTGTGATATTACTATTTCGAGAGTATTTTGATACTAATAATTCCTTTGAGAGAACTTTGATGATATTTATTACTTGGAGAGCACTTTGATGATAATTATTAATTTTGAAAGCACTTTGGTGATAATTATAATTTTTAGCATGTTTTACTTGAAATGCCCAAGTTAGGAGCTTGTGCTGATTTTATCACTTTATAAATTTAATGAAACATCTTTCAGCTTATTTAGACTTCTTTCAAATGATATATACATCTTTCAAATGATTTTCTTCCGCAATATTGCTGCACAAGGGAGTTTATCATGATTCATTATGATTTAGGAATTTGAGCTCTTATTAGGAATCCATTGAATTAATTGTATCTTTATGTTAGATTTGTTGTGAGCATTAATCCTCATTCCTAATATATTATTATTCATAAGAATTTGAGAAATGTTGAAGTACTAGTTTTGAGATAGAAAATGAAACACTTTATAACACCCTTGTCCATGAGCTAGGTGGCAAGTGGTTGAGATATTGAGATTATAAAATATTTGGTATATACGATGGATGTGAGTCGGCCTTTACCACTACATCACAATTTCATCATCATTGCATTTGGTTGCCTTATTGTTGGTTTAGTTAGCTTTATTTTTAGGGATTTAATGTGTAGGATTACATGTTTACTTTACTCATGTCATTAATATGTACAATTGTGGTGCTGATGCCAATGTAGGACTTTTCTATATGTATTTAGAAGTATATTGTAGTTTATTTTTTATGTTTTGGTATTCTACTTTACTCAGTCAGCCTTACCTACTGAGTATAGGGGGATCGTACTCACCTCTACTTCTGTAACCTTTTATTGCAGCTCTTAGTATGAATGGAACTTGAGACGCCTAAATTGATCGTGCAATATTTGAGCTTCGAAGCTATAGTGAGATCCTCATTTGGGGCATCATTCAAGCTTCATCTTTCACTTCTGCCTTTATGTATATTTCAAAGACAAGTGTTGAATATCGAATTCAGATATTGTACTAGAATGCTCTTTAATGCTTATGATAGCAGGTTTTGTGAATTATGTGTTGTATCTTAGTTTTTCTTCATTTTATGGCCTGATTTTGGTCTAGAAGCCTCATTTAATAGTTCTTCCTTCTTTTCAGTAGCATTTGAGATAATTCTTGTGTTTTATTCTTTTGCTTGCACACTGTGTTGGGTTTGGAGTGTGTTCCATCATAACCTCAGGTTTCAAGACATGTTAAATCGATATCAGAGCACTAGGTTTATCAATTTCATAAGTTAAAGAGTAGAGTGTCTAGTAGATCCTTGTGGATCAGTACATGGACGTTCATACCTACCATTAAGATTCTATCAAATACTTAATAGGGAAATTCATTTCATTGATTCATGTCATCCGATTTGTTCATATCAAGTGTTTTAAATCTCTAATCTATTCTTTTTGAATTAGAAGTAAGTATTGAGTTTGTGAGGGTAGATCCTGCTCAAAGATAATCTAGTGAGGGCCCACCCAAGCCCAATTAGGAGAATGAAGAAGTGGAGCATTAGAACAAAGAAGTGGGGAAAATGTTCGGTAAGGCTTCTAGTGTTAAATTTTAAATTTTAGATATCTAATTAGCCCTGCTTTTCATTCCTCTGATATTTGGGCTCTACCTAAATCTACTAGTCTGTCCAGGTCTGCTTTGGAGTAGAAAAGTTTTGAGATATTCATTAGATTATTGCCCTCTGAGTTTGATAGAGTGATTGGGGAGATGGCTTATGATTTCTTGACCAAGTGCCTAGATAGGTTGTTCAATATGGCATCTTAGAGACATGTGGTCTATCTTACAACTCTTTTCAGTTTGTCTAAGTGGATAAGGAGTAGTGGAGATTAGTACTTGAGCATCGCCTATTTATTATTCTATACTGAGATTTGAGTAGCTTACAGAGTATTTCTTGAGAGGTTTGGGCCTTATTATCTTCGTGATTAGCGCAGTGATGAGTTTGATAGGTTGGAGTAGGGCTCCTTGTCAGTTTCTAAGTACCAGGTTCATTTTCATGAGCTATCTCATTATGCTTTGTCAAGTATTCTTATTGAGTTTGAGCGTATCCATAAGTTGGTGAAGTAATTTACTGGTGATCTTTAGGATGCCACAACTTCTTTTATGTTATTAGGTGGTATATTTCAAAGTATTATCGACCATACTAGGATAATTGAGGGTATTCGACATGATAGATAAGATGATGGTGCTAAGAGATTCCCTCACTGGGGTCCATTTAGTGGTCATTCATCCAAGGGTCAAGATTATTTGGGCTTTTGGCACCCATGGCTGTTAGGATTGGCCAGTGCATGCAACGATCAAGGGCGCAGATGGTAGGACTTCAGACTCTAAGAATGATAGTGGATAGAGGTCCAACCAGATCATTCATAGTTCATATTATCTTTCCTTGAGCCAAGAAGGACAATTAGATGATTTTGATTATTCTTAGCGAGGTTTTGATCCTTGTGGTTTCTATAGATGTGATGAGTTTGCACAAGGAAAAAGACTACCCGAAACATGTTCTTCTTACTGTTAAGGTAGGATCCATGTTTTGAGTTCTACTTCTCTTTCAGCAGTTAGAGATAGTACTCAGAGTGCTAGACATGGTACTAAGGGTTCCAAGGGAGGAGATCAAGAGGCTCATGTCATTACTTGTGGTGATTCATAGTTTAGAGGTGATCATATTCATTATGTGTTTGAGTCTCTCACAATTTCTATCAGTGTTTCTACCTCGATTGGTGATTCTTTAGTGGTGGATCGAGTGTACCAAGGGTGGGTTGATTATTTCTAGGTGTGAGTTTCTTTTTAAAACCATTCATATTTTTATCTAGGTAGGCGATTCATGTGTGGTGAGTTGAGCATACTGCAGAGGTGTTGTGACTTTTGGGTAGCGAGACTCAGACAAACTTGAATACTCATGAGTTGATTGATTTCAGTGTTACTTTTGGGTATGTAATAACTATTAATTTTTCATGCAATTATTGAGTTTTATGCTTATACTATAAATTTAGCTTACACAAGTTTACGTCGATTAGAATGAGAGGGTGCTCCTAGTCTATGTTTGAGAGGGGAGTTTACTTCATTTGTAACACCCTTGATTGAGTCACCTTATGTTGAATTTGAGAGGGTGGTTAGAGAGTTTTTAATTATATTTCCTATATTCTTACTGGTGCTCCACTGGACTGTAATATCGACTTCATGATTGATTTGGAGTTGGACACCAAACCCATTTCTATTTCTCCTTATTGAATGGTTCTGACCGAGTTGAAAGAATTAAGAGATCAATTAGAAGATTATTGAAGATTGGTTTCATTTGGCCTAGTGTTTTTCTTTGGGGTTCGACTTTGTATTGGAGGCTTGAATTGATGTTGGGTTACTATCAGTTGAAGGTTTAGGATTTGGATATCTCCAAGATAATGTTCAAGACTTGCTATGGGTATTATGGGATTATGGTCATGTTCTTTAGAAAAACTAATAGCCCAACTACTTTTATAGAGTTGATGAACCAACTATTTCAGCCTTATTTGGATTCCTTTTTGATAGTATTTGTTGATGATATCTTAGTTTACTCCAAGAATGAGGCTAATAATTTTTGTTACGTGAGGACCATACTTCAGAGGTAGAGACAGAAGAAGTTATATGCTAAGTTTTCCATGTACGAGTTTTTCTTTAGTTTGTGTCTTTCTTGGGTCATGTGATGACTAAGGTTGGTTATTATCATTGATTCATTTAGATCTTATTTCCGAGGTATCCCATGGGTTAAAATGACTCAAAAGACCATTCTGTTTCAGTGGATAGACAAATGTGAGGCGAGCTTACAAAATGTCAAAGGAGTTGTTGATCTAGACACATATTTCTGGCATTACCCAATGAGGGTGTAGCGATCATTTTTTGCGATGCTTCAGGTATTGGTTTGGGTGGTATGTTGATGCAAATGAGAGAGTTATAACCTATTCTTCTTGACAGTTGAAGGTACATGAAAAGAATGACCCTACCCATGATTTGGGGTTAGTAGTGGTGGTTTTCATTTTAAAATTATTGTAGCATTATATTTATGGTGTGCATGGTGAGGTGTTTACCGATCATCGTAGCCTTAAATATCTCTTTTCTCAGCTGAATTTAAACATAAGGCAGCATAGATGGTTGGAATTGGTGAAATATTATCACATTATCATTCGGGCAAGGCAAATATGGTAGTGGATGCTTTGAGTCAGAAGGCACCAACTATGAGTTGTTTAGCTTTCTTAAGGAGTAGGAGTGACCTTCAACATTAAAGGTTCAGTCTTTGTCTAGATAGTTGGTATGACTTGATATATCAACACCTTATTATTTTGACTTTCATTGAGGCTAGATCTACATTGATGAATAAGATTCTTTCTCAACAGTTTGATGATGACAAGTTAAGAGTGATTTGGGACAAAGTATTAAGAGGTGAAGCTAAATTGGCTTCTATTGATCTTGAGGGAGTTTTGATAATTGGTAGTTGTATTTGTGTGCCTAGAGTTAATGGTTAAGTGCGTATGATATTATAAGAGGCTCATTATTCAAAGAATTTAATTCATCTGGGGAAGAAAAGAGGTATCATTATTTGAAGCAACACTATTGGTGGTATGGTATGAAAAGGGTCATAATAGGCTTAGTAGCTAAGTGTTTGAATTGCCAACAAGTGAACTATGAGCATCAAAAATCGGGTGGTATAATGCAGAGCATACCATTCCCGAGTGGAAGTAGGACCGCATTACTATGGACTTCATGGCTAAATTATCCTTGACTTTGGATTAGTATGATTCTGTTTTGGTGATTGTGGATCAACTGGCCAAAACTTTTGTACCTCATATTTCTAAAGTTTTATGCAGGAATAGATAGGTACCAAGCCTGAGTTGAGCCCTACTTTTCATTCTCAGACCGATGGTCAATCCAAGAAGAATATTTAGGTGTTTGAGGATATGCTTTGAGCTTGTGTCATGGATTTTGGTGGTCATTGGGACCAATTTATACCCCTTTGCAGAATTTGCGTAGAATAAAAGTTACCATTTCAGCATTTAGATGGCACAGTTTGAGGCTTTTTATGGGAGAAGGTGTAGATCTCCAATTGGATTCTTTGATTCATTTAAGGTTCGACCTTAGGGTACATATTTTTTGTGAGATTCCATGGATATAGTGAGATTGATTCGGCAACGTGTTGTGACTGCTTAGAGTAGGCAAAAAGTTATACAGATAGACGTGTTCGTGATGTGTTCTTTTCTATTGGTGAGCGATTATTGCTTAAAGTTCCACCCACTAAGGGTATGATGAGGTTTAGATAGAAAGGTAAGCTTAGTTTGAGGTTTATCAGCCATTTTGAAATTTTGGAGAAGGATGGAGATGTAGCATATATATTGGTTTTACCTCCAAATATTTCAGCATTCCATCCTGTGTTTCATGTTTTTATGCTCAAGTTACACCGTCACGATGATTTCAATTTGATTCAGTAGGACTTAGTTTCTTTGGATCAGGATTTGTCCTTTGAGAAAGAGCCTGTTACTATCTTGGATAGGCAGACTAGACAACTGAGATCCAAGCATATTGATTAGTTAATGTGCAGTGTAGAAACCGATTTATTGAGGAGGATACATGGGAGTTCGCGTTTGATATGTGTCGCAGATACCCTCAACTTTTAATCTCTTTAGATACCTTGTCTATTTTTTATTCAAGGACGAATTCGTATTTTAGTGGTAGATACATGTTAAATGACCATTATTCCCTTTCCCTTAGTGTTATCATACTTTTTATGTATTGTGGGGACGATTGATATGATTTCTAATGCGATCGGGGTGAGACTTTAGTGGTTTTCAGACTTTTGAGTCAAATTATATTAAAATAATTGACTTTGGTCAACATTATTTAATCCAAGCATGAGATGGTGATTTTATCAGTTCTGTTGAGTCTGGAACGTCGAGTTTGATATAGTAGGGTTCTTAGAGTCCTGAGATCTTAGGTTCTGATTTTGGGCTATTAGGTAAAAAAAATTGAGTTTTTGGCCTAAAAGACGGTCTCGAGAGGGTAATTCTATCATAACAATCTTTTTTAGAAATATGACAATTCCACTGGCTCTGAAACATATTTTATGATCAATTTGCACTATTGATTTGTATTTATAGGGTTCCGAATGAGTTTTTAGGGTCAACGTGTGATGAACACACAATCAGCGTGGTCAACTTGCCTTTTTTTGGGCTGAAAAAGCTCATATTTTGGAATTTCTTCTCCATTTACATTATTTCACCATTTTCAACACTTGAGAGCTTGGGAGGGAGTTTTTGGGAGAGATTTCCTGCGGGAATTCATGAGGGTAAGTTCCTAATTCAATTCTAAATCATTTTCTATTAACTTTATCTTCTAAATTCTTCAAAATCAAAGTTTTCTTTTTAAAAAAAAGGGTTTTGGGGGTCCTTCTACCAAATTGAAAATTAAGTATTTTTCTTATTTGAGATTTAATTGTTACTTGATTTTTGTAGGGTTTTCACCCACAAACTTCTTTTCACTTGAGTAATCTGATTTTCAAATAATTTTTTTTACCCATTTTCAAGTTTAAAGAGATTTTGGTAAATTTTGGCCCAATTTTTAAATATTAACAATATGGGTGTTATTGGAATCCTTTTGTTGAGTACTTCCTATTATTAATAGTTGGAAGGTTTTCTGAGACCGTAAATGGAGGATTAGCACTTGTAGAGCAACTAACGTCAATTTTTGGCCTTCGAGGTAGGTTTGGTTTATCGTTCTTTCAGACTGGGTTTGATAGTTTACCATACTTATAAACTAGATTAGGGGATGAAATCGTAATATGGCAGTTTATTCATGTTGTTTTTCCCATGTGGGGGTTTTTTCATGCTATTTTGCTCTTATAGGGGCTAATTTATGTTATATTGCTTATGTGGGAGCTTATTTACGTTGTTTTATCCATGTGGAGGTTTCTTTGTGCTGTTTTGTCCGTGTGAGGGCTTATTTATATTGTTTTGCCCATGTGGGGGCCTATTTGTGTTGTCTGCTCATGAAGAGGTGTCTTTTATGGTATTATTCATTTAAGATCATTTTGGTAATATTATTCATTTAAGAAAAGGTAGGAGTGGCCTCGGTGGAAGACAAGATGCGGGAAACGCGACTGAGATGGTTTGGACGTGTGAAGAGGAGAGTCCCAGATGCACCAGTGCGGATATGTGAGAGGCTGGCCATGGATGGTTTCAGAAGAGGTAGGGGTAGGCCGAAGAAATATTGGGGAGAGGTGATCAGACAGGACATGACGCATTTACGACTTACTGAGGACATGACCCTAGATAGGAGGGTGTGGAGGACACACATTAGGGTAGAAGGCTAGTACATAGTGGTTTTATTCTCCTCTATTCGTAGGCGTATTAACGCACTATGATTTCTTGTACTCTGATGTATGTTATTTATGGTATTTATGTTATTATCCAATAATAATATCTACTGTTTTTGTGCTTTGATTATACTATTGTTTGGACCATTTTCGTCATCTACTTATTTACTCTAATATTCTTGTCTGACCTTTTTCTATGCTTTTATTGAGCCGAAGGTCTTTCGGAAACAGCCGTCCTACATTGGTAGGAGTCAGGTCTGCGTACACTCTACCCTCCCCAGACCCCACGATGTGGGATTTCACTGGGTTGTTGTTGTTGTATTGTTTTGAGATCACGATGATATTTATTGTTTTGAGAGTACTTTGATGATAATTATTATTTTAATAGCACTTTGACGATATTTATTGATTTGAGACTACTTTGATGATAATTACTGCTTTGAGAGCACTTTGGTGATAGTTATTATTTTAGTATGTTTTACTTGAAAGGCCCGAGTTAGGGACTCGACCTGACTTTATCACATTCTAAAATGATTTAAACATCTTTCATCTTATTTATACATTTTTTAAATGATATATACATCTTTTAAATGATTTTCTTCCACTACTTTGCCGCGCAAGGGTGTATACCACGATTCATTGAGATTTGAGAATTTGAGCTCTTATTATGTATCCATTAATTTGATTGATCTTCTTGATGGATTGGTTGTGATAATTCATCCTCATTCATCATATATTATTGTTCATGGAAATCTGAGAAAGTTAGAAGTAATACTTTAGGAAAAGAAAATAAAACACTTTATAAAGTGAATGAGATATTGAAATAATGAGATATTTGATATATGGAGTGCGAGTCTTCCATGGGTCATTTTCTTGGAAGCTTTAGCTTGACAGAGTGTATATGGTGGCTATGCGAAGGCCTTTTCCCACTACATAACCATTTCCTCATTATTGCATTGCATTGCATTTGGTTGCCTTGTTTATCGGTGTAATTAACTTCCTTATTTGAGACGCTCTGTGTAGGATTACTTGTTTACATTACTTGTGTCATTGATATATACAAATGTGGCGGTGATGCCAATGTGGGAATTTTCTGTATGCAGGTAGAAGCATTTTATAATTTATTTTATATGTTTTGATATTCTACTGTACTTATTCGGTCTGACCTACTAAGGACAAGTGGATCGTACTCACCCCTACTTCTGTAACATTTTGTTGAATGCTTTTCAGTCAAGCTTCACCTTTCATTTTTGTCTTTATGTATATTTCAAAGGCAAGTGTTGAATTTTGAATTCGAATATTTTATTAGAATGATATTGAATGCTTATGATATCAGGTTTTGAAAATTCTTTTGTCAAGACCTGATTTCTCAAGTCATGAATGCACCTACTATCAACCCACCAATAGGTAAGACTAACCCCATAGTCCAGAACCATAGGCAACAGACCATCACAAGCAAAAGGAAAGAAACGAATAATGATAATATTATTAATAATAATAATAATAACAAAAGAAGAATGAGCATAATACGACAAGATAACCCTCAAGATCTGGTATCAGTCAGTAGTCGAGCTACTAAACTAAATAAGGAAGTACAAGGTTAACACATATACCATAATAGTAATAGTAATATAAACTATCTCCGAATACAAAATAAATACTAGTCCAAGTCCAACATAGAAGGAGATAGGCAACTCTGAACGCCAAAAGATTACCCAAGTCTCCAAAATGCAAGAGCTGCTCCGCACGAGGTCCAAATCTGTAGTGAAAACCCGTACTATGATCTGCAGGGTGACGAAGTGTAGTATGAGTACCAATAAGTGGCACTCAGTAGGCGTCCGCCAACTGAGCTCTAAAGATAAATCAAGTATAAAGAACATCTAAGCAAGGAGTATACATCATAAGCAAATATCAAGAATAATACAAAAGCTTGAAATAAGAAGCATCATATATAAGAAAGAGAGAAAAGCTAGGAAACAAGCAAGGAAAATAAGGACGTACCTAGTGGCACCCTCAATGAACTAAACACGACAACACACTATGAAGGGGGACAACTAAGTGATAACCTACTAACAGAAGTAAACACAAATATCACATTAAGGCACAAAGGTCCGTATCAACTAAATCTCTGCACAAAAAGGTTAGATAAATAAGAACAAGGGCAGTAACTACCTTCCAACAAGACACTACCCTTTATACTACCACAAGTTCACAAATAGTCAGATAATGCCTCCCGAGCCCTTGTGCGCCCGAGAGGTTCACTCATAAGTAGGTAAACCGACATGGCATCCCATACTACCTACAGGTACAAATAACTATGCTGGTGATAGGCAATGCATATATGAATGAAAATTGTGTAGTAAAATTAGTAGTACCATCAATGCCAAGTGGCTCATACCAAAATATATACACCTACTTCTATTCCCGACCAGGCATTAAGAACCATGTGCCTCTCTGGGATCGCCATGGGAGGCTTAGGAACACCCCTATATACCTTCCTGATCCCATTCCAGGTCTTATATCAATATAGATATGTATCCATCTGTATGTTCGGACATTAAAAATCTTCTCTATCGCAGTCACAGTAGATAAGTCAAATCAGTATAAAAAGGGTCAAGAACTCTCTCTGACCAAACAAATATCATAAAATGAGCGCATTCTCAATGCCTCAATCCAATATCTTAAAATGATCGCATCATCGATGCCTCCAATCCACTAAAAATAGTAGTAATAAAGGTAGTTGACCCCCAATCAAAAATCAGTATAAAATAGTTTGGATTCTAATCCAGTTTTCTCAAATCAATGCTAAGAACCAATGCATTCACTGGGGTTGACTAAATGCATGAGAAAAAAATGATCTAATGCAATGCATGCCATCAGTAGCACTCAAACAACATGCACAACCACATACAATAATGATGCCACAAGCATCGTACCCTATAAAGCATAGACACAGGACTAGTACATGCCAACCTCTAATAAAGGCCTAGGGCTCAAATCTATTGCTCTAAATCAACAATAAATCCCAAAAAAGGGACTCAACCCTAACTGGGGAATAAGGAGGAGGAAATGAGGAAACATGTACTCAGCTAGTCGATCAATACCTTCAGATCCAACTGGAATATAACCTCGAGATTACAAGCACATCTAGCTCCGCCAAACGGCAAACAAAACCATCGGGGAGTCTAGCTCTAAATCCAAAAAAGGGATCCTACTGTAATTCACAAGCCTAATTGGGTGAAATCCACTACACCAAAACTCCAAAATAGGTGCTATAGTAGAGAAGGACACTAAGTATCAAATATTCCTACCCACAATGGCTATATGACCTAAAGGTCATCCCAAACTCGATTCTAAGGCACAAATCCGCCAACCACCATAAACAAAATCAAACAATCCACCTAGAATATGTTAATCGAGGCCCAACTAAGGCACAATCAACAATCTTACCAACTAGATTGGATGTCTCATAAAGACACCCTAGCCTAAAGTTCATACCGGGACAAAGAAACAATTAATTAGGAATTGAGCCTAACCCATCACGTGCAATCCAAGCTACAATCTATTTATCCTAAACAATACCTCTTGAAGCTTAATCAAAAGAAAGGAGGTCGTAGCCTACATCAAAGCCAAACACGCGCTCCAAGTCAACTTCCCAATAGCTTTTCGCTCCAACAACTACTTCAATTGTGTCCACATTATCAAAATGTTGATCACCTCGTCAATACGGATGTTTTGACACTAAAATCATATTTTTCAAATATGGGCCCAAAATTAGGTAGAAAAGGGGATTGTGGGATCTATGATGCGAATCCCTAAAACAACTCCGTAAAAAGTTTCTAAACACATTATTGAGCCTGTACCCCAAAATGGGTCACAAATCGATGCTCAAAATAAGAGAAATATCACCATTAAAGCCCTAACAAAGCTTGGATAGCCCTTTGGGGAGGAATTTACCTAAAATCGATGCCTTGCACACTTCCCCTAACCCACCAACACGTAGCCACGACTTCCAAGAAACTAATGAACTTGAAATCGTCCAAATTAGAGCTCCCTAGCTCCTAAATTTAAAGAAAAAAAGATGGGGATCGGGCTGTTCGCATCTTGGTCCAGTGAAATGCTCTCCACAAATGCCGAGGAAAAGGTTCGTGAATGCGGAGGCTGAGATTTCCATGCTCCTCGAATGTGACAGATACCCTGCGAACACGAAGGCTAATGTCTTAGGCCTCTGCAAACATGACGCCATATTTGTGAACATGTAGAGAAAGGCTTTAGTGGCGCGAAAGCGAAGGGAAAAATGGGCCTACATCAGATTTGTTGAGACATCAAATTTTGGAAATAATCCAAAGCCTCCAACGCAGTGTTCAGGATTTGATCAAAATTCTGTGCGTGCAAATAGACTATGCTACCCCACCAAATTCGATATTCCAAAATCAACGGTGCAACCGAAATTTCCATCTGAGGTCGTCTCAATAGAAAATAAATCCCACAGCCAAGTTCCAAATTAAACCAAAATCCATAAAATTGCTCGGAATGAGACTGAAAGCCTCGAGGGATAAGCAAAAGGTGGTTCTTGACCAAACTCAACATTCTGAAGCTAATCGCACTGACAAAATTTCAATCCGAGTGTGTTCACTAAGAATGTTGACCAAAGTAAATCTTAGGAAAATTTTCAAAAACTAAAGCACCAAATGGTCTCGATCTCACACTGATTACCTCAATACTCATGCCGACCATACTAAAAGCTTAATTTTTCCATTCCGGAGATGATGGAACCATCAAAGTTCCATTCTGAGGTCTTCGTTATGGAGTTTTGACCGAAATCAACTATTCAATCTCTAGGAACTCCAAAATATGGAAATAGTCAGAAAACCCAAACGAACGAGCAGGCGACCAAACTTTCAGTTCCAGCAAGTCATAAATGACTCAGGGTCACAATAGGAAATAGCTAAATGCTGAAAAGATTGGAAAAAGATGAGAATGACCTTAAGGGTCATTACATCTTAGTTGTATCTTAGTTTTTTTTGTTTATGGCCTAACTTCATTCTAGAAGTCTCGTATGATAGTTTTTTCTTCTTTTCCAAAATATTTCAGACAATTCTTGATTACTAAGCTTCACCAAAATTGAGTTTGGGGTGTGTACAATCATGACCTTGATTTTTAAGTCGTTACAAGAATCAAGCTAGAAGGGGGTGTTTACCTCACAGTGTTGAAGATCTCTTCAATGGTTGTTGGATGTTATTGCTTTTAGAAAATATGAAAAATATCCTTTTTAAAGTCGAAAATCCCCATTTAAAGGCAACCAAAACTTACCCCAATTCATGACCTGATTTCCCCGGATAGCCTATGGTAAGATGATCATAACTTTTTACTTCAATGTCGGATTGATAAATGATTTATTGAGTTAGAAACTATACTCTTAAACCTTTGTTCTTATATGTAATAGGTCCTATTAGTTCTTATATATTGTGGGATATGCTCATTCTAAGTCAGGTCATAAACAAAATTATATCAAAACTTTCTTATAACAAAATTGCCACTTCAGATTTTTTTTATTCAAAGCTCCCTTTGGACTCTATCTTTCGTTTAAGAATTTCAAGTGACTTTATATAATTATTCCTTGGTATAACCACCTATTGACATTATTCTCCTGATATCTCAATGACTGTTGACGTGAAATATGATAAATCAGCTTGTCGAACAACTTGTTATTTTAAACATTACAAACTTATGGGGTTTTACAACTTACAAACTTGTAAAATGATTTATCCTATTAGTGTGTGGAAATTCTATCGAGTTGTTCTATAACTTTCTCATATATTTCAAGACATGATTCTTTTATCATTCATGCAATCATTGTTAATTTTTTCAAAACTGTATCACAAATATCATTAAACATGAAACTCAAAATTCTCAAATAAATTTGAGAATTAAATATAATTTATAATTATATAAGTGTCTTGGTTCGCTTCTACAAAAGCGGAGACAACTAAAAAGAGGACAAGAAAAGGATAGAGTACCCGAATATTTCATTAACTTAACAAAGGATGTGAAGGAGACTACTTTAAAGTACCAAGATACTTCTCTATCCTGGTTTTAAATTATACTCAAAGCTTTCTTGTTTGTTTTGTATGATTCTTTGTTATACAGGAGAAACAACTCTATTTTCCCTGTTTCTAGTTGGTCTTGAACAATAAAGAAGACCCTTTTACGAGTTAAAGAGAAGAAAAACAAATCTCCAAGAATTCACATTATCTTCAGACAAATTTATGTTGCACCAATATATTACTTAAACGTATTGAAAAGTCTTAGAATGGTTTGATCTTCATTTAGTTTGATCATTTTCGTATACAAAAGATCAAATGATTCTAAGATATTTTAATATGCTTAAGTAATATGTTAGTGCAATATGCCTTTATGTGAAGATATCGTGACTTATTGAATTGATCACTAGAGTGGATAATAGAACCTTCTAAAAGAGAATAGGTGATTAGCTCATATTTTTTATAAGTTGTACCAACACATTAGTTGCAATAACTAGTTTTATTTTTTTTCTAGCTTGATTTTTTTTTTTTTAACTCGGGTTCTATTTTGAAATATGATATATTATACAGATTTGAATATAAGGTTCTTCTAACAACTAAATGTTTTGAACACAACTTCGCCCTCAAATGCCTCGATCATCTTATAAGAATGGATGTGTGTCCTCATCAGATTTTTTCCTGGTATAATTTACATTACTTTGCATATCATATTTTGGATTATACTAATTCTGCTTTATTATTTATCTAGTAAAAAATACAATATGAGTGAAACTCGTAAAAAGTTTAGGCATAATTTCTTAATTATAGAGTAGAGTGTCTTACAATTGCACTACTAAAGTAGAATATATTGCTTTTTTCTTTATCAGGAAAATGCTTAAATTCTAATAGAGTTACTATTAAAACTTAAAGAGGGGGGGGGGGGGGGCAGGGGGAATTGAAATTCTTTCAAGTTGACTGCTCGAAGATGAGAATTGAGTACCCTGCAGGTTAGTAACACAAACAGTAAATAATGAGTGAAAATAAAAATTAGAGAGGCTGAAATTTTTATACTGATTTGGATCACCGGTGTGGTGCCTAGTCCAGTCCCCTTGAGTTACAAGGGTTCTTTGGAGATTTTTGGTGAACTTTGGTAGGACACAGTTGAGACTTTTGCACTTGTCCGTTATGCAAATCAGACTTCTTGACAAAACACAACCTCTACTCATATAACCCATGCTAGAGATAGTTATTTCTCTTTTATGTTACAATTATAGACTCAATTGAATACAAAGCTTTTGGAAAGATGAAAGAAAAGCAAAAGTACAATTTCAAGTGAAGCGCGTAACTATTTAGGTTAACGAGGAGGACTTTATATACAACCTTTGTGAGGTGGCCGTTAGCTCTAATAAAAGAAACCAGTAGAGTTTCATTCAATCAAGGATTTGTGATATTTCCTTGATTAAGTGTACATGTCCATATCAGTTATGTCTGTCTTTAGGTAGGACTCTACCTTATACAGAGTATTTCTATGATTGAGTAATTATCTGCAATCTTCCATATGTGTATGCAACAGTGATGATTCCTTCCTTTATTTCTCTTGATGATACTTCTTGGTATCTTCAAATTAATCTTCATTGCTTGATTTACGCTGGATCTTCCTATTGTCCATCTTCCTCTTCTTTTCCTTTTTGATTCCAGCAAATCATTGCTTCTAGATTTATCTTCTTTCCATTTCTAACTCCAGTGAATCAACCTTTTCTTATGAGGTATTGTTCCTACACCAGATATGGGTCATTAGTCAAAATCTCACATGTTAAAAATCTCCTCCTTTTTGATAATGACATTTTATCTATACAAGATTTATTTTTCAACTTCCCTGTTATTTTGAAATGTCTTTTATTTATGCTGTTCACCTCGTTTTTGTGCTCCCCTGTCTTGATTTCTTGTATAGGTACTATTTCCCCCCTTAGGCATAATCAAAAAGGAAAAACAAAGAATGCACAATAATATAATAGCAAACATTCAATTATAAATTAGTCTGGGAAAAAGTTAAGCAATCAGTGTGAGGGAAGAAAGAGCCCCAGTATGTCCAGAAGTAGAAGGGGACATATTCCCTAAAATATTGTCTGATAAAAAAATAACAAATGAGACATAGACCTAAGTTTAACGACTATCAAGAAAATACTTAAAACTGTGTTGAGAATGTTCCTGCAGAAAGAGTTATAAGAACGTTCAACCTTCTTGGAAAAGTTCCAGTAGAAATTTTGCATAGAAATAACCAACTCATTGTTGGAGGAGTCGGCTCTAGCTTTAAGCAATTCAACTTGCTTAATCAATCTGTTGATAGTCCTCACCCCATCTTTCTTCAGTGTCTCCATGGATAGTCGATGTTTCCCCACATCAGTGCTGGTGTCTTTGCTAACCTGCAGAATCTTCTCTATGGTTTCCTGCATGTGTGAATCTAAGGCAACCAGAAGAGTCTTAATATCCTGAGCTTCCTTGAGGAGAAGGGATGACGAATCAGCAGAGATTCGAGTAACTTTTGGAGCATCAATTCTTTCTTTAATAGTCTACTTTTCGTACCACTCTTTTTCGACAGGAGTATATCCCATGCTTAGGAAAGGTCCTAGATTCATAGGTGGAAGCTACCTCAAATTGTTTGTACTTGGAGAGATCCACTAGAGAGTCAACTATGATACGAGATATGAGTAGGCCATAGGGTAGACTAACAAAAAGATTTGGATCTTTAGCACTTTCAAGCATGTATTCCCAAATCCAGATAGTACAAGAAAAAACATCCTTGTTTGACATACTGCTAAGAGATCCTTTTCTGGGTATTAATGTTGTAGTAACGACATGGGCTAAGAAGCAATTTTCAAAACACATATACAAAGGACAAAAATTAGATAGATCCATATTTGGATCAACAACAACTATCTTTGCAGCTTCTAGAGTGACCTCAAAATATTAATGAAAAACACCATTCATGAACGGAATACTACAAGAAAATTCAGATTTAAACATATCCTTAAACAAAAATTCATTCACAGTAATTCTATTCACAAAAACTAGGATTTTCAGATCCCTAATATCTTTAGAGATACGAAGGTTCAAAAACTAGGATTTCCAGATCCCCAATATCTTTAGAGATACGAAGGTTTGCATAGAAAAGACATACAAGTTCCTTATAGTACTCAAGACCACATAGAGATGACTTTGAGTTCTAAATATAGAACTTACCAGACAATGAGATTCTTCTGGTTGTTCTAAGTTGATTACTCGTCCAGGTACCACATGTCTTTTCTTGAGAGTTTCATATTTCACCTTTTGATCAAGCTTGTCCTCTGGTCTAAAAGTAATAGATAAGTCAGAGCGTGTTTTATTGATCTCCTTTTTCATAGCAAATAAAGGTCTTTTTTGGAAGAGAGGGGTTTGACACAGAACTCTGCTTCAGAGGAGTCATGGTAGAATGAAAGAAAGTCGATTTCAAGAGAGACAAGGTTTTAAATGACATTCTTTAGAGAGTCCATTAATCTGGTGCGAGTCCTTTTGAAGTGAGGAACCAAGAGAGAGTGAGAGAGTTCTTTTAAAGAAGGAGAAGAGAGCTAATAGTTCTTTGAAGAAGGTCATGAAGAAGTGGTGGTTGAGTAAACAAAAGAAAGAAATCGAAGTGATAGGGATGTGAAGAGTTTTTGAAAAAGGAACAAATATCAAGAAAATCAATTAATGCATGGAGAAAAGTATGAACATGCTTAGTAATTTTTTTACACCGATATTAATTTGGAAAATAAATAATCCCAAAGATTTTTTTAAAGGAAACAAAATCTTTCCTCAAGCAGAGGTTTTGTAAAAATATCAGCAAGTTGATTTTTGGAATCAACAAATTCAAGTGTAAAATCTCAATTTTTAATGTGATCTCTAATAAAATGATGTTTAATATCTATATGATTAGCTCTAGAATGATGAATAATATATTTTGACATGCTAATAGCAATAGTATTGTCACAAAAAATAGGAACAACTTTATAACAAAGATCATAATCAAGTAATTAATGCATTTTCCATAATAGTTGAGTGCCACAACTTTCAAATGCTATATATTTGGATTCAGTAGTTGAAAGAGCCACTGAAATTTGTTTCTTGCTATTCCAAGAGATTAGATGTTATCCTAGTATTTGACAGGTTCTACTCATATATTTTTTTGTCTCTTTTATCACTTTCAAAATGAACATCTGAATATCCAATAAAATTAAAATTTGAAGAGTGAGGGTACCATAATCACATTACAAAAGTTCCTATTAGATAACGATCATTTTACATCAGTAAGATGAGATTTTTTTGGAGCGGATTGGCATTTGGCACATCTGCACACACTAAATATAATATCTGGATGACTTGTAGTTAAGTAAAATATGATACAATTATTCCATAATACAACTTTTTATTCATATCTTTTCTAGAGTTATCTGTTTCTAGAAATGTGGAGAGACTCATGGGAGTCCCAAAATCTTTGCCTTTCTCCATTCTGAATTTTTTAATAAGCTCCTTGTATACTTACCTTGATTGATAAATACTCCTTCAGCGGTTTTCTTGAGTTGAAAACAAAGAAAGAATGAGAGTTTTCCCATAAGACTCATTTCAAATTCTCCTTTCATAAGATTTATAAAATTCTCATACAAAGAGGTGTTGGAGCTTCAAAAAAATGTCATCCATGTATATTTGAACAACGAGAAGATTTCAGTCAAGTCTTTGAGTAAAAAGACTGGTGTCATTTTTTTCTCGTTGAAAATTACTTTTAAGTAGGAAAGTACTTAGCTGTTCATACCACGCTTTAGGCGCTTGTTTGAAAACATAAAGAGCTTTTGAGAGTTTAAATACATAGCCAGGACAAGATGGGTTTGTAAAACTAGGAGTCTGTTTGAAGAAAACTTCATCATTTATAAAACCATTTAGAAAGGCACTTTTTATATCCATTTGAAATAACTTGAATTTATTAAAGGATGTATATGCAAGAAGAATGCGAATGGATTCTAACCTTGCAATAGGAAAAAATATTTTATTGTAATCAATACCTTCTTGTTGTGACTAGTTTGGCCTTGTTCGTTAGTACTTTACTTCTTCATTAAGTTTGTTCTGAAAGACCCACTTGGTTCCAATTATTGAGCTGTTATTTGATCATTTAGTGAGAACCCATACTTGGTTTTCTTTCAAATTATTCTAGTTCTTCCTTCATAGCCTGAATCCATGATTCATCTTTCAATGTTTTGTTGATTCGTTTTGGCTCAATTTTCGAAATGAGAGCAATTGGTTCTTGACTTTTCAATGAAGCTCTAGTTTGCATTTTTAAGTAGGATCACCAATGATGAAATTATTTAGAAAACTTGAGTTGTGTATCCATTTTCTAGGAACATTTGTCTTTTCTATGATACTAGTTGGCTCATCTAATGTCATAGTTGACTTGGATGAAACAATTTTATCTGCAATTTTTGAAATATCAGTGAAAAAGGGAACTAGGGACATAGATTCTTCCTCGTGATCTACAACTTTTGAGACATGCATTCTTGGGTTAGATTCATCAAAAACAACATGTACATAGTCTTTGACACTAAGTGTTCATCTTTTAAGGATTCTGAATTCTCGACTAGAGGGAGAGTATTCAAGAAATATACCTTCATCACTTCTAGGGTGAAACTTATCCAAATTATTCTTACCATTGTTGTGGATGTCGCACTTTCTTCCAAAAGGATGAAAGTAACTAATATTGGGCTTCTTTTCCATCCATATCTCATAAGGGGTCTTTTTCAACATAGGCCTGATTAAGCACCTATTGAGAATGTGACAGGTAGTTCTTACAGATTCTTCCCTTAAATGATCAGGTAGACTTCGATTGAGTAGAAGTGTTTGGGCTGTATCTTGAACTGACCGATTCTTTCTCTCTAATACATCATTTTGTTGTGGAGATCGTAAAGATAAGAAATTTTGAGTAAACCCATTTTGATTGCAGAACTCCTCAAATGACTTGTTGTTCGTATTCTCCTTTGTGATCACTATGAATGGCGGAACTAAAATAACTTGCTTCTCTTTGAACTTTTCTACAAAATACTTCAAAATTAATAAAAGCTTCATGCATATGAGATAAGAAAATAACCCAAGTAAAATGAGAATAATCATCAACAATTACAAATGCGTATCTTTTACCAGCAAAACTCAATTATGAGAAAAGAAAGAGTTTTCATTATAACGCTAAGGTGGCCCGGAGCATTGATTTCCCATAACGAATAGGCTTTTTATTTCTCCGAACAAGTCCATATGTAGTAGTTGGAGTGACTTGGGATGTGCTCACAATATCTTTGACTTTAAAAGATGTTCTAGTTTGTTTACCAAGTTGATAAGCAGCGTAGATGGGATCCTTCTCAAATTTCAATTTAGTCTGTCCGAGAACCAATTTCAATCTTGAGAGTTTTTCAAGAGCATGCATGCTTGCATGTCCAAGTTTTCTATACCAAACCCAAGGATCACTAGATGATAAAGTGAAACACATAATTGTTGAAAAATCTACTTTGTTTAGCACATAGATGTTTTCCACTCGATCTCTAATAATTATAATATCCTTTTCTAAATTACTAATAATGCATTTTATAGCATTGAAGCAGACATCAAAACCTGCATCACATAGCTGACTAATGTTCAACAAATTATGCTTTAATCCATCAATGAGATATACTTCAATTAAGTCACATTAAAGAATTATGGATATTTTTCCGATTTCTGTGACTTCTCCTTTAGCATTTTCTCCAAACCTCACATAGCCTCCATCAATTTTTTCTACTTTGTTGAAATTTTCTTTCTTTTTAGTCATGTGGCTAGAATATCAACTATCAATTACCCATATTCTCTTTTTGTAGGTCCTCTTTATATGCTCTTACAAATACTTGTACTGGAAGATTGAGCCTTACAGTTAAATGATTTGTGTCCAAATTTTTCTCAAGTAAAACAGTTGGATTTGAAGGAAGATTTTGCACTATGAAAAGATGATTTTGGAGAAGAAATCTTAGAATACTTATTAGCTCGGATTGGGCTATGACTTTGAGTTTCTTAATACCATTTAAATGCATTTTTATTTTACTGAATTCTTCTACGAGTAAGTCAATTTCTACTTGACTTACTTCTACAAGAATATGCCATTACTACTTTTATTTAGCAACCCTATTATATTCATCAAATTTTTTTTGATGTTCATCAGTAATCAATAGTAGTTTCGGCCGGATCCTCCTCTGAGATGTCTTCATCACTCCAGGCTCCAAGGGACTTTGGCTTTCCATTTCTTTGAAAGTTTCTATTTTTTAGTTCAGGAAATTTTTCTTGATGTGTCCAGGTTTGCCACAATGATAACATATATCACCATTTATTTGATAGTAATTATTTCATGAACCCTACTATGGCCTTTGCCTTCTTTGTTTGAGCAGTTATCTGACATCTCAATTAATAAGAACCATTCCTTCGTTGTTAGACTCAACAATTTCTTTTTCAACTTCATGAGTTTTTGCATTAAAGGCAACAACTTTCATTTTCTCATCCTTGTTTTATCTATTTATATGGTTTTGTTCATATTCCATCAGATTTCCTCTAAGTTCATCATAGGTTATTTTTTGTAGATCACCATCTTCAAGAATTGCCTCTTTGGTTTTCCAAGATTTTAGAAGACTCTTGATGAGTATCTTTACTTCTACACTATTTGAGTAACCGTACCAAGAGATTTGAGTTCACAAATAATTTTTGTAAATCTGAAAAACCTGGTCTCCACATTCTCATCATCTGGCTTTTTGAACAGTTCACACTTGTTCACTAGAGAGCTGATTCGATCTTCTTTTACTTTGTTGATTCCTTTATATATGACTTGAAGTTTGTCCCACATATCTTTAGTGGTCTTGTATACTGAGATCTTATTGTATTCAGCTTCGCTAACTGCACCATATCGCAAACTTATAGCTCTAGCATTAGTTTGAATTATCACTTGTTGTTCCTTTGTTATATCAAAGGATTTCAAATCGATTCTTTTGCTAGAGGGTTCTTTTACAGAGATGACTGGTATGGATATTGGTTCCTTGTTTATCATAACCCATGCTTGAACGTCATTGGATTGAATGAAGATTCTAAATCTATTTTTCCATTGAGGGAAGTGTTGGACATTAAAGTAGGGAGGACGATTTGATGAGTGGCCATCTTGAAGAATTACACTCGGATCTAATAGTTAGCCATGGATTTTTTCTCAAGTGTGGTTAAGCACTATTAATGGAAAGACCTACTCTGATACCAATTGAAACTTAAGAGGGGAGGCAAATTAAAATTCTTTCAATTCAATTACTCGAAGATGACCCTACAGGTTAGTAGCACAAACAGTAAAAAATGTGTGAAAATAAAAATAAGAGAGAAAAATATTTTTATACTAGTTCGGACACCGTGTGGTGTCTAATCCAGTCCCCTTGGGTTATAAGGGGTTCCTATAGAACTTCTAGGTGAACTTTGATAGGAAACAATTGAGACTTTTGTACTTATCTGATATACAAATCAGACTTCTTGACACAACGCAACCTCTACTCATATAACCTATGTTAGAGATCGTTCTTTCTCTTTTCTGTTATAATTGTAGACTATATTGAATACAAAGCTTATAGAAAAATGAAAGAAAATCAAAACTACAAGTTCAAGTGAAGTGCATAACTATCTATCTTGACAAGAAGGAGTTTATATACAACCTTTGTGAGGTGGCACTTAGCTCTAATAGGATAACCCAAGGGTGTTTCATTCATCAAGGATTTTTTATGTTTTCTTGATAGAGTATATACGTCCATATCAAATATGCCCGTGTAGTCTTCTTTCTTCGTGATATCTTCTTTTTTTGGGTAGGACTCTGCCTTGTACAGAGTATTGCTCTGATTGAGTAATTATCCTCAATCTTTAATATGTGTATGCAACAGTGATGCTTCCTTTCTTTATTTGACTTTATGCAGATTGCTTGATATCTTGACATTGATCTTTATTTTTTTATTTACGCCAAATCTCCCTTCTATCCATTTTCCTTTTCTTTTCCTTTTTGATTCCAGCAAATCAGTGCTCCTAGATTTATCTTCTTTCCATTTTCGATTCTAGTGAATCAATTTTTCCTTGTGAGGCATCGTTCCTACATTAGATATGGGTTATTAGTCAAAGTATCATATGCTAACAACTATGTCAAGGAGCTGGAGAAAATTCTGAATTCATTTTTTTAGTGTATGGTCCACTGACTAGTTGGTGTGATATTATATTAAGATTGAATTAGTTGTATAATTATCTTTACTGCCTATTGATAAGTAATGTTATTGATGAAGTTTGTTCTTGAGAACATAGTCAAATCACCCCCCTCCCTCCATTACCTAATTATGAACTACACACTTATATATGTATGTATATAACCCTTAAGAACTCACACCCAATTTTATATTAAATAGTGATTTGCACGTGTCTGTCATGTAATATTTATTATATAAAGATAAAAAAAATTTTGTTGTTCAAAGATCATAGCATTAGCCACCTTTCTTAGTTTCCACATGGAAGTTGCACACACTCCCTCAAGTTCTTTCAATATAGCTATGACATTTTTCCACAGACCAAAATTTTTTATCAACTCTCTTCTACATGTATTTCAATTTAATCTTCAAAGATCCCCAATTTTCTTTCAATAATCACTCCCTCAGCCTCTCCATTTTTACACAATCTATTTCTTTTTCTATCTCAATTGATGAAATTTTCACCCAAAATGATTAAATGCCTAAAAGTTTCCTTTTTATCAAGTTAAGGGTTTAAGTTTTTAGCTGCAGTCAGATTAGTTCAGTAGGAATCTTGGAAATATGATCATGTATGATTTTTGCATAGTTCAATGTTCATTGTAGACCTTCCACCCCCAACCTTTTGTTTTAATCAATTTAGGTTTCAATCTTTTGCTGCAATAGGCTTGGTTGATTATTATTTTTAAAATCAAGATTGTGTATGATTTTGGTATAGTTCAATGTTCATGGTAGAATTGGTAGTCAAGGCTTTTTCAGATCTGGAATGATCTAAAAAGAAGCTAGAAGCAACATGACTTTTTTAATTTATATTTTTTTGAATATGAATCTCCTACTTAGAATATATTTGTGCTATAGAGAAAAAAATAGAGAAAGTACTAATGGTGGTTTAAGTGATAGTTGACGGTTCCATCAGTAATTGATGGGTTTGTTCTCACATGGTGAAGTAACAAAGGTTATGTCACGCCCCGAATCTATACCCTAGGCATGGACGACACTCATAAATCATCTATGGTTTGAAGTAAATCCTTTCTCTGTATGACAACTAATTGAAAAGCTAAATATATATGTGAAATCTTAAAGGGGTGAATATTTAAGATATTTTAATAAAACTCATTAAACAGTCTAAAATAAACTAAATATAATGATAAAATCAGAAGACTAAACTGACTCACTACTCTGTCTCTGAAGCCTCTAATAACTGAAGATAGATACCAGAACAAGATCCATGAATACCTCAAAATATCTAATTATTTACGTATATTGAATAAACATAACCAAAAGGAACCCTCCGAAATTAAGGAGGTCTCACCAATTTTTGATGAAAATAGGATCTCAATGGAGCACGTATTGATGATCCTGAGCACATGTATTTTCATAATAAAATGATGCATTATCGAATGACATCAATACATGGAGCGTAAGGTATGTAATAAACCTAAATGAAACAATAATTGAAAAAAAAAGGAAATTGAAAGTAACTTGACTTAAAGTAAAGCATACATGTACAGTGAAACATTTAAGGTTTTACAATGAGATGTGTAGCACTAGCAAAATACTAAAATAGTATATTTTACTTTCATGAGGAGTGTTTCTAACTGACAACCATCACTCTGAGCCTCCTGATGATACAACATATATTCCACATTGCTAGACCAATCCAATACCTTGCCATACTGAGGGACCACAAAACTGAACTTATGATTCCATCTAAAAGCCCTTATCAGGAGTTGGGTGAAGAGTCGCCCGAACCAACGACATAATCCTATATATGATGGTAGTGTAGTTTATGAAGTTGGAGTTAACTGAACTTGTATCAAAATTGATGTTCGATATACTCCGAAAAATCATACATTAATGCTCATAATAATATCTTTGTGATTAAATACTAAAAATATTTCTTTATAAGTATACTTAACTGAACTTAATTCTGAAACTAATTATGCTATCTTTTAAAAATAGCCATGCTTTTTATTGTAAAAATAATACACTTGGAGCGTTTAATGTTCCCTTAAAAATTCTTCTCAACTTATAACATAAAATGTTTGAGCTTATAGTGGTTTAGAAATCAATGCATAAAAATAGTTATGCAAGAGCTTTCAATAATTCTTAAGCATGAACAATAATTAAAAAATGCAGAAATACATGAAGCATTATAATTTCAATGATAAAAATCGGCATCCAATGATAAGGAATAACAGCCAGTTCAAAATTCAAGGAAACTTGGGTAAAAACCCTACATTTAAATCTTACTGACTTAATTTAGATGTAGAGCGTGAGAACGAACTTAGTTCAACACTATGAATGACCTTACATACCTAGAAGAACAAAGTTCTTGGAAAAACAAGAATAAGATGCTTGAACTCCTAAAATTCTCCTCTTGAATCTTGTTATAAATCTTGGGAGTGATTGTAAGAATAAATCGACATAATTAAACTTATGTGGACCTTTATTATGTGTACAATCATTGAATTTTAGGCTTAAAAGGGTGGAAAAATACTAAAATAACCTTCATTAAAAACTAGACAGAGTCGTTACATGGGACAACTACGGTCCGTAGAAACTTTTACAGGCCATAGAAGCCAATCATCGAAAGCAAGCTGTCTAGGATTTCTTAACTTGGGATCTATGAACCATTTTATGTTTCTTAAGAACTTGTATGGGTCATCATGTATGTCCACAACAATTTTTCTAAGATAGAGTTTCAGGACTTCATTCTGCAAGATAAGTCTATGGTCTTTAGTTACTTCTACGGGTAGTAGAAGTGACTCATGAAAATCAAAAGATTTACTTGGTTTCAAGGCCTTGTACGGTCCATAGAATGGTCTACAACTCATAAGTATGCTCTTCATGTACGCACAAATAATTCTAATTTTAGGAACTTCATCTATAGATCAAGTCTACAACTTGTAAAGGGACTTACAATCTGTAAACCTGGTCTGTAAATCTAAGACCTTTTTTCATGTTTATGAATTTCAACTTCACGAGTCCATCTACGGTCCGTGGTTTCTTTTCATAAATGATAACCATAAAAGTCAAAGTTTTGTAGAACTTATGTTTTTTTCTGGGCTTTTCTGATCTAATTTGCATTAGAATATTTTGGGGTGTCATAATATCTACCCCTTGGAATCATTTTCCCTTGAATGATAACCAAGCTAAGAAAATATACAAGGCACGAATCCCATATGGAAACTAAAATATTCAAACATATCAATACATAGTAAATTTGAGATAGGGAAAAGTGCATTACCTTCAATATCAACACTTGATGGAACGAATAGATAAGGGTATCTAGATTTCATATCCTCTTAGGCTTTCCATGTAGCATTTTCAACAAACTGATTTCTCCATAAAACTTTGACTTATGCAACCTCTTTTGTCATTAACTTTCAAACCTGCTGATTAAGTATTTGAACAATAATCTTTTCACAGGACAAGCAATCCTTCACACTAATACAATCTATGGGCATAGTGAGTGAATGATCACCTAAGCACTTCTTCAGCATAAATATAAGAAACACTGGATGGATCGCTGCTAACTATGATGATAGCTCTAACTCATAATATGTGTTTCCCTCTCTTAAAAATTCGGTAAGGATCGTATAATGGATTGAGCTTCCTTTTTTTATAAAATCTTATGACACCCTTCATGGCTGAAACCTTCAAGTTAACCCAATCATTTACCTTGAACTCTAAATCTCTCTACCTAACATCAGTGTAGGGCTTTTGTTGACTCTACATGGTTTTCAACCACTTTTAGATAATCTTGACCTTTTACATAGCCTAGTGAACCATGTCTGGACCTATCAACTCCGCTTCACCAACTTCAAACCAACCAATCAGAGACCTACACCTTCACTTATAAAGAGCCTCATAAGGAGTCATCTGAATACTTAGTAATAACTGTTATAATTCACAAATTCTATAAAAGAAAAATGGTCTTCCCAATTATCTTTGAAGTTAATAAGACAAAACCTCAACATGTCCTTTAGAATCTGAATTATATACTCTGCCTGACCATCTATTTGAGGATGAAAAGCAGTACTAAGGTTCATCTTTGAACCCAAACCTTTTTGAAATAACTTCCAAAATTGGACAGTGAACGGAGCACCCCAATCTGAAATAATGGAATTTGGAACTCCATGAAGTTGGACAATCTTGTGAATGTAAAATTTGGCATAGCTCTCAATTGAATCAATAGCCATTACCGGTAAGAAATAGGTTGATTTAGTCTACAATAAACCTAATTGAATCATGCTTCCTATGAGATCGAGATAAAAAATAATAAAATCTATGTTGGTCATCTCCTATTTCCAGTCTAGAAGTTCTATGTTCTATGACATGACACATGCCATTTGATGCTTAGCTTTTACTTGATGACTATTCCATAATTTAGAAATAAAGTATGCAATATCTCTCTTCATGCCATTCCACCAATAGACTTGTCTCAAGTCATTATATATCTTTTTGGAACCCAGATGAATTGAGTATCTTGAACTATGGGCATCTACCATGACCCTATCTTGTAGACCATAAATATTCATAACACACAATCCACCTTAGTACCTCAACACACCATCCCCCTTGTTAAAAAGTTATCACCTTCTTATTATGACCATTTCCTTTAATTGAAGTAGAATGGGTCTCTTGTATTGTTTTTCCTTCACTTCCACCACTAAAGATGATTCAGCCCCATTCTTAACAAGAATTAATCAAAGTCTAGGCAAACTCCTAATCGCACAATTCTATGCACTTTCTTAGTCAACTCTCTCTTTTATTCCTCTATATAAGTGGTACTACCAATAGACAACCTGCTAAGAGCATCAATAATGATATTAGCCTTACTTGGGTGGTAGAGAGTACTCATGTCATAGTTCTTAAATAGCTCAAGCCATCTTCTCTAACTAAAGTTTATCTCCTACTGACTGAAAACATAATGAAGGCTTTTATTTTAAGTGAACATATCCACATATATGCCATTGAGGTAATGATACCATATATTCAAACCAATTACAACTAACGCCAACTCAAGATCATGAGTCAGATAATTCCTCTCATGGATTTTAAGCTATTCAAAGGCATAAGCTATAACCTTACCTTTCTATATCAAAAAAATCCGACTCCAACTCTGGATGTATCACAATACACAAAGGAACTCTTTGTCCCTACGAAAAGGTCAAAACAAGAGCAATAATCAATTGAGTTTTCAATTCCTCAAATCTTTTCTCACAAACTTCAGACCATTGAAACATAGTCTTCTTCTTGGTCAACTTAATCAATGGCTATGAAGTGGATGAAAACCTTTCTATAAACCTTTTGTAATAAGCAACCAAACACAATAAACTTTTTATGTCAGTCGGAGATGTGTTTGGGCTAGTTATTCACCACCTCTAGTTTCTAAGAGTCAACTTGGATACCTTGACCGGAAACAACGTGTCTTACGAATACCATAGACTTAAGACAAAACTTACAATTTGAGAACATAGAAAACAAGTCATGTTCCTTTAGAGTTTAGAGGACTATTTTGAGATGACTCTTATGATCCTCCTTGCTTAATGAGTAAATCAAGATGTCATTAATGATCATGATCAAAAACATATAGAAATACTACTTAAATACTCTATTCATGAGATCCATAGAGGACGCATGAGCATTAGTCAAACCAAAGGACATAACATGAAACTCATAATCACCATAACAGATCCTAAATGTGGACTTCAAGATATCAAACTCTCTTAATTTCAACTAATGATAGTCGGATCTGAGGTCTATCTTGAAGAAACATGTGGCACCCTGAAGTTTTTTGAACAAGTCATTGATTCTAGGAGGAGGAAACTATCACACCCCGAGTCTACACTCTAGGTGTGAAGGCACTCAAAAACCATTGTTGTTTCCCAAGCAAATCCTTGGTCTGACTGACTACTAAGTGGAAGACTTAACTCATTAGAAATAGAATCATAGGGGTGAGCATTTAAAATACATTAAAGTAAATCATACATCTCTAAAATAAGTTTCTGAATAAATATGAAATACTGTTTAAAATAGGTTCTGAAAAGGTTTAACCAACCTAACTCTATCTCTATCTATGAATCCTCTAAAACTCATAGGGTAGGTATCGGGACAGGCCCACGCTACCTTAAAAATACTACTAAAATAAGGAATGACTAAGCTTAAAAGAGTTCCTCTGGAAGCAAGGAGGTCTCACAAAAAGCCGGATGAATGTGATCTTCAATGATGCGCCTGTTGAGGAGCTTTAACACTTGTATCTACATCATGAAATGATGCAGCGTCGGAAAACATCCATACATTAAATATGCGGTACGTTAAATGGATAAAAGGAAACATACTCACTGAATACTAATATAACTTAACTCAAATTAATCATGCAAATATGAAATTAAGTCAATACTTTGTAAATATGAATAAGTGAATGCATCTTAATATAAAAATAATGTTTTCTCTTTTTGGGAGTTTCTCTAACCGACAACCATCACTATGAGCATCTTGATGGTACAACATATTGCTCTCATTACCTGAGTCATCCAATACCTTGAAAGAGTAAGGGACACAAACTCAACTCATGGATCTATATAAACATCCGTATTAGGGACCAAAGTGAGGAGTCGCCCAAACCAACAATACGATCCTATCCTACGCTACCTACAAAGTTTATGGGTTTGAATTGTCTAAAATCTTATTCAAACCGGTGCTCAATACTACTCTAAAAAATCATGCAACAACGCTCATATAATAAGGCGAGTGAAAATAGTCAAATTAATATCTCATTTAATCTCATTGGACTTTTACTCAGTTTAACTCAACTCTTCTAAACTGACTACACTCTCTTTGAAATATTATACTTTTCTATCTTGGTAAATATATTAAAATATACCTTTTGTTTCTCAACTCAGCCTCTAGATAAATGAATGCATAATTTTTCTAACTCATTTAGACTTGATAAGAATCATGCATAACCATAGTAATGTAAAGCTTTGAAACATAACTTCAGTAATGTAAAGCTTTGCAGCTCAAGTGATATAACCTGCTCAAAACTCCTTTCTCAATTAAGATATGAAAATACTTTATTCTTTAACTCAAAACTATGCATAGTGAAAAAACTTTATAAATACTCAATTAGATTTCATGTGAATGTAAATATAAACAACAATTCAAGAACTCAAAATATGGGAATAATTTCAATAGATTTGGATATACAGAGAACTCAATGACAAATAACATAACTACTCAGAACTTAATATAACATGATTAAACTCAAACTCAAACTCATACCTGATTGAACAAAAATGCAGGGTGCGAGGATGAACTTAGTAATGCTACGATTAGCCTTACATACCTTGACGACTGATGTTCTTGGTGAAACTTGAAGAACATAAAGACTACACTTTGAACCCTAGATTTTTCTCCTCTCCAAACATTACTCTAAATCTTCTAATTTTTAATGAGGGAAAAAGGTACGTAGGATACTGTTAAGACTTATTTTAGTCCCAAAATATTAGGATTTTGGTTTGGAAAAGGTGGGAAAAGACCAAATTACTCCTAGTTGAAACAGTCTCAGGGTCGTCTATGGGTCATCCTACGAATCATAGACCTTGCGATGGGTTGTACAAGTTGATCGTAGGAACATTAGGGTCTCCTGATAGTTGGGGTCTACAGATACTTCTACGGGTCATAGACCTTGGCTTATAGGACTTGGTGCACATTCCAGTAACTACTAGAATTGTGATATTGGGTCTTCGAGCCCCTTCTATGGGTAATTGACCCTTTGACATATTGTGGAATAGGCTTGTGAAACTGAGCATAAGGTCTGGTTTTATGAGCTACTCTACGTGTCATGACCCAACCCCGTGGGCCACGACTAGGGTCCGACCTGGACCCCCGTTTACATAACTGTCGACTACAGTCATATTGGACTATGTATAATTGTGATACTGCTCACAAAAACCTCAATGGGTTAAAACTTTTTCATGTTCATATAGCCTCCTAGATATAGGAACCAAACACGTGAACCCAGTAGGTGATAAAATATTCATACACGTGTGGCCTCTTTTATTTGCATCATGTCATGAAAGGGGAAAGCTAGTCAAGAAGGCTACCACAACATAATAGCTTTTACAACATATCCCATAGGCATAACCAAAATAAACTCTAAAAAAACCCACACACATATGTCTACAAACCTCTAGGAATAGGAACGACAACATATGGCGGGATAGGGCCTTCGCCGTACCCCTGCATAAACGAATATATACATCGCAGGAGCAGTACTCAAAAGCTAGGCTCTAAAACAGTAAATTACTTCCAATATAGCTGAGCGAAAATCCTAAGCTGGCGGATCTCCGAAATGAACATCTGTACCTGCGAGCATGAAACGCAGCCCCCCGAAGAAAGGGGGTCAGTACGATATATGTACTGAGTATATAAGCACAACATAACTGAGATAACAACTGAACTAGGGATGCAGCAAATCAAGTATAACATTTAATAGGGTACTGTGCCTGCACCTCACAAAATAAAATCATGTATACCATTATCACATACCGTATCTGGCCCGCGCGGGGACTCGATGTTACAAACATATCATCTATCATGCTAGGTATATATATGCCATTAACACTGTGGGATGTACAGCCCGATCCATGTATATAGAAAGTACATGCTGAGGAACGACGGCCTGATCCATGTATCATATAATAATGCCGAGGAACAATGGCTAGATCCGTATATCATATAACAATGCCGACGTACGACGGCCCGATCCATATAATGCATAATAATGCTGAGGTACGATGGCCCGATCTGTATAATGCATAATATTGCCGAGGTACAATGGCCCGATTCGTATAATGCATAATATTTCCGAGGTACAATGGCCCGATCCGTATAATGCATAATCTGTCGTGGAATGTACGACCCGATCCTTACATAGCAAAATGTGCCGAGGTACGTTCGTCCTGATCCATATATATCATAATGCATATACGTGTACGTAAAACTCTGTAAAATATCAAACATCCCACATATATTATCCTAAAGCATGTTTAAGAGCCCCTTGATATACGAGCTTACACATCCCAAAACTATTCAACCTATAAGAGGCTTAAGGGTCGTAGTTCAACTACTTCAAGGTCCTTATTATTCAAAAGTGGGTAAAAGTCATAAGTTACATCCAGAATCTATAAATGGGGCTATATCCAAATCCATGTCGTATAGAACCTTTAGTCTAGTCTTTCTCGAAGCAGGAAAAAAGACAAGCTTTACATGCACCACTTCCTATCACATGGAAGACTTGAAAAGTAATGACTCAACTTGTTATAGGAGTTCTAATCAGTAGGAAGTGAACAAGAGTCTTAACTCACCCTCAGAGTTTTAATAGTGGAATAACTTCAAACTTCATATACATAATACTTACATCTAAGTCGTGCCAAAGGAGAGGAGGAATAACTTTACATACACTACTTCTCAGTATATAGAATACTTGAGGAATGGAAGCTTAACTACTTTAAGAGTCTTAACATTCAATTGTGAACACGAATTATGAATCATGAATCATGTTCAGAGCTCATGAATAGAGTTACCCCAAGCTTCATACAAATATCACTTGTCACTTAGATCTAACACATGCCCAAAAGAAAGAACAGATAGGCTCTACATATTTATACCAAAACATGCCAAAAGAAGGAATAACTTTACATACATTGTCTTAATTATTCCTTATCCTGCTTGCCTCGCCTTCCTTTGAACCTATTCAACATGAAAGTAGTATGAATATCAACCCCTTTTACTTTCCATCACCCTAGGTTACATCTTAGTATTAATAGAATCTATTTCCTTAGTCGTTTCCCCGACTAGTTCTGTTATTCGCTAAGGCGTCGACGAAAATTGGGCAACACCTCCCCTATAATGTACCCTATCCAAATTTACAATTAGGTCCCTAAGACCTACATCCAACCAACCACAACAACCTTCAGCAATTCACTCCAACAATATACAACATAAACTCCGAATGACTTATTCAAAAATATGGTAGGACAATAGGGCGTCTAGCCTTTATTTTGTAACGCCTTTCATTATACACAACGAGGGGTTGTGTGGATGCAACCAGCAGCATCCACACCCATTTTAGAACTAATTTAGGCCCTGAAACAATACATTACATCCCTGCAGCACCAACTTACAAGAACGACACTTCATTTCGACGACAATTCACTTCTAGCGACTCCAATTTAGTTTATTTCGGGCGTCAAACATATTTATCATATTTTCACATTTCCAGCGACTTACATAACGTATAATACCCTATATAACAACACTATAAACTCCAATTTAAAAGGAAAGGCCTTACCTTACGTTAAACTTGTCAAACTCGCCAAAACTATCCAAAATGTGAAATCTGGACAGCCCACTGTCTTATATTGTCTCTTAGTTTCGGAGGGGTAATTGAGGGAAACAGGATTTGTGGCCTCAATTAAAGTTATAGAAATGTGTATCAAGGTCTCAAAAAAGTTTGAATTACCCCTACAACAATATTTTACGAAAATATATGACAAAAATACTCACAGCTGTCCGCGTAGGATTTCCAAAACACAATCTGGGCAGCAGCTCCCCCATGCTTCACCACCATTTTTAGAGTAGAGAAAACCAAAAATGGTTCGTAGAGTCTAAATACAAGTTATATACCTATGAAATATCTTTCTAAAACATCTTGAATCACTTAAAATGAAGCCTTACACAAGGAGTTATACTCGTTTTACTAACAGTAGTTTAATTCAAAAACGGGTTTGTTCCCTAGCGTTTTCTCTTTAAGCTTCTCTTAGTTTTCCAAGTGTAGAACTGAAAGTATGGTTCTGTAGGCATCGTAATATAAACATATACCCCTCCACGTAGTTGAGGAACACCGTAGATAACTAATTAACGGAGGAGAAGTGAACAACTCACCTTTAATTCTTCTAAACCATGGCTGCCTCCTTCCCTTGTTCTTCTCCACGTTTTCTCTCTATGTTTTGGGCTGATTTTGGATAAATAATGACTTAAGAGTCATTAGAATACATATATGTGGTTCCTTAGGAAGTGCCACGTGTTAACCCCTAAGGGTGACACGTGTCAAGCCCTTATTGGGCCACGAATCCATACCTAGCCTCCAAGGCTGCCATGTGGTGGTGTGGGACCCACCTCAAGTAGGTGTGTCACCTACTTGGTCAGAGTAGGTGCATCACCTACTTAGTCAAAGTAGGTGCATCACCTGCTTGCTTCCGAGTAGGTACTACGCCTCCTTCTGCCTCTCCTGTGAATTCGTAATCTCATCTTACTTTAGGAGCACATGTAATCCTTACTACGTAAGCTCAACATGTACTCTAGTGGATTAGTTATGTAAGTCATCCAAGTTGGTAGTTTATGTAAGTAAGTCGAGTCCTACGACTCATTTCTCGGCCTCCAATTCATTTCAAATCCTTATAGACCTATTTCCAACCTTCACTCTCAAGGGGCTTCACGTCCTCCCTTCCTTAGAGTTATTTAATCATGTTATAGATAATCTGGGTCACGGGACATCATTCAAGAAGCTTAAGAAGACGTTCCGAAGCATAAAGGTACGGGGTATAACATCCTTCCCCCATTTAGAACATTCGTCCTCGAATGTAAACCAAAAACTTCCTCCGAACCTTATACCGATTATATGGAGAGGTCCTCTATCTCGTTGCCATAACATATACTTTCATCGAGTAATCAATATCAGAGTTTGAAAGGTTAGGATTACTTGTAAGCATAGGGAACACGTGATATTTCTTTTTTATTACTTCTTTCCAGTTTCTTTACCACACATCATATTGCACCCTTTACACGAACATGTGTAGGAGCTTAAAATAGCCTGAAAGGTGCTTTAGCATCACCATACTAGTCTGTACGTAAACCTGTATCGTTTCTTACTTCCTTCCTCTACTTACCCTTGAGTTTCCTTATATTCCAGTATAGGAGAGATCTCTCATCCTTTCCTTATTTTGCTACTTGTACACCACAATATTAGTAGTCAGTAACTTTGTTACCAACATCTTTCCTTCAGTCGAGTATAGCCTGGCTATTCCTTACAATATGCTTAAGTTCTCATCGTAATTCTCTTGTTGTATTCATCCCCTTTGTATGCACCTATTCTTTGATGTCATACTATTCAAGTCATTTCTAATTTTCCAATACGGATGATTCTTTTCCAACATATTCGATATACTGCACCATATTTATGCCTTCCTTTATATCTTTCATACCTTTGGTTGCCTAGGTACGATAACTTAACACAATCATAAGGTGCTAATCCAGTCTAATTATGGGTACTTGAGTCATGTAGCAATTTATTTGAAGCCACTTTCCATTTGTTTTGATCAACAACTAGCTAGGGCTTATAGTCGTTTCCAATTCTCAAATAGGCAGTACTTACCTTCCGACGCTCGGTGTCCCAAGCTTTGTCATAGTCCTAGCCTTATCCCAGTGGGTATCACTTGTCCCTTTAATGAATTCACAATGCGCTAGTTGTTTTGCAAAGCTACATCCCCTATCTCAAGGGTCTTATCATCTTTCATGATGGAGTTACGTATCCACAATACTTCTTTATATCAACAATGCCATGCATGGCCAACGTGTATATATACATGCATATCATCTCATATGATAGCCACACAGGGCTTCCTAGGGGGGTCACCCATCCCAATATTACTCTTGCCCAAGCACGCTTAACTTCGGAGTTCTAATGGGATCCGGTACCTTAGTGCTGGTATGATCGCACCCTCCCCCATGGGGCGCATATCTATCGAAGAAGACGATAACCCAGCAGCCGATCTAGTAGGCTAAGCTGCACCGCCCAAGTTACCCTTATATTCTTATTACACGGACCACATCCTATCTTTAGCCACTTCCTCACAAGGCTTTACTCATTTTCATAACTATCCTTATTATATTCACATCATATCCTGTTCGCATTCTACCCCATAGTATAACACTTCTTAACCTTTTTCACGATTCTTACTGTGGGTTACTTACCATTCTTAGTTAGTCTTATCCTTAATATATCGTTCTGTCCAGAACTACCAGTCTTTCCTAAATCATTTTCCTTTTATTTCAAGGAAAATTAAGGCAGAGTTTTCTCTGTATATCTTACTATCTCAACACCTGCACACAGAAAATGCCAACAAGGCCTCACAGGGGCAATACGCATAAAGATACATATATACGTATCATATCACGTCATATCGCAGCCTCACAGGGTGCCCAATATTAACAATAGTATAAACTGATGGACTTACCTCGTATGTCCAACTCGAACTGCACATGTTTAGACTTTCCGTCTACTTTTCCTTTCAATTTTCAACTTTACATGTCAACCGTAATTCAATACCTTACCTGGCACCTATCATTCGTGCCTTTCCTTACCTGCGTGCTTTGTGACTTCTAATATCGTCAGTCACTTTCTACTTTCGATATTGTCCTTCTGCTGAAATCATAAGTTAGTATGAGGAATTTCATTCCCTATAACTCAGTTCTATCACACAATCTTAGATATGAAAGAAAGGTAACATCCTAAATGTCCTGTAGCCTCCTGTTTATAGATGGGGTGCACAATACACCGATAAACAAGACTCTACTAGACACGGTCTGTAGACACTCCAAGGATGAACTGCTCTGATACCACTTTTTTCACGACCCAACCCCGTGGGCCGCGACTGGGGTCCGACTTGGACCCCTGTTTACGTAACTATCGACTACAGTCAAATTGGACTATGTATAACGTGATACTGCTCACAAAACCTCAATGGGTTAAAACTTTTTCATGTTCATATAGCCTCCTAGATATAAGAACCAAATAAATGAACCAGTGAGTGATAAAATATTCATACACGTGTGGCCTCTTTTATTTGCATCATGTCATGAAAGAGAAAAGCCAGCCGAGAAGGCTGCCACAACATAATAGCTTTTACAACATATCACATAGGCATAACCAAAATAAACTCCAAAAAAACCCACACACATATGTCTACAGACCTCTAAGAATAGGAATGACAACATATGGCGGGACAGGGCCCCCACCGTACCCCTGCATAAACGAATATATACATCGTAGGAGCAGTACTCAAAAGCTAGGCTCTGAAACAGTGAAGCACTTCCAACATAGCTGAGTGGAAATCCTAAGCTGGCGGATCTCCGAAATTAACATCTATACCTGCGGGCATGAAACGCAGCCCCTCGAAGAAAGGAGGGTCAGTACGGTATATGTACTGAGTATATAAGCACAACATAACTGAGATAACAACTGAACTAGGGATGCAGCAAACCAAGTATAACATTTAATAGGGTACTGTGCCTGCACCTTACAAAATAAAGTCATGTACACCATTATCATATACCGTATCTGGCCTACGCGGGGACTTGGTGTTACAAACACATCATCTATCATGCTAGGTATATATATGCCATTAACGCTGTGGGATGTACAGCCCGATCCATGTATTTAGAAAGTATATGCCGAGGAACGACGGCCCAATCCATGTATCATATAATAATGTTGAGGAACAATGGCTAGATCCGTATGTCGTATAACAATGCCGACGTACGATGGCCTGATCCATATAATGCATAATAATGCCGAGGTACGATGGCCCAATCCGTATAATACATAATCTGTTGTGGAATGTACAACCTGATCCTTACATAGCAAAATGTGCCGAGGTACGTTCGGCCCGATCCATATATATCATAATGCATATACGTGTACCTAAAACTCTATAAAATATCAAACATCCCACATATATCATCCTAAAGCATGTTTAAGAGCCCCTAGATATATGAGCTTACACATCCCAACACTATTCAACCTATAGGAGGCTTAAGGCTCGTAGTTCAACTACTTCAAGGTCCTTATCTTTCAAAAGAGGGTACAAGTCATGAGTTACATCCAGAATCTATAAATGGGGCTATATCCAAATCCATGTCCTATAAAACCTTTAGTCTAGTCTTTCTCGAAGTAGGAAAAGACAAGCTTTACATGCACCACTTCTTATCACATGGAAGACTTGAAAAGTAATGACTCAACTTGTTACACGAGTTTTAATCAGTAGGAAGTGAACAAGAGTCTTAACTCACCCCTAGAGTTTTAATAGTGGAATAACTTCAAACTTCATATACATAATACTTACATCTAAGTCGTTCCAAAGGAGAGGAGGAATAACTTTACATACACTACTTCTCAATATATAGAATACTTGAGGAATGGAAGCTTAACTACTTTAAGAGTCTTAACATTCAATTGTGAACACGAATTATGAATCATGAATCATGTTCAGAGCTCATGAATAGAGTTAACCCAAGCTTCATACAAATATCACTTGTCACTTAGATCTAACACATGCCCAAAAGAAAGAACAGATAGGCTCTACATATTTATACCAAAACATGCCAAAAGAATGAATAGCTTTACATACCTTGTATGAATTATTCCTTATCCTGCTTGCCTCGCCTTCCTTTGAACCTATTCAACATGAAAGTAGTATGAATATCAACCCCTTTTACTTTCCATCACCCTAGGTTACATCTTAGTATTAATGGAATCTATTTCCTTAGTCGTTTCCCCGACTTGTTCTGTTATTCGCTAAGGCGTCGACGAAAATTGGGCAGCACCTCCCCTATAATGTACCCTATCCAAATTTCCAATTAGGTCCCTAAGACCTATAGCCAACCAACCAAAACAACCTTCAGCAATTCACTCCAACAATATACAACATAAACTCCAAACGACTTATTCAAAAGTATGGTAGGACAATAGGGCGTCTAGCCTTTATTTTGTAACGCCTTTCATTATACACAACGAGGGGTCATGTGGCTGCAACCAGCAGCATCCACACCCATTTTAGAACGAATTTAGGCCCTGCAAAAATACATTACATCCCTGCAGCACCAACTTACAAGAACGACACTTCATTTCGACGACAATTCACTTCTAGCGACTCCAATTTAGTTTATTTCGGGCGTCAAACATATTTATCATATTTTCACATTTCCAGCCACTTACACAACGTATAATACCCTATATAACAACACCATAAACTCAAATTTAAAATGAAAGGCCTTACCTTATGTTAAACTTGTCAAACTCACCAAAACTATCCAAAACGTGAAATCTGGACAGCCCACTGTCTTATATTGTCTCTTAGTTTTGGAGGGGTAATTGAGGGAAACAGGATTTGTGGCCTCAATTAAAGTTATAGACATGTGTATCAAGGTCGCAAAAAAGTTTGAATTACCCCTACAACAATTTTGTACGAAAATATATGACCAAAATAATCACAGCTGTCCGCGTAGGATTTCCAAAACACAATCTGGGCAGCAGCTCCCCCATGCTTCACCACCATTTTTAGAGCAGAGAAAAGCAAACATGGGTTGTAGACTCTAAATGAAAGTTATATCCCTATGAAATATATTTCCAAAACATCTTGAATCACTTAAAACGAAGCCTTACACAAGTAGTTATACTCGTTTTACTAACAACAGTTTAATTCAAAAATGGGTCTGTTCCCTAGCGTTTTCTCTTTAAGCTTCTCTCAGTTTTCCAAGTGTAGAACTGAAAATATGGTTCCATAGGCATCGTAATATACACATATACCCCTCCACGTAGTTGAGGAACACCGTAGATAACTAATTGACGGAGGAGAAGTGAAGAACTCACCTTTAATTCTTCTAAACCATGGCTGCCTCCTTCCCTTCTTCTTCTCCATGTTTTCTCTCTATGTTTTGGGCTGATTTTTGATAAATAATGACTTAAGAGTCATTAGCATACATATATGTGGTTCCTTAGGAAGTGCCATGTGTCACCCCTATGGGTGACACGTGTCAAGCCCTTATTAGGCCACGAAGGCTGTCATATGGCGGTATGGGACCCACCTCAAGTAGTTGTGTCACCTCCTTGGTCCAAGTAGGTGCATCACCTACTTAGTCAAAGTAGGTGCATCACCTGCTTCCTTCCAAGTAGGTGCTATGCCTCTTTCCGCCTCTTCCGTGGATTCGTAATCTCGTCTTACTTTAGGAGCCCATATAATCCTTGCTACGTAAGCTCAACATATACTCCAGTGGCTTAGTTATGTAAGTCGTCCAAGTTGGTATCTTATGTAAGTAAGTCGAGTCCTACGACTCATTTCTCGGCCTCCAATTCATTTCAAATCCTTATAGACCTATTTCCAACCTTCACTCTCAAAGGGCGTCACGTCCTCCCTTCCTTAGAGTTATTTAATCATGTTATAGATAATCTGGGTCACGGGACATCTTTCAAGAAGCTTAAGAAGATGTTTCGAAGCATAAAGGTACAGGGTATAACACTACGGATGCTTTCTATGGTCTGTAGAAACTTTTACGGGTTGTAGAAGAGTCTCAACAAAACTCAAAATTTCCATAAGCATAAGAGTGACCTACAAACCTTGCCTACAACCCGTACCTCGTTCTATGACCCATAAGGTATTGGTCGTGGGTCACAGGTTCTAAGGGTCTTGCTCAGTTTCTTCGAATATATTCTAAGGGTTTTAAGCTAGGATTCCTTGGGGTGTTACATAAACTTATTGTTTATAGTGACCTTGTTTAATTGGTGATAGTCAATACATATTCTAACAAAATTATCTTTCTTTTGCACGAACAGGATAGGAGCACCCCAATGAGAGACACTCAATTGGTTTAAATCCTTGCTAAAGAGATTTTTCAACTGTTCTTTTAACTCTTTCATCTCGGATGGAGCTATTCTATATGGCAGAATAGAGATGGATTGAGTATCGGGAAGGACATCTATCCCAAAGACTATATCCCTATCGAGAGGGACTCTAGGAAGGTCATCGGGGAAGACTTTTGGAAATATATTCACAACTTGTACTGATTGAAGGGATGGTCTCTCAACACTAGAGTCTTTAACTCGAACTATGTGATAGATACACCCCTTGGAAACTAACTACCTACCTTAAGGTATGAGATGAAATCACCCATAGAAAATAGGGACTACCCTTCCATTCTAAGATTGGCTTATTTGGAAACTAAAATTTGTCTACTCGAGTTTGACAATCAGTTAAGGTATAACAAGCATGAAGACAATCCATTCTATGATAATATCAAAATCTACCATATTGAACTAGACTAAGTCAACTATGGTGTCTTTATGATAGATTGATATCGTGCAATCTCGATAGACTTTCTTGGTAAAACTAGACTCACTATAATCAGTACAAATATTAAAATGCTCTAGAAGGTATTCAGAATTTATCCTAAACTTCATAGCTATAATAAGGAGTCATAAAATACAAATTTGCACCAAGATCAAGTAACATATAAACATCAAGTGAGAAAACATTTAGCATACCAGTGATAATGTTTTGCGAGTTCTCCTAATCCTGGTGACTAGACATAGCATATAGATGGTTTGATCCTCCACCTATCCCTAAAGTAGCACCTCTTTGGGTGACCCTGCCTGATGGAGCCGATGATGAAGACTCGCCTTATTGCCCCCATAATCTTATTTCTACATCAGACAATCTCTTAGAAAGTGACCCATTTGTCAATACTTGTAGAAACTACTAGGGTCATCAGGATACTCCCTGAAATAGGGCATGCCACACTTACCACAAGGTAGGTTTTGAGAAAATCCTTGAGCCACACTACCTTGTGATTGAGAGCCCTGAGCTTTGAAATTCTGACTTCCATAAAATTTATGATCATTTCTATTACCCGATATAGTTGCACTTATAAATGATGCTTCATATCAAGATAACCTTTTCTGGAAGAAAGACCTATTGTGATTGCCACTCTTCTATTGTGTGGGCTTATGTCTTATCGACTTTGCCCTTTTGTTCTGATGCTATTTCATATTACTCTTCCTGTGTTCCTAACCTGTTGTGCATACATCATATGCCTAGAGATGTCCATTTTGTAAATAAGAAGTGTCGCATAACATTCCTTCTTCACATGTTTTCCCAATCCAGAGACAAACTCTCTCATCCTTGATAACATATCTAGAACCATCTATAGAGCATATTAAGATAACTGGATGAATTTAAGAATGTTTTCTTTCAAAGTCAACCCTTCATATTTCAACTTCACAATCTCTTCTACCTTCGCTCTGTAATACCCCAAAATATTTTAACTTAGATCAGTCAAAAAAGCCCTGAGAAAACATTCGGTTTATTCATCTAATGACTTTTACGAGTATCATCTATGACCCATAGAAACTTTTATGGACCGTACGAGGGAATCATAGGTCACCTTAAATTTAATAAAATTTTAAGGCTATCATAACTCTTCTATAGATCTCTTTACAATCTGTAGAATTCCAACGGATCGTAGGTAGTGTCCATAGGGAAGAACCTAAGACCCACTCTCAAACCCATCCCATGAACTATTTCATGTGACCCATAGAAGGGACTCATAGACCCAATCTTGCAATTGCAATAACTACTATAAAGTGTAACAAACTTTCACGACCAGGGTATACGACCTGTAGAATGGTCTGCAGACCCAAACCTACAACCCGAAGACCTAATCCTTGCAAATTCTAGTAAGCTCCAAATTATGTACCAATTTCTACAAGAGGGATCCTATAGCCCAAATAAGTTTCTATGGACCGTAGGAGGTAACCATACATGACTAGCCAGTTTTTTAGTAAGGTGTATTTTCATCATTTATTGCCCTTTTCAAGTAAAAACCTTGATGTTTAAGGACTAAGTTAAGACCTTTATCAACACCCTATGATTCTTTTTCCCTCATTAATTCTTAAAAGACTTATAGCAAGGATTGGTGAGGAGAAAGAGCTAGGATTTAAGCGTATTCATAGAGTTCTTTGAGTTTCACCAAGAACGTTATTCTTTTAGGTATGTAAGGCTAATCATAACATTAGACTAAGTTCGTCCTCGCACCCTGCATCTCAATTACGTCAATAAAAAGTTCAAGCTTGTGTTTAATCATATGATATTGAGTTTTCAAATGAGTTATGATTACTTTTGTTGCATTCTATGTATAATTAGTGATATTGTGATTATTCTCATAATTTGAATACTTGAATTTATTGGTCATTCTTACATTCACATAAACCCTAGTTGAGTGTCTACATTGCTTCTCACAATGTATTGTTTAGAGTTAAAAATGATGTATTTTATTCTCTTGATTAAAATAAGAGCTTTGAGGAGACATCAGCATCCCAAACACATTATATTACTTGAATGTACAGAGTTTTACATTAAGGATTTTATGCATGATTTTCAATTTCTAAACGAGTAGTCCCAAATGCTATTGATATTTTGAGAATCAGATTTAGGGAACACGAGTAGTCCCAATTGCATATTGATTTTCTTTTTTAAACAGAAATCATAAAGAGTTGAGAAGAGTTTGATCTAATGAAAAAAAGTCCATTGAGACTAAATGAGATGTATTTTGAGAATCTTACTTATCCCATTATATGAGCATTATTATATTATTTTGGGAGTAGGATTGAGCACCGACTTGGGTAAGATTTTGGATAGCTCAAATCCCATAAACTACATAGCTAGTGTAGGATTGGATCATACTGTTGGTTTGGGCAACTCCTCATTTCAGTCCCTAATATGGACTTTTATATGGATCAATGAGTTAAGTTTGTATCCCTTATTCTGGCAAGGCAAAATATGGCTCTAGCAACATGAGAAGTATGTTGTATCATCATGAGGATCATAGTGATGGTTGTCAGTTAGAGAAACTCCCAAATAAAAGAAAATATTATTTTATTTTTAGTTACATTTATCATTCTACTTTATTGTAAACCTATGAGGTTTTACATTACACTTGCATGCTTTACTTTTAGTCAGTTACTTTGAGTATTCATGTCATTTGGTATTTAGTGAGTATGTTTCACTTCATCTATTTTATATACCATGCATTCCATGTACAGATGTCTTTCGGTGCTGCATCATGTTGTGATGCAGGTACAGCTGTTAGAGATCCTCTACAGTTGCATCATTGAAGATCATATTTTCTCCAGTTTTTTGTGATATCTTCATTCTTCTGGAGGAACTATATTTAGTTTCTTACTTATTATTGTTAGTTCTTTTGAGGCAGCCGTGGGCTTTTCCCGGTACATATCTATAGTATTTAGACGCTTCATAAACACAGTAGAGGTTTAATTCAGTATTTTAGAGATTATGTTTTAAGAATTCTTTTTTATATATATGTGACGCCCCAAGTCTACACCCTCAGTATGGCCGATACTCATAAAACATTGTTGGTTGCCGAGAAAATCTAACTCATATGGGCATACAAAAGGATAAAGTAATACTTCTAAAAATAAGTCTCAAGTACTCTAAATAGAATAAAGTTGTTTAAAAATATCAACTATGAAAATAAAACTGAAATGATCCCATACTTTCTCTATATCTATGAAGCCTCTAACTAACTTTAGATAGGTTTCGGGACAGGCCCATGGTTACCTCAAATGGCTAATAAATAAATAACTAAAGAGTTCCTCCAATTACTAGGAGGTCTCATCAAAAGATGGATGACGAGTGATCTTCAATTATGCACCTGTTGAGGATCTTTAACACCTTTATCTGCATCATAAAAGGATACAGAGTTGGAAGAAATCATTACATGGAAAGTATGGTATGTAAAATAGATGAAAGGAAACATATTCAAAGAAGATTAGGCTAAATGAATGTTGAAGTAACTAAACTCTATAATTATGAAACAAGTCAATGCTTTACAAGATATAAGTAAGTGAATGCAACTCAATATAAATAAGGTTTTACTCTTTGGGGAGTTTATCTAACCCCATCACTATGAGCCTCGTGATTATACAATGAACTGATATCATTGACACAACCATCAAATACCACGCTAGATAAAGGGACGCTAACTCATCTAATGTATCCAATAAAAGTTCGTATCAAGAAATAAAGTGAGGAGTTTGCCGAACCAATGACATAAACTTATCCTTTGCTGACTACATAGTATATGGGGTTTGAGTTATCTTAACTCTCGATGCTCAATACTACTCCCAAAATCATATATTATTCCCATATACTCTGGTGAGTGAAAATACTTAAAATATACCTCATTTAGTCATACTCGACTTTACTCAATTTAACATAACTCTTTTCAACTCACTACATTCTTTTTAAAATAGTTATACTCCTCAAACACAACGAATGAATTAAAATATAGCTTTTGGGAAAGGATGACTTTACCCCTCATTAAAACTGTGTTGGGTTGCCTACGGGGTGTTCTATGGACTGTAAAAGACCAATAGTAGGATCTGGGTATGAAAACTTGGACCTACTAGAATTTTTGAAGTTGGGTCTATGACCCTCCTATGGGTTGTAGACCCCTCAATGAGTCAGTAAAGTCACTCGTGGAATTGAATCGAGGAAATTAGGCTTTGGATCTACAGAACCCTCTACGGGGCTGTAGACCATATGATGAACCGTAAGACTTGCTCGTGGAATTTGTTGCATATTCTAGTAGCTACTAGAATGTGAAATTGGGTCTATGAGGTACCTGTATGAGTCGTAGACTTTTATACAACTCATACAAGGACTCGTGAAAAAGGGTCTTCAAACTGTGCTTGGGGACCTCTTCCACATATATCTCCTATGGTCTGTAGAAACTTCTACAAGCTGTAGAAGCCATTCATAGGAAAGATATTAACAAAATAAATTCTCACTAAGGGTGGAAGGATCTTTGAGTCCTACCTATGACCCATAGCTCTTCCTACAGTCCGTACGTACTGCTCATGGGTCATTGATCTGAGGGAAAATTCTAACTTTTCTCTAGATCCTTCTAAGGGGTCTATGCTAGGAATCTTTGGTGTCTTACAATATCTCCACCTTGGGATCAGTCATCCTTGAATGATGACCAAGCTAAGAATTTACTCACCGTGTGAGCCCAATGCAAGAATTAAATACTAAACACTCAAAGGAAACTAAATTTAAGATGGGGAAAAGGAATATTACCTTCGACATCACCACTAGGAGGGATGAGTAGGTAAGGGTACTTGGCTTTCATATCCTCTTCGGCTTCCTATGTATCCTCTTTAAAAAAATGATTCCTCTATAAAACTTTGACTGAACCGACCTCTTTGGTTCTCAAATTGAGTTCCCCTATCTATCTTTCACACTAATATTTTCTGTAGTAACAGTGAGTGAAGGATCTCCCAATTACTTCTTAAGAATTGAAATATAAAACATTGGAATAACGACTGCTAACTTTAATGGTAGCTCCAACTCATAATCTACATTGTCAACTCTCTTAATAATCTAGTAAGGACCAATGTAATAGGATTAAGCTTCCCTTTCTTTCCAAATCTCATAATACCTTTCATGGATGAAAAATTTAAGTATACTCAATCATTCACCTAAAAATCTAAGTCTCTTCACCTAACATCAATGTAGGAATTTTGATGACACTGCATGGGTTTCAACCTCTACTGAATGATTTTCACCTTCTCCATAGTTTGATGAATCAAGTTTGGCTCTATCAACTCAGTTTCACCAACTTCGAACCAACCAATTGGTAATCTACTTCTCCTTTCATAAAGAGCCTCATAAGAGGTCATCTGAAAACTTTATAAGAGGCAAGGTATAATACCAAATACCTTTGAAATCAATAACACAAGTTCTCAACATATACTAAGAGTTTGGATCGTACACTCTACTTGACTATCTATTTTAGGATGAAAAGCTTTACTAAGATGTACCTTTAAACCCAAACCTTTCTAAAACAACTTTCAAAACTGAGCAGTGAATTGAACACCTCTGCCTGAGATGATAGATAGGGGAACTCAACGTAGTAGGAATATCCCAAGAATGTACAATCTAGAATAATCCTCAGTTGAATCTATAGTCTTAACAGCAAGAAGTGGGCTGATTTGGTCAATATATCCATAATCACCCAAATCGATTCATGCTACCTGCAAGATCACAGTAAGACTGTATTGAAGTCCATATTTATCATCTATTATTTCTACTTTGGAAGCTCAATATTCTGGGCCACACCATATGGACTTTGGTGTTCGACCTTGACTAGTTGACAATTCAAGCACACAGAAACAAAGTTTGTTATAGCTCTCTTTATGCCATTCTACCAATAGACTTCCCTCAAGTCATGGTAAAGCTTTGTGGAACTTGGATGAATTAAATTCTACCAAAGGCCTTTGCTATGATTTTGTCTCAAAGACCATCAGAACTCGAAAACACAAACTACTCTATTATCTCAATACACCACATCTCCCTTTGGAAAAATCCTTCACTTTATGTTTATGAACATCCTCTTTCAACTATAGTAGAATAGGGTCTTTGTCTTGTTTTTCCTGCACTTCCACCACTAGTGAAGACTCGGCCCTATTTTGAACAACAATACCATCTTCATCTAAGTTTAGAAGATGACTCCCAAATGTGCAAGTCTATGCACTTCTTTAGCCAACTCCTTCTTTTTTCCCTTAACATGAGTAGTATTCCCATGGAGAACCTGCTAAGAGCATCATCAACAACATTAGCTTTTCCTGGATGGTAAAGGATTTACATGTCATAATCCTTAAGAATTTCAAGTCATCTCCTCTGCCTTAGGTTGATTTCTTTTTGACTAGCAACATATTGAATACTATTACGGTCGGTGAACACATCCACATGCATTGCATATAGATAGTGATACCATATCTTTAAAGCAAATTCTACCACTGCCTACTCGAGATCAAGAGTCGAATAATTCATCTGATGGATCTTAAGCTTCCTAGAAGAATAAGCTTTGACTTTACCTCTCTACCTCAATACACAACCCCATCTAACTCTGAATGCATCATAGTAAATAAGAAAGCCATTTGTACTCTAGGATAGGGACTATACCAGAGTAGTGGTCAGTCTAATTTTCAACTTTTGAAAACTTTTCTCAAAAGCATCGGACCATTTGAACTTAGTCTTGTTCTAAGTCAACTTAGTCAATGGAGATTATATGGATGACAATCCCTCTAAAAATCTTCTGTAATAAGAAGCCAAACCAAAGAAACTTCTTATGTCTATTAGGGATGTGGGTCTGGGCCAGTTCATTACTGCCTCGATTATTTGTAAGTCAGCTCAGATACCTTCACCAAAAACAATATGGCCTAAGAATTCCACAGGTGCAAGAAAAAACTCTTACTTAGAAAATTTGAAATACAACTCCCTGTCCTTGAGTGTTTGGAGAACAATCCTAAGATGGTTTTCATAGTCCTCCTCATTTTGTAGATTAGATCAAAATTTCATCGATGAACATAATAATAAACATATCCAGATACTGCTAAAACACTATGTTTATGAGATCCATGAATGCTTTAGGAGTGTTAGTCAAACCAAATGACATGACAAGAAACTCATAATGACCATATAGAATTCTGAAGGTTGTCTTTAGAATGTCACTTTCTCTCACTTATAACTGATGATAGCTTAATTTGAGATCTATCTTTGTGAAACAAGTGGCACCCTAAAGTTGGTCAAATAAGTCATCAATTCTGGGAAAAGGATACTTATTCTTTATAATAACCTAGTTCAAATGATGGTAGTCAATGTGTATCCTAAGGGAACTATTTTTTTCAGCAAAAATAGGATAGGAGCGCCTAAAGGAGAGATATTTAGCCTATAAATCCCTTATAAAGAATATCTTTCAAATGCTTTTTCAACTCTTTAAACTAGGCTGGAGCTATTATATATGGTGGAATAGAGATAGGCTGAGTATCGAGAAGAAAATCTAATCTGAAGTCTATATCCCTGTTTGGAGGGACTCCAGGTAACTCAAGGAAACTCATCTAGGACTAGAACTAAATGAAGGGATGGCATCTCCACACTTTTATCTCTATCCTGGATAATGTGGTAGATACACCCCTTAGAAACTAACTTTATGACCTTAAGGTATGAGATGAAACAACCTTTAGGAACTGTTGGACTACGCTTTAACTCTATAACTAGCTAATTTAAACACTAAAATCTAACAACTTGAGTTATACAATCAACTAAGGCATAACAAACATGAAACCAGTCCATACCTAGAATGGCAGCAAAATCCACCATGTCCAACTCAACTAAGTCAACTGTGGTGTCTTTTTTATAGATAAAAATTATACAACCTCGATAGTCTCTTAGCTAAGATTGAATCACCATTAGGAGTAGAAAGACTGAAGGGCAATAAAATATATTTGGGATGAATCCCAAACTCTACAGCTACATATGAAGTCACATAAGACAAAGTTGCACCTAGATCAAGTAAGCCATATACATCATAAGATAGGATTTTAAGCATACCGGTCATGGTGTCTGGTGAGTTCTCTTGGACTTTATGGATAGACATAGCATACAGATGGTTTGAACCTCCGCCTGCCTTGAAGTAGTACATCTCTAGCAAGCTCTACAAGATGGTACAACTGAAGAAGGTTGGGCCTTTTTTACCCCATTACCTTGCCTGTCAGACGAACAATCTCTCAGGTAGTAACCCATGCGGCCACACTTATAACAGCTACTAGTGCCATAAAGACACTCTCGTACTACAACCTATACTTACCACAAGGCAGCTTATGTGAAGAACCTTGGGCTACACTTCCTTGGTACTAAGAGCCTTGAACTCTAAAGTTTTAATTACTGTAAGTTCTCTGGCCATTCTTATTATTTGAGGCTGGTGCACTTGTTGATGATGCTTCATAGCCTGAAGACCTTCTCTAAAAGAATGACCTATTTTCATTACCACTCTTTTGGTAATAACCATTCTTACTGTCCTATAGTTTCATAGTCGTTCTTACTATGCTACATGTGGATCCACTATCTAGGCCATAAAGTCAATCCTACACGTAGCATGAGACTTAAGATTGCTACTAGGATTCCTTTGGGTAACTAACTGCGTTACCAGACCGAACGCCACCTAGAATTTATCTCGCTAATTAGTCAATATTCCAATGGAAACTAATAAAAATATGATCATAACATAATAGGAAAAATAGTAATTGCCTATCAATCCATCTTTAAAACATGTTATGAGTATCTCATTAACTTAGTGATTCATAAGAATCCATAACTTCGGTAAGAATTATACTTATCACTATCTTTAACATGACTATGCGAGAATCGGACTTATCGCACCATAATAACTTCTTTGATCTTAACTTTGATCATCATCATAAAATCCTAAATATAAACTTTAAATCATGAAAGCTTTTTTTAAGCATCATTGAACTCATGATCAATTGATGAAAATTGTCGTTAACTTCATAATCATAACTTGAAATTAGCCTTATTCATGGGCATTCACACTTCAACTTAAAATCATGCAATTTATGTGAAAACATGCTTATAATAATTTGATAATATCTAAAAATAGAATTAAATCATCCCAATGCAATTAATCAAAACTAGGGTTCATAATTCAATTGAAATTGAAAGAAACTTTGAGAAAACCTTAGAAGTTCATGGGTGAAAAGGCCCATGAATCAATTCCCACATACCTTGATTGATTTCACTTAGAATTCAAGAAGAAACCTAGAGGAAATCTGGAACCCTAGCTTGAGCTTGAAGAGAAAACCTTGAGAGACTTTACTCTTGCCTTAGAGAATTTTTTGGGGAATGAATTAAATGGGGGGGGGGGAGATTTAAAGAATTTAACATATATAAGCTTCGAACTTGGCTATGAAAGTGTCTAGGTTCATTGAACCAAAATTTGGAAAAGACATAATTACCGCTCATTAACTTTGGATTTTTGACCTATGAGACCCTTTTTATTGGTTGTAGACGTATTGATGAGTCCTCAAAATGAATCATCCTGCAGGTCTAAAAATTACCTTATTTTTGAGTCTCTGATGTTTTAGAAAGGGTCATTATTATGACTCATCAACTCATCAATGGGTCGTAGACTTTGTTCATCCTGCAGGTCCCAAAACCTGCAATTTTGAGAGACTCAGGTCTTTGGTTAGAGATGTTTCTATGACTCGTAATAATTCCTATGAGTCATCCAATCAAGTTATAGACTTGACCTTGAGGGACGTCTAAGACTTGGCTTATAATGTTGTCTTACGACTTGTTTCTATAGGTCGTCTGAGGGGCTATCATTTATCAACTTGGGTCATAGGACCCTCCCCTGAGGTTGTACATGATAAACTATAAAGACTACCTCTACGACTTGTTTCTACAGGCTGTAGAAACCTCTACGGCTCATAGAGGAGTTCGTAAACTTATGTCCAGTCAAAATTTTGAATATTTCTTTTGGGTTCTAATTCTTCAACTTCTGGGGTCTTACAATATCTCCTAATTGGGATCATTCATCCTCGAATAAGATTAAATTATCTTAAGAAGGACATGGAAAAAGGACTAGCAACCCAATCATGAACATAATGACACCACAAAATGCATGGAACATGAAAACTTCAACTTAACATAAAATCATGACTTAAAAATCAACTTTTCATGAACATGCATGCATATGAATGACATAGGAGGAACTGAATAAGTAAGATCTCAACTCACTTGAATAAGAAAAACTTACTACTTTAGGCTTTAGTAGGCAAAGAGTGCGGGTATCATTTCATCATATATGCCTCTGCTTCCTAAGTAGCACTTTCTACTTGTTTATTCCTCCATAACACGTTGACGGATGCAACCTCTTTGTTCCTTAACCTCTTAACTTGTTGGTCAAAGATTTCAAGTGGAACCTCTTCAACACTCACATCTTTCAATGGAACTATGGAGTTTGGATCACCCACAAGCTTCCTCAACATAGATACATAAAACACTGGGTGAACCATAGCTAACTCAAGTGGCAAATCTAACTCATAAGCCACCTGTCTAACATGTCGCAGTATCTTATAAGGCCCAACGTATCTAGTAATTGACTTCCCTTTCTTGCCGAAATGCATTACACTCTTTATAGGTGAAACCTTCAAATAGACCCAATTATCAACCTCAAATTCAAGGTCTTTTTTCCAACATCGGAATAGGACTTTTGATGACTTTGAGCCATCTTCAACCTCTACCTTATAAATCTCGCCTTCTCAATAGAATCATAACCAAATCTGAACCAATCAAGGACATCTCACCTACTTCAAACCAACCCACCGGGGACCAACATCTTATCCTATACAATGATTCAAAATGAGCCATTTGGATATTAGAGTGATAACTATTATTGAAGGGAAACTCAATCAATGGTAAATGTTTGTTAACTCCTTTTAAAATAAATAACCCATGCCTTGAAAATAACTTCTAAAGTTTGGATAGTTCTTTTGGCTTAACCGTTGATTTCAGGATGGAAAGCGGTACTTAACTTAATGTTTGTACGAAGTCCCTTTTGGAACGACTTCCAAAAGTGTGAATTGAATTATGTACCTCAATTTGTTATAATGGACAAGGGTACATCATGAAGTCTTATAGACTTACGAACATATAACTTAGCATAGTCTTCAGCACCATAGAAAGTCTGAACCGGTAGAAAATGAGCCAATTTACTCATTTGATTTACAACAATCCAAATGGAATAATGTTGTTTCTTCATAAGAGGCAAAACCATTACAAAGTCCATAATCACATCTTCCCACTTCAAAGTAGAAATTTTAATATCTTGGGCTAAATCTCCCAGTATTTGATGCTCAACTTTAACTTGTTGGCAATTTGAACACTTTGCCATAAATTCTGCTATATCCTTTTTCATGCCATCCACCAATACACTACTCTTAAATTATGATACATCTTGATGGAAATTAGATGAATCAAATATCGAGAGCTATGAGCCTCATTCAATATCAACTCTTTTAACCCATCAACGTTAGGTACACACAACCGATCTTGATAATGAAGCATACCATCTCCCCCTTAGGAGAGAACCTCAATGGATTTTTCGGCAATCGACTTCTTCAACTCAACCTACATCAGATCATGGCCTTGTTTTGCCTTAATATTCGCCAAAAGAGGCTATTCCAAACAATTATGAACAAGAATACCTCCATCATTGGACTCAACTAACTGCACACCTAAATGTGCCAATCTATGAGAAATTTTGATCAATTCCATCTTACCTTCCTCAACATGTGCAACACTACTCATGGTCAATCTACTTAGTACATCTGCAACCACATTATCTTTTCCTGGATGGGACAACTCACTCATGTAATTTCCTTCAACAATTCAAGCCATCTCCTTTGCCGAAGGTTCAAGTCTTTTTGCTTAAACACATATTGTAAACTCTTAGGTTGTATAATTTTATTCATGTACTTTAACTTGCTTAGAGGCATAGGCTATGCCTTTACTATGTTGCATCACAATATACCACGAAACCATCGGACCCTTCTGGTATAGTCAAAATAAGAGCGATAGTATGGCAATCTTTCAACTTTTGAAAACTCTTTTCAAAAGCTTCCAACAATTGAAACTTTATCTTCTCTTGATTCAACTTAGTCAAAGGTGACAAGATCAATGAAAATACTTCAACAAATCTCATATAGTATCCGACTAGACCAAAGAAAAATCTAATATCTAAAGGAAATAATGGTCTAGGCCACTTCTTAACCACCTCAATTTTCTTAGGATCAACCATAATCCCTTCATCAGACATAATATGACCATGAAAAGCTACCTCCCTTAACCAAAACTCACATTTGCCAAACTTGGCAAATAATTGATTGTCTTTTAAGTTTGCAACACAATCCTCAAGTGATTAGCATTCTCTTCCTCATTCCGAGAGTAAACAAATATATCATTAATAAATAAAAGGTTTTCCTTCTAACTTTTTCTCTTTGCATTACTGAATCGTGCCTTCATAAAGAGCCTATGCAAGAAAGAATGCAAATAGGAATATTGATTAGGAGCAACAAGATCCACAAGCTCCTAATGATCCCTTAGTCAAACAAGTCTTTCAAGTTGAATTTATAGCAGCTTTTCAAGTACTTTCCCAAGATGTGGTGGCACAATCAAACCATAAGATGGTTGTTCCCGTGAACCAAAATATGGATTCGATGACTACTAGGGTGAGTGACTTCATAAGGATGAACCCTTTGGATTTTAATAGGTCTATGTTGGATGAAGATCCCTATGAGGTCATTAAAGGGGTTCATAATATTGTCAATATCATGGAGGTTAGTTTAGTGGAAAAGGAGGATTTTGATGCATATCAATTGAAAGGTGTGGCTCAAATTTGGTTCAATAAATAAATGGGAGAAAGAGCTAGGATTAGGTTCCCTTAGATTGGAAGAGTTCAAGGCTGCTTTTCTTTATCGTTTCTCCTCCCTTGAGTTAAGGGAGGCCAAAATTCAAGATTTCATTAACTTGAAGCAAGGTAACATGAGTTTGAGGTAGTATGCCTTGAATTTCACATAATAGTCTAAATATACTCCATTTATGGTTGCCAACTCCAAAGCTCGAATGAGCAAGTTTGTTTCAGGTGTTTCAAATTTGGTCGTCAAAGTGTGTAGAACCGCAATGTTCATTAAAGATATGGACATATAAAGGTTGATGACTCATGCCAAGCAAAGTAAAGAGGAAAATCTCAAGGAGAAGGCTAGGGAGTTCAAGAGGGAAAGGACCGATAGTGGTGACTTTTAACATTCGAGGTCCAGTAATGGTGGCCGTTCTCAGTTTTGCTAAAAGTTCTTCGAACAAAATTCTTGTAGTAATCTAGATCCAAAATTTGACAAGGATAGGGTGTCTAACCCTATGCCTCAAAAAAGTGCTCCGAGTGGTCAGACTTTCCCCATATGTAGGAAGTGAGGAAATATGGGAAAAACCACCGATTAGATGGTTTGGCATGTTCTGATGCTTGTTTCTGTTATGCTAAGTTGGGTCATAGAATGAGAGATTATACCTCAAGTGCTGATAAAGGTAGAGGTGATCGTCCTTAGACTCAAACAACTAGTTCTGATAGTTCGGCTTAATAGGGTTCTATATTAGGTTCTATTGGTGGTCATCGTTAGAAAAAATTCTATGTTCTTCAGACTTGACAGGACTTAGAGCATTTTCCCGATATGGTCACTGACATATTACGAGTCCTTCAGTTTGATGTTTATGCTTTGTTATAACTGCTTGTCTAAGTGGGTCTATAGAAATTGTCTGGTCTCAATTTTTCAAAAATCCACCTCAGTTGATCTTGTGAAGCTTGACATGACCGATTTTTATGTTATTCTTGGTATGGATAGGCTTTATGTATGTTATGACTCTATTGATTGTTGAACTTGAGTAGTTATGTTTAAATTTCCTAATAGAGTGGAAGGGTAGTAATTTCTGTGTTTAAGGATCAATTCATCTCGTGCCTTAAATCTCGAAAATGGATTTCTAAATGTTTTATCTCTCATTTTATAATGGTTAGGGATACTAATTCTGAAGCTCCTATTCTTGACTTAGTTTTGGTTGTGAATGAATTTTCCAAAATGTTTCCCAATTATCTTCCAGATATTCCTCTTGAAAGGAAAATAGACTTTTGTATTGATCTTGTCCCTGATACCCAGCCTATTTCTATCCCTCCTTATAAAATGGCTCCGATAGAACTTAAGGAGTTGAAGAACAAACTAAAGGACTTCTTGGATAAGGGATTTATTATACCGAGTATCTCTCCATTAGGTGCTCTGATTCTCTTTGTTAGAAATAAAGATGGTTCTCTCTCTATATATGTATTAAACAATGTCACAATCAAGAACAAGTATCCCATCCCAAGGATTGATGACTTGTTCGACCAACTTCATAGTGCAAGTTATTTCTCAAAGATTGATCTTTGATTGGGTTATCATCAGCTTAGAGTGACAGAATGTGACATTTTGAAGACAGCCTTCAGAACACGATATGGTCACTTTGAATTTTTAGCTATCTCTTTTAGAAAAACAAATGCTCCTGAAACTTTTATGGATTTGATGAAAAGGGTGTTCAAGCAATATTTGGATATGTTCTTCAATATGTTCATTGATGATATATTTATCTATTCTCGGAGTTAGGAGGAGCATGCCGATTATTTGAGGATTGTCATGAAAATTTTAAAAGATGTCAATTATTTTCTAAGTTTAGAAAGTATTGGTTTTTGTTTAGGTAGGTAGCGTTCGTTATCCATATTTTATTCGATGATGGTATTCAAGTCGATCCTAAGAAAACTGAAGTAGTTAACAATTGGCCTAGACTTCTTTTTCCTTTAGATATTTGGAGTTTCTTCAATTTAGCCATTATTATAAATGATTTAGGGAAAGACTTTCCTTTATTTCTTCGCCTTTGACTATGTTGACTCAAAAGACGGTGAAATTTAAATCGTCTAAAGGATGTGAGAAGAGTTTCTAAGAATGAAAGGTTGACTCATTTCGGCCCCAGTTTTGACTTTAACAGAAGGATCCGATGGTTTTGTTGTGTATTGTGATTCTGTGAGAATTGGTCTTGGTTATGTGTTGATGAAAAATTATAAGGTTATATCCTACGTTTCTAGGAAACAGGTGCATGAACATTTGAAGATTTGGAGACACTATCTCTATGGTTGTCCACATTTATATTTTCACCAATCATAAGAATTTCCAATATGTGTTCTACCAAAAGGATTTGAACCTTCAACCAAGGAGATGGCTTTACTTGTTGAAGGATTACCACATAAGTGTTTTGTACCATCCGAGAAAGGAAAATATTGTAGTCAATACTCTTAGTAGGTTGTCCAAGGTTAGTGTGGCTCATATTAAGGATGAGAAGAAGGAGTTAGTTTGGGATATGAATAAACTTTCCCTTTTGGGTGTTCGCTTGGTTGTTTCCGAGGATGGTGGTATGGTTATTCAAAATTGTTTAGAATCATCCTTTGTGTCAGATTTAAAGGCAAAGAAAGATAATGATCTAGTTTTGGGTTGAGTTGAAGAATGAGATTTCCCAAAAATCTATTGAGGTTTTCTCCCAAAGGGGAGATGGTGTACTCCGTTATCATGACTGATTGTTTGTTTCCAATATTGACAGCTTGAAAGAAATGATATTGTATGAAGCTTATAGTTCTCGGTATTCTATTTACTAGGATCCATCAAGATGTATAGTAATTTGAAAAAAAAATGTATTAGTGGAATGACATGAAAAAAGGATATTGCAGAATTTGGGGAAGTGTCCTAATCATCAACAAGTGAAGGTGGACCATAAAAAATCAAGAGGTTTAGCTCAAGATATTAAGATTCCTACTAGAAAGTGTGGGAAGACTTGAACATGGACTTTATTATGGGTTTGCCTCATACTCATAGGCAACATAATTCAATTTGAGTTATGGTGGACCAAATGTTTAAGTAAGCGCATTTTCTTCCTATTAAGACTTCTTATTCAGCCTTGGATTATTCAAGACTTTAAATTTGAGAGTTGGTTATGCTTCAAGGGGTTCTGTTGTCTATCATTTCAGACCGGGCACTCAATTTACTTCTCTAATTTAGAATATTTTATGACCCAAGATAGGCCCTAGGCATTACACGTCTATCAAAATCTCAAGGTACCCTAAGTAATCCTCTTAGCATACATCACATACATAAAGTAACTTAAAACATCAATGAAAGCATAATAGGAAGGTAAGTCTCAATGATGTCTCAATAAGGTAAAAGCTTAACGTAATATGGCCAAACAATCAGAACCACAACTCACTGAACGTCTAGACATGCCTCTACTATAGTCTAGATGGGGATATAAGACAAACTTCTAGCTCACCCATAGAAGAAATAAAAGTCATAATAAAAGAACGCAAACTCATATCGGTTAGTCCCTCTAGATATGAGGACTCACCAATCAAGTGATGAAAACAAAATCAACTCTAACCATGAGCGGTAAGAGCACAATCTTCGGACCCTATATTATGATACAATGTAGGCAAAAGTATACATTACTACATGGAATTCACAAAGGATATGAGAAGTATGCATGAACAATGAAAGTAGGACATAAACAATATGATAATGGGATGCATGACCAATATCATTAAAACAAGAGTGTAATTTGGAAATATTTAAAACATTGTAAGCATGTGGTCAATGCATCAATAAATCAACATGAGAAGTCATATCATAGCATAAACCGTTGTGTAGGATAGGACCTTAACCGACACTTAAGAGCATGCAAGCTATAACATGGAATTAGATGTAACTCCCACATCGAGAAGAGAGAGGCTACTTCTCAAGTTAGTGTCTATAAGATCCTTTCTTAACATCATAATCTATACGTGGATCCACTAGATAGGCCGTAAAGGAAAACCTAGTTGGGAAATATAGTTAAGGACTAAAGGTTTCTACTAGGATTCCCTTGGGTATCTACTTTAGCTACCGGACCTCACCTCACCTTAAAGTTCTATTGGTGCAGAGTCATTATCCTAACAGAATTCATTAAAACATAATTCTTAACATCGTCGTGAGAATAGTTATAAGAGTAACTCATAAACATGATTGTTTCATATAATAATGAGAAAATCTTTCAATCCTTATGAATTCTTGATTAGGTGAGAAACAATATTTCACATCTTTAACATGATCGTGTGAGAATGACCTTTCACACTATAAATACTTACTTGAAACATAATTCATCAAAATCATGGATTTTCCTAAGATATTTCATCAATTTATGATCATACTCCATAAGTTCGTACTTTAAAATATCGTAATGCATGGGTCCATAGAAATCAACTTGAAAACATGCAATTCAACTAAATTTATGCATAATTAAATCAATATAAATGAGATAATCTATAGTCGAAGTGACCCAAGAGAAGTTCATAATAATTTAGGCTTTAGGAATTTGAATTCATAGAGAAGAATTTAGTGTTTAGGATTCTATGAAAGGAATGATCCATAGATAAATTCCCACATACCTTGCTAATCAAGTCCTACAAGAAGCTCTAGAAATGGAGGCTTGGACTTGATCTTGAAACCCTAACTTGACTTGGGGAAGAAGATAACCTTGGGAGAGAATTCTAGAAAGAATATTTTTTTATTGTAATAGCTTGAGAGAGAATAAGGGGGATTCAAAGGGTTTGGGTTGATATAGGTCCTCAAAATATATTCCAAAACAACGTATCTTGGGGTTTAATTGGGTAGGAAAAAACTAAAAATAACCTGGATAAAATAATTGATGGGTAAATTCAGCGATGTCGGTTGAGTCCATCGAACCCATTCTGCGATTCACCGAACGTTACCTTCCATCGCCTACTTGGCCAAATCCTAAGTCCAAAGTTTCTGGTCTATTCAGTGGTCTACGCCAAGATCACTGACTGGGCATAGATCAAAACACAAATTTTGTGTAACTTTCAATGGTCACCCTTGAGCTCTCCAAACTTATTCGGTGGTCCGTCAAATGATTCCGCGAACTGAGCTCTTTTATTTATAAACTTGTTTTTGTCCTTTAAACTTCTGAGGTCTTACACTATCTCCCCATTGGGGACATTCGTCCTTGAATAAAACTCAATTAGTATAAGAAGGATACGTAAAAAGGAATCTCAACTGTATATGAATGATATGATTCTTTTAATATGCATAAACCATAAAATCTTCAGATCCAACATAAAACATGGCTTAAAAATCAATTTCATAAACATGCATGCATATGAAAACACATGGAAGAGATGAAATATAGGAATTCGGAGGCATTGATAATGAGGAACCTAGATACCTTGGGCTAAAATGGAGGGAAAGAGATAAGGATAACGTGTTATCATATCGTCCTCGCCCTCCCACATAGCACCTTCAACCTCTCTGTTCCTCCATAGCACTATAACGGATGCAACTTCCTTATTTCACAACTTTCTCACTTGCCGGTCTAGAATCTCCACCGGAACCTCCTCATAAGATAAATTCTACTTTACACCCTCACTCTCCAAAGGAAGAATTGTCATAGGATCACTAATGCATTTCTTCAACAAGAAGACATGAAATACCGGATGGACTGATACCAACTTTAAAGGAAAATCCAATTGATATGCCACTGTCACACCCCAAACTCGAGGGGAACAGCTGGCACCTAATTCCCAAACTTAGGCCTGAGTCAACCCTACTGAACCACTTGATAATGGTGCATGGAATCAACATACATTAAAGGAAAAAAATAAGTATATCTTGGCTTAAAAATAAGGCCTTGGACGACAAGGCACCTATCAACCGCTCTAGAAATAAAACAACTACTCCCAATAATTCATATAAAGCAATAAGCAGGTAGAACATAAGTCCTGCTTGGTTCATCGAGGCCACCATGATATCTAAAAAAGCATAAATGATATACGAGCTATCAAGGCCACCATGATCTATGTATAATAACTGAAACATATATACACAATGTAAACTATGCCAATAAGCTTCTAATGGTTACCAACATAACAACAAGGCCCACTTGGCAAACAAGATGTAGCTAACAAAGATACAAGGCTAAAATGACCACCATCAATGCTATGCAATCCAACTGACTAGCCTACAAGCCTCTATAAGTACAATACTTAGTAGGACAAGGCCCTAACTTACCCAAAAACTATAAATAGCATAAAGGCAAAACTGTATGACTCTAGTGACCCCTGAAAGAAAATCAGTCAACCAATCAATTGGATAGACAGATGTGCTACTCGACAGGTCTATCTGGTCATCGCTGAGGAACTGCAGGCATGAATGTAGCGCCCTTAGGAAATGGGTAATCAATATGAATTAATGTATCCAGTATGTAAGGAAACTAAAAGTTAAAACTAAAGTATAAGTATCGAATGAAAGAGGAAGGGGTGAAACACAATACAATATGTTATCTCCCTATAACAAGGCAATATAAAACATAACAAGTAATAACCTTATGTGTCCCTCATAATCCCGGTAGGTATAAATAGCACGCAATCACTACAAGTCCTAACAAGTGCAAATAGTCATTAAATACCCATATTAGCACCCTTAACTGGATCCCAATGATAATCTTATTCGAATTGTCTGAATGTACTTGTGCCATAAATCAATGTAAATCTAACGCTCTATGGTGCAATGTATATATGTTGCCCCGTAAATGCAGCCTGCCTGCCCTATAAGTATGGTCTACCCAACCCGTAGGATCAGTCTACCTGGTCGGTAGGCTTGGTTATACAAATAAATTTATATGCTCAAGAACCCTATTGTGTCAGTGTCTATTAAGGCCAAAACAAGGTCATAGGCGACATCTAGATAATGAGACATCACAACAATAACAAGTAAACATAATTGATCAAAACATAATCATTGCATGTATTTCTAGGCTTCTAGGCAAGGAGTAGAGTGTTGGTGATAGACATTAATCATACGGTGGTAGCAAACTTAATAGGTTAAGGTTACAAGTCATATAACGACTATAAATAGGCCAAGAAAATCTAAGGCCATACATATCATGCTAGAAGAGAAATATTAGCCTTAACATACCTTTCAACAAACTCCCAAAAGGTGTTTCTATGCAACAATGCGAAAATTAGCATGGCTACAAACAAATCCATAACTAATCAATAAGGCACTAATTCCACACTCATGACCAGCAAAGTCCAAAGCATGAAATGAGTATAATAACAACAATAATCAGCAGCTAAATCCATTGAAGACATTCAAACGACATCTCAAAGGAGCGACAAGCTCTCGAGGAAACTTAACTTGGCATTTTTCATGCCACTCAACCTAACAAACATCCAATGCGACCCAAATAAGAGTCACACCAATCCCTTCATTACCTCTAGAACCTTAGAACCATTAATACATAACAATAATATCCCATATAGCTAAGACAAAGGGGGTTCCCTAAGCCACAATATCAAAACCACCACCAAATGGCTTAAAAATCAATAGAAATAATACTAGGATATAGAATTAAAAAGGAGGGTTGTAAAAATAAGATTACCTTACCAAAAATATTTGAAATAATAAGCTAAAGATTCTTTCTCTTTGCAGAAACAACACATAGAGCCTAAATCGACAAGAAAATATACCACAACGATGAGCTCGCAATATAGAGAAATTTCTATTAAACTTCTGAGTTAAGAATCTAAGCATCCAAGGAATATTTGGAAGATGGGCTAGGTTTTTTCCTATGTTTTTATCTGTTTTCAATGAAGAAATAATGAAGGTGAAGGTCTTTTATAAAAACAACCAACTTAGAGATAGGGGACCTACCTAGAGGTGCCTGCTTGTACAGTCTCACAAAAACGCACATATCTAAAGAAACAAATAGGTGGGGGATATTTAGACTTCATGTCCTCCTCAACTTCCCACTTCAACATTATGACTCTGCTACAACACTTTCATAAAAGCTATATCCATATTCTGTCGTCTTCTTATTTGGCGATCGACTTTGTAAATGGGCACTTCTGCATAAGATAGGTCCTCTAAAATCTAAACATCTATTATGGGCACTATACGTGTTGGATCTCTAATATATCTTAATAAAATAGAAACATGAAATACTGGGTGTACTGCCTCTAATCTCCAATATATTTTCGTAACATAGAAAATGAAATACTAGGTGTACTGCCTTTAACTTCGGAGGTAACTCTAGTTCATAGGCGACTTAACCTATCTATCGCAAGATTCGATAAGGTCTAATGTACCTAGGGATCAATTATCCCTTTTTCCAAATCTCATAACACCATTTATTGGATAAACTTTTAGAAAGACCCACTCATCCAAATCAAACTCCAAGTTGCATCGCCTAACATTAGTGAATGATTTTTGACGGCTCTGAGCTCTTGATTCTCTAACCTCAAAACAACCAAGAGAGGATCTATATTTTCTTCCATATAAGGCCTCATACAGGGCCATACCAATGCTAGAATTATAGCTATTATTATAAGAAAACTCAATAAGTAGTAAGTGGTCATCCCAATTTCCTTTGAAAAATTAGCATGCACGCTCATAAAATATCCTCGAGCATCTGGATGGTGTGTTTAGCTTGGTCATCTATTTGAGGATAAAATGTTGTACTAAGATTTACTTGTGTCTCCAGACCCTTCTGGGAAAATTTTCAAAAGTGTTCTGTAAATTATGCTCTTCTGTCTAAAATAATTGATATAAGGATGCCATGCAACCTAAAAACCTCCCTAATATACAGCCTTGCATATTCTTTTGGTCTTGACTAGTAAGAAATTGGCTAATTTCATCATCCTGTCATTAATTACCTAAATATAATCAAACTTCTGCTGTAAGAGAGGAAAACCTATAATAAAGTCCATATTAATTGCCTCCCACTTCTATAATGGAATGAGTATCTCTTGAGTCAGTCCGCTAGGTATCTGTTGCTCGGACTTCACCTACTGACAATTAGGATACTTTTCTATGAATACAACCATATATTTCTTCATCCCAGACAACTAGTAAATTTCTTTAATATCGTTATACATCTTTGTGGAAACTGGTTGAATAGCATATCGAGAATGGTGTGTTTTATCCATAATTTTCTATCGAAGACCTACAAAATTTGGAAAACATAACCGATGTCCGTATTTGAGGCTTTTGTCTTATGCTATATTAAAGGCTAAAGACTCCTGCTGATCCTTGTCCCTGAGCTACTCAAAGATAGGATCTTTATGTTTTCATGCCTTCTCCTCTGAAACTAAAGAAGAGATTTTTGCATCCTGAATTTTGAACCCACCATCAGAATCTAATAATCTAACCCTCTAGATAGCTAATTGGTGAAGCTCTGATCTTGGGTACATTTATGAGCCTATATACCAGGTCTAGCCATCCTTTGGTAAGCATTTTGAGAAGATATTGAAGCTAAATTATATGTTTTGAATGGAATATCAATCAAGTGTGCACTAAGGTATATGTTCAAGTATATGTAGGAATTTGAAGAGCATGAGCAAAGGAATATACAGGGCGCTATAGTGGCGTCCGGCCCAACTATAGCGCAAATCCCTGCAAGGATTTAAGTAGCGCACCGCTCCAAGTGCAAAACTATAGAGGCATATTCTGGGCGCGATAGTGGTGTGATGCCCCACTATAACATCAAACCCTGCAAGATTATAATGGCACGCCACGTCAGAATGCAAACTATAGAGGCATATTCTGGGCGCGATAGTGGCGCAATGCCCCACTACAGCGCCAAGTGAAAAACTACATAGGCGTATTCTGGGCGCGATAGTGACGTGATGCCCATCAATAATTGATAGGCGAGAAGCAGTTTAAATAAAAAAAATTCTAGGGAAAATAGAGGGAGGCTACGTTTTGGAGGCTGGCAAGAAGAGAAGAAATAGGAAGCAAGAAGAGAAGAACCAAAACATCTTAGGTTCCTTTTGCTTCTTTTGTTGTATTTTTTAATTTGTATGAATTTAATTACTTGGTGTTGTTATTTGAATATGAGTAGCTAAACACCAAAATTTTGGGGCTATATCTATGAAGTCATGGTTTAGTAGTATTTGAACTTTGTTGAAGATTGGTTATTGATTTTAATTACTCTTTCATTCTTGTGGTTATGATGTTGATATTTGGCCAACATTAAGATATATGTGTTTTCTATCTTGAAATCGGAAGAGGACAAGTAAATAGAACAAAAAATGGAAGGAATCTGTTCATACTAATATATTTTGGGATGATTAGTATACAGGATGCTTATGACACATACCTATATACCACATTTGGTTATGATAAAGGATGATAGTTAAATGCATCTTTATTGTTCCATGCCTATCCCCGCTCAACAATGTAGTTAGGTTGACAATGAAGATAGGCAATTATAGGTTGGGAGACCATAATTGGATTATTAACCCTTTTTGATCAGTGATTAAATAGCCCATCGGAAACTGAGATTAAATATTAGTAGGCTTGACTTCACATTATGCTATAGCCCTGGAATTTCTAAAAATCTATTTAATAGACGTAACTACTACATTGTTTTCATTTGTAGAAGATTTTCCTACTTCTAAACCTATTAACAAATCATCTTAAATCCATCGCACAATTATAATCATTATAGTCATTTGAAAGAAATTGTTTGCCTTATCAAGGTCCATATGGGTTTGATATCTGGCTTAAAAGAGCTACTCTACTACATGAGAGACTACGTTCACTTGCATGTGCAATTGTAGCCACAACAAATTTTTGGCGCCATTGTCGGGGACCTTAGGAATTAGGCACTTTTCTTAAAAAAATTCTATACTGATTGTTCTCAACTTGGTATTAGCTGTGAATTTTTGCAGGTAATTTAAACATTACACTGGATAGAGACAAGAAACTTGTAGATCCGTTATCCGAGCCTGAACGATACTTTCAGCAAAAAAGGCGAATAGAAGCTTCGCAAAACCTAATATATAAACTAAATTTGGCGGATAATTATGATTTAGAAGGAAAGGTCTTGCCAGAGGAGATCCATATGGAGATGGCAGCCAGGACAGTGCATGATGTGGTAGTTCCACTCACAGCAAATGTTACTTCTAGCATCCAAAACCCTCTAGCTGGAGGAAGGTTCGAACTAAAATAGAACATAGTACAATTATTGCATTCTAATGGTCAGTTTATAGGTTTACCACATGAATATCCCTAAGTCCACATTCAAAACTTCTTGGAGATTAGCGACACATATACGCCTATTGGGATTTTTCCTGACTATGTGAGGTTAACATTGTTTCCATTCTCTTTGTTAGGGGAAGCGAAAAGGTGGTTGAAGTTAGAGCTACCAAATTCAATCACTTCATTGAATGATTTGGCCCACAAACTTCTTATCAGGTTCTTTCCTTCGGCGAAGACGGCTAAATTAAGAGATGAAATTTTCAGTTTCAAGTAAAAATGTGGAGAGAATCTGTACCAATCATGGGACAAATTTAAATCATTACTCATTAGTTGCCTTCATCATTATCAAGCTAATGAGGTGCTGGTCCACACCTTCATTAAAGGTTTGGAACCCAACACAAAAATTCTTGGAGAAAATACATGATGAGCTATATACACTGCTAAATCGCATATCTCAAGGAAACTCGAAATGGAATGGAGGAAATGCCCATCCATTTGTGCAAAAGTAAGTGGGTATGTTAGAGATTGATGCAGTAAGTGCGTTGACAACACAAATTGCAGTAATGCAAAATATGATGACAACGCATTTCACCACTTTAGCAAAAGGACAACAGCAAGCATCAGTAAACATGGTTCAGCAACAACATATATGGTGTGAGCTATGTGGAAGTAATAAACATATGGCTGAATACTGTAGAGCAAATCCAGAGTTGGTAAATTTTGTAGGTAATGCACCTAGTAATGGTGGAAATCAAAACTATGGAAACACATATAACCTAAATTGGAGAAACCATCCTAACTTCTCATGGGGTAGAAATCAACAAAATCAACAGCAAGGGCAGACTCAATACAGACCATAGGGAGGTGGACAACAATACAACAATCATGGTCAACAATACAATAACCAAAGTCAAGGTATTCAAGGACTGAGAAAATCAGGAAGCATAAGTGTAGAAGACATATTAAAACAAATCATGACAGACCAGGCTAAGCTAGCTGCAGATGTTTGACAGAATCAGTTAGCTACCCAACAGTTAGAAAAATAGCTTGGGCAATTGGCAAGTGCACAAAATTCTCACTAGCAAGGGGGTTTACAAGGTAACACTGACCCCAACCCCAAATAAGTACATGCTGTGAGTACCCGTAGTAGTCTCCCACTCACTAAATTGGCTCCCAAAGCCAAACCGGTAGAGGTAAGAGGCAAGGAACAAGTTAGAGAAGAAGGTGAACCCAGCGGTACAAAAGAAATTGAGGAACCAAAGACAAAGCCTCCTCCTCATTTCCCATAAAAGTTTAAAAAGAAGAAAGAAGAGGAGTATTTTGCGAAGTTTAAAGATTTGTTAAAATAGGTGCAAATTAATTTGCCTTTGATTGATATTTTGTAGGAATCCCAAAGTATGCTAAATTCGTCAAGGATATTGTGGCCAATAAAAGCAAGTTAGCTAAATTTGCAATAGTGGCACTCACTGAAGAGTGTAGTTCAAGAATCTTGAACAAAAGTAAGCTTCCATCTAAACTAAAAGATCTAGGTAGTTTCACAGTACAGGTAACCATTGGTAAATATAGTAATGCTAGAGGTCTCTGTGATCTAGGTGTTATTATTAACTTGATGCCTAGATCCATGCTTAAGAAATTAGGCCTGGGAGAACTTAAAGCAACAACTATTTTGCTATAATTAGCTGATTATTCTATAGCTAGACCTGATGGTATCATTGAAGATGTTTTGATACAAGTAGGATCCCTCATTTTACCTGTCGACTTTATTGTTTTAGATTTTGAGCCTGACCCTGATGTTTCTTTTATCTTAGGATGCCCGTTCTTGGCAACAGGAGCGACACTTATTAATGTAGCTGCAGGTAGATTGACTATAAGAGCACACGACAAAGTGAAAATGTTCGATGTATATCATGCACTGAAGTTACCTGCAATCTATGAAGAGCTGTCTACTGTAACCATAATAGATGAGAAAGTCTCAGCTCAGTTCACTATAGCAAATAATCCGTTGGAAAAAGTTGTGATGGGCTAAGATATTGAAGAGGACATGGATGCTAAAAAGTTAGCTACTGTGCTTGACATGCCAAATGTCAGCATGTGGAAGAAAAATGTGGAACCTTTGAACAGAGAATTGGGGCCCTCACCAAAGACTTCTCTAGAGGAAGCCCCTATATTGGAGTTGAAACAATTACCAGCACATCTCAGGTATATTTTTCTTGGAGTAAATAATACCTTACCGGTAATTCTTTCATCCGCTTTGTCTGAGGTACAGGTCACCGCAGCACTTAAGGTACTAAAGAGATACAAAAAGACAATTAGATGGCAGATGGTTGATCTTCACGACATTAGCCCCTCTTTATGCATGCACAGAATTTTCATAGAAGGACATAAGTCTAGTGCACAACCACAACGCCGGTTAAACCCCATCATGAAAGAGGTTGTGAAGAAAGAGATAATTAAGTGGCTAGATATAGGCATAATATACCCAATCTCTGACAGTGAGTGGGTAAGCCCAGTTCAGTATATACCAAAGAAGCAGGGAATGACTATGATAACCAATGAAAAAAATGAGTTAATACCCACAAGACCAGTGACTGGTTGGCGTATATGCATGGACTATAGAAAGTTGAATGATGCAATAAGAAAAGATCACTACCCTGTACCATTTATTGACCAAATGCTTGATAGGTTTGCAGGGCAAAAATACTACTGTTTCTTAGATGGGTATTCAGGTTACAATCAAATCACTATTTCACCAGAGGATTAAGAAAAGACAACATTCACATGTCCTTACGGGACGTACGCATTCAAATGTATGCCATTTGGTCTTTGCATTGCTCCTGCCACATTTTAGAGGTGCATGATTGCAATATTTCATGATATGGTAGAAGAGTTCATAGAGGTTTTCATGGATGACTTTTCAGTTTTTGGAGAGTCTTTTGATTTATATTTGAAAATTTTAGAGAAAGTACTCGCAAGGTGTGAAGCAACAAACCTCGCCCTAAACTGGGAGAAATGTTATTTCCTGGTAAAAAAGGGTATTGTGTTGGAACATAAAGTGTCAAAAGATAGGTTGGAAGTGGACAAAGCAAAAATTGAAGTAATTGAGAAACTCCCACCACCAATCTCAGTAAAAGGAGTTTGCAGTTTTTTAGGCCATGCCGGATTCTACCGGCATTTCATCAAAGATTTTTTGAAGATAGCCAAACCAATGTGTGGTTTGATGATGAATGTTTGCAAGCATTTGAACTCTTGAAGAAGAAGCTGATTAAAGCACCTATCTTACTAGCTCCTAATTGGGAGTTACCTTTTGTGCTAATGTGTGATGCAAGCGACACAACAGTGGGAGCAGTTCTGGGACAAAGAAAAGAGAAAGTTTTTCATTCCATTTATTATGTAAGAAAAACTCTTGACTCTTCTCAGGCCAACTACACAGTCATGAAGAAGGAAATACTGGCATTGGTCTATGCGTTTGATAAATTCTGCTTTTACTTGTAGGTACAAAAGTGATTGTTTTAACTGACCATGAAGCTCTTAGGTACTTGTTCAACAAGAAATATACCAAGCCCAGGCTCATCAGATGGATTCTATTACTATAAGAATTTGATATTGAAATCAAAGATAGGAGGGGATGCGAAAATCAAATAGCAGACCATCTATCAAGATTAGAGGATTCTTCCCATATGGCTGAGCAGAAGCCAATAAAGGAGGAATTTCCAGATGAGCAACTGCTAGAAATAGTGGTCCAAGATCTCCCATGAAAATCAGATATTGTGAACTACCTTGTTAGTAGAGTGTTCCCTCCTAATGCTACCTTGCACCAAAAGAAGAAGCTTATGCATGATGCACGTTTCTACATATGAGATGAGCCTTATCTATTCAAGTGAGGTGTTGATCGAATGGTGAGGAGATGTGTGCCAAAAGCAGAGGCATACCAATTGTTGGATGCATGCCACTCATCACCATATGGCGGCCATCATGGAGGAGAGAGCACTGCACATAAGGTACTTCAATATGGGTTCTTTTTGCCTACATTGTTTAAATATGTAGTAGGGTATATGAAGAAGTGTGACCAATGTCAAAGAATAGGCACCATCTCACAAAGACAAGAAATTCCTTTGAACAACATTCTAGAGGTTGAAATCTTTGATGTATGGGGAATAGACTTTATGGGTCCTTTTCCGTCATTATGTGGAAATCAATATATGTTAGTGGCAGTGGATTACATGTCCAAATGGGTGGAAGCCATGGACAATCCTACAAATGACTCTAAAGTGGTGAGCAAGTTCTTAAAAAAACACATATTTACCTAATTCGGCACTCCTAAGGCAATTATCAGTGATGGAGGGTCATACTTCATAAATCAAATAGTAAAAAATCTCTTGGCTAAGTATAGAGTGAGGCATAAGGTTGCTACAGCATACCGTCCTCAAACCAGTAGGCAAGTTGAGGTATCCAACAGAGAGGTAAAGTAGATATTATAAAAAACTGTGAATGCTCAAAGGAAAGATTAGTCAGAGAAGTTAGATGAAGCTCTTTGGGCATACCAAACAACATACAAAACACCCATTGGAACCTCCCCATACTAAATGGTATTCGGTAAAGCTTATCACTTACTAGTGGAGTTAAAACATCAAGAGTACTGGGCGATCAAGAAGCTTAATCTAAATCCAGAGTTTGCAGGTCGGAAGAGGTTGGGTAAATTGCACGAGTTGGAGGAGTTTAGGCTCCATGCATATGAAAATGCCAAGCTCTACAAAGAGAAAACAAAACGTAGGCATGATAAGCACATCATCACTCGCATTTTTGAACCAGGACAAAAGGTACTTCTTTTTAATTCTAGACTAAATCTTCTTCCAGAGAAGATGCGATCTAAGTGGAGTGGGCCTTTTGAAGTCATACATGTGACATCACATGGAGCTGTGGAATTGTGGAATGCGATGAAAACATCCACATTTTTGGTAAATGGACAAAGAGTTAAACATTACTTTGGTAAGGATGTTAACCATGAAAAGGAAACCATTGAACTAGAGAATGAGTGAAGCAACTGAGGCTAGGTCATGCCACGATGGTAAATAAGGCGATGCATAGGAGACAACTCGTGATTGGTATTATAACATAGTTTAAGTTTATAATTCTTTATTTAAAATAGATGTTGAAGTGTCGTGCCACCACCAAAAATAAGGCGCTAGATAGGAGACAACCCACCAAGTTATTGATATAATCGTGAAAATTTCATGTGCAGAACAATAGGGGGCAAGGCAGAACAAGCAGGAGTTTGGAGAAGCATAGACAGAGAAAATGTTCTAGGCACTATAGTGGCGCCCAGCGCCACTACAACGCCAATTCCTAAATAGATTTTAGTGGTGCATCGCGCCAGGAGTAAAACTATTGAGGCTTGTTTTGGGCACTATAATGGCACCCCGCCCCACTATAGCGCCATAAAAATAATGCAGAATTTTAGTGTGGAACTATACTGGCGCGATGCTCCACTACAGCTCCAATAGAGGATTCGGGATAAAAATCAGAAAATCAAATCTTTAAAAAGCCCCAAAATCCTCCACAAAACCCAATTATTTTAACCTAAACCTCCACTACCACCTCCGACCCACATTTTCAAACAACCTCCTCCTCCAATTTCCCACTCTAATTTCTACTCAAACCTTCCTAAAACAACCCTCATTCTCCCCTACAACCTTTAAAAACTCAAATAACTTCTAAAAAGACCCCCTCTGATCAGTCACCATTCCCAAACAACAAACCCGATTTTTAGTTTATTCTCCTTAAAATCTGATTCTCCACTCTAATGGTATAAAAAGGGAAACAAGGAGACCAAGGAGTAGGCACCAAGAGGTCCCGAAAAAGTGGGACTTCTACATCCATGGGATAAGTGAGTTCAGGGATACCACTGCATCGGCTCGATTGGTAGGCAGTAGAAAAATATTGCCTAGACTGGTTTGACTCCCCAAAAGAAGCCAAATACATAGGAGATGAATATGTCAATGAAGGTAAGTTGCAGACAGAATTTCCCTGAATCCACGAGATAGTGTACAATCTAGGTCTTCAATTCATTTTTGAAGACCAAGGTGAGTGTAATCTAACTCTTGTTCATGAATTTTATGCTAATTGGAACACTGATCAGTCCAGTACCAATAAGGTAGAGGTTCGGGGTAAAGCTATATGTTTTTTGACTAGAGCTTTGAATGAATTTTTGGGGACACCACAATATGATTATAATAAATTTTTGGACATGAAAGAACAGCCACCGTATAGAGATATTCATCATACTTTGTGCGATACTAACTCTGTTTCAAGATGGGAGAGGGAGAAAGACACAGAAAGGCACAGTACGCTTCATTATTCATATTTAAATAGTGAAGCTAAGGTGTAGTTGAAAATTGTGTGTAGTATCTTTTTATCGAGTAAGCATATAACAGATATAACCCGGGAAAATATTGTCCTAGTTTACCGCTTGATGAAAGGTTTATAGGTAAATGCAGGATCTGTGATTCGTTGCAATATGCTAAAATTTAGAAATAATAAGAGGTGGCATTTATGTTATGGTAGCATAATAATTCGATTGTTGTGGGCTGAACGAGTTAAAGAAGAGATTTATGATCTACGTGAACCGAGGGTTCCATACTTGATTTTTATGGTGGTTGACGTGACTAAAACAAGAAGTCATAATGCGGTACAGGGACAGATGTTATCTGTCGTAGAACGACAAGCTCGCGATAAAAGTTGGATGGGTCGCATATTTGGAATCGCAGAATTGCAGCTACGTATTGGTGGTCGTCCGGCAATGTACGACGTGATGGCAAAATTGGCAGATCACTATCCTCTTACGGATAGTGCTATGCATATGTACAAGGTGGGGCCAGATTTTCAAGAGCCTCTAGATGATGATGAACCCACCATGCAGGAGGTGGATGATGACGAGGAAGATGAAGAACCAGAGGATACAACTACCACTGCTCTTATGGTTGTAGATGACACAACCGCCATAGCTGGAGGAGATGATGACTGAGCAATGCAGGGAGTTCCTTCTTTCATTTTTAAGACTGTGCATTGATATGGAGCACTAAGGACATGCTTTGTTTAAGTGTGGGGTGGGAGTTAGAATGATCATTGTATCTTTGTAGAGATTTTATTTAGTGCATTTTTTATTTTGGGTTTCTTGGTAGTTGTTTACGGTTCTTTAGACAAGGATAGTCCCTTTTGAACCGTACCAAAAAAAATGTGTTTCTATTTGTATGGAAAGTTTCTAACTAGGCTATGCACGAGAGGGAAGGCATGTTATGAAATGTAATGACTAGTTTAAGACACTTAAGATCTTGTAGTTGACTTAGGTGATGCATGCTTAATTCTAATTTATATGATTGTATAGATGGTAATCAATAGTTATCATCCTGCAGTTGTACATGTGCTATGTGTGAGTAAGGATTGTATGCATTCGGTGCAGACATATTGATAGCTAGAACTTGCCCGGTGTGTGTGCGAAATGAAATAAAGAATGTAAAGTGTAGGAAAGGAACTAAGTATTTCGTTGGTAGCCTTGTTTATTTTCCCCTTGCTTTGTGCCTAACTCAAATTCTCAATCCCCTGTTAGCCTGATTGAGCCTCATTATGCAGCTTAAACCCATATTATATTGGAACCATTAATCTAACCCAAAAATCCTAAGTACTCCAAAAAAATAAAATTTTTTGATATGTGTGATGTATTGAAGCATTTGGGAAAGGTACTTAATAATGATTCTTACCATCCCATCATTTTACATTATAGCCTATGAAGACCTAGTGATCCTGAAACTACTGCATTCTTGTATTAGTAGAGAAAAACACTAAGGGCAAGCCTATGGAGATTCGTGTGTCGCACATGAAATCATTTGAGAGAGTGAGTGCTTTGGTTGTGATATACCCACTAAGGATAATTGAGTGTTTGTGTGTATTTCGATTTTAGTGAGATGCACATGTTTAGTTGTAAGGATTTGATAATCTACATGATATCCAATTAAATGATGCATATGAGTTTGCTGTGTTATAGAGTCAGTTCCCAAGATTAAGGGATGTTAAACTAGTCATGATGATGTAAACATGTTTAGCTAGGTGCTCATTGTATATCCGAGCTAGACTACCCTGTGCTTATGATAGATCAACGTCTATGCATAATTCAGGTGTTTATTTGAGGACAAACAAAAGCAGAAGTGTGGGGTGGTGATGCACATTTATGAACCTATGTACCATGTTTGGCCAAACTTTGGTAGGAATTTTGAGAAGATATTGGAGCTAAATTATGTGTTTTTAATGGACTATCAATCAAGCGTGCACTAAGGTATATGTTCAAGTATATGCAGAAATTTGGAGAGCATAAGCAAACGAATGTACGGGGCGCTATAGTGGCGCCCAGCCCCACTATAGAACAAATCCCTGCAAGGATTTTAGTAGTGCGTCGCGCCAAGTGCAAAACTACAGAAGTATATTCTGCCCATGATAGTGGCGCGATGCCCCACTGCAGCGCCAAACCCTATAAGATTATAATGACGTGCCGCGCCAGAATGCAAACTACTAAGGCATATTTTGGGTGCGATAGTGGCGCGATGCCCCACTGCAGCACCAAATGCAAAACTACATAGGCGTATTCTGGGTGCGATAGTGGCACGATGCCCCACTGTAGTGCCATCAACTTTTCAATTGTTTATTATTCTGCCCATCAATAATTGAAAGGCGGGAAGGAATTTAAATAGTTTTTTTTGCTAGGGCAAAAGGAGGAAGGCTACGTTATGGAGGCTGGCAAGAAGAGAAGAAATAGGAAGCAAGAAGAGAAGAACAAAAACATCTTAGGTTCCTTTTTCTTCTTTTGTTGTATTTCTTAATTTGTATGAATTTAATTATTTGGTGTTGTTATTTGAATATGAGTAGCTAAACACCCAAATTCTGGGGCTATAGCTACGAAGTCATGGTTTAATAGTATTTGAACTTGGTTGAAGATGGGTTATTGATTTTAATTACTCTTTCATTCTTGTGGTTATGATTTTGATGTTTGGCCAATATTAAGATATATGTGTTGTCTATCTTGAAATTGAAAGAGGACAAGTAGATAGAACAAATAATCAAAGGAATGTGTTCATACTAATATATTTTAGGATGATTAGTATATAGGATGCTTGTGACACATACCTATATACCACATTTGGTTATGATAAAGGATGATAGTAAAATGCGTCTTTATTGTTCCATGCCTATCCTCGTTCAACGATGTAGTTAGGTTGACAATGAAGATAGGCAATTATAGGTTGGGAGACCATAATTGTATTATTAACCCTTTTTGATTAGTGATTAAATAATCCACCGGAAACTGAGATTATATAATAGTAGGCTTGACTTCACATTATGCTATAGCCCTGGAATTTCTAAAAATCTGATTAATAGACATAACTACTACATTGTTTTTATTTGTAGAAGATTTTCCTACTTCTAAATCTATAAATAAATCATCTTAGATCCATCGCACAATTATAATCATTATAGTCATTTAAAAGAAATTGTTTGCCTTATCAAGGTCCCTATGAGTTTGATATCTGGCTTGAAAGAGATATTTTACTACTTGGAAGACTACGTACACTTGCGTGTGCAATTGTAACCACAACAAGCTCTCAGGCTATCTCTTGCTTATCCACACTCAAATATGATAAACTGCCCATGGATTTATTACTTAAGGCATCTGCTACTATATTTGCCTTCCCCGGATGGTACACGATATCTAATTAATAATCTTTTAACAACTAAAGACATTGACGTTGTCGTAGGTTCAACTCTGTTTGCCTAAACAATTTACTGGAGGCTTTTATGATTTGTATAGACATCAACATGCATGCCATAAAAGTAATGCCTCCAGATCTTGAAGGCATAAATAACTTTGGAGAACTCTAACTCATGGGTCGGGTAGTTTTTCTCATGCTTCTTTCTGGCAAGGTCAAAACTGGGGCTGAAATCAATCTATCTTTCAATCTTAAAAGCTCTATTCACATGCTGCGGTATACTAAAACTTAGCATCTTTATGAGTTATTTCATTCAATGGTGTTGAGAGTGAAGAGAACCCTTCTACAAACCTCATATAATAGCCTACTAACCCCACAAAGCTATGAACTTCTATTGGGGTTGTGGGTCGAGACCAAGTCTTCACAGTGTCAATCTTTTGCATGTCAACTTTTATTCTAGCATCTGATACAATATGGCCCAAAAAGATATAGAATACAACCAGAATTCACATTTTGAGAGCTTAGCATAAAATTTTTGATCTTAAAGTACCTAAAGCACTGCTAAAAAGATGGTCTCTATGCTCCAACTTTGATCGTGAATATATGAGAATATCATCAATTAACATAATCAAAAACAAGTATAAAAATGGACTCAATATGTTGTTCATTAGGTCCATAAATATTGTTTGGGCATTTGTCAATCCTAAAGACATCACAAGAAACTCAAAATGACCATATCTGGTCCTGAAGGTTGTCTTTGGAATATCACTCTCCCGAACCCACACTTGATGGTACCCTAAATGTATATCAATTTTGAGAAACATGGGTTACCTTGTAGCTATTCAAACAAATCATCAATCATTGGAAGTGGGTATTTGTTCTTTATAGTAACCTTATTTATTTGTCCATAGTCTATACACAAATGCAATGAACCATCTTTCTTTCATACAAACAATACTGGTGCAACCCATGGCAATGCACTCGGCCTAATGAAGCTGTCACGACCCAACCCCATGGGCCACGACTGGGGTCCGACCTGGACCCCCATTTACGTAACTATCAACTACAGTCAAATTGGACTATATATAATGTGATACTGCTCATAAAAACCTCAATGGGTTAAAACTTTTTCATGTTCATATAGCCTCCTAGATATAGGAACCAAACACATGAACCTAGTGGGTGATAAAATATTCATACAGGTGTGGCCTTTTTCATTTGCATCATATCATGAAAGGGAAAGCCAGCCGATAAGGCTGCCACAACATAACAACTTTTACAACATATCGCATAGGCATAACCAAAATAAACTCCTAAACAACCCACACACATATGTCTACAGACCTCTAAGAATAGGAATGACATCATATGGCGGGACAGGGCCACCGCCGTACCCCTGAATAAATAAATATATACATCACAGGACCAGTACCCAAAAGCTAGGCTCCGAAAAAGTGGAGCACTTCCCACATAGCTGAGCGGAAATCCTAAGCTGGCGGATCTCCGAAATGAACATCTGTACCTGCAGGCATGAAACGCAGCCCTCCAGAGAAAGGGGGGTCAGTACGATATATGTATTGAGTATATAAGCATACATAACTGAGATAACAACTGAAACAAGGATGCAAGAAACCAAGTATAGCATTTAATAGGGTACTGTACCTACATCTCATAAAATAAAGTCATGTATACCATTATCACGTACCGTATCCGGCCCGTTCTGGGACTCGGTGCTACAAACACATTATCTATCATGATAGGCATATGTATATTATTAGCACTGTAGGACGTACAACCCGATTCATGTGTACAGCAAGCACATGCCGAGGTATGATGGCCCGATCCGTATGTCACATGATAATTCTGAGGTATGATGGCCTGATCCATATATTACATAATGATGCCAAGGTACGATGGCCCGATCCGTATAATACATAATAATGCTGAGGTACGATGGCTCGATCTGTATAATGCATAATAATGATGAGGTACGATGGCCCGATCCGTATAATTCATAATAATGCCGAGGTACGATGGCCTGATCCGTATAATGCATAATCTGTCATAGAACGTACGACCCGATCCTTATATAGTGAAATGTGCCGAGGTACGTCCGGCCCAATCAATATATATATCATAATGCATATACGTGCATGCAAAACTCTGTAACATATCAAACATCCCTTAGATATCATCAAGCATGTTCAAGAGCCCATAGGTATAGGAACTTACACATCCCAACACTATTCAACCTATAAGAGGCTCAAGGGTCGTAGTTCAACTACTTCAAGGCCCTTATAATTCAAAAGTGGGTATAAGTCATGAGTTACATCCAGAATCTATAAATGGGGCTATATCCAAATCCATGTCCTATAGCACCTTTAGTCTAGTCTTTCTAGAAGCAGGAAAACACAAGCTTTACATGCACCACTTCCTATCACATGGAAGACTTGAAAAGTAATGACTTAACTTGTTACAAGAGTTCTAATCAGTAGGAAGTCAACAAAAGCCTTAACTCACACTCAGAGCTTTAAGAGTATAATAAATTCAAACTTCATATACACAATACTTACATCTAAGTCACGCCAAAAGAGAGGAAGAATAACTTTACATACACTACTTCTCAGCATATAGAAGACTTGATGAATGGAAGCTTAACTACTTTAAGAGTCTTAACATTCAACAATGGACACGAGTTATGAATCATGAATCATGTTCAGAGCTCATGAATAGAGTTACCCCAAGCTTCATACACATATCACTTGTCACTTAGATCTAACACATGCCCAAAAGAAAGAACATATAGGCTTTACATATTTATACCAAAACATGCCAAAAGAAGGAATAGCTTTACAAACCTCTTATGAGTTACTCTTTATCCCATTCGCCTCGTCGTCCTTTGAATATATTCAACATGAAAGTAATACGAATATCAACCACTCTTAACTTTCCATCATCTTAGGTTGCACCTTAGTATTAATGGAATCTATTTCCTTAGTCGTTTCCCCAACTAGTTCTTTTATTCGCTAAGGCGTCGACGAAAATTGGGCAGCACCTCCCCTATAATGTGCCCTATCCAAATTTCCAATTAGGTCCCTAATACCTACAGCCAACCAACAACAACAACCTATAGCAATTCACACCAACAATATACAACATAAACTCCAAACGACTTATTCAAAAATACAGTAGCACAATAGGGCGTCTAGCCTTTATTTTGTAACGCCTTTCATTATACGCAACGAGGGGTCGTGTGGATTCAACTAGAAGAACCCCAACCAATATTAGAACCTATTTAGGACCTGAAACAACACATCACACCCCTGCAACAACACCTCACAGGAACAACACTATCCTTCGACGATAATTTAACTATAGCAATTCCAATTTAGTTTATTTCGAACGTCGAGCATTTCTACGACATTCTTATACTTCCAGCAGAATACAAGGGGTGTAATACACCATATAACAACACCATAAACTTCAAATGGAAAGGAAAAACCTTACCTTTGCCAAAATTGGCCAAAACTCGCCAAACCTATCAAAACGTGAATTCTGGACAGCCTGCTATCTTGTATTGTCGCTTAGTTTCGAAGGGGTAATTGAGGGAAAAAAGATTTGTGTCCTCAATTAAAGTTATATACATGTGTCTTAGGGTCGCATACAATTTAGAATTAACCCTACAGCAATTTTGTACAAAATGATCTGCCCAAAATACCAACAGCAATCCGTGTAAGATTTCCAAAACCAAAACCTGGGCAGTACCTCCTCTACACTTCATCACCCTTTTTTGCGAAGCTAAAAACAAAAATGGATTTGAAAGTCTAAATAAAAGTTATAGACCTATGAAATACATTTCAAAAACATATTTAATCACCCGAAACTAAGCTATACACAAGACGTTATACCAATATTACTAACAACTGTCCCCTTTTAAAACGGGTCTGTTCCCTAGCATTTTCTCTTTAGGTTTCTCTTAGTTTTCCAAGTGAAGAACTGAAAATATGGTTCCGTAGGCATCGTAATATACATATATACACCTCCACATAATTGAGGAACACCGTAGATAATTAATTGACAGAGGAAAAGTGAAGAACTCACCTTTAATTCTTCTAAACCATGGCTGCCTCCTTCCCTTCTTCTTCTCCACGTTTTTCTCTCTATGTTTTGGGATGATTTTGGATAAATAATGACTTAAGAGTCATTAGCATACATATATATGGTTCCTTAGGGAGTGCCATGTGTCATCCCCTAAGGGTGACACGTGTCAAGCCCTTATTGGGCCACGAATCCATACCTAGCCTCCAAGGCTGCTATGTGGCAGTGTGGGACCCACCTCAAGTAGGTGTTTCACCTACTTGGTCCAAGTAGGTGCATCACCTGCTTGCTTCCGAGTAGGTGCTATGCCTCCTTCCGCCTCTCCCGTGGGTTCGTAATCTCGCCTTACTTTAGAAGCCCATGTAATCCTTGCTACGTAAGCTCAACATGTACTCTAGTAGCTTAGTTATGTAAGTCGTCCAAGTTGGTAGCTTACGTAAGTAAGTCGAGTCCTACAACTTGTTATTTTGGCCTCCACTTCGTTTCAAATCCTTATAGACCTATTTCCAACCTTCACTCTTAAGGGGCGTCACGTCCTTCCTTTCTTAGAGTTATTAATCATGTTATAGATAATCTGGGTCACGAGACATGTTTCAAGAAGCTTAAGAAGACGCTCCACAGCGTAAAGGTATGGGGTATAACAGAAGCCCTTGTCTAACAAGTTTTTTAGTTGCCCCTTTAATTCCTTTAATTCTGCTGGTGCTATTCTATACAGAAGAATTGATATTGGTTGGACATATGGAAATGTATAAATAGTAAAATTAATCTCCTATTCTGGGGAATACTCTGCAAATTTATTTACCACTAGAATTGATTGTAATTTCTGTGGTTCTATTTCAACATCTTGAACCCTAACAATATGATAAATGTAACCTTTACCAATCAAATTTATTGCCCGAATATATGAAATAAATGTACCCTTTGGCTTTGTTTTGTTACCTTTCCACTCTCAAACTACCTCTCCTAGAAAGTGGAATCTAACAATCTTTGCTCGACAGTCGATATTGGCAAGTCAAGATGCTAGCCAATCCATGCCGATAATAATATCAAAGTCTAGCATCTCTAGCTCCTTCAGGAGTACAAAGGTTTAATGAACAACAATCTCTACTATACAACCTCGATAAAAATTATTTGCACTAATAAAGTCAAAGACTGGGTAGATATAACAAAAGTCCATCGCAATGCCTCTGGTACTAGGTTAACTTCCCAATAATAAATGGAGATACATATGATAATGAGGAGCCTGGATATATCAAGGCATAAATAGAGTGTGCACAAATGGTTAGAATACCTATCGTGACATCTGGGAAGACTCTGATTCCTGCCAACCTATTAATGTAAACGTACGATTCTGGCAACTACCAAAACTAGAAGCTCCCCCTCCACCTTGACCTCTACCTAATGATGATTGTGGCCCTCTCTCCGCAAAATGCACTAAAGTAGATGACCCTACTACTGATTCCCCCTGCTATCCTGAACCCTATTGGTATCTAAGTAAATAATATCTATGTATGTGATTGTCCTAGCCACAAGAATAACATGTCATAGAGTCCTGGCGATATCTCCTAGAATGTGATCTACCACAGGTATCACAATATGGCATAACAGATCTAGACTGCTCTGGGTTATGATACTTCTACATGCTCAATATCTGTAAATTCTCCCCCAAGACTGACTATCCCCGACGATCATATCTACTACTTTGGAGATGCTGTAGTGGAGGCCTAGGTAGCCTACTGGAATACCTGGGTCTAGTACGCTCATGTAAATCCCTTTAAAGGTCGGTGGGTCTGGACTGCCTCTGTTTCCCCCTCTCATCTCTCTATTATCATGACCCAACTCCATAGGCCATGATTGGTGCCCAATTTTGGCACCTAGGCATAGAAATACCCGTAGCCCCATTGATTATGTTAGCAGAATAAACAAATGAGAAAATCAAACGAGATCACTAGAGAGCGCACAAAAATAGGTGTAGCATACGAAGGATGTTAAGGCTGTCATTGAACATAAGCCCAAAACATATATACATAACCCACATCACAAGTCTATAGACCTCTACAGAATAATAGCCTAGTCATATGACAGGATAGAGCCCCGTCGTACCCTTAACCAACATGTACAAATGTACAATAGAAAAGTTAGTACCAAAATAGGGCTCCGGACAAAGAAGCACTATCAACCGACAGGGTGGATGTCCTAGGCGAGCGAATCAGCAAACCGAGTATCTGTACTTGTGGGCATAAAACACAGCCTCCCAAAGAAAGAGGGTCAGTACGGGAAATATACCGAGTATGTAAAGCATGGACTGTAATAAGTAAAGTCATTACCAAAGCAAAATGTGCACAAAGAGTAAAGTATCTGAAAATATCAAAATGCTTATCATAACCAAAGATAATGTATGCAGAAAAACATATGCCATATCCGGCCCCATTATGGGATTCGGTGAACAAATCGTGGTCGCCGCCTAATCACTGGTGCCACAGCACATCATAAATCTAGAGTAGGGAATATCTCTGTATTAAATCATATAATATCAGATGGTCATATCAGATCATATAATATCATATGTGTACATGGCACATCATAACTCCACAAATCCCATATACAGGTCATACTTGCCCCCTCACGTCGGGGCACGGTGAACAATGCAGAGAAGTACGCATGATAAAAAATCCTGGCTCGGGCTCAGTGAAAGAAGCATTGAGGCATCCATGAGTGGAGTAGTGAGAAACTAAATGCAATATAAAATACAAAACATTTCGAGAGACTCGAGAGCATAACTCCGATGACAAGTCATATAAGGGAAATTGAGCGATAATCATAGTGCATGTCTTTCAAATGTCATGATGGTCTATGTCAAAATAGTCTTTCTGAAATCATTTCCATATTTCAAAATATATTATGGGGCTCAGTGGAATAATTAAAATAACAGTCGTTTAATATTTGGGAACGTAGCAAAAAGTGTCCTTTGAATTCTACTCAACATAAGTCAAATGGAATAATTAAAATGAGCTATCGTTCAAAATCAAGACAAGAGTCATATCATGTACCTTTTGAAAGTAACTATGGATTACATCAAAATAGAACTTCTGGAATTATATACTCGTATCAAAGCATAATAAGATGTCTTTTGGGAAATTAAGAAATTGGCCATCCTAGTGGCTCTAGGAATAGGAACTTCCTTGGAACCATATAAAATTCATATATTTGTTTCATAAATACCATACCAAAATAAAGATTAGCTTTTCATACTTATGTCAAAACATGCCAAGAGAAGGAATAAGATCTACATACATATGCCAAAAGCATGCCAAAATAAGGAAACGTTAGCTTTACATACCTCTTACGGATTACTCTTAACACATTTGCCTCATCGTATCTTGAACCTATTTAATATGAAAGTAATTCTAAGGTTAGTGACCTTCAACTTTCCAGCTTGTAATTCTACCACCACTTACCTATAGGAACTAATCCCTTATCCATTTCCTTAGACTAGTTCATTACTAGTTCCTTAGTTAGTTAAGGAGTTAACGGAAATTGGGCAGCACCTCCCCTATAACATGCCCTATCCGAACTTCCAATTACATCCCTAATTACCATATCCAACCAACAACAACAACCTGCAGCACATATACAAGTAATGCACTTCAACATTACAAGAAACAAACTCCAAATAACTCATTCAAAACTACGATACCAAAATAGGGTGTTTAATCTCTATTTCGTAAAACCTTTAACCCTATGAAAAGGAGGGTCGTGTGGCTGAAACCAGAAGTATCTAAACCTATTTATAACACCTTCTAGACCTGCAACACACAATCAAACCACCTACAACCGCAACAGAACAACCACAACACACTACTCGACTTCAATTTAACTATAACGAACTTAGTTTAATTTGTTTCTAACGTCAAGCATCCTTGTGTAATTTTTATAATTCAATCCACATATAAGACGTGTAATACATTCCATAACCACACCATAAACTCCAAATTGAAAGAAAAACCCTTACCTTATCCGAAATTGGCCAAAGTTTGCCAAAACTTGCCTCAGAAGCTTTCTAACACGACTGAAAAGTAGTGGACTGCTCGTTACCCTTCCTTGTTGCCCCAAACCATAAATTTACATTAATAGCACCTTTATATCATCATGGTATACCCTAGATAATTAATTCATGGAACAAAAGTCGGGGACTTACCTTTCTTTGCTCAAACCCGTAGCTCCCCTCTGTTAGCTCTTAGGGTTTTCTTTCAACTCTCTCTTATTCTCTAAGTGGTAAAAGACTTAATATGATGACTTAGTCATCAAATAACATACATATAATTTCCCTTAGGACGTGACACATGTCATCCCCTAAGGGTGACATACGTCATGCCCTAATTGGGCCACCTCAACCATGCAACCTCTTCAAGGCTGCCACGTGTCATATGGGACCCACTCTAAGTAGGTGTGTCACCTACTTGGTCCAAGTAGGTTCATCACCCGGTTGCTTCCAAGTAGGTGCATCACCTGCTTGCTTCCAAGTAGGTGCATCACCTACTTGCTTCCGAGTAGGTTCTATGCCTCCTTTTGCTTCTTCCGTGGGTTCGCAACCTCATCTCACTTTAAGAACCTATGAAATACTTGATACACAAGCTCGACATGCACTCCAGTAGGTTAAGTATGTAAGACACCCAGGTTGGTAGATTACGCAAGTAAGTCTAGTCCTACGACTCACTACTTGGCCTCCAAATCCTTCCGACTTCTTATAACCTTATTTCCAACCTTCCCTACTATGGGGTATCACATTCTCCCCTACTTAGAGTTGTTTGATAGAATTATAGACTATCCAACTCACATGATGACGTCTAAGGAACTTAAGAGCCTTTCCAGAAACTTAAGAACCTTAAGAAGCATTCTAAGGTACAAAAGTATAGGGTGTAATAGCTATGCCCCAAGATTCTGAGCAACCGTCTGTATACAAGAGATATGAATATCTTTATTTAGTGCTACTATGGTAAATACCTCAACATAATCTATAGATAGCCCTCCTATAAATATGAGTATCTTAGCTTCCATCGTATCTATAATCATTGGTGCATACCTAGATAGGGAATCAAATAGCAACTTGTAATCTCTAACACCTATAATGACTTGGCGATGGTTTAAAAACTGATCGACTCGGGCATCTCGAATCCCTTTAGGTAGATATTGATTTAAAAAGGCCTTAGTGAAGTGATCAAGGTAGCTGGGGGTGCACTAGCCTCTCTGTACCTCTCCCAAGCATCATACCATAGAACTACTATGTCTCTAATCTTGAATTTTTCTAACTCAACAGACTCTGTAGCTTAAGAATGCATAACCTTAAAAATACTATGCAGCTGGTCAAGAAAGTATTGAGGGTCGTCTCTTCGGTCAGTCCCTATATACTAGGGAGGACTCAAAGCAAGGAACTCTTAACTGCTAGAAATTTCAGGCCCTTCAAAAAGTCTGGCTATCTTTGTCGCCACTGGTTAGCTCAACGTGGCTGTTAACTATGCAAATATATAAACAGCACTACTTAATTCTAGATATGTAGGAATAGAAAGAGTTGGAGTTTCTACTGGAGAACCTGTAGATCCCGGGGCCTCCTAATAGGAAGACGGTGCTGGGGAGGGATTTAAATATATCTCCCCTACTCCATCCGCCTGAACTTCCCAGTAGGTGGTACTCTGCTCGTACCCTACCTATAGGTGCGTATGACCTTCGGCCTACTATTGTCTGATGAGTCACTATCATTTATTCCTCTATACAAGGATAATAAAAATCGTAAGTCAAACAACCCAACCCTTATGACTAAGCTCTATAGAACAATTTGAGTAGAAGGATGGTGACATTCTTGAGTAATGCCTATAGCTTCTTGCTTATATATGGTGGTGCACAACACATTTATAATCAAGACTCTACTAGACATGGCTTGCAGATTCTCTAGGATATGATGTTGCTCTGATATCAAGTTTGTAACACCCCAAACACAAAGGGCACAACTAGCACCTAATGCCAAAACTTAGGCCTTATTCGACCCTAGCGAACCACTTTCTAATGGCACATAGCATCCACACACAAAGTCAAAAAAACAAACAAGTATATCTATGCTGAAAAATAAGCCCTCGTTAGGCAAGTCCCTTGTCAACTGCTCTAGAAAGAAAACAACTACTCCTAATTATTCATATAAATCAATAAGCAGGTAGCACATAAAGCCTATTTGGGCCATCGAGGCTGCCATGATATCTATAAAAGCATAAATACTATGCGGTCCATTAAGGCCATCATGATCCTTATACAATAACTGAAACATGTATACAAAATTTAAACTAGGCCAATAAGCTGCTAACTGCTACCAACACAATAACAAGTCTCAATTGGCTAACAAGATGTAGCTAACAAAGATACAAGGCCAAAGGCCACCATCTACGTGATGCAACCCAATTGACTAGTCTATAAGCCTCTATGAATAGAATACTTAGTGGGATAGAGCCCCAACCTACCCAAAATATATTAATAGAAAAAAGTCAAGCCTCTATAACTCTAAAGACCCTAGAAATAAAAGGAATCAACCAATCAACAGGATAGGTGGTTGTGCTACTCAACAGGTCTGTCTAGTCATTTTTCATAGCCTGCAGGCATGAATGCGGCACCCCCAGACAATGGTTCATTAGTAAAAAGTAATGTACTAAGTATGTAAGGCAATTGAAATTTGAAATTCAAGTATAAGTATCAATTGAAAAGGGCTGGGGTGAAACACAAGTACAACACCTTATCTCCCTATAACAAGACAATATAAATACATAACAAGAAATAATGTGACCTGGACCCCATAATCCCTGCAAATACAAATAGCACATAATCACTATAAGTCCTAACAAGTGCAAACAATTAATAAATACCAATATTGGCCCCTTTACTAGGACCACAATGATAATCTGATCTGAACTATCTGAATCTACTTGTGCCATGAATCAATTTAGATCGAAGACTCCATGGTGCAGTGCATATATGCTTCCCCATAGGAAAAACTTTCCTATCTCATAGGTATGGTCTACTTGGCCTGTAGGCACAGTCTACCTGGCCTGTAAGCTCGGTCTACCTGGCCCATAGGCTTGATTTATCCATCTCATAGTCTCTATCTACCCAGCCTGTATGCTCGGTTTAACAAATCAATTTGTATGCTCAATAACCATGTAGTTTCAGTGTCTACTAAGGCCAAAACAAGCCCATAGGTGGAAAGTAGATGATAAAACATCACAACAATAACAGGTAAACATAATTGATCGAAGCACAATCATAACATGCTTTTCTAGGCTACTAGGGAAGGAGTGTCAGTGATAGAAATTAATCATATAGTGGTAGCCAACTTAATAGGGTAAGGTTACAAGTCATATACTGACTATTAATATGCCATGACAAATATAGGACATTAGGAGCATGCCAGAAGAGAAATAATAACCTTAACATACATTTCAACAAACTCCCAAAAGGTGTCTCTATGCAGCTTTTCCAACCAAAAGAAATAAAACAATGTGAATATCAACGCGACTACAAACCAAGCCATAACTAATTAGTAAGGAGCTAATGCCAAAGTCGTGACCAGAAAATTCCAAAGCATAAAATGAGTCTAATAACAAAAATAATCAGCAGATAAATCCATTGAAGACATTCCAGCAATATCTAAATGGAGAGACAAACTATTGAGGCAACTTAACTAGGTGTTCTTCACGTTGTTCAACCTAACAAACATCCAATGCGACCCAAATAAGAATCACACCAATCTCTCAATTACCTCCAACATCAATACACAACAATAATATTCCAAATATCTAAGAAAAAGGGGCTTCCCAAATCCATAACATCAAAATACCACCATGTGGCTCAAAAATCAATAGAAATGATACTAGAATATGGAATTATGAATGAGGGTTGTAAAAATAAGATTATCTCAACCAAAATATTTTAAATAATAAGCTTAAGATTCTGCCTCTTAGAAGGAACAACACAAGAATCCTAAATCGATAAGAAAAGTATACCATAACGATGAGCTCGCGATGTAGAGCAATTTCTGTTAACTTCCGAGTTGAGAATCTAAGCATCCAAGGAGTATTTGGAAGGTGAGTTAGGTTTTTTTCCTGTGTTTCTAACTGATTTCAATGATAAAATAACAAAGGTGATGGTCCTTTATAAGAACAACCGACTTTGAGATAGGGGGACCTACCTAAAGGTGCATGTTTATGCAGTCTCATGAAAATGCACATATCACACTATTCTGAAGTCGTATGTATAAGATGTTTAGTTCATTAGAAACTAGACTCATAGATTCAATTTGATATGTAATGGGAATTCTAATTCTGTATATATTATGATAAAAGTTCTGAGATAATTGACCAAAAATTTCAGAGAATTCCTTAATAACATGTACAATAACTTCCTTGACTTTCACACTTAATATACAAACTTTGTTCAATTAAAGGAACCCATAAAACATACTCCCTAATATGTTATGAAGTCTTATATTATTCCAAAAGCAGAAGTGAATTCCAAAATTCAAACGAACGGGGTGTTGCAGTCACCTTGCCCAATCTCCTCATAATTTTATATAAGCCTACATACCGGGGACTAAGCTTTCCTTTCTTTCCAAAATGAATAACACCCTTCATAGGTGAAATCTTCAAATAGATCCAATAATTTATTTCAAATTAAAGTTCCCTTTCCCTATCAAAGCGACCTCACCAATATCAAACCACCCAATAGGAGACCTACATCTCCTATCATACAAAGCTTCAAAAAGATTCATTTGGATACTAGAATGCTAGCTCTTATTGTAAGAAAACTCGATCAATGGTAAGTACTCATCCCAATTTCCTTTGAAGTCAATAGCACATTCCCTCAACATGTCTTCCAAGGTTTGAATTGTTCTTTGGGCTTGTCCATCAGTTTGAGGGTTAAAAGTGGTACTTAATTTAAATTTAGTACCAAGACCCTTTTTGAAAGACCTCCAAAACTTAGATGTAAATTGCGGACCTTAATATAAAATAATATACATTGGAACACCATGAAGCTTAACCAATTCAAGAATATAAAGTCTAGCATAGTCCTCGGGTGAATAGGAAGTCTTAATGGGAAGAAAATGTGTTGACTTAGTCATTGGGTCAACAACCACCCAACTAAAATCATGTTGCATATGAGTATGCCCGTTAGAATGTACATATTCATATCTTCCCACTTTCAAGTAGGGATCTCAATGTGTTTAGCTAAACCTCCTGATTTTTTATGCACAATATTCGCTTGTTGACAATTAGGACATTTAGCCATAAAATATTCTATATATTTTTTCCATGTCATTCCACCAATATACTTCTCTCAAATCACGATACATCTTCGTGGATCCTGGGTGAATGGAAGACCACAAACTATGAGCTTTGAACAAAATTATATCTCCTAATCCATCAATATTGGGAATACACAATCACCCTTGATATCTCAATATCCCTTCTCCCCGCTGAAAGAAAACCTCCATGGCTTTTTTGGCGACCATTTTCTTAAACTCAACAGCAGTAGGATCATTATCTTGCTTGGCTTTAACATTCGCCACAAGGGATGACTTAAAACCATTTCGAACAACAACACCATCATCCTCGGAATCAACCAAGAGAACACCCAAATTGGCTAATCTATGAACATCACAAACTTACTGCCTCTTTGCATCCTCAACATGGGAAACACTACACATGGACAATCTAGTAAGAGCATCGACAACCATATTTGCCTTACCCGGATGGTAGATAACAGTCATGTCGTAGTCCTTCAACAACTCAAGCCACCTCCTTTGTCAAAGATTTAAATCTTTTTGATTGAACACATATTATAAATTGTTATGATTGGTCAACATGGATAGCATAAAAATAGTATCCCTAAATGATTAAAGAAACCACGACCGCCACTAGCTCCAAGTCATGAGTCACATAGTTCTTTTCCTGGACCTTGAGATGCCTAGAAGCATAGACTATCACTTTACCAATTTGCATCAACACACAACCAAGTCAAACCCTTGAGGCATCACAATAAATAATAAACCCATCAAAACTTTCCGGTAGAGTCAACAGAAGAGTAGAAGTAAGCCTATATTTCAACTATAGGAAACTTGTCTCACATGCCATGGACCATTGAAATTTAACCTTCTTTTTAGTCAAAGTAGACAAGGGAGATGCAATAGAAGATAAACCTTTTGCAAATCATCTATAATAACTGGTTAAGCCCACAAAACTCTGAATATCGAAAGGAGACAAAGGTCTAGGCCAATTCTTAACCACTTTGGTCTTCTTAATATCAACCATAATAACTCCACTGGAGATAATATGTTCAAGGAGAAACTAAACTCAACTAAAACTCATATTGGCATAACTTAGCGAATAACTGATAGTCCTTGAGGACTCGTAACATAATCCTCAAATGGTCAGCATACTCCTCTTCACTCTGAGTATAGACCAAAATATCATCAATAAAGACAATTACGAACATATCCAAATACTTCTTAAACACCCTATTGATAAAATTCATAAAAGATGCAGGAGCATTTGTTAGTCCAAAAGGCATAACCAAGAATTCAAAGTGACCGTACCGAGTTCTAAAAGTTGTCTTCAGAATATCACATTCCCTTACTTAAAGTTGATGATAACCTGATCAAAGATCAATATTTGAAAATTAACTCACTCCTTGAAGTTGATCGAACAAGTCATCTATCCTAAGAATGAGATACTTATTCATAATAGTGACCTTGTTCAATTGGCGATAATCAATGCACATTATAAGAGAACCATCCTTCTAATAAAACCCTTATTCAATAATTCCTTCAACTAATCCTTTAACTCTCTTTATTCTATCAGAGCCATTTGATAAGGAGGAATAAAGATATGTTGGGTATCAGGGAGAAGATCAATACCGAAGTCTATCTCCCTTTCGGGAGGGATAATTAGGAGGTTATTTGAGAAAATATCTGGAAACTTATTAACAATCAAACTGACTCAAGAGTGAGAGCTTTGGAAATTATACCCCTAACCCGTACTACATGAAAGATGCAACCCTTGGAAATCATTTTCCAAACTTTAAGTAATGAGATGAATTGACTCATAAATACGGAATTACTAACTTTACACTCTAAAACTAGCTTATTAAGAAACTGAAACAGGACTACACAGTTTGTATAACATATGGAAGCATAGCATGCATGAAGCCAATCCATACCAAGGATAATATCAAAATCAATAATATCAAGCTCCCCAAGATGACACATGGTAACTTTATGAAAAACTGAGATTTTTAATCTCTATAGAATCTCCTAGCCGTAATTGAGTCACCAATAGGGGTATCAACCAAACAAGGATCAATCAATATCTTGGGATCAACAACAAATGTCATAGAAAAATAAGTGGTAATAAAAGATAGAGTAGAACCCGAATCCAGTAATGCATAAACATGAAAGTCAAACTATTTCAACATGCCCGTCACAATATGGAGTGACTCCTCAAAATCTTGCATAGTCTAAAGAGAATAGAATCGATTTTAGCACTGACCGCCATCGCCATCCATAGTAGATCTCTGCTAAATTAGAAGGCATATAGCTTGATTCTGAAACTAGGGTTAACCACCACCTCTACAATTCTTTGATTGATGACCTGTCTTACCATACATATCGTATGCATTCTAACCTGCAAATCTTACTCCCTTATGGTTTATCCCATACTTCTTGCATGGAGAAATGACTTGGCCACTCAAAGCTCCTCCTTGAACCTTAGGGTTAGACACCCTATCTTTATCATACTTTGGAGCGGGAGTGTTTGAAGAATTTTGGATTGAATACCTTGGCAAAATTAAGGGTGACCACCATTATTGGATCTAGAGTGCGAAAAGTCATGCCCTTCCTTTTGTGAGCCCATTTTTAAGGAACTCAAAAAAAATTGGAAAATTAAAAACAAATTTGATACCCTTGTTCCAATTATTCATTTGACTAAATCATTAGCTAAAGCTCCTTTGATGGGACTACATTATCGAGAAGCTTCCTCTGAGCACTCTCTTCCGGTTCAGCAGTGTCTAGATCAGGCATCTTTGCCACTTCTTTTTCAGGGTCCTCTTGAACCACTAGTCCTTTCCCTCATAGACTCCCTTGCCTTATCCCTAATATTTCCATCCTTTATTTGCTCGGCAGAGGTCATGAGCCTTGAGATATCCATCTCTCAAATTACTATAACGGTTTTGCACTATTTGGACACCAATTCCGAATAACCCGACACAAACTTAATTATTCCAGCTATTGGATCAGATACCATGAATGGGGCATACCTTGATAACTGGGTGAATTTAAGGTCATACTCCCTCACACTCATGATACCTTATTTAATCGTAGCCTTCCTTAGCTCAAGGGAAAACAAATGGTCTAGGAACACCTCCTTGAACTTATCTGAAGCAATATGATAACTTATCCGAAGCAATATGATAACTTATCTGAAGCAAAATGATCCTTTTTCTCTAGCTCTCTCAACCTTTGATTGGTCAAACCAAATCCTAGTAACTCCTTTTAATTAATTAATGGTTAACTTTGCCATTTCCACCGGACTAGTCCCTATAATTTCCACAATCTTGTGAATACTTTCAAAAAACTTTTATGGGTCTTCATCCACTTTGGATACATAAAACTCTGGGGGACTCATTCTCATGAAATCACAAACCCTTTTCACCATTGTACTCACATTTGGATTCATGGGAGCAACCTCTTGTTGATTAGCTTGGGCCGCTACAACTTGAGCAAGAACTTGGAATGTGGATAAAAATTTTGCATGAGAGACTTGCTCCTTCAAGAAATCATTTGACATTGCTTCAGATAGGGATTCTTTTTGGAGGCATCATTCTAAAATTAAAAAGATAAAGCATTAGAAGGAAAGACTTAGAGTTCAACTCTATCTCACGATAAGATAATCAAAGAAGTAATTTGTTTTCTAAGATACCTCATAGCCTGCTATTCATAGATTCGGCAAGCTTTACACTAATGAATAAAACTCTACTCAACGTGGCACGTTAGACTCTCAAAGATAATTTAAACATTGTGCTCTGATATCAAGTTTTTCACGATCCAAGCTAGACCCTAGGTATGACACAGTGATCAAAATCCTGAGGGATCCCAACCAAGCCTCTTAGTATTAATCAGATACATAAGGTAAATTAAAACATCAATAAAAGCATAAGCAGAATGTAAGTCTCAATGAAGCTCAATAAAAGAAAAGCTTAAAGTACTATGCCCGAAAAATTGGAACCACTACTTACTGAACTTCTAAACATGTTTCTAATATAGTCTAGATGGGGGAATAAGGCTTGTTCCTAGATCACCCATATAATAAAAAACCATCATGATAAAATAACATAAGCTCATACGAGTTACCCATTCCATACATAAGGACTCACCAATAAAGTGATGATTAAAAAAAGCAACTCTAGCCATAGATGGGTGATAGTTGCACCCTACATTATGATACAAAGTAGGCAAAAGTATGCATTACTACATGGAATACACTAAGAATGTGAGAAATATGCATGAATAATGAAAGTAGGACATATACAATATGAGAATGGGATGCATGACCAATATCTTTAAAACATGAGTGTAACTTGAAAACATTTAAAACATTATAAGCATGTGTTCAATGCATCAGTAAATAAACATAAGAAATCATATCATAGCATATACCTTTGTGTGGGATAGGACCATAACCGGCACCTAATACCATGCGAGCTATAATATGGAATCATATGTAACTCCCACATTGAGAAGAGAGAGACTACTTGCAAAGGTAAACTCCATGAAAACCTTTTTTAACATCATGAGCTACACGTGGATCAACTAGCTAGGCCATATAGGCAAACCTACGCGGGCAACATAGTTAGGGACTAAAGGTTTCTACTATAATTCCCTTAGGTAGCTACTTTGTCTACCGAACCGAGCCTCAATTAAATGTCCTATCAATGCTTAGTCATTATCCCAATGGAATTTATCAAAATATAATACTTAACAATATCATGAAAATAATCATAAGAGTAGCTCATAAACATGATTGATTCATATAAGAATGAGAAAACATATCAATCCTTATGAATCCCTGATTAGGTGAGAAAACTTCTTTCACCTCTTTAACATGATTGTGTGAGAATGACATTTCACTCTTTAAATACTTGCTTGAAACATCATTGAAACATAATTCATTAAAATCATAGCTTTTCATAAGATATTTCATCAATTCGTGATCATATTTTCATAAGTTTATACTTGAAAATCATAATGCATGGGTCTATAGAAATCAACTTAAAAATATGCGATTTAACTCAATTTATGCATAATTAAATCAATGATAATGAGATAATCTATAATTGAAGTGAGCCGACACAACTTCATAACAATTTGGGCTTTAGGAATTTTAATTCATAAAGAAGAATTTAGGTAAAACCTTGGGACTCTATGGAGGGAAGGATCCCTAGATAAATTTTCATATACCTAGGTAATTAAAGACTAAACCAAGAACTAGAAATAGAGGATTAGACTTGATCTTGAAACCCTAACTTGAGTTGGGAAAGAAGATAACCTTGGGAGACAATTCTAGATAGAAGATTTTTTATTATAATAGCTTGAGAGTGAATAAAGAAAATTCAAAGGTAGGTCCTCCAAAAGTAGTTTAAAATGATGTAGCGTGGTTTTAATTTCATAGAAAAATACAAAAATAACCCAAATAAAATAACTGAGGGGTCAACTTGTGAAGTCGGTCGAGTCTGCCGAACTCATTCGGCGAATAACCAACTTGGCTAGTTCTTGAGGTCAAATTTTTTTGTCTATTTAGTGGTCTTCATCGAGATGGCCGACTGGATCAACAATTGTTGAATTTCCTTTCCATTGCCAACTAGGCATTGATCAAAACCCAAATTTTCTATAAATTTTAGTTGTCACCCTTGAGCTCGCCAAATCATTCGACAAACTTAGCTCTTTTATTTATTTATTTTTAACTTGTTTCCATCCTTCAAACTATCACGACCCAACCCCGTAGGCCATGACGGGTGCCCGAATTGGACACTCACGTGTACCCCGGCCAATTATGTATAACCTGTCTCCTGTTTACACTCAACATATATTAAAAGGGAAAGTAACATACAGGCCGACAAGGCTGTAGTAAGACATAAGGACGTTCGTAGTACAAATACACGCGAGCCGACAAGGCCGGCACGATACTAGGAATGCCCCGAAGTATAAGTCATACCAGTACCGCCATACATACCCATGTATACAACTCATATACATCCCACACATAACTCACATACAGCTCATATACAACTTAGATACAGTTTATATACACATTCGTTCTACACACAAAAGCCATATTTGTATCCACAGACCCCTAAGAGTCAGAAAAACAGTAACATAAGGAAGTACAGGGCCCCCTCCGTACCCGTGAATGAACTAATATATACATTAGAACTTAGTACCCAAAAGTTAGCTCCAGCAGAATAGAGCGCTCTTAGACCGCTGAGTGGGACTCCTATGCTGGCGGATCCTTAACCTGTGTACCTGTACCTGTGGGCATGAAATGCAGCCCCCCCTCCGAAGAAAAAGGGGTCAGTACGACATATATACTGAGTATGTAAAGTATAACATAGTATAAATGGAGGTATATCCAAAACAGAGGCATAAGAGAACAATTTATCAAGTCAAAAACATGTACCTGTATTCTGTAAATTATAAAGACATGTATGCTCAGATTTTCAATATAGTCGGCCCTATCAGGGGTCCGGTGAATCATATATGTAGTGTCAGTATCACGCCCCGTGCCATCGCCACCTTATTACAACACATCATCATCATATATATACATACGTACCCGGCTTTCTAGTGAAGGGCTCAGTGAACAATGCAGTGAATTGCATAAATCTGATAACCGGCTCGGGACTTAGAGAAGAAGTGTTACAGTATACACGAGTAGAATAGTGAGAAACCAAACACAGTTTAAATCATTATCCGAGACTCAACTATATGAGAGGACTAAGTTATTGTCTAAGAATTTGAGTAACAGTATAGTCATTCTAGCTGCCCTCTAACTGCCATTAGGGGCTACATTAATTACATCTCGAGGTCCCTAGACCTATAGAAAACTAAAACTATTCATTTAAGTATTTCAGAGTACTCGTCTTCGAATAATTTTAGGATTAGAAGTCTGTATATTCATTAAGTCCTCAGCGTATAAAAGGTTCAAAGAAATTAGATTAACTATCATAAAAGTTCAATATTCAGAATTGAATAAAAGACACTTAGGAAGGGAATCACTTTAGAGATTATATCATTTTTCCCTTACCTCTACGATATGCCAAAAGAAGAGAAGGAATAGGCTTCGCATACCTCTTATGGACTTCCCTTAGTCGTGTTTACGTCGTCGTCCTCGAAACCTATTTAACATGGAAATAAGGCGAGTATTAACAACCTTAGATTTTTCAGCAACTTAGGCTACCCACTCGTATTCATAGCATTCATCCCCTTGCTTGCCTCCTCGACTAGTTCCTTAATTAGCTAAGGCGTTAGCGAAAATCGGACAACACCTCCCCTATAATGTGCCCTATCCAAATTCCCAACCATGTCCTTAGCACCTGAAGCCAACCAAAAACACAACCATCAGCCCATACATATACATATTACGACAACATTACACAATATAAACCCCCAACAATTCACTCGAAACTATACCAAAACTAGAGTTTTTATGTCTTTCTTTCACGAAATATTTAATTGCCAAGTGGAGGGTTGTGTGGCTGCAAACAGAATCCCCTCATGCCCTTATCAACACACATTCCATCACCCTAAAAACTCACCACACGACCATTAGTTACACACCACAAGCGCAACACATTATTCGATTACAATTAACTATAGCGATTCCAATTTCGATTATTTCGAATGCCGAACTTTTCGAACCTTTTACCCAACTTCCAGAATCTACTAAGGTTTGTAATACACTCTAATATAACCTCATAAACTTCAAATTAAAGGGGAAGAACTTACCTTTCCCGAAATTGGCTAAAACTAGCCGAAATTGTGCCTCGGAACTTCTTCCTCGCTGCCCCAAATTGAAATTTTAGGTCATTAAAATCCAATATATAACTTAGGGATACTTTAAATAATTAATTCACGGAATGAAACCCAGAAGCTTACCCAAAAAGGGTCAAATCCGTAGCCCTTCTCCCTTGTCCCTTTCATGTTTTTCTCTTATTTTCTCTTCCAAATTCCAATTGCAAAGCTGGAGTTTTAGTTCCATGAACATATTAAGATACATATATACGTATCCACGTACTTAAGGTACACCGTATATAATTAATTCATGGAAGAAAATTGAAAAACTTACCTTTATACTTCAAAGGCCATGGCTGCCTCCCTATCTCTCTCTTTCACATTTTTTTTCTCTTGGGGCTGACACATGAAAAACTGAAGTATATGATACATATGCACATATATATGTGGATTTAGGGTGTGACATGTGTTAGCCCCAAGAGGTGACACGTGTCCAGCCCCTATTGGGCCACCGCACCTATATGTTCAAGGAGGGGATGCCACGTGGCAGTGGGGCCCACCTCCTCCAAGCAGGTGGGTCACCTACTTGACCCCAAGCAGGTGTGTCACCTGCCTGGTTAGGTGCTGCCACGTGTCACCCTCCCATTGGCTGCCCCGAATTTTTTTTTCTTCCTCGTGGGTTCGTAATCTCGTCTCACTTTAAGAGCCTATGAAACCCTTGCTATATAAGCTTGGTATGTAATCAAGTAGCTCACATATGTAATACTTCTAACTTAGTAGTTTACGTAGATAAGTTGAGTCCTACGACTCGTTACTTGGCCTCCAACTCCTTCCGACTTCTCTTGACCCTATTTCCAACCTTCCCTACCACGGGGTGTCACATTCTCCCTTCTTAGAGTTGTTTAATAGGGTCGTAACTTAAGTAGCTCACATACTAGCTTCTAAGTAACTTAAGGAACATTCCGAGTTCAAAGATGTGGGGTGTAACACAAACTTTCGAGTTCTTACAAAAATCTATTCAAAAGGGTCTAGGTACGCAAGTTAAGCTTATTATAGATTTTCGCCCCTGACATGGTCAAGCCAAGTGGACTATTCTAACCTTGGAGGATATTTAGAGGACTTGTTGATTGTCTTTAAAAGAAATTAGGATGACCATTTGACACTAATTGATTTTTCCTACAATAATAGTTATTTTTTTATTGACTATAGTTACTTCTATGGGCAGTAGAAGTGACTCATGAAAATCATAAGTTACTGGGTTTTAGGACCTTGATATACAGACCAAATACGGTCCATAGAATGATCTACAACTCGTAACTAACTATGCTCGTCTTGTACGCGTGAATAAAGATAAGTTTCTAAACTTGATCTACAGATCATGTCTATGATTCGTAACAGGGTTTACGGTCTGTAAACTTTATACGTAAATTTAAGGCCTTTTTTTCTATTTCTGAAGTTCGACTCCAAGAGACCATCTAGGAGCAGTAATTACTTCTATGGGCCATAGATGGTGTCCGTTAAAGTCAATGTTTAGTAGAACTTAAGTCTTTTGGGAGATTTTATGATCTAATCTGAGTTAAAATATTTTGAAATTTTACTGTAGGTTATTTTCGATGGATTTTTAGTGAAGTTATAATGAGAAGTGTGTGATAAAGTGCGTAGTGATGGAATGTCGATGGGGGAAGGGGCCTGATTATGGAAGAGCAAAGCTTATAGATCGAAAGTGCCCAGCTACCGCTGGCTATTGTTGTCAGTGATTGCTATGTTGAAGAGAAAAAGAAAGAAAAGAAAAAAGACAAAAAGAGAAAATAAATAAGAACAAAGGAAACAAAATATTTTATAAAAAAAAAAAGAAAATTAATATGACATAAAAGGAATATTTATAAAGTTAAAGTTTTAATTATGTTTTTGCCTCTCACTCTCTTAGAGAGAGTTAATTGCACGTTCTTTGCCACCTCAGCATTTAGGGAGCAAATAATTTCATTCTAGAATAGTTCAAAGGGGCACTAGGACCAACATGAAGTACAGATATGTAGTTGGTAATTGGGTAACAGGTTAGGGAGACATTTGACTATTTTCTCTTATTAGCTTTGATGAATAATGGGCGTAAGTACTCATTGTTAAATACAACAGGTTTTTCAAAGAATCCACTCCATGTTGTAACTAGAATTGAGAAAAAGAATTTTTTATTTTCACAAAGTCAATACTCCCTCCATTCCCAAGTTAGTGTCGTTTTACATAAAAAAAACCAAAATAATTATTGTTTTAGGAATTCAAGGCAATAATTAGCAATTATTTCTAATTATAACCTTGTATTAAAAAACTATTTTATAATAATATTCAATTACATGAAAGATCTAATAAATAAGAGCAACTTAGAAAATGATATATTGTATTTATGATTTTTTAATGGGCGTGAAAACCCAAAAAAAAAAACTACCCTATTCGAAGCCAAATGTCATAATATTTAGACTTGAACAATAGGCCACAATTAATAAGGATAATGTTATAAATACATTGAATGGTGGATTGTTCATTTGCTTTATTCATGAACTAGCTAATTCATGTATGTATATTTCCATGGTGATATGAATATTTTCAAATTCCAATGTATCTACTAGTTTGGGAATTTAATATGGTGACCCTTGAGATGATATCTCAACCTATAAATAGAGGTATCACTCACCATTGTCAGTGACACTTGAATAGAAAAAGAGTTATCTCCTTCATCTATATTTTTTGCCTTCTTTTCTTTATACTCATATTGTTCTAAGCTTAATTTTACATAATGTTATCAGCACGAGACTATAGTCAACTAAAATTGAGATTTAGTTTTTCTTCAACTCGTGTTCTGGTTGATCTTATTATGAGAATTGAGAAGGGAAAATAATAATTACTCCAATTAAGAATATTTTATGCATAAAATCAGGAACCAAAGGCATATACTCCTATTGGTTAATATTCTCATGTAATGACCATCCAGGTCATTTTTGAATTAAAGCATTTATTTCATCATTTAGAGTGTTCCTGTAGTGACTCCAAGTCATTTATGACTTGCTGGCACTTACTGTTTTGTCGCCTTGTCCTTCATTTAGGTTTTATGCCTGTTTTCTTTTTTTGAGTTTTTATAACTCGAAATGTTGACTTCGATCATAAATTAAAGAAAACTATGTCAGAATGGAATTTTGACAATTCCATCAGCTCCAAAATGGAAAACTTAGGCTAATAGCACGATCGGCATGAGTACTGAAGCAATCGGTATGAGTTTAAAACCATTCGATGCTTTTTGCCTTTGAAAGTTGGCATATGTATGACTTTGGTCAACATTCTTGGAAAATGTGCTCGAATAAAAATGTTGACAGCTTTAATTGCTTCTCGAGGCTCTCTGTCTAATCCTAAGGATCGTTGTGGAATTTGGCTCAAAATAGCCTTTGGGTGTGGGATCCACTTTTGATAGTAACAACCTCATATGGAAATTTTAACTACGCCATTGAGTCTGAAACATCGAATTTGGTAAGGTAGCATATCTCGTTTCATGCACGGGATTCTGAATGAATTCTGAGTACCCCGTTAGAGTATTTGAACTTGGTGAATAACTCAGCTTTTGCTGATATCTGGTGCAGCACCATTTGCTCTTCGCGATCATGGGCCCCAGGTCATGTTCACGAATGACCAAGAATTTGGTCTCCGCGATCACAAAGCCTTGGCCACGTTCGCAAAGGTCAAGTTTCTTAGCATCCGCATTCGCGCATCACTGTAGCCACAGTCGCAAAGGCCATTAGCCTGATCTTTTAATGAAACACAAATATGAATTTCAGCATATACTCCAAACATTAAACATAGTTTTCTCCATCATTCTAAGCCCAAATTAGGCAATTCCAAGGTCAAATTTAAAGGAAATTTCATGAGAAATCTAGCTCGAAAACACGTGGATAAGTTTTGTATGAAGTAAGGACTAAGTTTTAGTCACTGCTATAGTTATTTTCAGAGTTGTGTTTTGTGGAATTTGTGAAGGTTTTAACTTGATCAATTTAACTCCTTTTTAGTGATATTTGAGGCTATATTGTGAGGTTTTTTGAAAGAATCATCGTAGTGTAATTTGTTTGGGTTGAGAAAGTTTCGTTATTGAGTTACATCTGATTAAAAAAGCTTCCATTTTTTATCTTTTAGGCAAATTTTATGAATTATAGTTTCATGCTAATCTCGCGTAGTTTCCCACCTAGAGTTTTGATATAATTATGATTTGTGAGCTTGGGGTGACATTTAAAATATATTTTGGGGTAAATCCCAGAATTTTGGATACGGGTCCCACTTTTCCCATTTTAGATGATGAAATTCATCGATCTCCATCGATTCTTTTAGTTGTCATAATGATCATATTAGCGTTGTGATTTTATTGTTAATAGCGTGGAAGCATTTGGAGGCTGCTCGAAAGGGAAAAGCTCCGGTTTCGTGAGTTACAGTATGCATAATCGGCTTTCAGGTAGGCTTCAGTTTGTTTCCTTATAAGACTGAGATTGATTAGGCAATTGTACATTAATTTGTATGAGTTTGGAGGGGCTTGGGTGTTGAGCATTCTAATTTCCTAGAATCCATGTCCTAGGCATTATTTCGGGTAATTATTGGACTGTGTAAGCATGACTTCTGTTATTGTTGATCATCCATGCCTTGTGGTGAATACTGTGACTATGGCTATGTGCTTGGAAGCATGTTTGGCCTTAGTATAGGTTTAGACTACTGTTGTGTTAGACATGCGTGGTTTTGGTGCCATTGGGCCTTAGAGCTTTTTCGACGTCGTTTCGAATGGTTAGCTCCCTGTAGACTGATATAGAAGACTTGAGTCGAATAGTCTAAGATTTAGCTAGGCAGTAACTTAGCTTGTGACTTTACCTCTATAATACCCCATTCTCCTATCAGCCCTGTATAGTTTGGTTCTTAAGTTTTGAAATTTTCGTCGATGCATTAGGGTATATTTAGTTCAGGATGGAATGACATATTGATGGAACTTGGTTTGGAGGCACTCCCCGTGACACATGGTTGAACACTGATTCTAACTCAGTTCGGTTCCTTATCTACAGTTACCTTATTAAAGTCCATGATCTAGCTTACATATGATCGGTTCATTAGTTATAGATACCCGGTTCCAATCGGTGGTCCAACTTACTTATGTTTAGGTTTTCTAGCTAGAGTTACCCAGTTACAGTCCACGGTCTAGCTTACCCGTGCTCGACCTTTGGCTATAGCTACCTAGTTAAAGTCTGTGATCTAGCCCACTCATGTTGACTCATTAGCTACAGTTACCCATTTTCAGTCCGTGGTCCATCTTGCATATTGTTAAATTCCTGATTTACTAATGAATCTTTAGTTAAGTCTTTCGTCTACTCTTTGTTGTGGTTTGAGGTGTTAGAGTTTTGAAATAGTTCGGTTCATGTTTGGGAAATGGTGAGATTATTGTGATTCATTGGCTTCATTCAGTTTCCTTCAACTATTCTTGCATCTGCTGGACTTATGGGAGTCCGTGCAGGTGGTTACTCTTTATATGTCCATGAGCATACCCATCGAGTTTCTGGGAGCTCGGCAGAGTTAGTTAGATTCCTTCTCTTTGGTTGATTGTACGCTTGTGTACATACCTATATTTACTTCTTATAGTGTCTTTGATTGTGATCTTTAGCACGCATTTCAGTTTACTTTAGCTTATCTTTCTCAGTCGGCCTATGATTCCTACTAGGTACTTGTTGTTTTGGTATTCATACTACACTCTGCATCTTTTTTCATGATGCAGGTCCGAGTACTAGCTACCAGCACTAATTTGAGCCAGCTACGGTCGTGATCGAAGATGAGAGTGAGCACACAGCGTCCTGGATTTACCCGTCTCCTTCTGTATATATATTTTCTATGTCTTTTGCTTTCTGAGATAGCTTTATTTCTGTGGTCCATTTTTAGGACTTGTACTCCTTTTTACTAGTAGCTCTATATAGGTGACTTCCAAATTTTGGAAGGGATTCATTTTGATTTATATATATTTAGTTGTTTTTATCCATTCATGTATTCTCCTACTATTTTCATTACTATTTTAGATAGATTTGTTGGTCTTCTACCATGACATCCCATTACTTATAGTTCTGGAATATGGGTCGGCTCGCCTACTAGTGGGTTATAGTAGGCGCCATCAGGACCTGAGAGACCGGTCATGACAAGTTTGTATCAGATCCCTAGGTTCACCGGTCTCACTTGTACAAAGCTAACGTCTAATAAAGTTCTGTGGATCAGCATGGAGACGTCCATGACTTATCTTTGAGAGGATATAGAATGTCTTTAGGAACATGTATCTTTTATATCGCCGTCATGCAATATGTGTCTTATTTTTTTCTGGAAATCTCACTTGTTCCACTCTCTTATAGGGATGGCTCACACATGTGCTAGAGGTAGAGGCCAACCATGGGGTTATTCCAAGGCTGCAACACCTGCTCGGGACCAAGATCAGACTCTGTAGCCAAAGGTGGAGCCACCAGTAGCTCCATTACATCAGCAATCGGTAGGCCCAGGACCAGCCTAGCCACCGCTCGAGCCAGCTGCAACTCCATAATTACAGGTGATGCTCGCCTAGATATTAGCTGACATTGGGGACATGCGGCAGGCCCCAACTCCAGTCGCTCCAACACCGCAAGACCAGCCTACATCAGCAGCACCGATTATTTAGTAGCCACCGACACCAGCTACTCAGCCTGATGTTTTGGAGGGTGTCATGCCACTCTAGAAGAAGATACTTGGGGTGTTTCTTTGACTATCACCGTCGAGATTTTCTGGGGCTATGGATAAGGATTCCCATGAGTTTCTACTTAATTGGCACGAGTAGATACATACCTTTAGTTTGGTGGAGTTAATAGGAGCTAACTTTACTACCTACCAGTTATACGGTCCCGCCAAATAGTGTTGGCATACCTACCTAAAGATTAGGCCAGCTGGGTCTCCACCGGTCAAATGGGCTGAGTTTTTAGGGACCTTTTTGGCCCGATTTATCCCAGGGGTGTTAGAGATCAGCTCTAAGATCAGTTTTCCCAGTTAGAGCAGGGCTCCATGATAGTACCACAGTACGAGGCCTGATTCCATGAGTTCTCCAAGCATGCTTCCATGATATTACCTACTAAGGAGGAGACTCAGTCTTTAGTCTTAGCACGCTGCTAATTTACGAATGTGGTAGAGTATGCCTACATGCTCGAGCAACTTCATCGCGAGGCCCAATGGGGTAGCGCCAAGAGGGCTAGGTAGGAAGATAGCCATGATGGGTATTATTTTTGACCCCCAGAGTACTATGATAGATCTCACCAGATATTTCAATTTGGTCAGTCTAGCTGCCTTTTCCTAGCCTCTCTACAGATATCGTAGGGTGATGAGCACCGACAGATTAGTTCTAGTATCGGTCTGAGTTAGGGCCGAGGTGGTTCACAGGTGAGTTTGTTAGATAGAGGTGGCCGAGCTCCAGCTTTCAACCGACATGCACAGGGGTGCTATGAGTACAAGAAGTTAAACCATTGGTCCCGTGAGTTCCCTCAAGGAAGGCTAGCCTTATCAGCTCTACAGGCTTGTAGACCCGCGCCAGCACCAGAACCTTAAGTTAGAGGAAGAGGCTTGGGCCAGGACTACAGGATGGTCACCAGGGTGCATGGGGTAGTCTCTGGGGAGGTAGGTTAGGAGGTAGAGTCGACGCGCAAGGTAGAAGAGCCCAGACCCCTTTCTATACAGCTCCAGCTAGGGCAGATGTTGAGGCCTTAGATGATGTGATCACAGGTATGGTTTTAGTATGCCATCAGTCCCCATCCGCTTTATTTGATCCAGGCTCTAAATATTCTTATATATTTGTATATTGTGCCCCTCGACTAAGTATGAGTCCAGAGCCATTAGTTGAGTCGTTACGTGTTTCGACCCTGGTAGGTGATTCTTTATTAGTGGATCAGGTCTTTAGATCCTATGTGGTGACTATTCAGGGGAGTGACACTAGAGTTGATTATATTTTACTTGATATAGTGTATTCCGATATGATTCTAGGCATGGACTGTTTATCCCCTCACCGTGCAGTCTTGGATTACTATGCCAAGACCATTACATTAGCCACGCCTGGTATTTTGCCTGTGGTGTAGCAAGGCTCTTGTAGTTGCACGCCATTTGGGGTGATATCTTTTGTTTGAGCCCAGAGGTTAGTGGTCAGCGGGTGTTTGGCATACTTAGCTTGTGATAGAGATATGAGTAGGCAAGGCCCTACATTTGATTTAGTACCTACCATCTGAGAGTTATCAGATATGTTTCCTACTGTTCTTTCTGGCCTCCCTCATGACCATGATATCGACTTTACTATTTATGTAGAGCAAGGTACTCATCCTATCACAATCCCATTGTACCATATTTCCCCCGTAGATCTCAAGTATCTCAATGTTCAGCTTCAGGATCTCTTGGATAAGGGATTCATTCGTCCTAGTATATCACCGTGGGATGCCCCAGTCCTTTTAAGAAGAAGGATGGTACTATCCGGATGTGCATCAACTATAGGCAGTTGAACAAGGTGACAGTAAAGAACCGTTACCCCATGCCTAGGATTGATGACCTTTTCGACCAGCTTTAGGGTGTCATGGTGTTTTCTAAGATCAATTTGAGATTCTTCTACCACCAGTTAAGGATTAGGGTAGTAGACGTCCCTAAGACCACTTTTAGGATCATTAGGGTCATAATGATTTCCTAGTATTGTTTTTTGGGTTGACTAACGCCCCTGCCGCATCCATGGATATGATGAACAGGGTGTTCAAGCCGTACTTGGATTCGTTTGTCATGGTTTTCATAGATGACATTCTGTTATACTCGTGGATCCGGGAGAAGCATTAGCAGCATTTGAGCATAGTGCTCTATACTTTGAGACATCAGTGGCTTAATGCCAAGATCTCAAAGTGAAAGTTTTGGATTGCGTTTGTAGCATTCTTGGGGAACGTGGTGTCCAAGGATGGAATTATGGTAGATCCGATGAAGATTGAGGCTATCCGTGATTGGGTCAGGCCCACCTTTGTGATTGAGATTCTTAGCTTCGTCGAATTGGCAGGGTACCATAGGTATTTTGTTGAGGGTTTTTCTAATTAGAGGCACCTCTGACTCGGTTTACTCGCCAGGATGTCCCATTTGTGTGTTCAAAGGAGTGTGAGAGGATCTTTCCAATGCTTAAAAAGTTGCTTACCACCGCTCTTATGTTGACTCTTCCAGTTGAGGGTGAGGGATTAACCATTTACTGTGACGCATCCGGCATTTGTTTGGGTTTTGAACTGATGTAATAGGGCTGGGTTATTGCTTACTCATCGAGGTAGCTTAAGCTGCACGAGTGCAACTACGCCACTCATGACTTAGAGTTGGCGGCGGTAGTTTTTGCACTTATGATTTGAAGGCACTACCTGTATGGAGTTCTATGCAAGATTTGCACTGATCATAGAAGCATTCGGTACATTATGAGCCAGAGGGATCTTAATTCGAGTTAGCGCAGCTAGAATGAGATCTCGGAGGAGTATGACCTCTCTATTCTCTACCATTCGGGCAAGGCGAAGGTAGTAGAAGATACCTTGAGTCATAAGGCGGGGAATATGGGTAGTCTAGCATTCGTTTCTGTTGTGGAGCAGCCATTACCTTTGGACATCCAATCCTTAGCTAATCGGATGATTCAACTTGATATTTTTGATTCTCGGTGTGTGTTAGATTTTGTGAGGGCTCAGTTATCTCTATTGGATTGGATTCACAGTAGTCGGTTTGAGGATGTGGATTTAATTGCATTTCGATATTGGGTTTAGGGAGGTGATATCGGCCTGGCTACCTTATATTTAGATGTTTTTTGAGGTTCGGTGGTTGACCTTGTATTTTGAGAGTTGGGGGTTTGATTCAGATGATTCTTAGTGAGGCTCGTGACTCTAGATATTTTATTCATCCGAGCACAGCTAAGATGTATTGTGACTTGAGGTAGCAGTATAGGTGGATTAGCATTAGATGAGATATTGCAGATTATGTGTCACATTATTTGAGGTGTCAGTAGGTTAAGATCGAGCATTTGAGGCTTAGAGGCGAGCTTCAAATATTAACCATTCCTAAGTGGAAATGGGAGTGGATCACCATGGAATTTATCGTGGGATTGCCTCGCACTTCTTGTGGTCTTGATAGTATTTGGGTCATCATGAATCGATTGACCAAGTTAGCTCACTTTTTTCCTGTTCATACTTCCAACAATGATGAGAGGCTAGCTCGTATATACATTCGGGAGATGGTTTGCCTTCATGGTGTGCCTATTTCTATCATCTCAGACCAAGGCTCACAGTTTACATCTAGCTTTTAAAGGACTTTTTAGGAGAAGTTGGGTACCGGGTCGACCATAGCACAACTTTTCACCCCCAGACTGATGATCAGTCGGAGCACACTATACAAGTTCTCGAGGATATGTTGTGGACTTGTGTTATGGACTTTGGGGGTTAGTGGGATGAGTTTTTGCCTTTGGTGGAGTTTACATACAACAACAACTACCACTCTAGTATACAGATGGCCCCGTTCGACACCTTATATAGTAGGCGTTGTCACTCTCCAATTAGTTGGTTTAAGTCTATGGAGCCCAGGTCGCGCGGTACAGACTTGATGTAGGAGGCCTTAGATGTTTTTAGGATGATTCAGGTCATGACCCAACCCCATAGGCCATGACGGGTGCCCGAACTGGACACTCACATATACCCTTGCTAACTATAAGCAAATTTTTCCCCTGTCTGAGTCGCAGTGTATAACTATACTAGATAACACCTCAACCGGCACGGTGATCACGACAAGGGAAAACGTCCCCCAAAACATAAACCATATCCGCATGACTGTACATACATACCTATATAACTCATATACAACCCACACACATATCTACAGACCTCTAAGAGTATAATAATAACATAAGGCGGGATAGGGCCCCCGCCGCACCCATGAACAAATAAATACATGCATCGAGGGTTAGTACCAAAACTAGGCCCCAGCACGATAGAGCACTTTCGAACTTCTAATCCGGACACCTATGCTTGCAGATCCTCAAGGTGTGAGTCTATACCTGCGGGCATGGACGCAGCCCCCCGAAGAGAGGGGGTCAGTACGACATATGTACTGAGTATACAAAGCATAACTGGAAGCATATCTGAAATAAAGAGAGCCAGGGGGATAAATACTTTACTTAAGAAAACACTGTACCTATACCTTGTGAATCATAAAAATATGCATGCTCATATTATACAATATAGCCGGCCCTTTCAGGGACTTGGTGAATCATAACTGTAGGACCATCATCGGGTCTGGCGCCATCACCACCTTATCACATCATATCATCATACATATATATATATATACATACGTATCCAGCCCTCTAGTGAGGGACTCGGTGAGTCATTCATGTCATTACATTATCATTTCCTCATATAGCATACCTGGCCCTTTAGTAAGGGACTCGGTGAGTCATTCATGTCATTGCACCATTATGTCCTCATACAGCATACCCGTCCCTTTAGTAAGGGACTCGGTGGATAATACAGTGAACTGCGCACGATTACGTACTCGACCTAGGACTCGGTGATAGAAGGGTTATGGTATACATGAGTAGAGTAGTGAGTAACCATATGCAATTTAAACCATCATTGGAGACTTGTTGAAATAATCAAAATGAACTTTCATTCAAAAATTAACACAATAGCTATAACAAGTACCTTTGGAATGTCATTATGGTTTGCATCAAAGTAGCACTTTTGGAATCATCTACTCATATCAAGGCGTAGTAAAATATCTTTTGGAAGTCAAGAAAATAGCCATCTTAGTGGCTTTGAGAATGGGTGCTTCCTTGGGATCACATATACTTCGTCTATATGTTTCATAAAGTTCATTCCAAAAAAAAAGAAGATTAAGTTTACCTACGTACTACTTCCCAAGGTATAGAAAACTTGAGAAGCCATAGTTTAATTATTGGAAGAGTTCTAGCTTAAAGAAGTGAATAAGATTCATGCTTTATACCACAACATAAATTATACCAACTTAGGATGGTTGGACACTTTCACATGAATCGAGGCAAAAGAACATAAGTTCTAGGAAATTAAAAACGTTAGTCATCCTAGTGTACTTAAGAATAAGAGCTTCTTGTAGACATTGTGCATTCTTCGTCCATTGGCTTTCTATGGGTCATGCTAAAATAAGAAAGAAGATAAGCTTTACATACCCACTATTTTCCCTCATAGAGTAATTATATACATATATCGTACCCGGTCCGTCATGAGCTCGATATCATAACTTTATCATTAATTTACCATACCATCATATAAAGTACCCAACCCATGATGGGACTCGGTGAATAATCATATCATTATAACATCGTACTTATGTCAAAGACATATCAAGACGGAAGAAGGGTAGCTTTACATACTTGTGCCAAAACATGCCAAGAGAAAGCTTCACATACCTTTTCAAGGATTAATTGAAATCCATCTTGTCTTGATACCTCCTTAACCTATTTGACATGAAAGTAATACTAAGGTTATTAGTCTTTCACTTTCCAATATCCCACTCTACAACCAAGTACTAATAGGAGTCATTTCCTATCCATTACCCTCGACTAGTTTGTTACTAGTTCCGAAGCTACCAAAAATCGGGTAGCATTTCCCCTATAACTTCAACATCCCCAAGATTTTAACTCGGACAAAACATCAAAAACCATACCAACAACAACAACCAGCAGAATATTTACAAGTAAATCACTTCAATATTACACAATACAAGCTCCAAACAACTAGCTCAAAACTACGATACCAAAATAGAGTTTTTAACTCTTTATTTCGAAAAATCACTAATCATACCAAATGGAGGGTCGTGTTTCTGAAACCAGAAGCACCCAAACCCTTTTTAAAACACTTTAAATTCCTGCAACACACAACCCAACCAGCTGCAACCGCAGCACCACAACGACAACACACTACGCGACTTCGATTTAGCTACTATGACTTTAATTTAGTTTGTTTCTAGCATCTAGCATCCTTATATAATTTTTCCACTTCCAACCTTATTTAAGACATTTAATATACCCCATAATGACATCATAAACTCCAATTGGAAAGGAAAACCCTTACCTTGCCCGAAACTCATCAAACTCATCGAAACTTGCCTCGGAAGTTCCTTTAGCACGCATAAAACTTCATGGCTGTTTGTTGTCCATTTGGAGATGCTCCAACCCATAAATTTACATTACTAACACCTTCATACCTTCGGGTTATACCCCATATTTTTTTAATTCAAAGAACGGAATTGGAGAACTTACCTTTTTCTTCTCTCAAAACCGTAGGTCTTTCTTTTCTCTAGCTTAAGTTCCTCTTCTCTTCTTTTTGTTTTTCTAGACTATCCTTGGATGAAGATGAGACTTATTGGATAAATATGAACTTAAAGTCATAAATTATATATATATATATATATATATATAGGCCACTTTAGGAGGTGACATGTGTCAAGCCCCAAGTGGTGACACGTGTCAAGCCCTCATAGGGACAACGCACCACCTCCTCCACTTAGGGGATGCCACATGGAAGGTGGGGGGCCACCCCCTTGCTTCATCTTCTTCCATGTGGCACCTCCAACTTCTGCCATGTGGCACTCTCCCATGCTGCCACATGTCTCTCTCTTCTTCTCCTCGTGGGTTCGTAATCTTGTCTTGTTTTACGAATCTACGTAATCCTTGCTACGTAAGCTTGGTATGTACTCAAGAAGTTTAAGTACGTAAGATTTCCAAGTTGGTAGCTTAAGTAAGTAGTCGAGTCCTATGAATTATTATTTGGTCTCCAACATCTTCCGGATTCTTACACCCTATTTCCAATCTTCTCTATTATGGGGTATTACATTCTTCTTTCCTTAGAGTTGTTTGGTAGAGTTATAGATTATCCGGCTCACATGGTAACTTTTAAGAAGCTCAAGAGCTTTAAGAGGCCCTAAGAAACTTAAGAACCTTTCAAGAAACTTAAGAAGCTTAAGTAACTTAGGAACCTTCCAAGGTACAAAAGTACGGGGTATAACAATTTAGGATAGGCTCGGGACAGCTTAGAGTAGACACCGGAGTTATGCGGATCATTGGCGTCGGCCGTTGATATTTACCTTCGGTGATAGAGTATTCCTCTGTGTATCTCCCATGAAGGGCAAGATGAGATTTGGTAGGCGGGGCAAGCTTAGCCCCAGGTATATGGGTCCTTTTGAGATATTGAGGACAGTTAGCGAGGTTGCATGTAAGTTAGCTTTTCCCCAGATCTTTTTATCTATTCACTCAACTTTTCGTATTTCGATATTGCGCCGGTATGTTCAAGATGAGTCCCATGCAATTCAACTTGACGCAGTTGACTTGGATGATCGTTTGAGCTATATTAAGGAGCCATTTGGTCTTTTGGAAAGAGATATCAAACAGTTTCGTTCCAAAGCCATTCCAGTGGCTAAGGTCGGTTGAAGGCATCGTCCAGTCGAGGACAACACCTGGGAGACCGATCATGAGATGCTGGCACAGTTCCCTGGCTTATTTGAGCCTTTAGGTACTTCTTGAATCTTACTTTCACAAATAAAAGTTCTTTTAGTAGTGGATATTGTAATGACCCTCCATGTTATTTTTTTAATTAAAGTAGTCATTCTGTTTTAGAGCGTTCTTGTAGCGACCCCAAGTAATTTAGGCCCATTTCTCTGTTTTGGAGCTTTTATAACTTGAAAAGTTGACTTCGGTCATAACTTCAAGAAAAAGACCTCAGAATGGAATTTTGACTTTTCTATCAACTCCAGAATGGCCAAATTAGGCTAGTAGAATAGTCGACTCGAGTACTTTCCTCATTTTGATCCAGGTCTTACATCAATCTCTATTCTATCATACAATCCGCTCTGTCACGATGACTGGAGATAAATAGTCAAATCAGAATAGAAAGGGTCAAAAATCTCTATGATCGGGCGAGTGTCATGAAATGAGCGCACCTTTGATGCATTGAATCAATATAAAAAAATGTGCATCCTCGATGCCTCGAATCAATATCATAAAATGAGTGCATCATCGAGCCTTTGCTCTACTGAAAATAGTAGTAGTAAAGATAGTACGACCCCCATTCAAATATCAATATAAAATAGTTTGGGTTACAACCCTGCTTTCTTAAATTACTGTCAAGAACCAATACATGCACCGGGGTCGACTACATACGTGAGAAAAAAATGATCTAATGCAATGCATGTCATCACTAGAAACCAAACAATCGCACAATTACACACAATAATGACTCCACAAGCACCCTACCCTCCAGAGCATACAAACAGAGCTCACAACTCTACCCCTCTAACTCAATCACAAGGCCCAAAAGGTAACTCATCCCTAACTGGGTAACAAGGAGGAGGAAATAAAGAAACAAGTGCTCAGCTAGTCATTCAATAGCTCCAAATCCAACTAAAGTACAGTCTCTAAATTACAAACTCAACTAGCCCCGTCAATCGACAGAAATAAAAGCTTAGAGGATTCTAACTCTAAATTTATAAATGAGACCCAAAACATAGCCACGACTCCCACGAACCCAAAGCACTTGGAATCTCCCAAATTGAAGAAAATAAGTGGGGGTCAGGCTGAGTTCGCATCACTTGTCTTAATTAAAATACCAATGAATTGCTCTCCGCGAACGCGGAGAAATAGGTCCACGAATGTGTAGGCTAAGGCCTCGAAGCTTTGTGAACACGAAGAGACTACCGCGAATGCAGAGGCCAAACCTTCAATGCTCTGCGAATGCGGCATTGGCATTATGAACGCGGAGGCCAATCTGCAGGCCTTCATGAACGTGGCCCTTTTCCCACGAACGCGGAGACCAAAACCCATGGCTTTTCTGAATACAGCTTGGGTTGTGCACACACGAATACCAAATTTGATCTGCACCAGCTAATGCACATCAGCTAGTTTTTGGAAATTTTTCCAACTCTGGCGGGGTGCTCGAAATTCATTCATAATTCCGTGCACACAAATAGACTATGCTATCCCATAAAATTATACATTTTGGACTCAATGACGTAGTCAAAATTTCCATTCGAGATCATCTCAACAAAATATGGGTTCCACACCCAAGCATCCACACCCAAGCATATTTTTTGTCAATTCTACAAGGAGGCTTAAAATAAGACCGAAAGCCTCGAGAAATGAACTAAAGGTCGTTCCACACCAAACCGACATTTTGGAGCTAATTGCACTAACGAAATTTCAATCCAAGTGTGTTTACCAAGAATGTTGACCAAGGTTAACCTTAGGCCAAATTTCAAAGGCGCTAAATGGCCTCAAACTCGCATTGATTCCCTTGATACTCGTGTTGATTATGCTACTACCCTAATTTGGTTGTTCCAAAGTTGATGGAATCATCAGAATTTCATTTTGAGGTCATTTTCCTAGAATTTTGACCAAAGTCAACCATTCAAACTCCAAGACCTTTAAAATAGGGAAACGGGCATAAAACCCAAACGAATGACTAGGAGACCAAACTGTTAGTGCCAATAGGTCATAAATGGTTTGAGGTCACTACAGAAAAGCTCTAAATGCTAAAAGAATCGAAAATGACCTAGAGGTTCATTACAGATTGAAGTCGTTATAATGCAACTTGATGCAATTGTATTTGTTAAGATAATATCAATACATTTTACAAGTTTTGAATAAAAATATTACTGTACGGAAAATTAGAGAATTTCTTTTTGAAATTGAATACAACTAAAACCACGAACACATTTGATCAACTCAACTTTCTTCAATATAATTGGGACATCTTCTAACAATATTTGAATATAATGACCTGAAATGAAAACAATCATAGTTTTAAATACTAATATTTATGGACAAGGGATCAAATATGTTTTACAAATTATGTATACAAATTATTACACTATGACATTCACTCAACTCAACTAGATTGAATACAATTGATTAAAAATAGATACAAGACAAATTGACAATATTTGAATACCATGATCAAAAAATGAATACAAACACAGTTTTGGATACAAATATTATTAGATGGGAAATCAATCAAAAGTTGTAAAAATTTAAATACAACTAAATACATTGGCGCATTACCCCAGCTCATTATGCTTGAATTCATTTAATTAAAAATCAACTACAAGACAATTTGAGGATATTTGAATACAGATGACACAAAATGAATACAACCATAAATTTGAATACTTTCATCTAAATAAATGGTAAACAAATTCATTATTGCAAAAGTTTAAGGTAACAAGCACAAAAACGTATTTGATTAGCACACCTACATCTGCAAGCAACATTGCTTCTGTGTCAAATGTATCATCTTTTTTTCTAAGCATCCAAAAATTTAGTTTATTCCTTCAGAAAATTAAGTACAATGTACACATCATTGAAAAAAGGCTAAGTACCCCTAGGTAGGAGGACAAAAAAACACATATATTGTTCTTTTGAGGGGGGAAGAGTTTTAAGAGATAGATTTAGTTGATGTCGGAGTCATCGAAATCTACCTGAAAGGAATTGAAAAAGTCAGCGTCGATGAGATAGAGGTGTTCACCGCCGCCGAGTGAACCTTAACCGAACAAGTCGATGTCTTCCACGTCATCGACGTCCATCGCCATTGTTGATCCTTGGTCTGCCATGTCTTCTAAATAGTCTACTACCATTGGCTTCATTATTTATTCTTCACCGATTGTTCTTCTCCTTCTCTCTACAGTTGCAATTGGAGTTTTGGGATTGTGAAGTGGTAATATATTATCGAAATATAGAAGAAACATGAATATGTATACAATGATGAATTTCATAAGAACGAGCAAAAAATGAAATTAGAAGATATATGATGGATATGAATCACTAAAATAACTCCTAAAAACATGCAAAGAATTCTGTTTTCAAATGAAAATTTGGGGGGGGGGGGAAATAAAATATGTGTAATGTTGATATAGAAAGAGAAAACATTGAAGAGAGAGTAGCAAAACACAGGGAAACAGTGACGTAGAAAAGGGAGCCATCATTATTAAGCGTCCAGGATTAATTTTTTATTTTAATATCTGATTATTAATATATAAAATTAAAATAAATAGTTAATATGGAATATTAATTATTTTTTTCTATTTATAATATAAGTGTATCCATATAGTTTTAAAAAAGTAAACTATAGCTATTTAATTAAAATAATTATTAATGTTTACTGGATCCTGTAGTTGGATAGTAGTGTGTAGGTGATGAAAAAAATGGGAAATTGGTAAAGGTGATGGGCTGAAGCGTGTTGTCACGTGTAAAGGAAATTGAGTATAGATTGGTATGTGTAGTGAGTATATATGCAAGAATGGGATGTTGTAACATTCCTCAAAATGCTCATTAGTGTCTTAAGAATGCCTTGGGAATAGGCCGCTCGTGTAAGGCATTATCCTTATTCTTTTTGGCAAATCCGAGTCCGAAATATCGATTATGGGATCAAAATCTACAGAAAAATGGTCTCGGTAAATTTTTAGGACTCGTGTATCGAAATATGAATTTTGTCAAAAATTGCACAAAATCATGAGGTGCGCGGCAGTTTCGCGTTGCCCACTTTTTCCCATTAAGTGTAATTTTTCCCTAGTCAAAATCTGACCAAAATTTCATTTACTAAAAATTGTCCTATCAAGGAGCAGCTCCGCATCGCGAACCTGGGAGATGTTTTTCATCCGAATTTAATTTTTTTAAGTAAGGGCACTTTAGATATTTTCATAATTGTTAGTTAATGAACCTAGACGTTTTTAGGAACTAATTCTACTCTATAAACTACTTTAAACTCTTAATTTCATTCATTCTTCTACAATTCACCTACTCAAATATTTCTCTTTCTACAAGAGCTCTTATGGACTCCGTTGAAGAATTCCAAGAAATTCACTCAAGCTCTCCATCAAAACTCTCAAATTCTCCCAAATTCTTTGGTTTTCTCACTCAATATATGTGGGTATTGATTAATGAAGTCTTTCATCCATGAAGCCCAATCAATTTCTCAAGTTTTCTATTAAATTAAGTTTAGATTCTATGACTTTTATGATCTCTATTCAAATTGCATGAATTATGATTCAAATTGTGATTATGAGTCTATTTTAATATAAATTGATAGTTATTCCATTAAATTGAACAGTTTTTCCTTGAATTTTCCTATATTGAGTATTTTCAATTATACTTCCAATTATATTACATTTATAAATTATGTATGGGATGATAGAAAGTATATGATCATACATATTTTCAAGTCAATTTCATGATTTTTAAATCAATTGATCATGCATCCATGTTTTACCCTAATTTCCAATCTGAACTATGATTATGTATATATGATTTGTAATGTGGAAGGAAAATACCTGCATTGCAATTATATTATAAAAATGAGCTACTCTATGATTTCAAACTTATGATCATGAATATGATATATGTTCATTACGATTTATTTGCTATGTATGTATTTCGTGGGATTTGACTTAGCACCCAATATGGACTTGAGGTGGGAGCTCAAAATATGGGGTCCTAATATAAAGTCTCTTGTCCCACAACTACGTGCCACCATAGGATTTCCCTTTTTGTCCTAGATAGTGGATTCACATATAGCATACGTTATGACCCACCTAACAAGGTAGAGTCTACCTTGGTAAGTAGATTCTCATTTTTCTTGTGTAGGGGTAACATCGGGATTCCATATTATAGATCGCATGGTCTTATTGTCAATTATGGTTCATATCCCACATATGTATGATATCTTATGTATTTTATGATCTAAATTATGCTTTTCAAATACTTTGGTCATTGTGATTGCCTCATATTTTACGTATCTCATCTTATCATGTACTTTACTTGACAATTACATTACATTATTTACATAGTGTGTCATGCGCTCATACTTAGTATATTCAAACATACTAATTCTTATTTTTTCCAACATTGTCTTATAATGTGGTGGTTTAGGTTGAGGATCATATCCATCCATGTGGCTAGTTAAGCTTTCCTATCCGACGAAGTCGTGGTAAGTCCTTAATTATCGAGGACTAGATATCGAGTTGGTTATTGTTTCCAAAGATTTTTTTATGCTTAATTTTGATGGTGAGCTAGGAACATGTCTTAGCCCCCGCCCATATTCATGAGTAGAGACATCTAGTTGGACAAAGGTTTCGAGTCTATGTTGTCATGTGACATTCTTCATTTACTATTCATGGTTTAGACTCTCTTATGATTTTTTCTCTTTTACTTTACCTTATGTATGCTTATGATATGAACAAGAATCTTGGTTGGAGCTCTTCGGGGTTTTGATCTCCGTATTACAACTAGGGCCTAATTCGGGTCGTGACAAACTTGGTATCAGAGCACAAGGTTCAAGTGTCCTAGGATGTCCAACATGCCACATCAAGTGGAGTCTTATTCATGGGTATGAAGTGCACCACCTCTATGAGTAGGAGGCTATAAGGCATTTTTATAAATTGTTACTTCTTTCATGATCTATGTTGTGTGGTAGAGTGTATTATAAAACTTCTGTCCCCCTACGATTGTTCTTTGCAATCTTTTAGAAAAATGGCTCCAAGAAGACCACCGTTTCCAAGGGGAAACATTTCTAATGAATCCCAAGCTCCCCCGACTCCTCAATATAATGATCTTCTATCGGACCAATTGACTAATGCGGAGTTCTGACTGCCATTACTATGCTAGCCCAAGTTGTGACCAACCAAGGGGTTGTGGATCCTCTTAATGTTCCTACTCCAGCCTCACGAGTGAGGGACTTTGCACGAATGAACCCTCCATAGTTTCAAGGATCAAAGGTTGATGAGGATCCTCAAGAATTCAGAGATAAGATCTACAAGATAGTGAGTATCATAGGGGTGACTTCGGAAGAGAAAGCGGAGTTGGTGGCTTACCAACTTAAGGGTGTTTCTCAATTTTGGTACACTCAGTGGAAGTTGGAAAGGGTGGATGAAAGTCCTATTGAATGGGAAGCTTTCAAACTTGCTTTCCTTAATCATTTTCACCCTCTTGAGCTAAGGGAGGCTAAAGTGTTGGAGTTTATAAATCTTCGACAAGGCACTATGGGAATGAGGGACTATGCCCTCAAGTTTACTAAGCTATACAAGTATGCTCCTTCATTGGTTTTCGATCCACATGCTTGTATGAGCCAATTCATATCAGTAGTGTACGACTTGGTTGCTAATGAATGTCATACCACTATGCTTATTAAGGATATGGACATATCTTATCTCATCACGTTTTCCGAACAAATTAAAGGAGAAAAGCTCAAGGAAATAAGGATGAGGGATTTTAAGAGGGAATGGTATGAAGATGGGCTCTCCAATGCTAGGACCGGTGGTTGTAGTGGATACTCTCAACAAGGTCAATATTCGGGGAAGAAGTTTGCTAAGGATAGGGTGTCATACCCTAAAGCTCAATGAAGAGGAGGTGTGAATGCTAGTAACACGTTTTTCCCTAAGTGTGTTAAGTGTGGAAATAATCATGAAGGGAAATGCTTGATGGGGACGGGTGCTTGTTATGGATGTGGAAATATGGGCCATAAGCAATCTGAGTGCCCTTATGTTTCCAACAAGGGTGAAGAAGGTCGTCTTCAAGGAGGCCAAGTGCAACATGGCACCCGAGTTCAACCTAAGGGTCGTCAACACAACAACTGATTTTATGCTCTTCATGCTAGATAAGATGTGGATGAGACTTCCGATATGGTCCCAGCTATGTTACGGGTCTTTAACTTTGATGTTTATACATTGCTTGATCCGAGTAAAAACTTGTCAATTTTTACTCCTTATCTTACTATGAGATTTGATATGTGCCCCAAAGTGTTATTAGAGACTTTTTTGGTTTATACTCTCGTTGGTGATTCGTTATTAGCCAAGAGAACCTATAGAAATTATCTCGTGTCGGTCTTGTACAAAGTTATTCCATGTGATCTTGTTGAACTTGACATGACTTATTTTGACATCATTCTTGGTATGAATTGGTTACATACTGCATATGCATCTATATATTATAGGACCCATGTGGTTAAGTTTCACTTTCCTAATGAGCCTATTGTCAAATGGAAAGGTAATGATTCTGTGGTCAAGGGTTGATTCATTTCATATCTTAAGGCCTAGAAGCTAATTTCCAAAGGGTGCATTTATCATATCGTGCGAGTTGGGGATGTCTACTCCGAAACTCCTACTCTTGATTCAGTCCCTATAGTTAATGAGTTTTCCAATGTGTTTCTTGATGATTTGCCTGGTATTCCTCCCAAAAGGGAAATGGACTTTAGCATAGATCTCCTTCTCGATACCCAACCTATTTCTATTCCTCCTTACCATATGGATCCGATGGAACTTAAGGAGTTGAAAGAGCAATTGAAGGATTTATTGGATAAGGGTTTTATAAGGCCAAGTATTTCACTGTGGGGCGCTGCCATGTTGTTTGTTAGAAAGAAAGATGGGTCACTCTGAATGTGTATAGACTACCGGCAATTGAACAAGGTTACTATAAAGAACAAATACCCAATTTCGAGGATAAATGACTTATTTGATCAATTACAAAGAGTAAGTTACTTTTCCAAGATTGATCTCCATTCCGGTTATCATCAATTGAGGGTAAGGGAGTGTGATATTTCCAAAATGGCATTTCAAGGAAGGTATGGTCATTTTGAATTTGTAGTAATGTCTTTTGGTTTGACAAATGCTCCCTCTATTTTCATGGATTTGATGAATCGTATTTTTAAGACATACATGGACATATTTGTTGTCGTGTTCATTGATGACATCTTGATTTATTCTCTAAATGAGGAAGATCATATGAGTCACTTGTTGTGTTGCAAACATTGAGAGAGGAGAAATTATTTGCCAAATTTATTAAGTGTGAGTTTTGGCTAAGGGAAGTTGCATTTCTTAGACATGTGTTGTCCAGTTATAGGATTAAAGTAAATCCAAAGAAAATGGATGCGGTTACAAATTGGCCTAGGCCATTATCTCCTTCGGATATTAAAAGTTTTTTAGGCTTAGCCGGATACTATAGAAGGTTAGTGGAAGGGTTTTCGTCTATTGCCTCACCTTTAACTAAGTTGACCCAAAAGAAGGTGAAATTTCAATAGTCGGATTAATGTAAGAAGAGTTTCCAAACACTGAAGGATCATATTATGTCGGCTCCTATTTTGACATTTTCCGAAGGTTCGGATGGATTTGTTATTTATTGTGATGCCTCATGTATTGGTTTGGGTTACATCTTGATGCAATATGGTAAGGTTATAGACTATGCATCTACCCAACTTAAAGTGCATAAAAGGAACTATCCAACCCATTATCTTCAACTTGCGTCGGTTGTGTTTTCTTTGAAAATTTTGCGCCATTATCTTTATTGGGTGCATGTTGATGTGTTTACGGACCACTAAAGCTTACAATATATGTTTATCCAAAGAGACTTGAACCTTAGGCAAAGGAGGTGGCTTGAACTCCTCAAAGACTATGACATGAGTGTATTATACCATCCAGGTAAGGAAAATATTGTAGCTGATGCTTTTAGCTGATTGTCTATGAATAGTGTTGCATGTGTTGAGAAAGGTTTGAGGGATTTGATTAAAGAGGTCCACAGATTGGCACGTTTAGGTGTGCATTTGGTTGACTCCGATGATGGAGGTATTCTTGTACATAACGGCTCGGAATTGTCTCTTGTAGTAGATGTTAAGTCCAAATAATACAATAATTCGATGTTGGTTGAATCGAAAAAGTTGGTTTCTGTAAAAGCCATTAAGGCTTTCTCCCAAAGGGGAAATATGGTATTATGTTACCAAGGTCGGTGGGTGTTCTAAATTTTGATAGATTGAGAGAGTTGATATTGAATGAGGCCCATAGTTTGCGGTATTTAATTCATCCAGGATCCAGCAAGATGTATCGTGATTTGAGGGAAGTGTATTGGTAGAATGGCATGAAGAAGGACATAGCGGAGTTTGTGGCTAATTGTCCTAATTGTCAATAAGTTAAAGTTGAGCATCAAAAATCGGGAGGTTTAGTTCAAGACATTGAGATTCCTACTTGGAAGTAGGAAGATATGAATATGGAATTTGGAATGGATTTTCCTCGTACTTGGAGACAACATAATTCTATTAGGGTCGTTGAGACTGAATGACTAAATCAGCACATTTTCTACTGGTCAAGACATCTTATGGTGCCGAAGACTATGCTAGGTTGTACATTCGTGAACGTGTGAAATTTCATGGTGTTCCTTTGTTGATTATATAGGATAGACGTACTCAATTCACTTCATATTTTTGGAATTCATTTCAAAAAGGTCTTGGTACTAGAGTCAAGCTAAGTATCGCTTTCTACCTCAAATCGATGGACAAGCCAAAAGAATGATTCAAACTTTGGAGGATATGTTAAGGGCATGCGATATTGATCTTAAAGGAAGTTGGGATGAGCATTTGTCATTGATTGAGTTTGCCTACAATAATAGTTAACACTCTAGAATCCAAATGACTCCTTTTGAAGCCTTGTATGGGAGAAGATGTAGATCTCTGGTGGGATCATTTGAAGTGGGTGAGATGGCATTGATTGGTCCAAATTTGCTAGTTGATGCAATGGATAAAGTAAGGCTTATAAGAAAAGGATTGAAGATGACTCAAAGTCGTCAAAAGTACTATTTGGACAATAGGAGGAGAGATCTTGAATTTGATGTGGATGATTGGGTATATTTAAAAGTGTCACCTATGAAAGGTGTGATGCGATTTGGTAAGAGAGGAAAGTCGGGTCCTAGATATGTAGGACCCTATAGGATATTGAAGCGTATTGGAAAAGTGCCATATGAGTTAGATTTTCCATTTGAGTTGGCTATGGTTCATGCGGTATTTTATATCTCAATGTTGAGGAAATTTGTGGGTGATCCAAGTTCTATTGTACCATTGGAAATTGTGAACATTGAAGAGAATTTGACTTATGAGGAAGTCCTGGTCAAAAATTTAGACCGGCAAGTGAAGAGGTTAAGAAATAAATATGTTGCATCCGTCGAAGTGTTATAGAGGAATCAACAAGTAGAGAGTGCTACGTGGGAAATGGAAGCTGAAATGATGAATCGGTATCCGTATCTCTTTCCTTCCACTCAAGCTTAAAGGTACTAAGTTGTTCATGATCAAATCGATTAAACTCCTACGTTTTATTTCATATGTCATTCATATGCATGCATGATTCATGAAAAACAAATTCTCAAAAAGGCCATGTTTTATGTTAAGTATGAAGTTGACATGTTCTATACATTTTCAAAGTGTCCTCATGTACATGTTGGATTGCTAGTCCTCTTTCCCATCTTCTTCCTATATTTTTGTTGAATCTCATTCGAGGATGAATGTTTCTAAGGGGGAGATATTGCAACATTCCTCAAAATGCTCATAAGTGACTTAACAATAACTTGGGAATAGGTCGCTCGCGTAACGCATTATCTTTATTCTTTTTGGCAAACCAAGTCCAGAATATCGATCAGGGGGTCAAAACCTATCGGAAAATGGTCTCAGTGGATTTTTAGAACTCGTGTATCAAAAGATGAATTTTGTCAAAAATTACACAAAAATGTGAGGTGCGCGGCAGCTCCGCGTCGCCCACTCGTTCCTGTTCAGTATAATTTTTCATTGAGTCAAAATCTGACCAAAATCTCATTCGCTAAAAATTAGCCTATTCGGGAAAAGCTTCGCGTCGCGGACCTGGGAGATATTTTTCTTCCGAATTTAATCTTTTAACTAAGGGCACTTTAGATATTTCCCTAATTGTTAGTTAATGAACCTGGATGTTTTTAGGGCCTAATTATACTCTATAAACTACCTAAACCCTTAATTACATCCATTTTTCTACAATTCACCTACTCAAATATTTCTCTCTCTACAAAATCTCTCAAGGAGTCCATTGAAGTATTCCAAGAAATTCACTTAATCTCTCCATCAAAACTCTCAAATTCTCCCAAATTCTTTGGTTTTCTAACTCAAGGTATTCATCCATGAAGTCTAATCAATTTCTCAAGTTTTCTATTAAAATCAAGTATGGGATTTTATGAGTTTTATGATCTCTATTCCAATTGCATGAATTATGATTCAAATTATGATTATGAGTCTATTTTAATATAAATTGGTAGTTATTGCATTGAATTAAAGTGTTTTTCCTATAATTTTCCTATATTGATCTTTAGGGTTCATGTCATGAATTATGGGTATTCTCAATTATATTTCCAATGATATTATCTTTATAAATTATGTATGAGATGATAGAAAGTATATGACCATGCATATTTTCAAGTCAATTTCATTATTTTCAAATCAATTGATCATGCATGCATGTTTTACCCTAATTTCCAAGTATGAACTATGATTATGTATGTATGATTTGTAATGTGGAAGGACAATACCCGCATTACACTTATATTATAAAAATGAGCTACTCTATGATTCCAAACCTATGATAATGACTATGATATATGTTCATTATGATTTTTATGCTATGTATGTATTTCGTGGGATTTGACTTTGCACCGAATGTGCACTTGAGGTGGGGCTGAAAAAATGGTTCCTTATATAAGGTCTCTTATTGCATAACTACGTGCACCGTAGGATTACTCTTTTTGGCCTAGCTAGTGGATCCACATATAGAGTACGTTATGACCCACCTAACGGGGTAGAGTCTACCTTGGCAAGTAGATTCCCCTTTTTCTAGTGTAGGGATAACATCGGAATTTTATGTTATAGCTCGCATGGTCTTATTATCGGTTATGATTCCTATCCCACAAATGTATGATCTCTTATGTCTTTCATGATCTAAATTATACTTTTCAAATATTTTGGTCATTGTGATTTTCTCATGTTGTACGTATCTCATCTTATCATGTACTTTACTTGACCATTGTATTCCATTATGTGTGTTGCATGTTATGCCCTCATACTTAGTACATTCAACTGTACTAATTCATATTATTGGCTACATTGTCTCATAATGTAGGGCTTCAGGTTATGGATCATATCCATCTATGTGGCTAGTTACGCTTTCCTATCTGGCGAAGTCGTGGTGAGTCTTTTTTTATTGGGGACTAGTTGTCGAGTTGGTTATTGTTTCCAAATATTTTTGTTATGCTTCATTTTGAGGGTGAGCAAGGGACATGTCTTAGTCCCCGCCCATATTCATGAGTAGAGGCATCTAGTTGGACAAATGTTTCGAGTCTATGTTGTCATGTGACATTCTTTGTTTACTATCGATAGTGTATACTCTCATATGATGTTTTTGCTTTCACGTTACCTTATTTATACTTATGATATGAATAATATGCTTTGTTAAAGCCCTTTGGGGTTTTGATCGCTGTGTTACGACTAGGCCCTAGGTTGAATCGTAACAGATGTGGGAATTGGGCCCAAAATAAAGAAAAGTAGGCTTAGAGACTGCTGAGATTTTAGGCTCAAAATTTGGTGTAAAAATTAGTTAGGAAAAGTGGCTAAAAGAATCAAAATGGAGCCAAAATGGGTTAGATTTGTAATTACAAAAATGGCTAAATGATTTCAAATATAGCCATTCGAATTATGAGTTTAGCCGAAACAAATTTAATTAGTGAATACGGTTAAAAAAATGAATTAATATCAATTAATTTACGAGCTTCTTAATTTTGAAAAAGTAATAATTAACTTAACTATAAATTAAATAATTTAAAAATAAAAGCTACTAATTTATGAAATAATTAATAAAATTAAAATCTTTTAAAATAATTTTCGAATAATTATAGAAGTAGTAATTAAGGGTATAATAAAAAAATGACAAAATTAATTAAGAATACTACGAAAATATTTTAATTTTTATAAAATCTAATTATATCAAAATGTTCAAAATTGAAGAATCTCGATAGCTAATTTATGTTGTGAATGATTAAAATTTGGCGTCAACAATTGTCCCTTTCTTTGGAGAGGATCGATGAAAGAGATTCTGGAAAAAAAATTGATAAATCAAATTTTGGCCGACTACACTTCATCTTTCTGAAGGGCGATTTGGCATGGACATTGAAAATTATGGTCGAACCCCGGTATCGAATTTTCTACATATCTTAGGTTACATGAGAATTCAGGTCACTTGTAGTTCAAAATGCTTGATTTGACACACGAAATAGAAAGAATATCAAACTTATCCTGGTGTCAAATTATGGAAAAACCAGAATGCTCGAAAATGCGATGGGAGTGATTGTTGGAGTACAGTTAAGTTATCAATATAGAGCATGCCTACATATCCCTAACTTGAGAATCAGACTACTTGTAGTTTGACTCAATCGGTTGGAAAAGAAATTTTTTAATGCTAAGATAACCTTCGATTGGGAGGAGTGACAAATAAGTCGAGTATGAAAAAGAGACTTGCAACCTCTTAGTAATGAATTTGGAGTTCTTCACATCCATAAATAAGAACTTACACGCACATAATTTTCAAAGCTCTTGGTGTATTGTCACTCGGATTTGAAAAGTTACTTCCGGCGAGAGTTAGAAGTTTTTCAAATGCAAAACTAAAACTGATAGACTAAAAATACCCATATGCCTTCTGATAGGGGTGCGGTTTGATTGTGGTGAAAGTCGCTCCTGAGCTCGCATCCAGAGAGTTTGATATTCATCATCAAACTATGTCCCCGTTCTCTCTAATAAAAAGTTACATGTTGTGCTATATCCTTTTTAATGTCGTCCGCACCTGTGGTTTAAATGAGAATTCATCCTCTTGGATGCTCTCGACAAAGACTAAGACAAACTTATTAGTATGAAACATAATTCAAAATGGAGATGTAGTGTCGTTGCTATATCGGCACACATCCATCTTCTTGCACTTGTAACGTCAACATCCTTCAGTTTGACGTAAAGTAAATACAGCTTGTATTTCATATTTACAATATAATTCTTTAACTTACTCTTCCTCTCAGATTGAAGTACTAAATAAGCTAATGTAATATGTTGATAGTCTCCTTGATATCGTCGTTGATGGTTCTCTTGATGTCGTTCTTGTAAAAAACATAGTGATGATGACTCCCTCTCTCGATGAATGAAGTAAATGATTCCTTAAAAAATGCAGCCGATGTTGATTTTCTCACAATGCATGAAGACTTTTCGCAATGCATGAATTTCTCGCTATACATCAAGTTTTCTCTATGCATGAATTTTTTGCCATGTATTAATTTTTCTCTATGCATGAATTTTTTGTCATGTATTAATTTTTTTCTATGCATGAATTTTTTGCTATGCATGAAGATTTTTAGCAATGCATGAATTTCTCCCTATGCATGAATTTTTTGCTATGCATGAATTTTCTTCTATGCATGAATTTTTTGCTATGCATGAATTTTTCTCTATGCGTGAATTTTTTTCTATGTATGAATTTTTTCCTATGCATGAATTTTTTGAGATGCATGAAGATTTTCTTGCTTTGCATGATTTTTTGTAATGCATGAAGATAGTATCACGATGTATGAAGATTTTCTCGCGATACATAAAGCTTTTTGTGGTGCATAAAGATACTGCTCGCGATGCATGCAGAATTTTCCCGCGATGTATGAAGATACAGATGATGCTTCCTCATTATCGAACGAAGATAATGCTTCACTGAGCAATGCAGATGATCCTCTAGGTGTCGGTATCATCTTATTCGACAATACTATATAAATAACCCTCAGGGTGAGAATATTCTTATGTCTGCTAATGTGACGTAGATAAATGTATTTCAGTTATCTTAATTGTTGAAAAACAATAGTATTTCTTTCTTCGAGGTTTTCATTTGTTCCATCTTCGAGCACAGTCATATGCATTATGGACATTGTTGTACTAAGCATTTGGGTGAAATGATGCTGCTCATATTCCCAAATCCTTGGTATAAGAAAGACAAAACTTTTCATGCATCCACATAAAATTGTTAAATTAAAATGAACTGATCTGTGTTGACTTTTTTGATGTATGCTCCTTGACTAGCTATCTCCGATTGATTTCTTTGATCCCCCCTCACCCCCTCCCCCCGTTTTTGATAGATAAGACACAGTATTTTTATGTAAATTAATTGAAATAGGAAATTTTTATTAAGGAAAGTATGATTTTCAAAATTAATATTTAAAAAAGGTCACTGCCAGGTTTCATGTCACGTCAAGCTTAAATGAATGTCTTTGGTTCCAAGCTTTGACATGTTCGATAGCTTGTTCGGAGGATTCTGAAAATCCTTGAAGATTAGAAATTGTAACATGGTCCTCTTGAAATATGTCATAGCTGAGAAATTTTGCAGTTGACTCTAAACTATGATGGTACTGGATATCATTGAGGTTGACTTTGAATGTCTAATGATGCTGGGAATCATTTAAACTTAGCTTCAAATTTATGATCACGTTGGAGGTATTTGAAGTTGTCTCGAACTTCAAATAATGCTTGATGAAATTTTTGAGGTCATCCTTTAAAATGTCTATCCCGGTTAAATGTCTTGGTGAATCTCAAACTTATTGAAAAAAAAATGCAGAATTTTTTGACACCCTTCTCAAAATTCTGGCCTAGTTGCAATTTCCAATATACCACCAGTCTTGACTTGCTGGAGAAAATTTTTTCTTTTGAGAATATTTGAGTTCCTCTCAAAAAAATCTTTTCGAGTTTCTATTGTAAAGGGAAATAGAAATCTTATGGTGGGTATTATCGAGCCGTTGTGAGCCTATATATCCCGTTGAGGCAGAAAATAGGTCAAATATAGTTCCCCTCTCGAGAGGTAAATAAAAAATAGGAAATTTTGTTAAGGATATGACCGAGGCCGAAATAGGCCACCTACGTATCTCATTCTTGAGAATTCAGGCCAAACGTAGTTCAAATACAAAAGGGGATTGATTAAAAACAAACAAGCATAGAAATGATTACAAGTAAATGGTGTTATTATAGGGAAAGATACAAAAAAAATCTAAATCTTCAAAAAACGTATCTCTTGACAGTATTTGAGTTGATTGGCAACTTGTGAGAGACAAGTCGATGTGTAACCGTGATAGATCATCATACCAATGTGTCAGTATATTGTCTAAGAAAATTGATAAATCTTCTTTTCTGACCTTTTATCATATGGACACTGATTCTAATTTCTTTGACACATTCATCACTTTTAAAATTCACCACTTTAGTCTTTGCTAGATTCAGCTTGCCCTAACACTCGACCTGCTCTAATTCTTTAGTGAGGTATTTTGGTACCATCTCATCATATTCTTCAAACTCATCATTCACTTAATTTTGTTCATTCAGCTTGGGACATGACATGTGTAATGACCTTGATGGTCATTTTGAAAACATTATGCAAAATTATCATTTTACCTCTATCGTTAGTACCCCAAGTGTTATTTTATCATTTTGTGCAATTCAATATGTTAAAATCTTAGTGGTTTGTGAATTGGGAAAGTTTTTGAGTTTTAAGGAGTTAAGTTGTTAAAAAGTGATTTTCGATATTAATGAAAGTTATGGGTCTCAGAATGGGATTACGTTAGTTCCATCAGCTACGAAATGTTGAAATTAGTTTAGGAGTGTCTTCATTTTCGAATTTGGAGTTATTTTGTAAAATTGAGGTCCCAAGTTGGAAAGTTTAGTTTTAATGAGCTAAGTTTGTCTTTAGTAAACAAATCGAGTTCAGAGACTTGAATTGAATTTTTGATGATTCCAATGGATTTGGAGATTGATTCTAACCCTAAAATGGCTCAGTTATAATTTTTAGAGGTTTTGAAGGTATTTTGGGTATTTGGAGCGCTAAAACTAATTTAATTGCGACTTATCAATTTTAGGGTCAAAGATACCTCGAATTTGAATTCCGGTGGTTCCATTAGTTTCGTAACGTCGAATTTAGTAAGAGTGCATGTATGATTTATGTGCACGGGATTTAGAACGAATCTCGAGGGTCCGGTGGGAGATTGAGAATTTAAGACTTAAGTTAATTCATTTTTGCTGGTGCAGGGTCTGCTTAAGAGGAATAGGTTCGCTAAAGAAAATGTCAGTTTAGCAATATCTATTGCTTAAGTGAAGCGGATCATTTAAGAGTGGTTCTTAAAAGCGAACCACGTTTGCAAAAGCAAACCTCCACTTTAGCGATCATATGTCGCTTTTGCGACACTTGAGAGGTCCAAAAATAGGACTTGGGTCTTTTCTTCCATATTTGATTTCCAAGAGCTTAGAGGAACATTTTGTGAAGTAGATTTCAAAGAATTTCATTTGGATAAGTATTTATAACCTAAATCCTTCGAATTCCTTCCATTATCTTGGGATTTCACCTTGAAACTCATGGTTTTGAACTCAAATTTTGGAGGTTTTTCATGAAACTTTAATTGGTGATTTCTACCTCCAATATTACTCTATTTTGATGGATTTTTCAACCATGAATTCCTTATTACTAGTAGAACTTGTTTTTTTAAAAAAAAATCCAGATTCGACTCTTTTGAAATTTATCAATTTTTGGGTTATTTCTATGTTGTAGACTTTGGGATGGGTTTGTGGTGTAGTTTGGGAATGATAATTTATATTTTTATGCCCATGTGGGGGCTTATATGTATTGTGTAGCCCATGTAGGGGCCTTATGTGATATTTTATAAGTGATTGAGATTGTGTAATCCATGATTTAACTAAGTTAGAGATGTGAAGAGGTTATTTGACTTGTAATGCCTATCTGAGGGCTTGATTTGGGGGTTTTGAGCATCATTGAGTATTGATATAATATTGAGAAAGGGGTAAACACTTAATTTGAATTATTTCCTTCCCGTTATAGTCTATTGAGGGTGAATATCATGTTTAGATTAATTTTGAGAACTTTGAACCTTGTATTACATGTTGAGTTGAATATTACCTCCATTCCTTATATGTTATTAATGCCCTCATCCTCGTTTATATTATCATTGATCATTGGGAAGTTGAGAATTGTGAAAATTCTTCTTTTAGAAAGAAAATATGGCATATTTTGTATCCTTGACCACGAGATAGGTGGAAAGCGAATGAGACATTAATATCATGAGTCCTTGGCCATGAGCTGGGTGGTGACATAGTTGATACATTAAGATTTTGATGAGGTATATAGTCTATGAGACCCCTATGGGTACTTGCTTGGTAGCATAGCTCGGCAGGTGTATACGATAGGTTGTGCGATGGCCTTGATCCCACCGTACCATCATATCACTGCATCATCATAATGTATTGCATTGTATTGATACCTATGATATTTGACCTATTTATTTTTTTATGATATTGAAATGTATTTATGTGTTTACTTTATTCACATCATTTTATACAAATTGGCAGCAACATAGCCGGAGTGGAACTTTTCTGCGTGCAAGTGGAAGTGTTCCTTAGTTTATTTCATAGTTTTGTTAATTCCTTATTCTTAGTTTGTTAAGCCTACTGAGTACATATGCATTGTACTCACCCCTACTACTATGTCCCTTTTGACCTACATACTAGCCAGGGTATTCAGTGCAGTAGTTGATTCTAACGGATACATTATCATCAGATCAGTGGTGAAATCTTGGGATCCAGATTGCTGCTAGTCCATATTTCATTTATAGTCATTTCTATATTCGGAGACTTATACAGTGTATTCAGACTCAGATTTGTGTTTAGATTCTCTTAAACTTATGACTCCAGGTTTTGGAATAATTTTATTGTTGTTGTTTTATTGTATTTTTCTGTGGCCTGAATTCCCTTGGGAGTCTTGTATGGTTTTTTTAGCCTTACATATCGGAATGGGATTTGGGATGTGGGCCACCATGGCCTAGATTTTTAGTTCGTGACAAATTGGTATGAGAGAGCTAGGTTCACCGATCTCATAAGTTAAAGAGCAGGGTGTCTAGTAGATTCTTGCGGATTCGAAGACGTCCGTACTTACCTATGAGAGGCTATAGGATACTTGTTAGGATAAATTCCTTCTTTTGATTCCTTTAGTACAAATTATTCATCAAGTGTTGTATACCTCTAATCTATTCCTTCTGCATAGATGGTAAGGACTAGAGCAAGAGTCGCTGAGAGTAAGGTTGCACCAGCTTCCTGAACCCTAGTTTGCGTGTGAGGTAAAGGACATAGTAGGGTAGGGGATGAGTTCAAGCAAGGGGAGTGGCACCTGCTCATAGCCGAGCTAAAGATCCATCTCCTGAGATGAGTATGAGCATGAGGATGATTAAGAGTAACAGACTGAGGAGCAGAGGCCTGCCCAGCCTCCTACGGTTCCTAATAATGCTCTGATGCTTCAAGTCTTACTAGTGAGAGTTTTAGCAAGATTGGATAGTGCTCCGACTCCTAGTGTTCTTCCAGGTACTTCAGGCTCTCCTATTACAATTGGTACTACACCACCAGTTCAGGGGCCGAGTATTAGATTTTAGACTCCAGGTTCTTCTTTTGTGCCTTCTATCATACCTCTGAGATTTACAGTTCCGCTAATTTCTGCTAGCGCTACTATGTCGGTTGCTGAGTAGAAAAGCTTTGACAGATTTAAGTCTCAGATGGTATAGGTGAATCTAGATTGGGTCAGATTGGTTATAGTGGTTCTTCAGGCTCCGGAGGACGTATTGACAGTTCTGGTTATCTTCCATAAGGTTTAAGATCTCAAGGCTGCTTTGTGTGTGATGAGTTTGGGCATAAGGCCCGAGATTACCTAGACGTGCTCTTTTTAGGGGATGCTTGGGACACCGACTGTTCATTCTACTCCCACTCTAGTCATCTAAGGTACTTCATAAGGTACTAGATGTGGCACCAAGGGTACCAAGGATGGAGCCATAGGTGACACTCATGGTGGTTCGCAGGCCAAAAGTGACCGCCAGTTGTGCTATGCTATACTAGGTAGATCTGAGGCAGAGGGTTATGATTCAGTTATTACAGGTATTATTATGATTTGCCAGCATCCTACTTTATTATTATTTAATCCAGGGTCTACCTATTCTTATGTGTTAGCATATTTTGATTTGGGTAGTGATTATATGTGTGAGCCTCTTATTCTACCTATTACTGTTTCTACCCTGGTAGGTGAGTCCTTAGTAGTGTATCGGGTATATCGAGGATGTTTGTGGTATTTTTGGGTAGAGAGACCTGTGCAAACTTGATTTTATTAGACATGCTTGATTTTGATGTAATATTGGGTATGGACTGGTTATCTCCTTATCATGCTATATTAGATTGTTATGCAAAGACCATAACCTTAGCTTATCCTGGTTTTCCTAGCTTGGTGTGGAAGGGTAATCTTAGTTTGTATCCTAAAGGGGTGATATCTTATATGCGTGTTAATCGTCTGATAGATAAGGGTTGTTTGTCTTATTTGGATTATGTATGTGATCTCACTAAGGAGTCATCTATTTTAGAGACTATGAGAGTGGTGAGAGAGTTTATGGATGTGTTTCTTACAGACTTGTCGGGTGTTCCTCCGAACCATGATATTGATTGTGTGATTGACTTTAAGCCGGGAACCAAGCCCATCTCAATTTCTCCTTATTGGATGCCTCCAGCAGAGTTTTAGGAGTTGAAAGAAAAATTGGAAGATTTGTTGAAAAAGGGGTTTATTTGGCCTAGTGTACCATTGTGGGGTGCACCAGTCTTATTTGTGAAAAAGAAGAAGGATGGTACTATAAGGATGTGTATAGACTATTGATAGGTGAACAAAGTCACCATCAAAAACAAGTATCCTCTTTCTCGCATTAATGATTTATTTGACCAGCTTTAGGGTGCATCAATGTTCTCTAAAATTGATTTGAGGTCGGGTTACCATCAGTTGAGAGTTCAGGAATCTGATATCTTGAAGACTACGTGCTTGACTCGTTATGGGAATTATGAGTTTATGGTTATTTCCTTTGGGTTGACTAATGCCCTAGATGCTTTTATGGGGTTGATGAACCCCATATTCTGGCTTTATTTGGACTTATTTGTGATCGTATTTATTGATGATATCTTTGTTTATTCCAAGAATGAGGTAAATCATGTTAGTCACTTGAGGACTGTCCTTTAGATATTGAGAGAGGATAATTTGTATGCAAAATTCTCTAAATATGGTGACCAAGGATGATATTATGGTTGATACGGCCAAGGTTGTTAGGCCTACTTCAATTACCAAGATTCAGAGTTTTATTAGGTTGGCAGGCTATTATCATTGGTTTGTCCTGGGCTTATCTTCTATTACAGCCCTATTGACTAGGTTAACTCAAACGATCATGGCATTTCAGTGGACTGATGAGTGTGAGGCAAGCTTTCAAAAGTTCAAGGAGTTATTGACTTCAACACTTATTCTAGCCTCACTCGAGGAGGGTGTGGCCTTTATTGTGTTTTGTGATGCTTTCGGAGTAGACTTGGGTGGTGTATTAATGCAAAATAGTAGATTTATAGCTTATGCTTCTCGACAATTGAAGGTACATAAAAAGAACTATCCTACCCATGACTTAGATTTGGCGGTGGCAATGTTTGTTCTGAAGTTATAGAGGTATTATCTCTATGGTGTTCATTGTGAGGTGTTTACTAACCACCGTAGTCTTAAGTATATCTTATCTCAATTGAATCTGAACATGAGGCAGCTAGGTGGTTGGATTTATTGAAATACTAAGACATCATGATTCTTTATCATTCGAGAAAACTAATATGGTAGCGTATGCCCTAAGTTGCAAAACATCTAGTGTGTGTAGTTTGGCCTTCCTTAAGGCAAATGAGAGTCCTTTGGATTTGAAGGTTCAGTCATTGGCTAGGCAGCTGGTCCGACTTGATATTTCTACACATCATAGTATTTTTGCCTTTATGGAGGCTAGATCTACTTTGATAGACCAGATTCGCACACACCAGTTTGAGGATGATAAGTTCAGGACCATTCGAGACAAAGTGTTGAAGGGTAAAGCTAAATCAGTTTCTTTTGATCTGGAGGGCATTATGAGGATTAATGGTCGCATTTGTGTTCCCAAGGTTGGTGATTGGGTATGTATGATATTGGAGGAGGCTCATTATTCCAAGTACTCTATTCACTCGAGAGTGGCAAAGATGTTTCATGAATTAAAACAACACTATTGGTGGTGTGGCATGAAGAGGGACATTGTTGATTTTATGGCTAAGTGTCTAAATTGACAATAGGTGAAGTATAAGCATCAGAAATTGGGTTGTCCTATGCAAAGGATGTCCATTCCTTAGTGGAAGTTTGAGCGTATTACCATGGACTTTGTGTCTGGATTACCCATGGCATTAGGTAAGTATGACTCTATTTAGGTGATTGTGGACCAATTGACCAAATCAGCCCATTTCTTTCCAATGAAGACTAGCTACAATGCAGAGCAGTTAGCTAGGATCTACCTTCGTGAGATTGTTAGGTTGCATGGGTGCCTATGTCTATTGTATCGGATCGGGGTTCAGTGTTCACCTCTCACTTTTAGGAGGCATTGCGATGTGGTTTAGGTATGCAACTAGATATGAGTTCATCATTTCATCCCCAAACTGATGGCCAGTCCGGGTAGACTATTCAGGTGTTGAAGGATATGCTTAGAGCCAGTGTGATTGATTTTGGTGCCCGATGGGACAACACTTGCCCTTAGCAGAGTTTATCTATAATAACAGTTATCACTCCAGCTTTTCAATGGCACCATTTGAGGCATTATATGGTCGCAGTTGTTGATCACCTATTGGGTGGTTTGATTCAGTTATGGTTGATGTATTGGATACTGACTTACTCAGAGATTTTATGGAGCGAGTACACTTGATTCAGAGTCGATTATTGACAGCACAAAGTCATCAGAAGAGTTATGCTGATAGGAGGGTTCATCCTTTAGAGTTCATGGTGGGTGATTGTGTGTGGTTTAAAATATCATTGATGAAGGGTTTATTGAGGTTCAGGAAGAATGGCAAGCTTAGCCCGAGGTTTGTGGCCCATTTGAAATTCAGAGAAGAGTGGGTGGGTGGCTTATGAGTTGGCCTTACCCCCAAGATTGTCAGTTGTACATCCGGTGTTTCATAGCTCTATTCTTAGCAAGTACATATTGGATGAGTCCCATGTGATTTCTTATGATGCAGTAGAGTTGGGTCCAGATTTAACTTATGAGGAGGAGCCAGCAGCTATTCTAGATAAGTAGCTTCGTAAAAACAAGACCTAAGAGATCATGCCGGTCAAGGTGCAGTGGCAGCAGCGTCCTATTGAGAAGGCGACTTGGGAAATAGAGTCTTATATGCGAGCCTGGTACCCTCAGCTTCTTGAGACTCCAGGTACCTTTCTTTATATTATGTTCAAAGACGAACATCATTATTTAGTGGTAGATGTTGTAATGACCTTGAGGGTTATTTTTGAAAATTTGCACAAAATTATCATTTTACCCCTATCATTAGTGCCCCAAGTATTAGTTTATCAGTTTGTGTAATTAAATGTGTTAAAATCTTAATGGTTTGTGAATTGGGAAAGTTTTTGACTTTTAAGGAGTTAAGTTGTTAAAAAGTGTTTTTCGGTACCAATATGAGCGAAGGATCTCAGAATGGGATTCTGTTAGTTCCATCAGCTCCGGAATGTGGAAATTGGTCTAGGGGTGTCTTCATTTTTGAATATGGAATTGTATCGCTAAATTAAGGTCCAAAGTTGGAAAATTTGGTTTTATTGAGCTAAGTTTAACTTTGGTCAAAAATCGAGTTCGCAGACTCAGATTGGATTTTTGATGATTCCAATAGATTCGGGGGTGATTCTAACGCTAGAAATTGCTCCGTCGTAATTTTTAGAGGTTCCGAGGATATTTTGGAGTGTTAAAACTAGTTAATTGTGACTTATCAAGTTTTGGGCCAATGATACCTCGAAATCAAATTCTGATTGTTCCATTAGGTCTGGAATGTCGAATTTACTAGGTGTGCATATACAATTTGTGTGCACGGGATTCCGAACAAATCCCGAGGGTCTAGTTAGAGATTGGTAATTTGGGACTTAAGCTTATTTTGTGTTGCTGGTGCAGGGTACGCTTAAGCAGACCAGGTTTGCTAAAACGAACCTTCTCTTTAGAGATACCCATCGCTTACGCGAAGGGGCCACTTAAGCAGGGTTCGCGAAAGTAAATTTCCATTTTAGACACCCTATGTGGCTTTTGTGATACTTGAGAGTCCAAAAATTGGATTTGGGTCTTTTCTTGCATATTTGATTTCCAAGATCTTGGAGGGGTGATTTGTGAAGTAGATTTTCAGAGAATGTCATTTGGGTAAGTATTTATTACCTATATCCTTTGAATTCCTTCCATTATCTTGGGATTTCACCTTGAAATTCATGGTTTTGAACTCAAACATTGGAGGTTTTTAATGAAACTTTAAATGGTGATTTCTACCTTAAATCTTACTCTATTTTGATGGGTTTTTCAACAATGAATTCCTTATTACTAGTAGAACGTATTTTTGAAAGAAATTTCCAAATTTGACCCTTTCGAAATTTATCAATTTTTGGACTATTTTACCTCCGATTTTGAAACCTATCAATATGGGTGACGTTGGACTCCTTGTGATGTGTATGTTTCATTCTTGATAGTGGATTGTCAATTCAAATGTTAAATTCTAGGGTTGATCATCCAGTAGAAGTGTTCGAGTGCAGTTCTAGCAATTGAGGTAGGTTTGGTTATCCTTCCTACGGCTGAGTTGAGGTAATTCGTCAATTTCTATGTTGTAGACTTTTGGATGGGGTCATAGTGTAGTTTGGGACTTATAATTTATATTGTGATCCCCGTGTGGGGGCCTATATGTGTGTTGTATAGCCTGTGTGAGGGCCATATGTAATATTTTATTGGGGATTGAGATTGTGTAATCCATGACTTAACTGAGTTAGAGATGTGAAGAGGTTATTTGACATGTAATGCTAGCCTGAGGGGTTGAGTTGGGGGTTTTCAGCATGACTAAGTATTGAAATATTGTTGAGAAATGGGTGAAAACTTAATTTGAAGTATTTCCTTCCCATTACAGTCTATCGAGGGTGAATATCATGTTTAGGTTAAGTTTCGAGAATTTTGAACCTTGCATTACATGTTAAGTTGAATATTACCTCCATCTCTTATATTTTCTAAATGCATTCATCTTCATTCGTATTATCATTGATCATTAGGAAGTTGAGAACTATGAAAATTCTTTTTGAGAAAGAACATGTGGCATCTTTTGTATTCTTGACCATAAGATAGGTGGCAAGTGAATGAGACATTAGTATCATGAGTCCTTCGCCATGAGATGGGTGGTGAGGTAGTGGATACATTCATATTGAGACAAGGTATATGGTGTGCGAGAACCCCATTGGTCCGGCTTGGTAGCACAGCTTTGTAGGTGTATACGATAGGTTGTACAACAACCTTGATCCCACTGTACCATTGAATTATTGCATCATCATAATACATTGCATTATATTGATACTGTTCTATTTGACATATGTTTTTAGTTGTGATATTGAAATTTATTTATGTGTTTACTTTATTCGCATCATTTTATATAAATTGGCAGCAACTTAGCCGAAGTGGGACTTTTTTGCGTGCAGGTAGAAGTGGTCCTTAGTTTATTTTATAGTTTTGATTAATTCCATATACTCAGTCATTTAAACCTACTAGTACATGTGGATTGTGAAGGAGAGCCTTGGAGTAACTAGTAAAGTTGTTGCCATGTGATCAGGAGGTCACGGGTTCAAGCTTGGAAATGGCCTCTAGAAGAAATACAAGGTAAGGTTGCATACAATAGACCCTTGTGGTCGGGCCCATCCTCGGACCCTGCACATAGAGGGAATTTTAGTGCATCGGGCTTCCCTTTAGTACATGTGGAATGTACTCACCACTACTTCATTGTCCTTTTTGATGCAGATACTAGCCAGGGTGTCCAGCATAGTTGATTCTAGCGAATACATCATCATCGCATCAGTGGTGAGATCTTGGGATCTGGATCGGTGCTAGTCCATCTTTCATTTACAGTTCTTTTCCATATTCAGACACTTATACTATGTATTCAGACTCAGATTTATGTTTAGATGCTCTTAAACTTATGATATCAGATTTTGGAATAATTTTTTTGTTGTTTTTTTTTGCATTTATCTGTGGCCTGACTTCCCTTGGGAGTCTTGTATAATTTATTTTAAGGCTTACTCATCGAGATGGGATTTGGGATGTGTGCCATCATGACCTCAATTTTTGGGTCGTAACAACGTGATATTGATAGGTTTTAGATTATTTTTACTGAAATCATAAATAAAGACTGTTAGATAGCAAAATTAAAGCAACTAAAATAAATTTTCGCAATTAAAGAGGTCTTTATTTGAAATAAGGAAATGCAAACTTTCGCCATGGCCATGGACCAATTTTCCCTTTTGAAAATATTACGAAGTAAATTAAAGCATAATAAGATAAAAATGACATAACGGCTGGGTCTTAGGCCTCATCCAGGCTACCACCACCTTCTTCAAAAATATTCAAGAGCGAGGAACCAAGAGCAAAGTAGGTGTCTAATTAGGCACTTTCTTCTTTGGTTGGCGTCTCGTATGGTTAGCGTCTCGATCAACACATCATCACCTTCTTCAAATATATTCTCGATTCCTTTCCTTAAACCATCATCATAGTCACACTTTTGCACTGAAAAAGACTGGTATAAGTGAGAAAAAGGGTTTTGTAGAGCACAATCAACTTCTTTTTTGTTCTAACCCTTTTTTGGCACTAAAGAAAAAGCTTGATGGGGTGCCATAACAGCAATTTGGGCTGTTCACTTATGCTCAGCGAGGCCACAACCTTTTCTAGGCTAACACAATCTTCTTCGTTTTCAATCATGTTAATGGTATCCCTTCCATGATTCGGCGGGGGGTAACTATTGACATTAGGAGTGACAATTTAAAGAATGGCAACTCTTTGTTTAATTAAGTTCTGAATTGTATTCGTCAATTTGATGCAATCCTCAATGGTATGTCCAACACCTCTTGAATGGTAGGCACGGTGAAAATAGGGTCCATAAAGGCTAGAGTTGACATTGATATTTTTTGGATCAATGGTTTGTATCAGACAAGCTGATTTCAAACTCTCAAAATAATATGTTCAACTTTCAACAAAAGGAGTAAAGACTTGAGGAGGTTTTTTCTCAAAGTTTGATCAAGAAAGGTTGTATTTATTTCGTGGAGGTAGAGGTACTTGGCGATAGTTTGGAGGATTTTGGAGAGTAGGTGCTGAAGTTTGGAAATTTGGGTATTATGGAGCTTGATAGCTTGGAGGGGTATTTTGATAATGTGATAATGGAGCTTGGTAATTATGAGGGGTAATTTGGTAATATATCCTTGAAGTTTGATAATTCGAGTGGACGTTTGGATAATTTTGTGGTGGAGCTTGACAATTTGGTTGGAAATTTGAGAAATTTGGTGGTGGGGATTGGTAATTCGGTTGGACATAGAAGATGGGGTAGGGATTTTGAGGAGCAACATGGTAAGTTGTTGGTGGTTAAGTCATTTGGACGTTGAATCTAGCATACCTCTATGATTTTTATCTCGATTCTTACAAAATGGAAGAAACATCTTCCCTCTTCCTCCTCAACAGCCCTAATGATTCATTTTTGATAGCCATTAGGGGTATCTATTTTATTTTAAGGTTATCCTCAATAGTTTCACCAACTTTGACCATCTCAGCGAATTTTGCTCCTATCATAAGAAATATCTTCTCGTAGTATCTGGTCCTTTCATGTGAACAAAAACTTTGATGATATCTTTCTCAATCATGGGAGGTCTGACCCTTGCGGCCTCTTATCTCCAATGGTAGATGTATTCTCGGTAGCTTTTAATAGACTTATAACACCCTGTGTTATATTAACCTAAACTAGGCTCGATGACTATGAGAAATATTTAGGAAAAGAACTGACTTTGAGGACAAAGAGTGCCCTCTATGATTTGTAGAGGGTTATGCGAGTCATAGAGACCAGTCATAGATCCTGCCAACACTTAATAAAATTTTGGATTTGGAGAAGCCTCCCAGCGAATTGACATTATGACTTGTAATGATATTGACAACTCATAGAAACTAGTCGTAGAGTCATTTCTTGACTTCTGGAAAACATTATCCTCCGTACTTTAGGCACGATTCGACACAACGAAATGTAAAAAGGATTACAAGTCATAGAAATGACTTGTATACCCCCTTGACACTGAGCCAAAAATTAAAGACTCCAAGTCACTTTTACGAGTGAAGTTGATGATCCATAAAAAAGTCTACGAGCCATAGAAATGACTTGTAGAAAAGATTTCAAGATTCATAGATTTAGAGTCTAAGAATATTGATAGGACGATAAGGGTCTACGACCCCCAACACTTTCTACGAGTCATAAACTTGACTCATAGAAAAGTTTATCGACCATAATCTAAGTCTACGAGTGGGTTTCTATGACCTGAAGAAGTTTCTACGAGTCGTAAAACTGGCCCGTAGATAGCCAGAGTTGATTTTATTAAGAGTATTTGTGTCTTTTTGCACCTTTCCAAGACTAAAACCCTGATATTTTAGGACTAAATTAAGACCATTATCAGTACCCTGAAGGTATAATACTCTCATTAAACACTTAGACAAATTCAGAGACAGGATTGAAGAAGAGGAGAAAGGCTAGGGTTAAAGCTCTTCGAGCAAGGTCTTTGAATCTTCGATTGTTCTTCGAGTCCGGGTATGTAAGGCTGAACTAAAACATTGATTTTGTTCCTCCATGTGACCATGATTGTGATAGATTGATTATGAGCTGATAGAGTCTCCATGGTTGTATTTCTTGAGAAATTCTTATTTAAATATATATATATATATATTATTGATTATTGATGAAATATTGATTTCTACAAATTAATCCCTTGAACACATTATTAGAACTTCTTGTTACTTAAACCCTAGTAGCATATTTATTGATATTGAGTTGTGTACATCTTAAGATTGAGTCTGGATCCTTTAGTTATGAATGTACGATTTTGGTTGGAATGTAAGTGTGATAATAGTAATGATAGTATTGACAAATTGATAGTCTTGAATGTTGTCATAAATTATGGTCTAAAACCTCATTTAATAACATGATTGAAAATGATTGGGAAATTGATTGGTTGAAGGGATTGATTTGATAGAACAAATGAGTTAAAAAGAGTCCAAAAGAGACCTGCTAATTGGGTTTGATTGGATTGATTGTTTTATGAGCTTGAGTATTGGAAGGAGTATCGAGCAACAAATTGGGAAGAGTAAGTAATAACTCAAACCCAATAACTACATCGCCAAACGTAGGAGAGGATTGAACTGTTAAAGTCAGATGCTTCCCAAATTATTGTCCTCACATAATAGGACTTGATTGGTTATGGATCAATGAGTGTTGATTCATTCTTACCTCAAAAAGGTATGGATGGACGTGGCAACAACGTTGACTTATTGTACTATCACTGGCTCATAAGTGATTGTTATCGAGTAAGACAAAGTCCCATATAGGTCTTGATAGTACTCTGAGTTGGATTGTAAGGGATTGGATTGGATTGTATAGGATTGGTCTTGTCTAAATCATACTCTTTTTTAGAATTAGGATATCTTGATTGAGTTTCTCATCCTTTTGATTGAGATTCTAAGTTGATTTGATTCTACCTTGATACATGCTTTATTCTGCTATTTTAAATACTCGTACATTACACGTACTAACACCTATTTGGACATGCATCATTTCATGATGCAGATACAGGTACTAGAGAGCATCAACAGGCGTATCATTGAGGGTTTATCCATATTCAGCTGATTGATGAGTCATCCTTACTTCTAGAGGATTCCACATTTATCTTTCTAGCTTTTGAGTTTAGTTTTGTTTATTTGATTAGAGGTAGCCATGAACCTATCATTGGCACTATTTAGACGGTTGATAGAGGCTTCATATACTAGATTGTGATGTTGATTCGTATCGTATGTGACTAGTTTCTTTCATACTAGTTTGTTGATTGGATTTGATAGATAGCTGGCCTTTGGACTTTGAGTAATTTCTTGATAAGTAAGTCTTCTGCTGATAGAATGTGATTGAATGAAAGTGTGATTGGACTAAGTGGTTCACTTAAGGACCAGCAATGGTTATTGAGTATCGGCCACATCAAGAGTACCCTTTTGAGACATGAAAAACTTAGTAACAGAGCACAGACTTCAAGAGTCCTAGGGAGTCTATGAAGTCGTGTCTAGTAGAGTCTTGTTTATGGATGTTATGTGCGCCATACTTATAATTAAGAGCCTATAGGACATTAAGAATTATTTCACTTCTTTTTTACTCTGAGTTTGTGCTAAAATGTTTAACTCTAAAAGTTCCTTCCTAATTCATGCATTACACGCTTATAGATAATGCCTCATAAATGCACCGTCAGTTAGAGGAATGCCGTTAATACTAAGGTTCCACAATCTGAGATGCCACCACCATCTAGAGTGAGGACTAGGGGACGACCTGCACGGTCTACGGAGGCACCCCAAGAACCTACTACTCAGCCAGCTCCTACTTGAGAAGCTGAATTTAAAAGTATCATCATTATGCTCACAAATATGAGAGTTAGCCAGAGGGGTAGCCAAAGTTCACTGGCTCCCAGCTCTAGCCCCCAAGAGCCATCATCTTTAATGAGGATCCGAGACTTCTTAAGTATGAACCCACTAGTCTTTACGGGTTCTAAAGTTGAGGAGGATCCTCAGAATTTCATTAATGAGATATGGAAGATCCTAAAAGTGATGTATGCAATAGAGATCGAGGGGGTTGAGTTAGTGTCATAGCAGCTCAAAGATATGGAAAGTGTCTGGTACAACCAATGGAAAGAAAGTGGAAGTGAAGATGCGGAGCCTGCTATTTAGGATGAATTTGAGGGAGCCTTCCGTGATCACTTCTTCCTAGGGAGTTGAAGGAAGCAAAGATAGAGGAGTTCGTGAATCTAAAATAAGAGGTGCTGACAGTGAAATAGTATAGTCTGAAGTTTATCTAGTTTTCCCTATATGCTCTAGAGATAATCCCAGATATGAGATCAAAGATGAGGAAGTTTGTCTTTGGCTTGGGCAAACATGTGAAGAAGGAGTGCAAAGCATCATTGCTGATTTCTGACATGGAGATTTCCAATTTGATGGTCTATGCACAAGAGATAGAGGATGATAAGAGGAAAAAAAAAGAGGAGCAGTTGAGTAAGAAGGCAAAGTTAGCTGGGCATGAGAATGAACAGAGGTAGAGTAAGGCCAAGGTCTTTCTTTCAAAAGAGGTCTTCCAACTATTCCTCTTCAGCGGCCAGTGAACCTGCATCATATAATAGTTATGATCAACACGGATAGAGTCACCAGAATTCCAGAGCTCGGGGTTCTCAATCCTAGGCCAATGTGACTCAAGGATCAAAGCGAAAGATGCCTTGTAACAAGTACGGTAAGCTCCACTTGAAAAAATGTAAAGAGGGGAAGAATGTTTGTTATAAATGTAGACAAGTGGGTCATTTTCAGAGGGAGTGTCTGGTATGAGGTAGCAAATCCCAGTCTTCTACTATAGCACCATAGTTAGAGGTAATCAAAGTGTCACTACTTCTGGTAATGGCAGAGGTACAAATCATTTATATGCTATGGGTAGTCACTAAGATCAGGAGAACTCCCCAGACGTTATGACGGGTATGATTCGAGTCTTTACTCTTGATTATTATGCCTTGATGGATCCGAATGCCATATTATCTTTTATATCTCCTTATGTAGCTAGTAGATTTTATAGAATTCCTGAGTATCTTCTTGAGCCTTTTAGCATATCTACCCCTATTGGCGAGTCTATCCTAGCTGAGAGGGTCTATAGAGATTGTGAGGTGTCTATCTATTATAAGAATACCATGGTTGACTTAGTTGAGTTGGACATGGTTGATTTTGATGTGATTCTTGGCATGGACTGGCTATATGTTTGTTATACCTCTGTTGATTGTAGAACTCAGATTGTTAAGTTCAGTTTCCCAAATGAGCCTATCTTAGAATGGAAGGGTAAGCTTATTGTGCCTAAAGGTAAGTTTATCTCCTACCTTAGGTCCAGAAATTTAATCGTTAAAAGGTGTATCTATCACATCGTTAGACTTAAAAATGATAGTGTTGAGTCCCCTACTCTCGAGATAATCCCAATTGTAAATGAGTTTCCTGAAGTTTTCCTAAAGATCTACCTAGAGTCTATTCTGATAGATAGATTGACTTTGGATTGATGTTCTTCACTATATGCACCCTATTCCTATTTCATCATATAGAATGGCTCATGTTGAGTTGAAAAAACTAAAAGAATAGTTGAAATATCACCTAGATAAGGCATTTATTAGGCCGAGTTTCTTACCTTGGGGTGCTCCTGTCCTATTCGAGTGAACTAAAGATGGATCATTGAGAATGTACATTGCCTATCGTCAACTAAACAAGGTCACTATAAAGAACAAGTATCCCCTTCCCAGGATAGATGATCTGTTTGACCAACTTTATAATGCCAGTTATTTCTCCAAGATAGACCTCAGATCAGGTTACCACCAGTTGAAAGTGAGAGAATGTGACATACCCAAGACTGCCTTCCAAACCAGGTATGGTCACTTTGAATTCTTTATTATGTCCTTTGGATTTACCAATGCTAATGCATATTTTATGGAATTGATGAATAGAGTGTTTAAATAGTATTTAGACATGTTTGTTATTGTATTTATAGATGATATATTGATCTATTCAAAGAATGAGGAAGAGCATGCTAATCATCTCAAAATTTTCCGTCAAACTCTTAAGGAGAAGGAACTATATGCTAAATTTTCCAAATGTGAGTTCTGGATTATGTCTCTAGAGTTCTTAAACCATATCAATTCTGGATATGGTATACGAGTTGATTCGCAAAAGATTAAAGCATCTAAGGACTGGTCGATGCCCATATCCCCGACCGATATCAGAAGTTTCTTGGGTTTGTCCTGCTATTACCATAGATTTTTTGAAGGGTTATCATACATATATTCACCATTGACTAAGGTAAATCAAAAGAAGGCTAAGTTTCAACGGTCAGATACTTGCGAGAAGAGTTTTCAAAAATTGAAAACAAGATTGACTACTGCTCTAATGTTATCCCTACCCGAGGGAATAGATGGGTTTGTCATCTAATGTGATGCGTCCAGAGTTGGATTGGGTTGTTTGTTGATGCAGAAGGGAAAGGTTATTGTGTATGCCTTTAGAAATCCTAAGATTCATGAGAGAAACTACCTGATTCACAATCTTGAGTTGGCAGTTATAGTATTTTCTCTCAAGATTTGGCGTCAATACGTTTATGGCATGCATGTTGTTGTGTTCACAGATCACAGGAGCATACAATATGTGTTTACACAGAAGGAGCTGAACCTGAGACAGAGGAGATAGCTTGAGTTGGTCAAGCATTACGGCATGAGAATTCTCTAACCTAGGTAAAGCTAACATTGTTGCTGATGCTCTTAGCAGGTTATTTATGGGGAGCACTGCTCATGTAGAAAAGGGAAATAAATAATTAGCTAAAGAGGTACATAGGCTTACACACTTGGAAGTTCAACTTATTGACTCTAGTGAAGGTGGTACAATTGTTTGGAATATGGTTAAATTGTCTCTAGTTACAGAGATGAAAGAAAAGAAAGATCAAGATCCCATTCTCTTCAAACTGAAAGATGATGTTCATAAGCAGAAGGTAATGGATTTTGCCAAAGGGGGAGATGGAGTGTTGAGGTCTCAAGGGATATTGTGTGTTCCAATGTTGATGGCATTCGAGAGAGGAACATGGAAGAGGCCCATAATTCTAGGTATTCCATCCATACAAGTTCTATAAAGATGCATCATGACTTGAGAGAGGTATAGCACAGTTTGTGTCTAAGTGCCTGAACTACCAACAAGTTAAAGTTGAGCACCAAAGACCTTGCGAAGTAGCTTAGAATATTGAGATTCTATAATAGAAGTGGGAGATGATAAATATGGACTTTATTACGGTCTACCACGCTCCCACAGACAACATGACTCTATTTGGGTTATTGTAGATAGAATGACTAAATTAGCCTATTATGCCAGACTGTATCTTTGAGAGACTGTTAGACTGTATGGAGTTCCTTTGCCTATCATCTCATATAGGGAATGTTGGTTCACTGCTCAATTTTGGAATTCATTCCAAAAGGTTTGGGTTCAAGAGTGAACCTTAGTACTATTTTTCATCAGAAGACAGATGGTCAAGCAGAGCACACAATTCAGACATTACAGGATATGTTGAGAGCCTGTTTCATCAACTTCAATGGTAATTGGGATGATTATTTACCTCTTAGTGAGTTTGCATATAATAATAACTTCCATTCAAGCATTCAGATGGCTCCCTATGAAGCTCTATATGGGAGGAGATATGCCAATCAGTTGGTTCGAGGTTGGTGAGGATGATTTGATTGGACCAGACTTATTTCATCAAGCTATGGAGAAAGTAAAGATCATTCAAGAAAGGTTGAAAATTGAGCAGAGTCGCTAGAAATCCCACACTGATATTAGGAGGAGAGATTTGAAGTTTGAAATGCATAATTGGGTATACTTGAAAGTTTTACTCATGAAGGGGTGATGAGATTTGGAAATAAAGGGAAGCTTAGACCAAGCTACATTGGTCCTTATCAGATCATGAGAAGGGTTGGTAACGTAGCCTATGAATTTGAGTTGCCCCAAAATTTAGCTTATTCATCCTGTATTTCACATCTCTATGCTTAAGAAATATTTGGGAGATCCTTCATTTGTTGTACCTACTGAGATCACTATGGTGAAAGAGATTTTGAGTTATGAAGAGATCCCAGTTCAGATTCTTCATCAACAGATTTGCAAATTGAGAATCAAGGAGGTAGCATCCATCAAAGTTCTATGGCAGAATCAGTTTGTTGAAGAGGCTACATGGGAAGGTGAAGAGGATATGAAAGATAGATACCCGCATCTATTTGTGTCTCCTGATGATGATGCTAACGGTAATATTCACTTTTCCTATCTTTGATTTGAAGTTTCTTCCAATTTTGAGTATATAATTTATATCCTTAAATCTGAGTAGTAATTGTTTGATTGATTGATTATTTGAGTCTTGATTATATTTGGAGTAAACCCATAGCTTAGTCTTCATTCGAGGATGAATGATCCCAATAGAGAGTTATTGTAACACCATTTGTTATCCTAACCTAAACTAGGCTTGATGACCATGAGAAAGATTGAGGAAAAAATTGACTTTGAGGACCACGAGTGTCCTCTACAATTCGTAAAGGGTTCTACGAGTCATAGGGATAACTCGTAGATCCTGCCAACACTTAGTAAAAATTTAGATTTGGAGAAGCCTCCCTACGAATGGACATTATGACTCATAAGGATATTTACGACTTGTTAAAATAAATTATAGAGTCGTTGCTTGACTTCTGAAAAACATTAGCCTTAGTACATTAGGCAAGAGTCGACAGGACAAATCGTAAAATGGATTATGAGTCATAGAAATGACTCTAGACCCCCTTGAAACTTAGAAAAAAAGTTAAGACTCCAAGTCACCTCTATGAGTGAAGTTGACGATTCGTCAAAGAGTCTACGAGTCATACAAATGACTCGTAGAAGAGATTCAGAGTCTGAGAATTTTGACAGGATGAGAAGGGTCTACGACCCATAATACTTTCTACGAGTGGTAAACTTGACTCGTAGAAAAGTTTATCGACCATAGTCCAAGTCTACGAAAGGCTTTCTACGAGCCGTAGAAGTTTCTATGAATCATAAAATTGACCCGTAGAAGGCCAGAGCCGATTTTATTAAAGTTATTTATGTTTTTCCCACCCTTCCCAAACTAAAACCCTGATGTTTTAGGACAAAATTAAGACCCTTATCAGTACCCTGAACGCATAATACTCTCATTAAACATTTAGAGAAATTGAGAGCGAGAATTTAATAAGAGGAGAATGGCTAGGGTTCAAGCTCTTCGAGTAAAGTCTTCGGATCTTCGATTGTTCGTCCAGGTATGTAAGCTGAACTAAAAGATAGATTTTGTTCCTCCATGTGCCCATGCTTGTGATAGATTGATGGTGAATGGATCGAGTCTCCATAGTTGTATTTCTTGAGAAATTCTTGTCTTAAAAATATATATGTTTTACTGATTAATGAAGAAATATTGATTTCTGCAAATTAATTCCTTAAACACATGATTTGAACTACTTGTTACTTAAACCCTAGTAGCATATTGATTGATATTGAGTTGCATGCATCTTAAGATTGAGTTTAGAACCTTGAATTTTGAATGTATGATTGTGATTAAAATGTGAGTGTGATAGTAGTAAAGTTAGTATTGACAAATTTATAGTCCTGAATATTATCATAAATGATGGTCTAAAACCTCATTTAATAACATGATTGAAAATGATTCGGAAATTGAATGGTTGAAGGGATTGAATAGATAGAACAAGTGATTTAAAAAGTGTCCAAAAGAGACCAGTTGATTGGGTTTGATTTGGATTGATTGTCTTATGAGCTTGAGTCTTGGGAGGAGTATTGAGCACCGAATTGGGCAAGAGTAAGTAATAAATCAAACCCAATAACTACATCGCCAAACGTAGGAGAGGATTGAACCTTTAAAGTCAGATATTTCTCAAATTATTGTCCTGACATGATAGGACTTGATTGGTTATGGATCAATCATTGTTGATTCGTTCTTACCCCGAAAAGGTATGGAAGGATATGGCAACAATGTCATCTTGTTGTACTATTATTGGCTCATAAGTGACAGTTGTCAGATAAGAGAAACTCCTGTATAAGTCTTCATAGTACTCTAAGTCGGATTGTAAGGGATTGGATTGGATTGTATATGATTGGTCTTGTCTAAATCATATTCTTGTTTAAACTTAGGATATCTTGATTAAGTTGTTCATCCTTGTGATTGAGATTTTAAGTTAATTTGATTCTACCTTGATGCATGTTTCATTCTACTATTTTACATACTCATACATTCCATGTACTGACATCGATTTGGGCCTATATTATTTCATGATACAGAGGCAGGTACTAGAGATCATCAACAGGCGCATCGTTAAGGTCTATCCATATTTAGCTAACTGGTGAGTCCTCCCTACTTCTAGAGGATTCCACATTTATATTTCTAGCTTTTGAGTCTGGTTTTGCTCAATTGATTAGTGGTATACATGAAGCTGTCATTGGCACCATTTAGACGGTTGATAGAGGCTTCATAGACTAGATTGTGATGTTGTTGATTCATATCTTATGTGACTAGTTTCTTTCATACTAGTTTGTTGATTGGATTTGATAGATAGTTGGCCTTTGGCCTTGTTTAATGAGTAGTTTCTTGATAAGTAAGTCTTCTGCTGATAGAATGTGATTGAATGAAAGTGTGATTGGACTAAATGGTTTGCTTGAGGACCAATAATGGTCTTTGAGTGTCGGCCACGTCAAGGATATCCTCCCGAGGTATGAAAAGGCTTCTGTTTAATTCTCTCCAAAGCATATCGATCGATAATTATTTCCATATTGAAAGAAAATCTTTCGATAAAGTCCTTAGACAAAGCATTCCAACTTGGTCATTGTTTCATTTCGTGAGAAGCAAACTATTCCAATGCTTCTCCACTTAGACTTCGGCTAAAGAGTCGCATCAACAATGCCTCATTTTTAGGAACTCCCACAAGTTGGTCCCAATAAGAGCTCAAAGGAACTAGTTGATTCCCACATCCACTGAAAATATTGAATTTTGGTACTTTGAACCCTTCTGGGAGGTCAAAATCTAGATAAATGCACATGTCTTTATAATCCATTCCCCTAACGTCTGGGATGTGATGAAACTCCTTCATTGCTTTTGAAATTTCTTCCTTCATACTCTTCTTAGTCTTTTCCTCTTTCGCCCTCCACTTATTCTCTTTCTCCTCATAGTAATTGGATCAAAATATGTGGTGAAGGGAAGGTATGGTTTTGATAGCGTTGGGACATGAAAATTGATTTTTGAAGGTATGGATTGAGTAGTAGGTGGATTTTGGATTCTTTGGGTAGGAGTTTGATATATGAAAGGGAAAGTTTCGGAGCTATTGGCATTTGGGTTTTTAGGAGGAGGTGTTCTGGTATGAGGATCTTGCATGATGTTGGTTAGGGATAGTTAAATCAATAGTAGGAGGTTTGAGGATTGTAGTAGTAGGTGGCTTGTTTGGGGACTGTTCTGATATTGGATTCGGAGTAGGAAAATAGAGTGTAGGCCTTCCGCCGTTTGGAATAGGGATGTTATTGGCAATAGATAGATTTGTCAGATCTCTGGTCTTTTAAATTTCAGCCTTCATTTTAGTAATCTGTTGCATCAGTTGTGCAATCAACTTATTCTGCTCAGTGAGGATAGGGTTTATCGCAGCAATTTCAATCAAATCCATGTCTCCACTATTTTCAATCACTTTTTCTTTGCCTTTGGATAGACTTTGATCAGGGAAGGAATCTTTGAGATCTTTAGGCCTCGTGAAGTATGGATGTTCGGCCATTTCTCAAAATAGATCATTTCTAATTACCTGTAAAGAAGAATAACTCAACAGGTAAATATGTAGTTTCTATAGATGATAAATAATACAAGATATCACACACGGAATAGTAAACATACAAGAGTTTCTTCATTTGAAGATAAACTAGCCCACAAATATATGAAAATGACTAAATAGAATGAATTTTGCCTATTCGGTTTGATATTTGTGAATCAGGAAGATTGACTTTTGTTGAGCCGAGGTTTTCTTGCATTTTAACGATTGTATCTCAAAATTTGTTGATGTGAAATTTGTATTTTCTTGTAAAAAATGAAGGGGAAAAGTAAACTTTTGAAAGGTAGGGACTGAGCCTTGAAAGATTGCCTACGTATCTCACGAAGAAGAATTCAGGTCCTACGTAGTTCGAATTACTTGAATCTCTCCTTGAACGAAAAAAATCAACCTCTTTTGAGATAAGAGAGTAAGATTTGAGAATGAAGTTTGAATTTTGTTGAAAAACTTAAGACCCGACGAGTATTTGGACGAACTTTTGATAGTGACTTGATATTTGTGCCTATGAGGCTCTAGAAAAATTTTGAAAAAGAGTGGACTAGCATATCTCCAAATGAAGTAACGTATTCACACAAACAGTTATAGCATGTAGCACATATAAAGTTATTGTGCGTCCTAAATAGATATGTGACCCTTTTGTGCCAAGGGTAGGCCTAATGATTTGAAGGATGTATAACGTTGTTTGAATTATTCCATTGCCTCATAACATAAATTTTTACAAGTTTTATGAATAAACCGAATGGGGATACATAACAGAGAAAGGGGATATAAATAATTTTTCCCACGCAGGGGTACAATCTTAAACTGTGCTTCCATGAAAGGTCCTTCGTTCTTGACATCTCCGAACGTCAATGCTTTTTGAGTGAAACAACAGCTTGTGAAGATCCTTCTTTGACTAGACTAAACTATTAAAATAAACTTCTAACCCCAAGGAACAATGGTTTGTCAAATGGTGTATACATCCTTCAAATTTAAACACATAAGTATGATTATCCGTTTAGGCCGAGGCCGTTTTGGACTCAAGGTGGTATTTCTAATGGTTTCAACATGCCTTGGGTGTTGGGACATCTTAGTCCAATGCTTAATTAGGGATTTGGCTTCGCTCTATGCTAGGTGGACTAGAATTGGCTTTGAAAAGAATTGGGTTACCTGAGTTGGAAAAACTGCGGGGTGAATATAATAAACGGTGTTGGACGAACACGAACCAACTACCTGTTTATTACTTCAAAAAATAAATGGTTATTATCTGAAGGAACAATCACGGATAACCACATAACCATCCTTATTCCTAATGCAAACTATGTGTCATTTGGTGGAATTCAATGTCATAAAGTGCAACAGTTATAATTTACGGAAATTAAATAAATAAAGACAAATAAACATTATTAAATAGCCAAATAGTCACATTTAATGGTTAAAACCTATTAAATTTCCCAGCAGAGTCATCATTTCTAATATGTAGTTCAAAAGACAGTTTTAAAATTGATTGAGGAAAAAACCAATTTAAGAGGAATCACCACTTAATTTTTTAAAGAAATTAAGAAAATTTTAATTTAAAAGTCTTTAAAACAAATATGTCTTAAAAATTTAGAGAAAAGGATACGAGGTTCATATTACTATTTTAAGAAGGTCTTAGCATTTAAAATAGCCGCTAACATGCAATTTTCCAACGATGTAAATCATTTGTCTATTCAGAAAAATATTTAAAGAAAAAGGCACTTAAGTTCGTTTGAAAAAGTTTAATTATTTGAAACACTTTGAAATATTTTGAAAGGAGGGCTTTTGGTACTAAGTAAAAGATATCATTTAGATAAAATCATTTTAAAGGGATAAATTAGTCATAAGAGGAAATGGTTCCTCTTTTAGGGGAATTTAAGAAGTTAAACCTAACTACAATCAACATCTAAAGAAATATAAATAACGTAAATAAATAAATTATTACAATCCGAATTAATATAAATGAATAAAATATAAAAATTTAGTCCAACACTTAGTTTCTGTATGCCTACACTAAGTTATTGAGCCACCTGCATTTTGGGCTTGAGGTCTAATTTGCCTATATATCAGTGTATACAACACTATTTTTACTATATATCGGACGGTATATTAGACGTATACAGTCCATTTTCAACTCCAACACCTGTAATTTTGATTTCCAAAGACATGTACATACATTGTGTTGGACCTTTACGAAGCAGACTTGAAGGAAAGGAGATTTGGGCTTCCTTGGCCCAAAAATGCAAAAGGAGGTAAGAGTCCACCGTGGACTCGCGGCAAGATCATAACAAACAAAAAGGAAATCAAATTAGTAAATGAACTAAGAGAAGGCTAATTTAACACATTAATCAACGCTTAAATAAAAGGAGCTTAAGCATTTTGTTTTAAATCAAATTGCCGCCAACATTTACACACCAAGAACTTAAAGGCAAACATAATTCTTCAAAAAAGAAATATATCTAAAGACACTAGACCATTGTGACTCTAAATAAATTAAATTAAATTAAGCCACATATATATAGTGTTAAGGGATCGTTACATGCCTAGCTTCAAAATGCAAATAGGGAAATGTACACTGTATCAACCTAATCCACTAACATGCAACAGATTATCACAGATCAAACATCTCATGAGAGGAAAAAAATGAACCACATGTCAATGCATACCCCTCAAGTTTCAAAGGAAACATAATTTAAAAATAAAAAATGGCAAGCACATAGAAACAAGAAACTACATTAAACTTGAATTAATCAAAAATAGATAAAAATAGCCATCAAAAATTAGCCTGAAATTGTGCTTTAACATAGAGCATCATTACAATCATGCTAAACTTTACTATGCTACAATATGAATAAGATAAGACACGATAATTATTGTCACAAAATAACTTGGAGCACAAACTCACATTTAGACATGATTTGGCTTAATCAAAGCAACACGTAATATCAAAATTTAGCAATTAAGTGCTAGACTATTGAAAATTGAAAAGACTCAAGCTTTAAGAAGAATTACGGTTGAACAATAGCAGTGTTAGAAAACAAATGGGAAAGTATAGATTAATTAAGTCAATTCTAGGTGAAAGATTAAGGCATTGCTATATTCAAATAACTAGATATGGTGAAATTTAACCGAGCAAACTAAATTCTGCTTCACACAATTAAATAACAATATCATAGTCATACTACACATATCTAAGAAAATAATCAGCAGGTATCAAGTCAAGCACTGAATTCCTATGAAAATCTAAGAAACTTAAAGTGAAGTTATCGACTCGAACAAGGATCATAAACAAAAATGGTATCATTGTAATTTGGGTTTTCAGAAAGCATAAATAAATTGTTATAGAGATGAAATAAAAATCAACTAATAGTCATTCAAATTGAAGTTACGATTGGTACCAATACTTTAGAGAAATAAAGTAGATTTTGCAAGATTTAAAACATGATTAAAACCATCCAGAGAGGAGCAAATATTTACACCATATTACTGAGCTTTTGGCAACCTTTAATTCATGCTTGAAACCAAACGAGATTTACGATATGGTATGATGAACAGTGAAGTGATTTATCCAGAATACTAAAATACTAAACTAAATAAATTCCAAACAACTAAAAAGTGAAGCAAAAACCAAAATACAAGCTAAACAATACTTAAATTCTACAATTAACACCTAAATTTGAATAACTGATACATGACAAGGACGATAAAAACTAAACTACAACAAAATCAACAACAAATAACAACCCAAACAAAAGAATAAAGAATTCAACTATGCTAGAAATGTCATGCCGAAACAAGAGAGATGAAGAAAACATTATATAAAAAAATTAGGGGTTACCTCTTTGTGAGCAGCATCTGAGACGACGAGCAGGAGTCAATTTCAGCACCACAACGTGACTTGGCCGGAGAAAATTAACAAACTGAAAACTTCAAGTTCAAGAGCCTTTCTCGACTTGATCGGAATTTTGGTAACTCGAGAGATTTTTCTTGCCTTTTAGGGTAAAATCCTATGTCTTTTCAGAATTATATCTTCAGGTTTTTTCCCTCTTTTTGGTAACCCTTGATTTGAAGAAGAAAGGGGTATATATAGAATGGATTTTGGGGTCAAAAATTGGGGGGAGAGAGGGGGGATTTTTAAATAAGAACCCCAATTCAAAATTTGAAATCCTCCTCCTATCAAGGAATATGCCAAATTCAATCCAAATATTCTCCAAATTCCCAACAATTTGGGAAAATTTGAGACGGCGTGGACTTTGGGGATTAAATCGAATCTACTCGAAGCCACTACATGGGGCAATCGAACAAGCCAAGGATGAGCATTGTAGAGGAGGAATGGATAATGCGTATTGTTGTTGGGGATGAGAGGAAGAAGAAAACACGCGTACGTACGTATATGCTAGGGTGTATGCGGTATGATGTACGCATTGTTCTGTTGGGGAAATGAGTTACTGAATGTCACGATCTGACCTAGAGCCTAGTCGTAACACGGCAATCAAAATCTCGAAGGGCTCCAACCAAGCCTCTTGACATATCATGATCATGCAGAAGGTAAAGTAAGTTCGGATAGAACATAAGAAGAGTCTAAAACATGATCATAAAATAATGTAAACTTGACTACATAGACTCCATAACATAGTCCAATAATGCCTTTACTACATCAGATGGGCGGGGGATAAGACATGTCCCTAACTCACCCTCAATAAGAATTAATCAGTCTTTTGGAAAAGAAATAACTCATAACTAGTCCTCAATAGATGAGGACTCACCAAAACTCCGTCAATATAGAAGCTCAACTAGCCACGTATGGGAATGTGATCCTCAACCCCTATATTATGAGACAATATAGGCAACAATATGTGTTAGTAAGTTTGAATGTAATATGTATGTGGGCATGAAATGCAATATAAATTATAGGATGCAATGATCAATTAACGTTCATGATAAAAGGGAATGAGTAAAGTCATGACAAAACCATATTGATTAAAGCATTTAAGAGACATATAGAGATCATAAGAGAACACAAGGAAAGTATACATATATGTGGGATAGAACCATAACCGACAGTAAGACCATGCGATCTATAACATGGAATCATGATGTCTCCCCATACAACGGAAGAAATGGGAATCTACTTGCCAAGGTAGACTCTACCTAGCTAGGCAGGTCATGTACATAAGTTATATGTGGATCCACTAGCTAGGCCATAAAAGAAATTCTACGGTGGCACATAGTCATGAGATAAGAGACTTTATATAAGGACCCATAGGTCGAGCCCCCACCTCAAGTCATCATTCGATGCTAGGTCAAATACCACAAAATAAATAACATAGTAATCATACTTAGCATATATCATAAACTAGTTCGTAAACTTCATAATTCATAGAGTAGTTGATTTTCATGTCATACTTGCAATGTGAGTATAAGTCTTTGAACAGTACAATACCATACTTATATAATTCATGTCATTAGGTTCCTAGATCACCAACATAGCCCTAAGTAACCTTTCTTCATAACTTGCATGAAATTCATAACTTGAACATAATTGTAATTCAAGATCATAATTATTACTTGAATTTAGATAAAACTCATATACATAGTAAATTTGGATTAAAACCATGATAATACTTTGAGATCATTGAACGTCATAATCATACTTCATAATATCATCAATGAAAATAGCTTCATGCATGGTCATTCATAATTCAGCTTGAAATCATGAAATTAATGTAGAAACATACTTATAATGATCATTTATAATGATTAAAAACATAATTGAAACAGCCCAATGCAATTCATCAACTAGGTTTATAAACCCAATTGAAATTTATGAGATTTTGAGTAGAAACCTTGGGACTCCATGGGTGAAAGGGACCCATAGATCAATCCATACATACCTTGAATGAATTTGAACTTGGAATTTGACAAACGGGACTTGTTCTTGAAGAAACCCTAGCCAAACTTTGTAATGACCCGTTAGGTCATTTTGAGAACGACTCCTCCTTCTTTCATACGAGACCCTTCCCGTAAACTTTTAATGGGTTATTTGGACTATTCGGTAACTTTGGTTAATTAGTTGAGGGATAATTTTAGAGAATTAATTTAATTGATGGACTAAAGTGTTAATTTATTTAATACCCTATACCACTTTTTTTATATTTATTAAAATAGGTTAGTAGGGTTTGTAAATTTTAATACATAATTAGTTTGGAAAAGGAAAAAAATAAAAGAAAAGAAAAAAAAGAATTATATATATATATAATCTGATGGCCTAATGACATCAGATGTAACGAGAAAAAAAACAAGAGAACAGCGACGCCAACGAAAAGAAAAAAAATTGGAAAAAAAGATACGGAGGAAGAAAGAAAAGAAAGGGGAAAAGGAAAAGAAAGGAGAAGAGAAAAATAGGGATTTTCATTCCAAAGCATCAAGGTAATTATTCTCATCCTTTCCATTAAATTTTTATGCGATTATGAACATATTTTTAGGGTATATTGGTGGAGAAATAATGCTAAAATAAGAAAATATGACCCTAGGGTTCTTCACATAAAATCTTGATTTGGGGGTCGAATAACGATCCGTTTTAGCTAAAATTTGACATGTGAGTTTATTTTATCATGAGTGAATATAATCAAAAAAAAATTCAGATTTGACTTCAATGACATAGAATGAGTTAGTTCCCAAATTTTGATATATTGAGATAGACAATTAACTATTAGATATATTATATTTTATGAATTCCATTAAATTTATGGTATTGAGGAAATTAGAACCTAACCCTAGGCTTAAAAATTTGGAAATATGAGAGTTGACATGTTATTTGACATCAACATTAAGAACTTGATTATGGATTTGGGTAGGTTTTGGGTCTAGGCTAGACATATAATAATATGGGTGTTGTTAGTTTCGAAATCTTATTGTGGTTATTTATTTGATTAGATTATACTTATTTGGAGGCCCAACGAAAAGGGAAGGCTCAAGTGCTGGCGTAATTGATTGATTAATTAAGGCAAGTGAATTTCTAAACCTCAGTTTAAACTTGTAGATGCTTGTATTTCCGTGTTATGTGTACTGTGGCGTAATGAAAATTTGACTGGATTATTGACTGTATGATTGACCTTAAAAATGGAGATGAGGGGTATAAAATAGTGATCTAATGACATATTTTGGTGGAATTGATATGTTGTGATTATGGGTTGATTTTTGGACATATGAAATGACTATGTTGATGTGAGATAGGAAAAATTATTGTTGTTGTCATGTTATTATCAAGAATTATATGAACATGAATTGATTGCATTGTGTTGAGGCTGAAAATGATATGAAATAAAAGGGGTCGGGTCACACGCTCCATAGCAGGTAATATAAAACAAAGGGGTCGGGCCACACGCTCCGTGGCAGGTATTATGAAACAAAGGGGTCGGGCTACACGCTTTGTGGTAGGATATCTATATTGAAGGGTTGGGCCACACGCTCCATGGCAGGATATATATATTGAGGGGACGGGCCACACACTCCGTGGCAGGTTACATAGACACAAATATCCCCCATGGGTTCCGAACTGTGATTCAGCAGATGTGTACCGATATGACAGACATACATCATTTCATTTCATTGCATTGCTCCTTTCTGATATTTGTGAATTTGTTTTTACCCCTATATTGCTCTGTGTGTGCTGAACTTGATTTGGTATGATTCATTGACAAGACTATTGATGAGTATTTGTGGACTGTATTACTGTTGTTATTGTACAAGTGTAGAGTTGGGCTGATTTTATGCAGGTTGTAGTTAAGGAGGTTCGGTTGGGAGGACAGGAGTACTTGTATCTATTAAGCTTTGCTTAGTTTTAGTTATTCACTTGCTGAGCACAATGTTGTTTGGTACTCATCCCCTTTCTTCCACACTTGTGTAGGTTGTGCGCCCGGACCTGCTTGATCTCCTACTATTTTCTACTACATCTGAGGCTATCATTTCGAGTGTTGAGGTAGTTGTTACATCCATCTAGCGGATACCTCTTACTCTTTTATTATGTTTTAATCCTACTCTAGAGACAAAGATATTGTGACTGTATTTTCTTTCGTACTTCGGTAATTTATTAGTGGCTTGTATACGTGACAACCAGTCTTGAGGGATTTTGAGATTATTTATTCGTTTTTGACTAAGTTAACCCTTGTTTTATCTCAATTACTTCCACATTTACTTTCCGTTGAGTTTTAGGCTGACTTGTCTCGGTGGATTGAGATGAGTACCATCACACCCGGATTCGGGTCATGACAAACTTAATGAAGAAGATGAACTCTTGCAATATTCTTAAGAGAGAAGTCTTAAAGTTGTTTCAGAATTAATGAGGGACAAGAATAGGATCAGGAATATTTAGGAAAATTATGTAATAAATCTAGTCCCAAAAACATCCACATACATTAATGAAAGAATTGGGAAATGGCTGAATTACCCTTCATTTAATTAGAACTGGGACTCACCACGGAGGACCTATCACGTAGAGTGATCGTCACTATTGCCTGTGGTGGTGTCTGTGGTGATTGACTTGATCTTGAAAATTGGTATTGTAGGAAAAGAGTTTCAGGACACCCTTCACGGAGACCTTCATGGTCCATAGAGGTCATCATGGTCCGTGAACGATGGACGTGGTGCAAGACCTACAGAAGGGACTGCAGGGGTGCTCACCACTAAGCCCACCACGGTCCATGAAAGCTATATGGCCTGCCGTGGTGAGGCATGGTCCTGTCCTTTGGAAATTTTCTAAGGGCCTTAGGGGAGGGGTCACCATGGAAAGTACTATGGTCGGTGGTGCTCACCACGGTCCGTAGTCCCTTGTCGTGGCCTCTTTCCTGTAGGACTTATTTTTAAAACCACCACCACAGTTTCTCACCATGAGACATGGTGTAGACCACGACCCGTGATGTCCTTTTTAGCCATCACCGGATGCCAAAATCTGTATTTTTGGGGGATTTCACCTTTTTATCCTTATTTTTTGACTTTCCAACTAGGTCTTACAATATCTTACCCTTGAGAACATTCATCCTCGAATGGGACTCAAGCTAGCATGAACGAATTAGGAAATGAACATAACAGCCCAACATGAATTTAAAATATCTCGATAATGCATAAAATGTGAAATCCTTAATCTCAAGCTAAAACATGACTTTAAAACTCATTTCATGAACATAAATGCATATGAAACCATGCAAACAACTAAAATACATAATTTGGGATGGTTGGATCATGAAGGAACTACATACCTCAATTAGGCACTGAAGGAAAGAGATGAGGATATCCAAACTTCATATAAGCTTCGTCTTCCCACGTAGCACCCTTAACCTCTTGATTCCTCCATAAACCTTTAACTGAGGTTATTTCTTTGTTTCTCAACTTTCTAACTTGTCGGTCCAAGATCTCAATTGGAACCTCTTCATAAGAAAGACTCTCTTTAATCTCAATGTTCTTCAATGGCACAAAGGATCTAGGATCACCAACAAAAATCCTAAACAATGACACATGGAACACCGTATGCACTGATGCCGAATCAGAAGGCAAATCCAACTCATAAGCTATTTTTCCAATTTGCTTCATAATCTGATATGGGCTAACATAGCTGGGACTTAGTTTGCATTTCTTACCAAAATGCATCACCTCCATGGGTAAAATTTTCAAGTAAACCCAATTATTAACTTCAAATTCAAGCTCTCTTCTTCTCACATCTGAATAGGACTTTTGTCGGCTTTGGGCCATTTTCACTCTTTTTCTAGTGAGTCTAACCTTCTCCATAACCTCAAATGCTAACTCATTTCCTATAAAAGAACCTTCACCTAACTTAAACCAACCTATAAGGGATACACCTCCTACCATACAATGCCTTAAATTGAAACATTTCAATGCTTTAGTTGTATCTGTTATTATAAGCAAACTCTATTAATGGCAAATGACCATCCCAACTTCCCCTAAAATCAATCATGTATGCTCTCAACATATCCTCTAATATCAAAATGGTACGCCCAGCCTGACCATCCATTTGTGGGGGAAAAGTTATACTAAGCTTCACATGGGTACCAAGACCCTTTCAGAAATATCTCCAAAACTGAGTTATGAACTGAGCATCTCGATCCAAAATGATATACCATGGAACACCATGAAGATTCACCAACTCTCAAATATATAATCTCGCATAGTCCTCGACTAAATATAAAGTTTTAACTGGGAGAAAATAAGCCGACTTAGTCATTCGGTCAATAATCACCCAAATAGAATCAAGCTGCCTACGAGTACGAGGCAAACTTGTAACAAAGTACATATTCAAGGCTTCCCACTTCCAAGTAGGAATCTCAATTTCTTGAGCAAGACCTCCCAGTTTTTGATGCTCAACTTTCACTTGTTGACAATTAGGACACTTAGCCACAAATTCTGCAATATCCCTTTTCATACCATTCCACTAATACACTTCTCTCAAATCTTGATATATCTTTATAGAACTGGAATGAATAGAATACCGTGAACTATGAGCTTCGGACAATATCATTTCTTTCAATCCATCATAATCGGCCTTGATATCTCAAAACACCATCTCCCCCTTGGGAGAAAGCTTCTATGGATTTTTCGGCCACCACTTTCTTCATTTCAAACAAAGCGGGATCACTGTCTTACTTTGCCTTTACATCCGCCACAAGGAGTGATGATGAACCATTTTGCACAATAACACCCCCATCCTTGGAATCAACCAATCGAACACCCAAAAGGGATAATCTATGCACATCCCAAACTTTCTCTCTCTTCTTATCCTCAATATGAACAATGTTGTTCATAGATAATCTACTAAGAGCGTCGGCCACCACATTTTCCTTATCCGGATGGTATAGCACACTCATGTCATAATTCTTCAACAGCTCAAGTCAAAACCTTTGTCTAAGATTCAAGTCCTTTTTAGTGAACACTAATTGCAAAACTCTTGTTATTAGTGAAAATATCCACATGGACAGCATACAAGTAGTGTCTCCATAACTTTAAAGAAAATACTGTCGCCGCCAACTCAAAATCATGAGTCGGGTAATTCTTCTTATGTACCTTGAGTTGCCTTGAATCATAAGATATCACTTTACCATTTTGGATTAGCACACAACCAAGACCAACTCGTGAAGCATCACAATACAAAATGAAACCATTGGAACCTTTTGGTAAAGTCAACACCAGAGCGGAGGTAAGCTTATTCTTCAAGTCTTGGAAGATTTTCTCACATGCCTCAGACTAATGGAATTTCACCTTTTTTGAGTCAAAGTAGTCAAAGGCGATGCAACGGAAGAGAAATCTTCCATAAACCGTCTATAATAACTAACTAAGCCCAAGAAACTTGAATATCAAATAATCCTTGGTCTAGACCAATTCTTAACCGCCTTAATCTTCTTTCGATCACCATAATTCCTTCTCCAGAAATAATATGACCTAGAAAAGCAACTGACCTTAACAAGAATTCACATTTTCTAAACTTTGCATACAACTAATGGTCCTTGAGAATTTGCAACACAATCCCCAAATGATCGGCATACTCTTCCTTACTTTGAGAAAAGATTAAAATATCATCAATGAAGACAATCACAAATATGTCCAAGTATTGCTTGAACACCCTGTTTATCAAATCCATAAAAGCTGCAGGGATTTGTTAGTCCAAAAGACATAACCATGAATTCAAAGTAACCATACTGAGTTCTAAAAGTCAACTTCGGAATATTACATTCCCTTACTTGGGGTTGATGATAACCCAATCGAAGATCAATCTTTAAAAAGTAACTCGCCCCTTTCAATTGGTCAAATAAATCATTTATCCTAGGAATTGGATACTAGTTCTTTATAGGGACCTTATTTAATTACTGGTATTATGTACACATTTGGAGTGACCCATCTTTCTTTCTAACAAACAACACGGGAGAAACCCATGGTAAAATGCTTTGTCTTATGAAACCTTTATCCAACAAATCATCCAATTGCTCTTTCAACTCCTTAAGTTGCACCTGAGCCATACAGTAAGGGGGAATAAAAATAGGTTGAGTATTGGGAAGGAGATCTATGCCAAAGTCAATTTCCCTTTCAGGAGAAACACAAGATAAATCATCGAGAAACACATCAGGAAACACATTTAACAATAAGAACCGACTCAAGAGTAGGATCTTTGGCATAAATATCCCTAAATCACACTATATGATAGATGCACCCTTTGGAATCATTTTCCATGCCTTAATACATGAAATGAATCTACCCCTAACCACCGAATCATTATGCTTCCATTCCATAATAGGCTCATTAGGAAACTAAAATTTGACCTTACGGGTTCTACAATCAATGGATGCATAAGAGGCATGTAACCAATCCATACCAAGAATACTGTCAAAATTGGTCATATTTAGCTCAACAAGATCACAAGGAATAACTTTATGTGAGACCGACATGGGACAATTTCTATAAACTCTCTTGGCTAACACTGAATCACCAATGGGGGTATAAACCGAAAAGGGTTCTAACAATACTTTGGGGCACACATCAAACCTCATAGCAAGGTAAGAAGTAATAAAAGATAAGTTGGCACCCGAATCAAGAAATACATAAAAATCAAAATAAAAACCTATAACATACCCATGACCACATCGGGAGTCTCATTCACATATTGCCTAGCATAAAGAGCATAGAATCGGTTGTTGTGTTGGCCACCCTTAGGTTGAGTTTGCGCACCTTGTTGAACTTGGCCTCTTTGAGGACGACCTTCTCTACCTTTATTGCCAATATAAGGGTACTCGTATTGCCTATGGACCATCTTTCCACATCCATAGTAAGCACCCGTTCCCATTAAACATCTACCTCTATGATTCTTCCCATACTTTGCATACTTAGGAAATGAGGGGCTACTAATATTCACACCTCCTTCTTGATCCATAAGGTATGGAACCCTATTATTTACAAACTTCTTTCCTAAACTTTACCTTGGTGAGAACGGTCACTACTACCACTAATCCTAACATTTGAGAAACTACATTCATACCAGGCTCTCTTATAATCCCTCATTATCATCTCTTTGAGTTTCTCTCCTTCAATTTGGTCATCAAAAATCACAATCCGAGATATGTCCCTTTTCTTAACAAGAATGGTGGTACGACATTCCTTAGCAATCTAGTTGGATACCCTAATATGAATTGAATCATTTGGGCTCGTGTATCGACAACTAATGAAGGAGCATACTTGGATAGCTTGGTGAACTTAAGGGCATAGTCCCTCAAACACATGTTGTCGTGACAAAAATTGATGAACTCCAACACCTTGGCTTCCCTTAGCTCAAGAGGGAAAAGGCGACCAAGAAAAGCAAGTTTGAAGGCTTTCCAATCAATAGGTCCATCATCCACCCTCTCTATCTTCCATTGAGTATATCAAACTTGAGCAACACCTTTGAGCTGGTAAGCCGCCAACTCCGCTTTCTCTTTTGAAGTCACCCCCATAATACTTACTATCTTATAGACTTCATCAATAAATTCTTGAGAATCCTCATAAACTTTTGAACCTTGAAACTCGGGAAGATTCATCCTTATAAAGTCCCTCACTCTAGAAGCCGGAGTAGGAGAGTTAGGAGGATTCTCAACCCCTTGGTTGGCCATAACTTGGGCTAGCATGGTGATAGCGGTTCGGAACTCTACATTAGTAACTTGGTCGGGTAGGGGACCATTGTCTTGAGAGACTGGAGCAACTTTTTCCTCATTAGCATTGACCCCTCTTTACATAGGTGCTCTTCTTTGAGGCATTTCTAAAAATCACAAAGGACAATCGTTAGGGAAGGGAAGTCTTAGAGTAAACTCTGTAGCATGACTTAGACTATGAAAGAAAGGGAGATTTCCTAAAATGCCTTATAGCCTCCTATTCATAGATGTGGTAGCTTCACAACCATGAATAAACCTCTACTTGATGTAGCATGTTGGACTCTCTAGGATATGTTAAACCTTATGCTCTGATACCAAGTTTGTCATAACCCGACCCAGGACCTAGTCGTAACACGGTGATCAAAACTATGAAGGGCTCCAATAAAGCCTCTTGACATATCATAAGCATGCATAAGGTAAATTAAGTGCGGAAATAACATAAAAAGAGTCTAAAATATTATCATAAAAGAATGTAAACCTGACTATATAGACTTCATAACATAGGTCCAACAATGTCTTTACTACATAAGACGGATGGGGGCTAAGACATGTCCCTAACTCACCCTCAATACAAATGAATCAAGTCTTTTAGAAAAGAAACAACTCATAACTAGTCCTCGATAGATGAGGACTCACCAAAACTCTGCCGATATAGAAGTCCAACTAGCCACGTATAGGAATGTGATCCTCAACCCCTACATTATGAGATAATGTAGGCAAAAATATGTGTTAGTACGTTTGAATGTACTAAGTATGTAGTCCTGATATGCAACATAAATCATTGGAAACAATGATCAATTAACGTTCATGATAAAAGAGAATGAGTAAAGTCATCAGAAAACCATAATGATCAATAATTTAAGAGACATATTGAGATCATAAGAGAACATAAGGAAAGTATACATATAAGTGGGATAGAACCATAACCGACAATAAGACCATGCGAGCTATAACATAAAATCTCGGTGTCTCCCCATACAATAGAAGAAAGGAAAATCTACTTGCCAAGGTAGACTCTACCCTACTAGGTAGGTCATGTACATATGCTATATATGGATCCACTAGTTAGGCCATAAAGGTAATCCTATGGTGGCACATATTTATAAGACAAGAGACTTTATATAAGGACCTCGTAGGTCGACCCTACACCTCAAGTCATCATTTGGTGCTATGTCAAATCCCACTACATAGCATAGTAATCATACTTAACATATATCGTAAGCGTGTTCATAAACTTCATAATTCATTGAGTAGCTCATTTTCATGTCATACTTGTAATGTGAGTATAAGTCTTTCAACATTACAATATCATACTTGTATAATTCATGTCATTAGGTTCCTAGGTCACCAACATAGTGTCATAAGTCACATTTCTTTATAACTTGCATGAAATTCATAACTTGAATATAATTGTAATTCATGATCATAATTCATTCTTGAATATAGAGTAAAACTCATACACATAGTAAATTTGGATAAAAACCATGATAATACCTTGAGATCATTGAATTTCATAATCATACTTCATAATATCATCAATGAAAAGAGCTTCATGCATGAAAATTCATAATTCATCTTAAAATCATGCAACTAATGTAGAAACATACTTATAATGATCATTTATAATGATTAAAAGCATAATTGAAACAGTCTAATGTAATTCATCAACTTGGGTAACAAACCCAATTGAAATTCATGAGATTTTAAGTAGAAACTTTTGGACTCTATGGGTGAAAGGAATCCATGGATCAATTCCTACATATCTTGAATGAATTTGAACTTGGAATTTGCGAAACAAGACTTGTTCTTGAAGAAACCCTAGCCAAAATTGATGAAGAAGATGAACTCATGGAGTATTCTTGAGAGAGAAGTCTTAAAGTTGTTTGGAAATTAATGAGGAAAAAGAATAGACTTAGGAGTACTTAGGATAATTATATAATGAATCTAGTCCCAAAAACTTCCACATACATTAATGAAAGAATAGATAAATGATCAAATTACCCTTCATTTAACTAGAACTGGGACTCACCCACAGAGGATCCATCACGGTCTGTGATCATCACCACAGCCCGTGGTGGTGTCCGTGGTGATTTACTTTATCTTTAAAATTGGGATTGTAGGGAAAGGGATTTAGAAAATCCTCCACAAAGACCTTCACGGTCCGTGGAGATCACAGTCCGTAAACCATGGACGTGGTGCAAAACCTACAGAAGGGCTTGCAGGGGTGCTCACAACTAAACCCACCACGGTCTGTGAAATCTATACGGCCCATGGTGGTGAGGCGTGGTCTTGACCTTTGGAAATTTTCTAAGATTCTTAGGAGAGGGGTCACCACGGAAAGTACTATGGTCTGTGGTTCTCACTATGATTTGTGGTCCCTTCTCTACAGGACTGAGTTTCAGAACCATCACAAGGTGTGGTATGGACCACAACACATGATGGCCTTCGTGGTCATCACCTGGTGTCAAAATCTGCATTTTTCTGAGATTTCACCTTTTGATCCTCGTTTTCCGACTTTCCAACTTCCGGGGTCCTACACTGAATAGGTGTATAGTTTTGCTGGGTTGTGGTATACACTATTTTGTGGGCTTTTAATGGTAATTGTTTTGGATCATTTAGGGGGTATGTTGCTGATGTGAGTATTGTATGTAAAGGAAAAATGGACATTATGTATGTATACATTGGAGGTTGAAGGTTGAAGGAATGTATTAATTAAAGGGTTTGGCGGTGGGATGGTGTATATTGTGCCACATGGCAGTTGGTTACACTACCAAGTGTATAGGTGTAAGGAGTTGGATAGAAGTAAAGGAATTTTGGGGTGGTTAGTATGTGTAGGAATGTTGTATAATTGGTAAGTGTAGTGTATGCCATATTATATATATGTATAGGTGTAGTATTGTGTTGGTGTTGAAAAAAATGGGAAATTGGTAAGGGTAGTGGGCTGCTGCATGTTGTCACGTGTAAAGGGAATTGAGTATAGATTGGTATATGTGTAGTTAGTATAGATGTAAGAATGGGATGTAGGAATTGGGCCCAATATAGAAAAGTGGGCTTAGAGACTGCTGAGATTTTAGTGTCAAAATTGGGTGTAAAAATTAGTTAGGAAAAGTGGCTACAAGGATTCAAAAAGGAGCCAAAATTTGGTTAGATTTGTAATTAGGAGAATGGCTAAATGATTTCAAATATAGCCAATCGAATTATGAATTTAGCCGAAACGAATTTAATTAGTGAATTCGGATAACAAATATAAATAAGATGAATTAATATCAATTAATTAATGAGCCTCTTAATTTTGACAAAGTAAAATAATTAACTTTACTCTAAATTAATTAATTTGAAAATAAAAGCTACTAATTTATGAAATAATTAATAAAATTAAAATCTTTTGAAATGATTTTTGAATAATCATAGAAGTAGTAATTAAGGGTATAAAACAGATGTGTGTGTGTGTGTATATATATATATATATCCTAAAATTTTAAAAAATGACAAAATTAATTAAGAATAATATAAAAATATTTTTTTTATAAAATCTAATTATTTCAAAATATTCAAAATTGAAGAAGCTCGATAATAATTTGCATTATGGATGGTCAAAATTTGATGTCAACAAGAGGTCTCGCCAAAAATGGAGACGTAGATCCTCAATGATACGCCTGTTGATAATATCTACTACCTGTGTCGGTATCATAGTCAAATGACGTTAGTACATGAAATGTACGTATGTTATATAGCTGAAAGGAAACTTACTCAAAAATACTCAACTCAACTCATATGAATCAACTCTGAAAATAGTTCAACTCAATAAAGCATACAATATGTGTAAAATAATGTCTTTAAAGATATGAATAAATCGATGTAACTCAGTATATAGAAATATAATAATTTACTTCTTGGGGAGTTTCTCTAACCGACAACCATCACTGTGAGCCTCGTGATGATAAAACGTCCTGCCCATGTTGCCAGAACCATCCTATACCTTGTTAGAATATAGGACAATAACTGACCTATGGATCCATATGAAATCCTTTTTTGAGACTATGAGGAGTCACCCAAATTAACGGTACGATCTTATCTACACTGGAGGTGTAGGTTATGGGGTTGGAGTTACCTAAACTCATACCCAAATCGGTGTTCGATACTACTCCCAAAATAACTTGACTCCGCTCATGTCTGAAGTTAGTGTGCTTATTTAAACTAGCTCTTTTAGTCTCTTTTGGACATAGCTCAAACTTAATTTTGCTTAACTAATCTCTTCTCTTTAAGATAGGTAAAAGTCTCGTCATCAACTATACATTTAAAAGCACACTTTGATTCTCAATTTTATCTCAAAAATCTCATTTATACATAAAATGCTCATGCTCAAAATAGGTATTAAGAGACTTCTTCAACTTATCTTAACTCATGTTCAAACTTTTTACTAGTTGAATGGTGTAAATAATCATTCTTTAACTCAAAATAATGCATAAAATATTCAATGCAAAACTCAAGTAGGTTCAAGCGAATACAAACATGATACCATAATCTCAAGGACTTAACTCATCAAAGTATAATCAAATATACATACTAAAATTCAATGAGGAATAATATAGATACTCAAAAATTCACTTTATCAGAATTGAAACTTAAAACTCAAAGCTTAACTTAACAGTATGGAGATGTAGGGCACGAGGACGAACTTAGTTCAACTTTCTGATAGCCTTACATACCTGGAATGACGAGTATCTAACCGAAACTTAGAAGAACTTTGAAGAACACAAACTTTCTTGGAGAAAATCTTTGATCTTGAAATCTTGAGCTTGATCTTGAGGGAAGAAATTCTTTTATAAAGTTCTTAGAGTGGAAAATCTAGAAAAAACCTTGTATGAAAAGTTTATCTTCGTATCTTGAATTTTTGGTATGGAAGCTTATGGTTCTTGATGGAGAAGACGAACTCTAGGTGAGTTTTGAGAGAGTTTCTAGATACTTGAATGTTTAGATTGATGATTTTGAGAGGAAAACTAGTTAGTTGGATAACACACTCAGTTAAAATATTCAAAAATGACTTAGAATAGGGCTAAAAAGCTTGGAAAAGGACCAAAACAGCCCTGAAAGACATGCAGGAATTTTCTAAGAAAAAGACTTCTACGATTCATAGCTTTTCCTACGGGTCGTAGCTCAAGTCGTAGTTGTTGATCCTAAAATTTCTAATCTTGCATTCTCTAATAAAATGGTCATAACTTTTTATTGCGAACTCGGAATAAGGAAAACTTGATACAGTTGGAAAGAGGACTCAAAGAAATTTAATTTTATAGATCATGGGCCACCTAATTCTTTATATTTAAGAAGATATGATCATTTAAAGTTGACCAAAGTTAAATATTTTATCGAAACTGAATCGGTAAAGAAGCTTTCAACTCGACTTTATGCTAGAGGATCCTTATGACCTTAATTCATCTCTAAATCTATTATCACACTAAAGAATTAACCCCCACATATGCACACAATTATGAATCATCTGGTACAACCCAATACACATATGAAGGATGTCTCGGTTTTAGCTAAAACAAATTGGGGTGTTACAAAATACTTGAAGCATTCAAGGTGTTTGAAGCTCATCTGATCTGCATGAAGCTCAGTCTTAAATGAGCTATTTGATTACATGTAGGCGCACAACAATATTGTCACACCCCGATCTCAACAGGGTGTGATGGGCACCCGACCCCATGCTTGGAGCCGAGCGAACCCGCTGCTTCAGAGTACATATTTAATCTCTTAGACTTTTACATCAACAAGAAATGAAAAACATAGCTACGCTTTCCGAATCTTGCTATCCAAAATCCATCATCTCATAAACTCATGACATACTACATAATAACATATCGGTTGGTGACGCCGCTTACAAAGCTGACACTCTATACCCACGACTCTGTCTGCAAAGTCTCTAACGTCGAATGAAACATCATAGCGCATATACTCTGACTCGGCAACACTCCAGGAACAAGTGGAGTTACTAACCCCGCTGGAACATCTTCTATAGTAACTTCTACTTGTCTGTGTGTACCTGCGTGACATGAAACGCAGCCCCCAATGAAAAGGGGGTCAGTACGAGTAATGTACCGAGTATGTAAGGCATGAAAATCAGCATAATAAAGAACATAAGGTATGAACAACCATATCGTAGAATCATAGACATATAGTGAGATAAGAGAGTAACCTGTACATATGAGTGCCCTTTTAGGCCGAATGCCATGCATGCTTGTCTTATCATAAAAAAACATTTCTTGTTCATATTCATAGAAAATAGAAGTCATATCACCGAACAACGTCGGCGTGCCCACATATTTCCCGCGTCCGGGCATCCCGCGTCCAGGATGAAAATTACTCCAACTGATCAGGTGGGAATGCATCTATAGCGCCACATATACACCTCCCCATATCCCCTATATACATATACATATACATATAGACAGCATGCACGAGAGCCCAATGAAAGTCGTGTATTTATCGGAGTGACGGAAGGTCGGTAACCTCCGATTGTATTATAGACTAACCATGGTTGCTTTGTCTCACCTTGAAGGAACAATTATTATAGGATGAGACTATCAACGAAAGATAATATTAAGAGAACGTAGAATAAGGTCACAATCTTATAAGGCGTCAAATCGTATACATATGCACATATGACCAATTTTCAAGACTCGTAGAATAATCGGAATGAGCTATGATTAACAAAACAAGATAAGAGTCATATCAAGTACCTTTCAAAAATTATCATGGATTATATCAACATAAAACTTTTGGAATCATATACACGTATTTAAGCACGAGAAAAATATCTTTTGGAAACTCAAGAAAATTGACCATCCTAGTGGCTCTATGAATAGGACTTCCTTGAAATTGTACAAAATGACATATACTTGTTTCATAAAAATCATGCCAAAAGAAAGTGTAGCTCTATATACTTATGTCAAAACATGCCAAGAGAAAGAAGAGTAAACATTACATACATGAAGCCGTTCTTATCATATCCATGATAAACATATTCTCATCCTCGACATCATCAATGTCGTTGTAAAACATATCCATCGTCATTGCCATAAAAGCTAGTAATATTGTAAACCGTTGTTTTGGAAAATCATAGACATTTTGGAAAACATTGACGGGTTATAGGAAAAAAAATAGTCATTTCCTTGGGACCATTGACACCTAGCTTTTGAAAACAAAGAAACTATGGAAGCACTTATGAAACCATGACATCGGAATCATGCCTTAAAAGGAAAGGGTAAGCCTTACATACTTATACCAAAGACATGCCAAAAGAGGGAACGGTTAGCTTCACATACCTTGTACCGCGCCTTACTAGCTTTTCTTATTCTTCCAACTTGTTAGTCTACATTCAAGAGAGTTGACATATTCATTAGATTCATCACCATATACTTGTCTCAATCCTTCAAACAAATTAATTTCCAATCTGCCGAAATTTCGGCAGCATCTCCCCTATAAATACACCATCCCCGAGATTTCAACTCGGCCACCATGTCAACAACCATATCAACAACAACAACCAGCAGTATATATATACAATCAAATTACCTCAACTTTACACAACACAAGCTCCAAACAACTAGCATAAAACTACGATACCAAAATAGAGTTTTTAACCTTTATTTCGTAAAATCTTTAACCATACCAAACGGGGGGTCGTGTGGCTGCAACCAGCAGAAACAACACCCTTTTTTAAAACACTTTAAAGGCCTGAAACATACAATCCAACCAGCTGCACCCGCAGCACCACAACGACAACACTACGCGACTTCGATTTAGCTACTACGACTTTAATTTAGTAGTTTCCAACATCATGCCCCCTTATACATTTTCTCTGCTTCCAGCCATATTTAGGACACGTAATACACCTCATAACAACATCATAAACTCCAATTTTAAAGGAGAGACCTTACCTTTACCGAAACTCTCCAAAACTTGCCTCGGAAACTCTCCTAGCGCGGCTAAAACTGTGGGGCTGTTTGGTAACGTTTTTGGGCTGCTACAAACCATAAATTTACGTTACCAATACCTTAATAACACCTTGGTACACCCTAGATAATTAATTTACGAAGAAAAATCAGAGACTTACCTCTTTTTCTCCCCCAAAACAGAGCTCTCTCTCTCTAGCTTCAAGTTTCTCTTCTCTTCTTCCTCTTGAATTTTCTAGAATCCTCTTGAGATAAGAATGACTCTAATGAGTCATAAGACACACATATATATAAATATCTTCCATCACTTATCCCTTATTTGAAAATAAGTCCCTCAATTATGAATATAGACAAATGACCCCTTCTCCATTTTTTTTTTTTTCTAGAACCTTCTTTAACAAATAAAGATGGCTTAATTGCCTTGCCATGTACACTTTGGTTCATACATACTCATCACATGGTCATAAAAGAGTGGGGCCCACATACACTTCTTACATGAATTTTCTTGAACACTTTGTGAAATTTCCATTTTACCCCTAGCCTTCCACAATATTATCATAGGCCACTTTGCGAATTTTCCTTTTTGCCCTTAGCCTTTTCCAATATTTCCACACTACTACAACAACAACAACAACGAACCCAGTGTGATCCCACCATGTGGGGTCTGGGGAGGGTAGAGTGTACGCAGACCTAATCCCCACCTTAAAAGGTAGGACGGCTGTTTCCGAAAGACCCTCGGCTTAGGAGAGAAGAAACAAGGGAGGAGAAACAAGGAAAAACAAGACATAAGTCAGTAAAGCCAGGCATATAACAGACAATATAAAGATATGAATAATGAGAGCGATAAAGCGATAAAGTCAGGGTAGGAAAGATCAGGGATAAAGGAGCATTAACTACTATAGATAAAATAGGATACCCAAAGTAGACTGGGCCAACTAATATAAGCAGTAATCCCATGCAAAATCATATGTTAAGACAGATGAGCGCGACTACGACAACTATGGAGAACCGATCGGCCACCTAGCCCACTATCTTAGTCCGAGTCCTCCATAGCCTCCTATCTAAGGTCATGTCCTCGGAGAGCTGCAACTGTGCCATATCATGTCTAATGACCTCTTCCCAATATTTCTTCGGCCTCCCTTTGCCCCTCCTGAAACCGTCCATAGCCAACCTCTCGCACCTCCGCACTGGAGCATCTGTGTCTCTCCTCTTCACATGCCCAAACCATCTCAGTCTCTCTTCCCGCATCTTGTCCTCCACCGATGCCACTCCCACCTTGTCTCGGATATCTTCATTCCTAATTCTATCCATCCTAGTGTGCCCACACATCCACCGCAGCATTCGCATTTCCGCGACTCTCATCTTCTGGACATGAAGTTTCTTGATTGGCCAACACTCCACCCCGTACAATAGGGTCGGTCTAACCACCACTTTGTAGAACTTGCCTTTGAGTTTTGGTGGCACTTTCTTGTCACACAGCACTCCGGAGGCGAGCCTCCATTTCATCCACCCTGCACTGATGTGGTGTGAAACATCGTCATCGATATCCCCATCTTCCTGTATAATAGACCCAAGGTATTTGAAGCTTCTTTTCTTTTGAATGGCCTGGGTACCAAGCCTCACTTCCCCGTCAGCCTCACGCGGCAGGCCACTGAAACTGCACTCCAAGTATTCTGTCTTGGTCCTACTCAATTTAAATCCTTTAGACTCCAACGTCTGTCTCCAGCCCTCCAGCTTGTCGTTAACTCCGTTGTGAGTCTCGTCAATCAGGACTATGTCATCCGCGAACAACATACACCAAGGCACCTCACCTTGTATTTATCTAGTCAATTGATCCATCACCAGGGCGAATAGAAACGGGCTAAGAGTCGATCCCTGGTGCAACCCCATCGTAGCAGGAAAGTGCTCCGAGTCCCCCCCTACCGTCCTTACCCTGGTCTTAGCTCCATCATACATGTCTTTAATCGCTCTAATGTATGCCACGGGTAAACATTTCGCCTCCAAGCATCTCCATAGGACCTCCCTTGGAACTTTGTCATAGGCCTTTTCTAGGTCAATAAATATCATGTGTAAGTCCCTTTTCCGCTCCCTATACTGCTCTACCAATCTCCTTAAGATATGAATGGCTTCTGTAGTCGAGCGCCCCGGCATAAATCCAAACTGGTTCTCTGAAATAGACACACTACTCCTCACTCTCATTTCTATCACCCTTTCCCACACTTTCATAGTGTGACTTAGCAGCTTGATACCTCTATAGTTGTTGCAGCTTTGAATGTCTCCCTTGTTCTTGTACACGGGAATGATTGTACTCTACCTCCATTCTTCCGGCATCTTCGATGTCCTGAAAATGACATTAAACAGCGCAGTTAGCCACTCCAATCCTACCCTACCTGCATTCTTCCAAAATTCCCCAGGGATCTCGTCAGGTCCGGTCGCTTTTCCCCTGCTTATCCTACGAACAGCTCCCTTAAACTCCTCAACCTTTATTCTCCTACAATACCCAAAGTCGCGACGCCTATCTAAGTGCTCCAAGTCTCCCAACACAAAGTCTCTGTCCCCTCCTTCGTTCAAGAGTTCGTGAAAGTATGACTGCCATCTCTGTCTAATGCGGGATTCCTGTACCAGTACTTGACCATTCTCGTCCTTGATGTACTTCACTTGATCCAAGTCGCGTGACTTCCTCTCTCTCGCCTTGGCAAGCTTAAATAGCTTCTTATCCCCGCCTTTTTCCTCTAGTTCTGCATAAAGGCGTTCAAAGGCTGCCGTTTTGGCCGTCGAAACTGCCATCTTCGCCTCCTTATTCGCTAACTTATACTTTTTCCTGTTCGTTCGCTTCTCTTCATCATCTTTGCTATATACCAACTTTGCATATGCCTGCTTCTTTGCTTCTACCTTTTCCTGGACTTCTCCATTCCACCACCAATCCCCTCGGTGCCCGCCATGGCGGCCTCGTGAGACCCCCAGCACCTCTCTAGCTGTTTCCCTAATGCAGTTGGCCGTCCTATCCCACATACTGCTCGCCTCCCCCCTACTATCCCACGCCCCCATAGCTATCAGCTTCTCCCCCATCTCTAGGGCACTAGACGGAGTCAAACGACCCCACCTAATCCTCGGTTGGTCATCCACGACCCTCTTCTTCTTCTTCCTTCTTATCTCCAAGTCCATGACCAATAGTTTATGTTGGGTCGTAAGGTACTCACTTGGTATGACCTTGCAGTCCTTACAGAGGCTTTTATCCTCTTTTCTAAGGAGCCAGAAGTCTATTTGCGTCGCCGCCCTCGAGCTATGAAAGGTTACCAATTGTTCCTCCTTCTTTGGAAAACTCGAGTTGGCCACCCTTAAACCAAAAGCCTTTGCGAAATCCAAGAGTGAGGCTCCTCCACTATTCCTGCACCCGAAGCCAAATCCTCCATGCACCTCGTCATAGCCCGTCGAAACAGACCCAATGTGCCCATTGAAATCTCCTCCTATGAATAGCTTCTCAGTAGGCGGTATACTGACCACCACTTCATCTAAGTCCTCCCAAAAGCGCCTTTTTGTCTCCTCGTCCAACCCCACTTGCGGCGCATAGGTACTAATAATGTTCAGGGTGATCCCTTCAACGACTAACTTAATCGTCATCATCCTATCATTTGTCCTCTTAACCTCTACCACCTGATCTCTAAGCTCGCTATCTACTAATATCCCTACTCCATTCTTAAACCTCGACTTGCCCGAGAACCAAAGTTTGAACCCATCCACCTCCTTAGCTTTAGGTCCTACCCATTTAGTCTCTTGGACGCAAGCTATATTAATCTTCCTCTTCTTAAGAATCTTAACTAACTCTATGGACTTTCCCGATAAGGTCCCAATATTCCAAGACCCTACTCTCAATCTAGAAGCTCCCTCCGCCCCCTTAGCCCTCCCAACCCTGGCCCTTGATCCAACCGAGGACATGACCCTATTCTACCATCGCACACTAAAGCCAGAAAAGCAGAAATACGCTACTGAAAGGTTATTCTCAGATAAACGGATGATCAATAGTATAGCACAAGTTAGCAATTGTTTAAGAACAGTGAGACAGGTACTTAATTTGGCACTGCAATAAATATTTATAGGCTAAAATATCGGAAATGGACTATTGGAGGTACCAACTCCAAGTTAGTAAAACCTGATCACTGTCGAAACACTGTTCACTGCCGGAAAGTACTGTTCACCCGTCGGAGCACTGTTCACTCACCGAAAAACAGGATACAAATATATGGTCAGCCTCGGAATGCAGAGGCGACCACCCTGGGAGAAAAAACGGAGCCGAAAAATGGCCGGAAACTGCCACACGCGCCGGAGCGTGTAGCGCGTGGCGTCGCAGATCTGGGGCTGCTGGCGGCGCGTGACGGCGCGTGGCTGAGCAGATCTCATAAATAATATTCATAACCAACTTGTATAAAAAAAAAATGGAAGATGATCATTTCCTTCACTTTACCACGGCTACTTTAAAATATCCAACCGTATAAAATACGGGATATAACAAATATCTTGACATTCAATGAATCAAACACTTGCAGCCACTTCTTCTAATAATGCAAAAATAATAGTCATTCATGAAGTAAGTCGGGAGTGCGTTTGGTTGAGATCAATGACCCACCATATTCAGGAAATGTGAGGTTTTCCTTTGAAAAAGAATATACCAACCACCATGTACAAAGATAATGCAGCATGTATAGCTCAATTGAAGGGAGGATAAATCAAAAGAGATCGGACATAGCATATTTCTTCAAAGTTTTTTTTAGACATGATATTCAACAATGGTGAGAGAGAAGTTCAATTGATCCGTTCAAGTGATAATCTTGCTAATTTATTCACCAAGGCATTGCCTACATCAATATTTGAGAAGTTGAGACATAAGATTGGAATGCGCTATCTCCGAGATATCAAATGAAGCTTTCATCAGGGAGAGTGAAATACACATTTTACTTTTTTCCTTAATCATAATTTTGTCCCAATCGAGTTTTTCTGGTAAGATTTTTAATGAGGCAAAACTTAAAGCGTATCATGAGATGTATGTACTCTTTTTCCTTCACTAGACTTTTTTCCACTGGATTTGCCTAGTAAGGTTTTAACGAGGTACATTATCTATAGACATCCAAGGAGGTTGTTATAAATACATTGAATAGTGGATTGTCCATTTTGTTTATTAATGAACTAACAAATTCATGTATGTATATTTTCAAGGTTATATGAATCTTTTTAAATGTCAATGTATCTACTAGTTTGGGCATATTAATATGGTGACCTTTGGGATGATATATCAACCTATAAATAGATGTATCATTCATCATTGTAAGTGACACTTGAATAGAAGAAAAATTATCTCCTTCATTTACATTTCTTGCCTTCTTCTCTTTATACTTATACTAGAAAATTTGTCCGCGCTTCGTGCGGTCCTTTAAATCTTCATTAAACTTTTAAAGTGTAAAAAACGATAATTAATAATATTGAACAAACCTAACATAAAATTTTAAAAAATATATTAAAAAAAAAGTTATTTGAGGAATATCTGAGTTCTTTACCTATCGGCATGGAAGTCATCCTAAAATTAGTATTGATTAAGAATTTAAATAAGTCAGTATTTTTAAAAATTGATTTTTTTTGGCAGTGTTCTTGTTGCTGCGCAAAATGCAATGTAGATGTGAATTTTATCAACTAAAATGTTTTACATAAACAAATTTCCAAAAAGAAATTACTCCCTTCATTGCATTTTAACTATCGTATTAGTTCAAAACAATTACCACAAAATAATTATCACTTTTAAAATTCAAGACTAATATCTAAAGTTATATCATTAACTTAAAAGAAATATGCATAATATTTATATTAAATAAGGATAACTTAGAAAATTATACTTTGTATTTATTAATTTTCTTGATGTATGTGAAAAAAAGTAACACAATAATTATAATGGGACAGAAGGAATAACTAATAAACATATATGCACCATCATCAACTTATAAACACACTTTAAGTTCTGCATCAATCACCTTACAACTTTTTTGAAGGTAAACATTCCAAGCAATCCAAAATCACTATGTATTGAACCTGTTTGCTACACATATGTCTCAACTTGCCATACTATTTTTAAAAACCTATCGAACTTTTTTTTTGAACTTCCACTCTAGGTGAACATACATTATTTTAGAAATAATGATACAAAATAGAGGAGTTAGTCTCCTTGCACCTAGCTTGTACGGACAGACCCATACAGACATATTGGTAGAATTTCAGTTAAAGCTCATAAAATATTCAGTCTATCGAAAGATAAAATCTTCTTCAATACAAAGAGAAAATCCTGTCACGTGACATCATCAAAAGGATAAATTCTATACAAGTTCCTCAGTTACCTTCCACAACAAAAAAAGAGAAAACTCTATACAAGTTCCTATCCACATATAAGAAGTTTTTTATGAGTTTAGTTCTAAAGATTGTAACTGCATTTTGTCAACATTTAGTTCCCCTTTAACCTCAATTGGAAGCAACTGGAAGTTGGATATCAATGTAAGTTCTAAGCAGTTCAAGTCCCAATTAGCAAGATAATCTGCAATTCTATTCCCTTCCCTATAGCATTGAGGTAGTATCCAATTGTCCATTACTTCTAGCATAGATTTGCTCCATGAAAACTCACTGTTATTCACAATGCAGTCGACTAAAATATTTGAATCACTTTCCATAAACCAGATTCCTATATCCATTTTGAACACAATGAAAAGTTCTCAAACCTAAATAAATACAATCAGTTAGTTATAAATTACATAATTTACAAAATAATATCAATAGAAAAAATATAAAAGGTCAAGGTAGCTTACCTGCTAAACTTTTTCAGAAAAACTGCATAGTATATTCTTGAGAAACTTTTTCTGCAAATTTGAATCAAATAGAATAAGGAACTTCTTTTCTTCCCTAGGCTCATCAAGAGAAATCCCATTCCTTTTTATATCATCCCTTAATAGCATTTTAGTTACGTTGTTTAATTCATTTAAAAGATGTTTTATGTCCAAAGACACCACAGTTCACGGAAACAACTAAATTCCAAGTTAATCCTAATTGGTAGCAGAACATTTAATACAATGCAGTCCTACACAATTACTTTAGAAAGTTTCATAAAGTAGAAACAGGTTAAGCAATTTAATCAAATTGAAATAAGCAAAAAAAACATTAAGAAAAAGCAAACAGTATTTTTCCATGAAGCCTTGAATCATAAGAAAATGAAAATTTCGACCGCTAAACTTTGGAATGTGTTGCAGCTTCCAGACCAGTGCTAAAGGGATAAAGAGTATCATCTAGATCAACAAATTTAAATTGCTTCATCACAAAATTTGCCCCAAAAAAAGAGATTGAATGAATGAAGAAATGGTATTTTGGCAACGAATTCTTACAGAAAAGATAACTAATCAAAAAGAAGACAGTGATCAAAAATAATCTAAATCAACCTAAAACAACTTCAAAATTCAATCTAAGTCTCAATCTACACTTCTTATTGACTTTTCAGTTACTGAGTTTCAAAATTACATATTGAGTTGGCGTATGATTATTACAAGCAAAAGAAAGGGGTTAGCATCTTATAAGCCCCCAATTCATAGGATAAAACAAAGCCACAATTCTATAACACATTTTTTTTGTTAACAAAAAAGATAGTATATTTTTTACCTGACGCTTGCTTCCATCAGAAAATCTCGAATGGACAAAGGTACGTCTAGAAAATGGTAGAAAGGCAAGCTTCTTCAAGTGAAGAAAGCATATTAATACTAAAATTTATGCACTTAATTAATAACTAAAGGTATAAATTATAAAGTAATCAACTTTAAATACATATTCTTGATAATAAAAACTACACAAGCATCATAAAATGAAGAATGAACCAAAGGAGAAATAGAAAACTGAAACCTTTTTCTTTAAGAAGAAACTAACATAACCAGGCAGTGAAACAATAACCAAGTTATGTCATGTTATAATATGAACATAAATAATTGTTCAAATGCTTAAAATATATGATCGCAACAGAAAGCAAAAGAGCAAACCTTTCTTTCTTTCTTTTCTTTTACAACTCTTAGAGTCAATATTTTTTTCTTCAACTTGTTTCTCTCCCTAAAATAGTCAAAGCATTAAATCTTACATTAGTTAAAAAAAATTAGCAAAAGATAAATTACAAACTGAACTCTTCAAAAGCCAAAAGTTCATGTATAAAAGGTTTCAAAATGCAACATTAGAGTCATGTCTTGTTATTAACTGTGAAAATACGATAGCAAATCACATCCAATGGTTAAGTTACATGTCTGTGCATTGTTTAACCATTTTGATGAGTTGACAAATTTATTAATAATGTCGCCGAAGACATTATATAGAGCAGTTTTCTAGGCTCAAACGTAGAATTGCTGGTAATAACTTGCAAGTGATCGCCATCAATAACGTTCCATCTTTTCCTATTAAAGTCAAGTGACTAACCTGCAGAGGCTATTTTATTCAAAATATAGGCAACATTAAAGTTCTTTATACAATTTTAGAGTTAAAAAGAAATACCAAAATATGTCAGTTATTATTTGTGTGTTATCGTTTCTCAAACATGTTTTTCCAATTAAAGCAACAAAAAAGGGAAAAATATAATCCGTCAGTGTACTAAGATCGTATAATGAAAGCTTTTAAGAGATACATATATCACTGAACCTACAAAAATTTTAAAATCAATAAGCCAAGCTTACCCTTAGATGAATGCGACTTAGGTATATGTTTTGGCGATCTCAAAATTATTATAAAACTGTATTGAAAAATATTAAACAGTAACAGAAACTTCTGAAAATAATAAAGACAGAATCTGGAATTAATCAAAAAATAATAACAGTATATGAACAATTATTATAAGAACAAAATCGAGCTCACTGAATACAGTGTGTCCTTAAGGAAATTATTCCCCTCAAAGTACCCGAGGTTTTGGAATCTTTCCTCACAGGATAGAACGATTTACTCACCAAAGTAGAGGTACTGCAAATTTTTGGTGACTGCGAACCACTTGAAGGTTGTATATCACACGAGTTTTAGGAAGTGCAGAAAGAAGAAGAAGAAGATGTTGTTTCAGAATTTTCGTATGGAACATTCTGAGGATTAAGAGACATATATAGACTGTTTGCACCTTTTAAGAAAAGGCACCTGTTGGGAAAAGATTTGTCTGCTGAGAAAAGGTTTGCAACTTTTCGGACAAGGTTGCAACCTTTCAAAAATCTGTTGGAAAAATGGAGGGAAATAATTTTAAATTAATCCGGAAAAGAAACGGGTCGCGGGTCAGAATTTTTTCACTTAATTAATTAAATAAATAAATAATATTAATTAATTAAAATATCCGAAGCCGAAGCCGAGCCGAGCGACGACGGCGCGAGAGGAGACCCTCTTCTTGACCCTTTAGCAACATGAAGGAGTCCTTCTACTTTTAAGTAGGAGACCAAAGCTTATTTAATAAGAGAACAAATCATTTTTCTCTCCACTTCTTTTTCCCTCAATTTTCCATTCAAACTATCAATTAAATCCAACAAAAATAAGCTTTTGGGTTAAACGCAACAGGGTTTTTTCTGACACTTAAATATTTTTCAGCCTAAATAAAAAGATTAATAGATACATGGCTATGAGGGGGTCAGTAAGGAGTTCATCAACATATATATTCAAGAGAAACAGACCACATTTATGAGGAGTATAAAATAATATATAAAAATTGTAAAGGTAAATAAAAAGATGACAGTAGGTTATTTTGTGCTTGCATAAAATGGGATTCATATTTAATGAATCTCTCATTTTGCAAAAGTTCAATGGCAGAAAAAAATTGCAATGGATTAAAAAAACTCGATGCACAAATTTATGCCAAGGATAGAAGAGATTACTGAAATATGTAATGTATAAATAAAAACCCTAGGCAAAAATGTGTAAAAAAAAAAAGTGTAATACCTTTACAGATCCCACCCTTATTAGGATGGTTAACGATGACGGCTTTACGATAAGCCCTACCAAAATTTTAGAGAAGCAGACTTCGGCTTTGTTCGACGATGGGCCTTGCTGCTTTCAGTAGTAATGGATATTAAAGAGTTCGCACTGTTTGGGATAGAAGTGGCCAAGCGTTGTTGTTGGTTTTAGCCCTTATGCGGCTAAACGTTGAGAATAATTATCAAAAGGTTGTAGAAATACATAAATTCAAATTCTCACTTGGAATGCTGCCACATAATCGAATAGAAGATCCTCTTTTATATATATAACATTATTCTGAGCTTAATTTTACAACAAATAAATATTTTTAATATGTACATATATATCAACATATAGCCCATTCATCTTCAACATTTATAGACAAAAATTATTGCATTATAGCGTTTGATGTGAACATCTCAGGATAGTACCTAAAAGAAATGCATCGTCCACATTGTCAATACCCAACTCTAACCTATTCTATTTGACACCCACAAATTCAACCCAAGTTAAAGAATAGCACAATATAATAGCTTGTCCACAACGACTTGAACTAACCATTTGATGACAAAATTGAACATTATAAGAAACACCTTACAGAGGAAGAGTAGGGAGTGGCGAAATCTGAAATACCCAGTGAGTCCGTAAAATAGCATTGAATTGCCTTATTGATGAAGAATCGGAATTATAACTATATGCCTCCATATATCATCATAAAATCCAATATGCCTCTAGATATTTAGCAAACATGTAATTTTACGAAAAATTCCATATATACTTGAGAAACACCACCCAATCAAGAGATCAGTGAAACAATAACCAAATACTCATTCTAACATTTAATAGTTATAATTGCAAGCAATGGCGGAGCCATCTTGGAGTTAGGAGTTCATTTGAATCTCATTCGGCAAAAAATTATACTGTTTATATATGGTTAAAATAATTTATTATGTATATTTAGTAGATGTCGAATCCCCTTCGACTAATTCGTGTGTCTATTTCTTCATATTTTGAACTCTTTAATCAAAATTCTGGCTCCGCCATTGACTGCAAGTTCAACTAAACTATTAGATACTTACCTTGACGAGGAGGAGAAAGATACCCTAAGACCAATTCACTACTGGAGAAGGTAGATCAGAGTCAACGAGGATTAAGTGCTTTGTAATTCTTCACTCATTTGCTCTAAGTGTAAACAACAAATTTTCAAGTCGGAAAAAAAAAATCAGGACCGGAAAATTGGAGTAACAAAGTGTAATATTTGATTTCAAAATGTAGTGTGTGTTACAATCTCTATGATAATTCTTTGATTCTTTAAATAATATGGAACATGTTGAACTTGAATTTAATTTAGAGTCAAGGGCTTGAATAGCTTGATCTTGAATCTTCGTCTTCAAATTTGGATTTGAATTATTCGTCACGAACACTTGTATGGTTATGACGAATAGTAAATATGAACAAGTAACTTTATCTTGATCTTCTTGATATTTTTATTCGTTCTTGATCTTGAATTTGATTACTTGAACTTTGTAGCTTTGTAGAAAATTTGCGGTCTTTGATCCACGAGCTCTTTTCTTGCTTCTTGTTCTTGAAAAACTCTCCTTCTGAGAATAATGAGGACCCATATTTATAGTTGTAGGGAGTGGTATGAGGGTGCAATTTGATTGGTTGGTTTGAACTGACCAATCAGATTTCTTTGGTGAAGAGCTTTAATTTGATTGGTCAGAACATTTCACATATACACGTGACATTATTCTAGTGGCTCATTTAATTTGACTTAGTTTGCCACATAACTTTGACATGTGACATGATTTTAGTGGCTTATTTAATTTGACTTGGATTGCCACCTAACGTTGGCACATGGCATAATTCTAGTGGCTTATTTAATTTGACTTGGATCGTCACATAACTTTGGCACATGGCATAATTCTAGTGGCTTATTTAATTTGACTTGGATCGTCACATAACTTTGGCACATGGCATAATTCTAGTGGCTTATTTAATTTGACTTGGATTGCCACATAACTTTGACACGTGGCATGAAAATGGGCCTCTAGGATGAGATGCTATCGGGCTTAACAAAGTGGGGTCATCTTTATAGCCCAAATCAATGGATTTGGATTTTTAATTAAATCCATATTTATTGGACTTAAATAATTGACTCAATTTTATTAATCCAAAATATTTATTTGGACTAATATATCTTGAATTTAATATAAATTGAATCATTTTATAAATTTATATTTAATAAATTTTAAATGATTACAAATGCCCCCTACTTCAAGTCTTGTCGAGATATTTTATCTTTTGAAGACTAGGCTTGAAGTATTAATTGTAGGATAATGACATGTCGTGTATTTTGAGATGCACTGTGAATCCATACTATATTGATTCACTGCTTCATCATTGTTGGAGTAGAGAGGTAGCAAATTAGTTCTATCCAATTAGGATTAGAATTTTTTATTTTATTTTTTATTTTGTATTATTTTTGCACGTCGCCAGCCAATTTTAATTTTTTTTTCACGTGGCCATCCATTTTTTTTGTTTCCTTACTTCTTTTTCTTTTATAGTTTTTACCAATTAGGCTAGAGAAAAAAAAAGGTATATGCTTGTTATGCAAGATTCCACGACCTGTAATTGGAATTCGCTTAGGAGTCAATTTTGTAGAAGCCTAATTCAAGTTTGAGTTTAGTTACAATAGATGCTAATAAACCTCTATAAATAGACGCCTGACCTTCATTGTTTTGCATCAATATGGCTTGACGATCAGCGTCGTGGTACTTTCTTCTTCTCTTTTCTTTGATTTTCACCAACTTTTCTTACATCTTGATATGTCTGTCGTAGAAAATTCATATCTTATTGTAGAAACATTAAAATTATGAACGGTTTTATTTTCCAGAGACTAGACTTCTTAGTCTACGATATATCCAAAATTCAGAATTTAATATCTTCATAACCGTTTTGTATGATTTTTTGAAGTTAGCTCTAGATTCTGCCATGTTAAAATTTTCAGATTTGTATGACTTTACTAGAGCTTTCATATCTTGATGTAGGAATGACAAAATCACAAGCCACTTGATTTTTTTTCTTTTTTTTGAATCTAGACACAAAGGTCTACAACATATCCGAAATTCAAAATTTAATACCTTCAGAATTATTTTAGATATTTTTATGAAATCAGCTGTAGATTTGGGCGCACCAAAAATTTCAGATTTGGGTGAAGGCACCAACTCTTTTTTTTTCAATGTAAAAGTATCGAGATTGCAATTCTCTTGATTTTCCATAACTAGATAAGAACGACTACAACATATCCAAAATTTAGATTTAAACTCCTTCAATATCGTTCTAGGTAAAAACAAAATTGTCATGCTGAAAATTTCAGATTTTTGTTGCCTCACAAAATATTTTATATCTTGATGTAGGAATATAGTTATCGAAAAGGATTGGGATTGCTAGAAACTAGACTTCAAGGCATTATTATCACCAAGAAAATCTTGTCTCAAGTCTAGCCTGATTAGTCTAGTGTGGCTTCCTCGACTTGACAGGTAGTAGTTTTTTTTATGTATGGTGTTTTTTTTTCTTTTTTTTCTTTGTGTTATCTACTTGTGTATTTGGAGGATTTAAAGACTTCAACATGCACATTTGGTACGATTTAAAGACTTCAAGCATACTGTTGAAGAAGCTCATTTTTGTTGACTTTATAGCCATGTATTATTTTATTTTATTTTATCTTATTTTCTTATCATTTAAATCAAAGGTGTCGCATTGTTGGAAATAATTTCACATTATTCTTGGCAAAGACTTTACACCGTTTGACCTGAAGGTGACGCATTGTTCGAGCCAAAGTCTTTACACTGTCTAAGACAAATATTTTACATGATTTGTGGCAAAGACTTTATATTATCTGAGGCAAAAACTTTACATGATTTGTGGCAAAGACTTTACATCGTCTGAGTCAAAGGCGTCTCATAGTCCAAGCGAAAGACTTTACATCATCTGAGGAAAAGACTTTACATGATTTGTGGCAAAGACTTTACACCGTCTGAGTCAAAGGCATTCCATAGTTCAAGCTAAAGACTTTACAGCGTCTAAGGCAAAGACTTTATATGATTTGTAGTAAAGACTTTACACCATCTGAGTCGAAGGCATTCCATAGTCCGAGCTAAAGACTTTACACCATCTAAGGCAAAGACTTTACATGATTTGTGGTAAAGACAATCCGAGCTAAAGACTTTACACCGTCTAAGGCAAATACTTTACATGATTTGTGGCAGACTTTACACCATCTGAGTCAAAGACATTCCATAGTCCGAGCTAAAGACTTTACACCGTCTAAGGCAAAGACTTTACATGATTTATGGCAAAGACTTTACACCGTCTGAGTCAAAGGCGTTTCATAGTCCGAGCTAAAGACTTTACACCATCTAAGGCAAAGACTTTACATGATTTATGGAAAAGACTTTACACCATCTGAGTCAAAGATATTCCATAGTCCGAGCTAAAGACTTTACACCGTCTAAGGTAAAGACTTTACATGATTTGTGGCAAAGACTTTACACCGTCTGAGTCAAAGACATTCCATAGTCTGAGATAAAGACTTTACACCATCTAAGGCAAAGACTTTACATGATTTGTGGCAAAGACTTTACACCGTCTGAGTCAAAGGCATTTCATAGTCCGAGCTAAAGACTTTACATCATCTAAGGCAAAGACTTTACATGATTTGTGGCAAGGACTTTACACCATCTGAGTTAAATGCATTCCATAGTCCACGCTAAAGACTTCACACTATCTAAGGTAAAGACTTTACATGATTTGTAAAGACTTTCCACCATCTAGATTAGGCATAGGTCTTGCTCAAAGAATATAATCGTTCATTATTGAGATTCATGACCATGATTATTGAATTACTAATTTAAGGGCTAACAAAACATATATTTATTTATTTTACAGATTGAGTCATGGTTTACTTTAGATATTTGACTTTTTCTTCTTTAGAGTTGCGATACCTTGTGATATCAGATCAAAAGATGGTGAGGTAGAGACCAAACTGCTAGTAAGTACGTCCTTAGCTGGCCAATATGCTGCTCCATGGCCATCTTTGGGGGAACTTCCTGGTTTAGATGATTAGACTCTTGAATATAACAGTCATTCTCTCAAGACGTAGGTACTTTGCACTCCTAATCATCATACCAAATATATTATAACTTCTTTACCATGTTTGGGGCGACGAATCATTAATGGAGAGACTCGATGGGATGACACTTTCACACTTGATAGAGAGTTTCACTATATTCCAAGCTATTGGGAGTGGGCTGAAGATATCCTTAACAGGAATCGCTAGACTTTAAAGGATGCAAAAATATATAATGCTATGTATGGTTCACTTTTTACCTATGATCGTAACACTAACATCTTGCAAGCCTTCTGCGAAGCTTGGTGTCCTGTTACAAATACACTACTTACTTCAGTTGGGGAATTATCTATATCACTTTGGGATTTACACGCAATTGGTGGTCTACCCATAGCAGAAAGTCTTTATGAGGAAGTCGTGCCAAATATTGCAGAACTTTTAGGCACATTTGATAAGGGAAAAAGGTTTCTCCCTCACTCTTGTGAGTATTTATTTGATGCCTTTCATCAGATCCGAGTAGAGACTAATCATGACTCGAGTATTTCTGTGGAAAGATAGGTAGAGTTTTGGTGTAATAAAAATACCAAATATGGACAACCTTCATCAAGAAGAGAAAAGAAGTTTGCCCGTCTTAAGTCATCACATAACTCAAATGGCGTAATTGGTGAATTTGTTAATTGGTCTCCTGCTGAAGAAGCTTTATTTCACAAGTTGAAAGTTAAGAGTCATAAGAAAAATGAAACATACTTGGCAACCTTTTTATCTTGCTGGTTGTGTGTATTTGTGCTTCCTACGAAGGAGGATGGCTTTATTTGTCCGGGCGTCTTCAGAATTGCCTGTCATTTAGCATGTGGATGAAGAGTTAGCCTTCCAGTTCTAGTCTTAGCCAGTATTTACAAAGGTCTAAACGCGATTTCAAGATGCTCACGACTTGATCTCGTTCAAACTTATTTTCCAATTCATTACGTGTATGGTTGGTTGGCCTATTACTTCAAAACTCATTATCCATTAGCGGGTGGACTAACTGATCCTCTTATGGCTTCTTTTTCTGGCGAAAGTGCTACCAGTTATTTTGAAAAAGAGGATGCGAGGAAGTGTATACATGGAGGGGGAACTATTGCCTGGGATGCAATATTGATCAAAAGGCCTAATGCTCACCACTACCGCGACGACGGCACTTAAAATGAATTTCAATCGAATTTCTTTATGAGCCTTCGCTCAAACTATCTCACTTTAAGGAATGAAAATATCTTTATTGTGGAGAATTATAGTCCCTATAGATTCAGTCGTCAATTTGGCTTTTTTTAAGATGCTCCTGATCGATTAGATCGAGATTTTCGTGAAGCTTCATTAGCCGAGGGCTTAAGGCTTGCACGAATTTGTGTGCTAATAAAATCTAGGGCAAGAGCAATATTTCCTCCTAGTAGGTCCAACTTGAAGAAATTTATTTCGCTCAATTACAAGTCTTGGTGGAAAAAGGTGCATGGAAATTTTTTTGAAAATTATATGCATTCCTTGGTGAGTGTTGTTGGTTTGTATAGTAAGGTTCTTCAAAAGCAAGACGAGGAGGTCTTAATTTTGAGTCAACCTACTATTTTGAAGTCTAAAGTTGTTGTTCCAGACAAGATCAAGGGATCTTCCCTTAAGGAAGTTCAAAAAGAAAAGTATTCAGCTCAAATTCAACGGACCTCTCACAAGCGGCCATCTCAAGACGAAAGTAGTAGCACTCGTTATTGAAAGCAATTGAAACTACCTTTTGACACGCCAAATGATGTTAATTCACATTCGATAGAGATTTTTGACAACAATGTTAGTTCTTCAAAGACTCTGACAGCTATTAAAGAGGTGATGATTTTTTTTATTTTATGATACCATATGATTCTACTAACCATGATATTTCTTCTTTTATTTATTTATTTATATATATATATTATTAATATTATTGTTTCTTCTTCTTCTTTTTTTGCAGGCAAATGACGTTAGCATATTGGAGACTTCTTACCAAAGAAACCCACAAGATAGTAATGAATCTGTAGAGGGGCCGACTTCAAGAAGATCAATTCTGTCATCCAAATTTAAGCGAGAGGCTAATTTTTTCCCACATTAAAGAACTACATCAAATTTAGAATATTCTCCCCATAAGAAACCAGTAATGTCCGTATCTATTTTTGACGGAAAGCAAGTCATCTCAGAACTTCGAATGAATTTTGTCGAAGGAGCTTGGAATAAGATTTGTTCTAAGCTCACTGATCTCACTGCAGAACGTATTTCTTCTCTTAAGGATGAGGTCCAAGTAATTCTTAAGCATGTAGATGAAATGGGAGTGAATATTTCTCCTTTGAAGAATTTATTGGAGTCGCTCTTTGAACTTGCCACCTCCTATGACCAAGCACGATCATCCCTTGCTGATAGAGCCCTGAAAATTAAAGAATTCGAGCTATATCTAAATGCTAAGAAACACCTTGATCTTGTCTTGAATGAAAAGAATAAGAAGTTTGAAGAATTGTCTGACATCTGTCAATCTCTTAAGGAGGCGAGAAAGAAGGTGAAGGAGTTAAAAGCCCTCCGAGATGCTGCTAAGAAAGGAGTCGAAGATGTCGAATCTAAAGTCTCATCAACTGAACAAGAGTGCAACAAATATGCTGATGTTTCTCTAGCTACTGCGAATGCCTCAAATGATGTGGAAGAGAAGAAGAGAGTTTTAGAGATTTCTCTTCAAGACTTAACTAATTATAAGCTATATTTAGACTAGCTTATTATGAACTATTTTTTTGCTCTTTTTTTTAGCATTCTGATTGATTAGTTGTTTCTCTTTTATAAATTCTTTTGATTGCATTATACTGCGCATTTTTTTAAGTATTTCTTTTATGTTTCAGCTTCTAGAGTTATTTACTCGTATTGATGCATTGATGTAATTGCATTAAGCGTGGACTTTCCCCTAAACATCATTGATTATCACCTTGTGTGTTTCGATAGTACGAGAGATATATAATTGTATGAGAGCACCAAAGCCAGGAGAGACTCAATTTATCAGAAATCAAACTTCTTAATCTAAGACATATCCAAAATTTATAGCTCAAGTCCCTTAGGATCGTTCTAAACAAACTTCAAAAATGAATTTCACATGCAGAAAAGCTGACAGATTCATATTAGCCTGATCTTATTAGAAAAATACTCATAGCTCAACATAGGAAAGCCAAAAAAAAGATTCATAGAACTGAAACATGTACAACAATCACAGTTAATAGCTTTATGGATTTGTACGGATATTTCTTTGAAGTCAATTCAAATTCTGTCTTAATTAGCCTTCTCTAATTTACACGTTATATATGACAATCTACAAGAACATCGTGATGCTCAAATAATAGCGTTTTCCCCATTTCTGTTGTACTTATGAGACTAAACTTAGAATGTAATTTTAAGCTCCACGGACCACGGTAAAGAGGGTCAAGAGAGACTATGAGTTCTTTGGATACTCATGTGACTGAACTCAGAATGTAATTCTAAGCGCCTACGTACTTTAGTGAAGAGGATTAAGTCATAAAGTAGTTCTGAAAGAGTGATTTTTTTTATTTATATTTTTTTGGTGTCCTAACTTTTGCCTAGGCCGCCTCTTTAGAGATTTTCAACCTAGCGGACATTTTTTTTGGGTGTCGTGCACAGTTTATACTCTTATGGGCCAGGAGTAACATGTAGTTTATACTCGTACCTTAAGGAGTGTATTTTTTTTCTTCAAGGATAGTATCTCTTTATGAACTTTCCGTTAATGGGGCCAATGCGCAATCCTTCCAAGTCAACCAGTTTGTAAGCGCCACTTGAGTATACTTCTTTTACCACATATGGTCCATCCCATTTAGAAGAGAACTTGCTTCTAGACCGACGAAAAGTAATAATGGGCCTTCTTACAATAAGAACTTGATCACCCACTTGGACGCATCTCAGACGAACCTTCTTATTAAAATTTTGAGCTAGACGAGCTTGATAACATTCCAAACTTTGTTGGGCCTCTAGTCTTTTTTCCTCAAGAGCCTCCAATTCTTCAAGGCGTAACTGAGCATTTTCTTTATCAGTGAGCCCTTCTTGAATGGCAAGGCACAATGAAGGGATTTGACATTCAAGTGGAAGAACTGCTTCAACTGCATAAACAAGAGAATAGGGAGTCGTTTATATTGGTGTGCGATACGTATTCCTATATGCCCAAAGAGCCTCTTCCATTCTTTCATGCCAATCTCTCTTAGATTTGGAAACAATTTTTTTCAACGCAGAGTGTCTTGTTAAATGCTTCAGCGAGACCATTAGCAGCCGCATAATACATAGAGGAATTGCGTTGCTTGAAGCCAAAAAGATCACATATCTTCATCATTAACTTGTTATCAAATGGCTTACCGTTATCTGTCAATATGTATCGAGGAATACCAAAACGGTAGATAATATTGACTCAAATAAAGTTAGCGACATTCTCTTTCTTCACTTCTCTAAGAGAAATAGCTTCTGCCCATTTTGAGAAGTAGTCAGTTGCAGCCAGAACGTACAAATGTCCACCCGAGGACTTAGGCAACGGTCCAACAACATCCAAACCCCAAGCCTCAAGTGGCCATGAGGCAATCGTTGGGTGCAATACTTGTGGGGGTTGATGTATAAAATTCACATGGAATTGACAAGTTTTACATCTTCGGACGTAATCCAAACAATCTTTCACCATGGTTTGCCAGTAATATCCCAACCTTTTTATGTGAAAATAAAGTTTTGGCCTAGATTGATGCGCTCCACATACTCCAGAATGTGCTTCTTGCATAGCTTGAGTAGATTTATCTGCCCCCAAATATTATAAGAGAACTCCATCAAAGGATCGCCGGTAAAGTGTATTTTTATAATAAAGAAAATGAGGAGCTCATCGTCGGATCTCTGTTCTTTTTCCAAGGTTTTCTGGCAATATTCCATAACATAAATAATCTATTATTGGTTTTTGTCAATCGTCAATTTCAGCCTACGAAGTGGCAATAACTTGTTGAAATTCTTGTTCATGCTCCTCTGGAGGGGGAGTTGTCCATCTTTGACAAACTACGACTTGCATTTCATCAGGCGATACTAATGCAGAAGCCAAAGCTGCCAACGCATCAGCCTTTTTATTTTTCTTTCTTGGGACATGTTGAATAGTCACCTCTCCAAGTCATCCTATCATCTTTTGAGCATAATTGCAGTATGGGATTAACTCAGGCTTCTTTACTTCATAATTACCCAAGACTTGATTGATCACCAACTTGGAATCCCCAAAAACTTGTAGTTGCAATTTTTTCATATCAATGTCCATTTCAAGCCCAAGTAAGAGTGTTTGATATTCAGCAACGTTATTGGAGCAGTGTTGTGTTAGAGTGAAAGAGTATGGCAAAACTTCTCCATGGGAAGTAAAAAATACCACTCCAGCAATGGCTCCTTTATGATGTATAGCACCATCAAAATACATCTTCCAAGGTGGATGAATTTCCATTAGCATTGCGTCTTCATCAGGTAATTCTTCTAATAACTCTCAATCATTCGGAATTGGATGATTGGCTAAGAAATCTTCTAGCACTTGTCCTTTTACTGCCTTTTGAAATATATACACAATTTCAAATTGTTGAAATTAGAGGTACCACCTTGCTAATCGATCACTTAAGACAGGCTTAGACATGACAAACTTTATAGGATTCGCTTTAGAGACAAGTTGCACAATATAAGCTTGGAAGTAATGCTTCATCTTCTGAATCAATAATACGAGGGCCAAACATAACTTCTCAATAGGTGAATACTTGATCTCATTTTGTATCATCATCCTACTCAAGTAATATAGGGCATTTTCCTTCCCTTCATTATTTTCTTGTGCGAGAAGTGCTCCTACTGACCTTTCTTGTGCTGTAATGTATAAAATCAATGGTTTTCCAGGTATAGGAGCTACAAGTACTAGAGGCTTCATCGGATAAGACTTTATGTTCTCGAAAGCATTGATACAAACTTGGTCTCATTCAAAAGGAACATATTTCTTCATAAGGCGACTAAATGGTTGACATCTCCTAACTAGATTTAAGATAAACCTCCTAAGGTATGCTACTTTTCCTTGTAAGCTTTTTAACTCATGAATATTTTTTGGCTCAGGCATCTTCAAAATAGCATCTATCTTATCTTGGTCAATCTCAATTCCTCGACGTCAAACAATAAAACTGAGAAACTTTCCCGAAGTAACTCCAAAGATCATTTTAAAAGGTTCATTTTGAGTTGGTATCTTCAAAGTCGTTCGAACACCATTCTCAAATCTTGCAAGTGGTCATCACTCTTTCTTAATTTTACCACTAAGTCATCGACATAACACTAAACATTTTTATGAAGCATGTTATCAAAAATATTCTGCATGGCTTATTAATAAGTGGCCCCGATATTTTTTAAACCAAAAGGCATTACTTTGTAGCAATATATACCTTTAGGAGTGAAAATATGCAGTAAGTTATTCATTTCTTGGTGCTATGCGAATTTGATTGTATCCAGATGAACCATCCATGAAAGACATTATCTCGTATTCAGTCGTGGCATCAATCATAAGCTCAGGGATTGGAAGAGAAAATTCATCCTTAGGGCATGCATTGTTAAGATCTCTAAAGTCAACACAAACTCGGATTTGGCCATTCTTCTTTCTTACAGGTACAATGCTCGAAATCCATGTAGGATATTTGACTTCATGAATAAAACTTGCATTAATAAGCTTGTTAACTTCAATTTTAATCAAAGGAACCAGTTCAGGTCTAAAGTGACGTTGAGCTTGTTTAACAGGACGAGTCCCTCGTTTCACAGCAAGACGATAAACTGCAACTTTAGGGTCTAATCCTGGAATCTATTTGTAACTCCAAACAAATACGTCCCTAAATTTCATAAGCAGCTCAATATATTTCTTCTCTTCATCATCATCTAGTGAAGCACTTACATATATAGGCCTTATATCATCATCAACCCCAAGATTTACTTTCTTCAATGCATCAACAGTATTCTTTACCCCTTCCTCTAGTTCAGGTGGCGCATCTTCAGTATCCTTATCCTCTTGAGTATCATCATCATTAAATGATACATGATGGCATGCATGAATATCAACAAACCCATCCTCAATTTTTGCATATAGTGAAGTATTTTCCTCGTCACAAATTATGATGTGATTTGATGATCCCACACTTTTTTCGTCTTCATCTCTCTTCCTAGTATGAACTATGGTGTGAGTTCCTGCTCTTAGGACATTTCCACATGAAACTACAAGTTTTATTTCTCGCCTCATTCTAGAAGGAATCAAACTGGGGCAATTCTTGGGTGAATTATGCTCTTGAGCATATACCTGTTCTTTCATCATTCTATAATTTCCTTGGCTCTTGTATTTCTTCTTCATTGGTCCCAACCGATCAAATACTAAAGTTTTTGGAGTTGATTCGATAAGCCAATCAAATGCAAAAATATTAGACGTCATGTCATTAAGTCGATCAAACACAGAAGGCTTCTTGTTGAATGTCATAGGTTCTTCCACGGGGGTAATGTAGTTGATGCTCATCCTTTTTATAGAGATTTGAACTGGAGACGGTTGTTTGTAACCCAAGCCTTCACGCGATTGCTTGACAACATACCCTCTCTCTATCTTCATCTTTTGAGTTGGATTTAGGCCATGATTTGCCTTTTCAATAACTTTATTTGGAAGTTTCCCTACTTTAAAAGCTTCATTGGTACTGTACCCTGATTTCACCAATAACTTATATACATTTGGGTCAAAACCCTCATTTGTATGCTTTTTAGGAAGTGATTCATATGAATCATGATTTGATGGTCTGACAAATCCTTCTATCATTTTTGAAGGTGATTTGATTGTATCAATTTGCTTGATAGGAAATGTCAACTTGCTACTCTGCAACTCAGAGGGTGGGATCTTGACCTTGTTTGTCTTAAGGCCACAGAGAAATTTTGATCCACCCTCAATTCCATTAAGGGAACATAGTGAGAAATAGGAATCACTCTCTTACTTGGAGATGCCTCACTTGTCTTAGATATTTTACTCATGTCTGAAGGTGTTTTATTATTTTCAATCATGACCCTCGCATTATCAGGTCCTACATCAACCTTTTTTGTGATATCAGCCTTTTTGATTGGCGGCGCATTATCAACTTTGACTTCTTTTGAGACATGATTCTTTAAGTAGAATTTTGCATTGGCAAAGTGCGCTACTGTCTTGGTGAAAGGTTCATCATCAACAACTACCTTCTTTTGAACCCCATCTTCAAAGTATTTAAAACATTAATGGTAGGTGGATGGTACCACTTTGTTCTCATATATCCATGGCCTTCCTAACAAGATATTATATGAGGTCTTTGAGTCAATAACATGCATCCATGTACTCGAACGCATATCTTCCATCGTTATATCTAATTTGACAACGCCAATGGCTCTCTGCCCCCTTGGTTAAATCCTTGAATCATCAAACGACTTTCAGACAGTTCATTTATCGAGATTCCAAGTTCCTTCACAGTGCTAATAGGGAGAATATTAACCCCAGATCCGTTATCCACCATGATCCTATTTACTTTATGCCCATGCACAAAACCTATCATATATAAATGATGATTATGCAACACTTCGCCCAATAAAAGATCATCATTAGTGAATGTAAACTTCGCATCACAGGTGTCCACTTCTTCAGAGTGAGACTTGATAGGGCCTTCATGTGATGGAAGTAATGATGGCGATGAGTCTTCTCCCGTTGTCTCTTCTTTATCAATGTTACAACATAAGGACTTGGTGTCATAATGAGAAATCTTTTCACGGAACCAACTCGATAAGAATTCCTCTAATGTCATCGGAGAACGTTGCTTTTGATAGTAATTCCCCCCAACTTTTGACTTCTTTATATTCTTCTTTACCCTTTGAGTTTTAGGTAGTTTCTTTATTTTTGCTCTTGTCACTTGTTTGCTTGTCTCTCTTTGCAAGCTCATTTTACAATGTCTTCATTGTGTTACTAAAATCCATCCCTCATCATCAGTATAAGCACTGCAAGATTGATTTTCCTCCGGAGGTTTATCTTCCCCTATTACTTCATTCATCAAGGGAACAAGCGATGATGTGGTTACATCTATCAGCTCGAAGTCATCAAATTTAATCATTTTTGGTGGTGATGTGTCTAGTACATTGCCGCCATCATGTATTTTGACAAAGTTGCAAAGAACTATGGGATTGAGTGAACCAAAAGTGACAGAGACTTGATTTGAACTCTCTTTCTCATCTTCAAGCAATATTTTTCCTTCACGGGCCAAGTCCGTGATCTTTTCCTTAAAGATAAAATACTTTTCAATAGGATGGCCTATCAAACCATGATATTTGCAGTAATTTGGATCATTAGTCCTCCTAACTTTATCTGGACGCTTCATTTCAGGTAGCTCAAAGAGTTTTAATGCCAGAAGCTCTTCAAAAATTGCTGGGACATCTGAGTCCAAGAAAAGATACTCTTTTGCCTGTATTTCCTTCAAAGTCAATTTTCTACCAGCATTATTCTGAAAAGTCGTGGTCTTCACCCTTTGATTCTTGCTTAGATTTGTAGCTACTTTCAAAGGCACGGCATTAACATTCATCGACTCCTTATTTCCAAACTTAGGTGTCGATTTTCCTCTTTTCTTTACCTTTATTTTGTCTTTTTCCTTGCGAGGCCCATAAATAAGCAGTCTTTCAATCCCGCTTGCACACATGCTCAACTCCATATCATGAGCACGTATGGCTAATTCCTTAAATGATTTGGGTTTAATACCCTGTAGGATATAACAAAGTCTCCAACGCATTCCTTGAATACACATTTCTATTCCGAAAGTTTCACTAAGCCTATTCTTACAATTGAGTCTTGTATTTCTCCATCGGTTGATGAACTCGATGACAGGTTCATCTTTCCATTGAAGTGTATTTATGAGTTCAACCATGCTCACAGTACGCCTTGTGCTATAGAAATGATTGAGAAATTCATGCTCAAGTTGTTCCCAACTATCAATAGAGCCAGCCTCGAGATCCGTATACCAGTCAAAGGCATTTCCTTGTAAGGAGCGCACAAATTGCTTGACCAAATAACCTCCACATGTTCCAGCATTATTGCAAGTTTCAATAAAATGGGCAATGTGTTGCTTTGGATTTCCCTTTCCATCAAATTGCTGAAATTTTGGAGGTTGATAACCTACAGGCATCTTTAAAACATCGATTCTTGAAGTGTATGGCTTTGCATACGTAAATGATGACTTTAAAGATACGTCATACTTATCTTTGATGGATGAGAATTCCTCCTTCAGTAGATACTTGTAGCTCATCACCCACATTTATTTGCGTTGTAACTGAATCTCCCTTTTCTTGTATCATCAGACGTTTTCAAGGTGCATGACTTGAGTCCCCCTCCATAACATTTTCAACTCTGTCTGTCAACTTGACAATTCGATTATCCTGATCTTGCACAAATCTTGTTAGACCTTCAATTGTCTTTGTCAAACTCGCCAGTTGTTCTTCAACAGTTGAGGCGTTAGTTATCATCGCTTGAATGGCCGTTATGGATGATGCAGCAAAGCATGGATTTTTCCTCAAACTGAAATTTGTCTGAAATAAGTTACGTAGAGTGACTGGGGCAGATCTAGTGATCAAGGCATCATCTTCATCTTGAATAGTGCAATTTCTTGTGTTAAAAGGACTAAGTCGAGCCAACGTCTTTTCAACAATATCAGATATATTCTCTCCTTCTTCCAATTCATTTGGAAAGAATCTTGCCCCCTTTGAAGATGGAAGATCAAAAACAGAAACCGATGTGGATGGCACTTGAAGTGCTTGTTGTCATAGCAAGTTTGCTCTATTCCTAGTGATGGGACCCAAACTCTCCATAATTGCATCCAGTATATTCTCCACCTCAGAGGAAAACTTGGAATCAGTAGCCTTAGCAATAATAGTCCTGGAGTCAAACTTCTTAGACGTCATTTAAGTGTTCTTGAAGTTTGATGATTGATGTAAAGAGATAAGAGGTAGAGATTGTCCCACTGGGCGTGCCAAAATTTATAAACAACAAATTTTTGATCCGAGAAAAAAAATCAAGATCGGAAAATTGGAGTAACAAAGTGTAATATTTGATTTCAAAATGTAGTGCGTGCTACAATCTCTATGATAATCCTCTGATTTTTCAAATAATATGGAACATGTTGAACTTAAATTTGATTTAGAGTCTGAGGCTTGAATAGCTTGATCTTGAATCTTCGTCTTCAAATTTGGATTTGAATTATTCGTCACGAACACTTGTATGGTTATGACGAATAGTAAATATGAACAAGTAATTTGATCTTGATCTTCTTGATATTTTTCTTCGTTCTTGATCTTGAACTTGAACTTGAATTTGATTACTTGAACTTTGTAGCTTTGTAGAAAATTTGCGGTCTTTGATCCACGAGCTCTCTTCTTGCTTCTTGTTCTTGAAAAACTCTCCATACTCTTAAGGGTGGGTTGGGAAAAAATGGGGGGGGGGGGAATTAGCGCCTGCTTTTAATTTAGTTTTAACAATTCGATTTTTTTTTAACGATAGGATATTCATCCCCTCATTAATATTGCACTAAAAAATATTTTAATGACCAAAAAAAGATATGTTCACTATAAGTATATTTATTTGACTGGATCAATATCCCTTCATTAAAAAGTAGTTGATAATGGCGTGTTTTCTTCTAGTATAATGCGCTAATATATATAAAAACACTTCTTCTAGCTAGTTAATAGAGAGTTGAGAAGAAAGTCTTTGCTCATATTATCGTCGTTGCTCGGCTCGGCTTTGAATTCGAATTTGAATTTAGTCAAATAATCTGATTGATTGATAATATTTAATATTTATGGACCAAATTTATTTTGAGAAAATTTCATAAAAGTTTATTTATCCAACTTGTGTTGCAAAAACATCGCTCAAAACTTACATTACAAATCTTTAGCCCCAAAACACAATTGGGTATAGTACTAATATACAAAACTTCCATTTTCTTTTTCAAAGAAAATATTTAAAAATTTGATATACAATATTTTACACTCTATATACAAAATTACAAGAGTTATTTATACACTCATATACAATAATATATATTTTATACACTATTATACCAACCAGAATTTAGTCAAACTTGATCGGCTGATTTCTCTCAAACGGCATGATGAAATCTTTTGAAAATTTGTGGAGAGGTAGATCCATCGATGGCCTATCATGAATTACAACAAAGTTTAATTGGGAAATATTAAAAATTGTTGGCAATTTTCTCTTGATATTTTGCTATAGCAATCGTCTCTATAAGTTGCCATTTTTCGGAGTTGTGAATAGAATTTTGAGACGATTCTTGTTGCCTTAATTGGGAAATATTGAAAATTGTTGGCAATTTGCTCTTGATATTTTGCTACAGTAATCGTCTCTATAAGTTGCCATTTTCCGAAGTTGTGGATAGAATTTTGAGATGATTCTTGTTGCCTTAATTATCTCAACAAGATATATCACTTGACTTTGTGTTTGAATTTCTTGGAGGTCTGGATGGGGTTGTGGCCCCATGACAGCCTTCCAGGGCTCTTAAGTTCCTCCTTTGGTCAATTCAGGTAAGCAGTGAAAATCTTGACTAAATTATGTAAAGTAATTTTATGGGTTGCACTAGAGTGTAATTATCTCATTTCTCTTTTCTTTTTTGTTATTTCTTTTCTATATTCTGATATTATTTCTGCACAAAGTTTAATTTAAATTTTACAAAATATTTTGCCACAGAAAATTTTGAAAAGACAAGGTTCTTTCTAACAGATACCAAACGTGTTTTTTAAGTGGTATTTTTTTCACCATTTCAATTTAACATTTCATCTATAAATAGAAAGGTTTATCCTCAAATTTTCTATTGTATTTGGAATAACTTATGTACATTTTCTTACAAACAAAAATCGAGTCTTTGTGTCATTCGAGACTATCTTTGAGTTCGACATAGGCGTTAGAGAAACTGCTATTACTATGACAAGTATATTCTTTTTATTTTGGGAGAAAATAATTATCACCCTGAATATAGTGAGGGAATTAAATTCCTTAAAGACACATATTATATTCTGTGATCTCAGATATATTTCTTAATAGAAGTGCTATTTTATCTAGTTCAATTTTCTAGTTTGCTAGCTTGAACAAAATTTGGCTACAATATATACAGATGGTGTAAATCGTTGTTGCACGTTTGGAATATATAGAATCGACTTATTTATCCTGCCGAACGTTTTTATAAATGTATTCTAAATGTTGATTAGTTCTAAATATTGTAGCTTGACCTTTCTGTATCATGTCCTCCAGTGGTGGAACTATGTGTGGTGAAGGGGGTTAAAATTCAATCCCTTTTGCAAGAAAATTATATAGTATATATAGTTAAAAAAAATAATTATGTATATATGATTATTTGTTGAATTTTTCTTATATAAAGACAAATTTTAGCGTAATGTTTTATACATCCCCTTATTATGTACTTCATTTGGTTAGAAAAGGATGAAATAGTTAGACTACATTGTTGGTTTGTGGCCCACACACAAAGAGGAAAACATTACTGTTGTACTCTAACTAGATAAGGCCCAACAACTAGTGTTGGAGCATAGAGGAAATAATAATAGAGGCCATTGATAGGCGAAGGGAAAAAACAAAGGAAACTTACATAAATATATAATATTAAGAAAATATTTATTATTTATAATAATAAAAAAAAAATTCATTGAATATTTATAATATATTTATAATACAGTTTTAATACATATTGCAGAGAACTATTTATAAAACATATATAATATAAGTTTTATAGATAAATAATATATTTATCACATACTTTAATAGATTTATAATACATTATGTCAATTTCTTACTACACAAACATAATATACATTTTAAAATATTTATAATATATTTATATTGTATGCATAATTCACTTTTAATACAAGTGTAGATTTATCATAATATTGCTATGTATTGCTATAAATTATAATAAATAAAAAATATCGCTAAAATCAATAATTAATTTTTAAAAAACACTCAATTAAGTAATTTTTCCAAAAATAAAAGGATTCAAAAACATAGTGATTTAATTCTCAGTTTGGTTGTTTGTTCAAAATGGAATGCATAGGTCCATTCAATTATACAGTTGATGTTGTACTCTTCCTAGAGAAAATAGTACTCCATTGCCCCACCTCTTTATGACTAGAAAAAAATCTGTAAAAGGAGATAGTGATATGATAAGTGAGAAAACTTTAATGAAAAAAGAGAACTTTAGGTGGAATTTCTGAAAATATTTATTCATAATATGGGAATATCAAATTTTAAAGGTTGAATTTAGCTAAAGACGCCTAATATTTGACATCATCTTTTATTTAGATATGTCAATCAAAATTTGTATCATTTAAATGCTTATAATAGACTATTTTGACACTTTTTGCTGGTTCAATAATTTTTGTAATTTTCACATCAAACAGACGCATGAAAAGCCTAAAAATAGACTCTTTTCTTTTATTCTTTTTATTTCCTCCTCTTTCATTTTCCTTTTTCTTTTTTCCTTTTCTCTTTCTACTCCACTTAATATTCTATCATTAATAAAACTTTCCACCATTATTGCTATGTTATTCATCGGATAAAATAAAGACCGCACTATTTTATAAGAACATGTAGCATTTTTGGTATAAAATCAAAATCCAACAATGAATTTTAAGTTTTTTTTAAAAAATAATTTCAACCAATAAAAATGGCACCCCCCCCCCTTCATCTTCTCTCCCGGTGATCATTCTACCTGTTGTTCGTAGTAATGATGTGAACAAATCTATAAAAAAAAATGTTGACAGGAAATTTTTTCTAGCGAAAAGTATGTGTAATTTGTTTGGAAGGGGAAAAAAAGGGGTTGGGTAGATGGGTTAGGGTTTCACTTTTTTTAAAAAAAGAAATTGTTTTTTGTTAAAAAAAATTCTCTTCTCTCAATACTCATTTTAATTATTATTTCGGACACAAATGCCATGAGTGTTCATTTAATTCACCATTTTGATATGCCATTAGCGAGTGTATTGCATACTCTTTATATATTTGGTTGAGTCAAGAGAAAGTGTGAAACAATCACATCCTACTATAGGTGTTTAAATGAAACAAAGTCATAATTGAAGTATCTAAGTAAAAGATGGTGCCAACTTTAAATCTCTTCTAATGGGTTCAGCCAATTTTAAATGGGAATCTGAAATATTACCACACATTATTTCGGACCTATACAATAAATATATAACACGTGTTTTTTACATATATTATCACTCATAATTAATTAATGTATGTTTTAAGCTTTCTTTATCACTTAATTATGATAACTTAATATCAATTTATAGGGGAAAAACCTAATATAAGTAACTATTTTCCCTTGTTTTTGTTGGAATCCATCCCATGATCACTACTAAAAAAAGGTGAAAAAACGACGCAAAAAAGCGACGGGCTGCGTCGCTATTTTGTTCAAACTCGACGAAAAAACGACGCAGTCACTTTCGTCGCTTTTTTGCTCGACGCTTTTAAAGGAGCGACGGACAGGGCCATAAAAAGCGATGGATTACGTCGCCCCCTGATTTATTTTAATTAAAAAATATATATGTAAAAAACGATGGACTCGCCTTTTTATTTTTTTAAAAAGTAATTATTTAATAAAAAGCGATGGACTATTAGTCTCCGTCCCTCGCTTTTATTATATTGGCTTCTTAAAAATTTACAAAAAAGTGACGGACTTTGAGTCTCCGTTCGTCGCTTTTCTGGAAAAATGTAAAAATAAAAATCCAGAAAAGCGACGGACTAAAGGACCTTGTCCGTCGCTTTTCTGCAATATTTTTTACAGCAAAAACCTGCAGTTTCTGCTGCCCACCTGCAATCAAAATTCAATTCACTTGTATGCAATTCAGCTCATTCAAACACAAATAACAACAAACAAAATACGCAAAATACATAATAACAAACATAATTAAACACTTAAAACGAATAAAATCATAATTTAGAACGATTTAAAGTATTTCAAAGTTAACAAAAAATTTCAAAATGTTCATAAACTAACATATGGAACACTAAGGACTATTTGTTATATATTCATCACTATCGTCGGAATCATCCGGAATGAACCCTTTTGAATAACGAGGCTGAGGCTGATGGGCGAGGTTGAACACTTGTTCTTTAATTTGCTCAACTTGTTCATTCATACTTTTTTGATCCGCGACTCGTCTTTTCTCTGATTCTGCCAATGCGCGTGTAAGTTCTGCAATTTGTTGAGACATTGCAGTTATCTGAACCCCGTCAATGGCCTCGGCTTGACGTGATGATCCAATATCTTCTAAACCTGATTAGAGTCGTCGTACATTATTCTGAGAGTCCATTCCATATATTCGGCCCTTGTGGCTGCCTCCAACCACTTTTTCTGTCCAAATTTGAGTGGACTATTCAGTCGTTAGCTGAACTGAATCTCCCATCTCACGTATGTGCCGCTCATAATCTTGCTGCATATTAGAAAATAAAAGTTATAATCAATATATATATATATATATTAAAAATAAAACTTAGAATTAAAATATATTATACATTATATCTTAAATAACTTACATAGGCTCGTTCGGCCTTTTCCTCCACCCATTCATCCGGATCCGATGCATTAGTCTTTTTCTTCACATGAGTCTTTTTAAAGACTTCATGACAATAGAGAGTGCGTCCCAATTTTTTTTCCTATAAATAAAAATACAATTAATGAAATAATATTTTGTGAAATAATTTATTTCAGAAAATGAATTTAAACTTAAAATTTAGAAACCTTACCATCTCCCTCTAAATTGTACCAACACTCTTTGCACTTACGGTATGCAACGAGCCACCCTTTAGGCTGACTCTTTCTTTTTTTCCTTGATCGGACAAAGCCTTGAATTTTTCGGTATCCCAATACCAGCATAATTCTTCAAATATATGAGGCAGCATCCAACTCGAAGGTGCCGGATCATCCCTAGCTTTCTTTAGCCAGCTAGACAGTCTGACGCTCGCTTTTCTTTCAAAAGTGATCGCAATGACCATATTGTACCTTGGCTCCCAGGTACATAAAGTCTGAAAAAATGAATAACGTTAAATAATTAGTTAAGTAAAGTATAGTAAAAATATTAAACGTAACTTAAAAAAATAGATTTAATATTCATTAACCTAACTGCAACTGACAAAGCAAAATGCGGACTCCCTTCACATAGTGGACGACTGGCCTCTTCTAAATGTTGATAGAAGCGTCTTGCTTCCTCATTAGGAGTTTCATCAAAATATTATTCGGGTTTCATCCCACCTTGAACCCTGAAAGCATCATTAACCATTTCATGAACTCTATCATGTTGAAATGCATAATGTTGAACTCTATAATTTATAACCCTATCATGTTCAACCCTAATTTGACCATGTGGTGCAACCATATTATAATCATCCATGTGCAGCAAATTATAAAATATATTATTCAATCCATTTATTTCTCCATGATCAACCCATACAAAATATCTAGGCTTAAATCCATTACCATACAAATGAACCATAACTAAATCTGAATTAAAAAATTTCAAGCACCTACATTCACGACAAGAACACCTAACCAATCCATTTCGCTTAAAAACATCAAGTGTCATGACATGGTTGACAAAACTTCTTACACCGTCAATAAATTCAGGTTTCAAACCACCACCAATTTTATAATGCATGTTATACATCCACAAACAATGATCCATCTACAAAATTACATATATTCAAGCTTAATTAATTAGTTCATAATGACTACAATTCATCGAGACTACAAATTCTAATTAATTCAATTTATAATTAATTAATTCATATAATAATTAAGTGTAAGTTATGATTAATTCAATTTATAATTAATTAATTCATATAATAATTAAGTTCAACTTATAATTAAGTTGAAATTCTAATTAATTCAAGTTATAATTAATTAATTCATATAATAATTAAGTTCAAATTATAAATATTTCAAGTTCTAATTAATTCAAGTCAGATGTTCTAAGTTAAATAAGAACAAAATTACAAGTTTCAAGTATATACAAATTAAAGTTCTAAAATAGGAGTATTAAAGTATCTAATTAAAGTTCAAGGTTATGACAACATAAATTTATAATTAATTAGTTTTAAAGTCTAAAAGTTTAAAATTTATCCAAACTAAAATAATTTATAAAGTTCTGAATTCCTAAAATTCAAGTATCTAAAGTTCAAGTTAATAACCACATGAACTTCTAAGTTCTAGTTACTTCTAAAGTTTAAAGAGTTCAAACATATACAAACCTAAAAATTTCAAAGTTCCACTTCTAAAATTCCTAAAGTTTAAATTCATGACTTTGAATATCGTCTAACTCTAATTAGCTTAATTAGTTCATAAGTACTATATTCAACAAGATTTCTAAAGTCAACAAAATTTCAAGTTCAAAGTTCTAAGTTCAAGTTCAAAATTCAAGTTCTAAGGTCAAGTTCTATATTATATTCAAGTATCCTAAAATTCAAGTATCTAAGTTCTAATTAATTTCAAATTCTAAAGTTCACAATTTATTCAAACCAAAAAAAATATTCTAAGTTCAAAAATCCTAAAGTCCAAGTTCATAACTTGAATATCTTCCAAACATCAAAAATCATTCAACCCAATGTTTTTCTAACTTGAATATCTTCCAAACTTAAAACATCCTAAATTCTAATTTCTAATTACTTCATGTTCTAACCGTAATTTTATCTTCAAAAACACTTCAAGTCCAACTAACACAATACTCAATTCACAATCTAATTAAACAAATATCAATTCAAACTAAAGCCCTAAAATTTTTATTCACAATCTAACTTCAAGAACCAACCAACTTAACATAACATTTGAACATCAACAACACTTTAATTCTAACTTCAAAACATATTCAATTCACAATTTAATTAAAAAAAAACTCCAACTCAAATAAAAGACCTAAAATCTAATTTCTAACATTCACCAATTCTAAATCACATATACAAATTAACTATGTTAATAACATACATTAATCAAATTAAATAAAATAATAAATAACAAATGAACAAATTAATTTTTTTTTTCAAAATTAAAACCCTAAAACTAACTAACCTTAACAATAATAAGGAGAGAGAGGCTGACGGTGGAGAGTGGCGGCGGCAACAACGGCGATGGAGGAGGGCGTGGCGGCGGCGTACATCGACGAACGGTGGCAAAGGGGTGGGGGGTTGAAATTTTTAGAGAAAAAGGTGAGGGTTTAGAGAGAGAGAGAGAGAGAAGATGCAGAAATAAGAAAAAGTGGGCTGCAGGTTTCAAATATTTCAAAAATAGCGACGGACAGCGTCTCCCCTGTCCGTTGCTTTTTTAAGTAGTTGACCACCATTTTGACAAAAAAGCGACGGACTTGGAGACGCTGTCCGTCGCTTATTTAAAAAAAATTGAAAAATAAAATGTATTAAAAAATGACGGACGGAGGCACAATTTTTAAAAATTATTTAATTATTTTAAATTAAAAGAGACGGACTCCGTCATTAATTTTATTTTATAATTACTTTTTAAATATATTTATATATGACGCAAAAATCCGCCCAAAAAAGCAACGGACAAATAGTCTCTGTCCGACGCTTTTTATTAAAATAATTTTAAAAAATAAAAAATAAATAAAAAGCGATGGACAGCGTCTCAAATTTTATTGCTTTTTTGAGCGATGCAGTCTGTCATTGTTTTTTCCATCATTTTTTGGACAATTTTTAGTAGTGGATATAAATTTCTTTCTTTATTAGGTTAAAAATTGGTGAGTCAAAAATGTGGGTTGGTAGTTGCAAAATCTCAACAATCAAATCTCATAATTTTTCCTACCAAGAAACTTAACTTTGAATTTTGGTTTCTAATTGATGTCATCAATGAAATCAAAGGGAACAAATTTTTTTGATATAAAGGGAACTCTTGCTCATTTGTTAAACACACCAAGATAAAAAGAAAAAAAAATTAGAGAGCAATGTAAGATATATTATAGACTATAAAAAAATAATCTGTGGAAAAAAATAGAGTGTGAGCGATATTTTAATAAGATAGAAAATCAAAAAAGTGTTATTCCATTTGAGTGTGTTGTGGTCACTTTGAGTATTGTACTCGTAACTACCAAGTGTAAAATTTCTTATTATAGTAATATCTTGGTTCGTGGTTTTTCCTTTATTGAAAAGGGTTTTCACGTAAATTCTTGGTGTCATTATTTTCTCATTTTATTTCTATTATTTTGACCATATATATTTTCGTGTTAATCTGCATTTTTTCAATAAACTGGTAGTAGAGCAAGGTTTTATCTGAGTATGCTCTATGATTGCAATACAGTCTAAACTTTCATATCAGAAAAGATTTACTTTGGTTTGCAATAGCTATATATTTATTTGGGAAAACAATGGAAGCCAACACTAGTAGAATGTTTACTTTGAATGGTGTTAAGTATGTCATTTGAAAAAAAAAGTGAAAGATCTGCTTTATGTCAAGAATTTTTATCAATCAATCTTTACCACTGTAAAGTGATAATAAAATAGATGAAGAGTGGAATCTTTTGCACATACAGATTTGTGAATTTATTAGGCAATGGGTTGACGATAATATGTTGAATCATATTTCCAGAGAGACACATGCTCGTACCTTATGGGAGCATCTTGAAAGCTTGTATGCTCAGAAGACTGGGAAAAATAAAATGTTTTTAATACAACAAATGTTAATTTTAAAATATCATGATGGCTCTCCGATAAAAGATCACCTGAAGATTTTTCAGGGAATCATGAACCAGTTATCTACTATAGGCATTAGTTTTGACAAATAAATTCAAGTCTTGCTTCTACTTGGTTCCCTACCAGAATCTTGAAAACATTTAGAACTTTATTGTCAAATTCTATTCTGGATGGTGTGATCTCTATGGAGTTCGCCAAGAGTAGCGTCTTGAATGAAGAGATTAGAAAAAAATCTCAAGGTTTTTCTTCGTCGGATGTCCTGGTGACTAGACCTAGGGGGAGAAATAAGAGTCGTGATTCTCAAAATAGAGAACATACAGAAGAAAATTCAGAGGCAGACTTAAGGATATTAAGTGCTATCATTATGACATGAAAGGGCACACAGAGAAGTTCTGCCGAAAATTAAAGAGTGAGAACAAAGACAGAGAGGTAAATAAAGAAGAAGGCAATGAAAATTTCCTAGCCATCATCACCACAGAAGATCTTGTTACCGTCCTTGATGTGGATTTGGTAAATATTGCTTGTGATGAGTCAAGCTAAGTTGTGGACACTGATTCCGCATCTCATGTGACATCAAGTAAGGATTTTTTCTCTTCTTATACTCCTGATGACTTTGGAACCTTGAGTATGGGTAATGAGACTGTATCTAGGGTGGTTAGTGTTAGTACAGTTTATTTAGAAATTAGTGTTGGAACTAAACTAGTTTTGAACAATGTAAAACATGAACCTAATATTCGTTTGCACCTATTTTCTGTTGGTGTTCTAAATGGTGAAGGATATGTTAGTACCAATAGTGGTGGAAAGTGGAAACTCATTAAGGGTTCCTTAGTTGTGGCTCATGGTAACAAACGTCGTGGTCTATACTAGACTACGGTTTCTACTTGTATTAATATGGTGAAAGCAGTTGAGAGTGATAACTCTTCAACGTTATGGCACAAGAGGCTTAGCCACATCAGTGAGAAAGTACTTACTGTTCTAGTCAAGAAGAAATTGTTGCCAGATTTCCAAAGTGCTAAATTGGAAAAATGTAAGCATTGCTTGGCTGGAAAACAAAATAGAGTTTCTTTAAGTCTAACCTTCCTTCAAAAAAGATAGAGTTGCTTGAGTTGGTGCACTCTAATTTATGTGGTCCAATGAAGAAAAGGACTCAGGATGGTGCACTCTACTTTGTCACTATTATTAATGACTGCTCAAGAAAGCTTTGGGTCTATGTTCTAAAGACTTAAGACCAAGTGTTAGGTGTCTTTAAACAGTTTCAGGCTTCAGTTGAAAGAGAAACTGGAAAGAAACTAAAATGTATTCGTACTTATAATGATGACGATTATTGTGGACCATTTGATGAATATTGCAAGCATCAAGGTATTAGACACAAGAAAACTCCTCGTAAGACTCCCTAGCTTAATGATTTGGTTGAGAGGATGAACAAAACCTTGATGAAAGGAGTTAGATGTTTGCTTTCTGAAGCAAAGTTGTCGAACTCCTTTTGAGGTAAGGCCTTATTGACCGTTGCACATGTTATTAACTTATCTCTTGCTGTTACTTTGAAAAGTGATGTTCCAAATAGAGCTTGTATGAAAAGGGTGTTTCCTATGACTATGTGAGAATATTTGGTTACAAAGTTTTTGTACATATGTCGAAAGAAGAGAGGTCAAAGTTATATGCCAAGACAAGGAAGTGCATCTTCATTGGATATGACATTGATGAATTTGGTTACATGTTATATGATCCAATTGAAAATAAGCTTCTGAGAAGCTGCGATATCGTCTTCATGGAGAATCAAATCATTGAAGATATTGACAAAGTGCAGAAGTTAGAATCTTCAAGCTCTAATGATGTAGTCTATCTTGATCAAGTTCCCCATACAAGTGTGTATAATATTGGTGGGCTTGATGATCATAGTGATGCTCAGAATCAAGTCGTAAATCAATATATTGATGTTGTTATTGATGATACTCCTGCTCATGAAGTTATGGAAGAATCAAATATTCCTCATAGGAGGTCCACAAGACAACTATTTTCTTCTTCTCATTATTCACCTAATGAGTATGTGCTACTCACTAACGGGGATGAACCTGAGTATTATAATGAGGCCATGGAAGATGAGAATAAGGATCAATAGATTGAAACCATGCAAGATGATATGAAATCTTTGCATGAGAACCACACTTATGAATTGGTGAAATTGCCTAAGGGCATGAGAGCTTTGAAGAACAAGTGGGTGTTCAAAGTAAAAGTTCAAAAAACACAACTTGAAGCCCAGCAACAAAGCTAGATTAATTGTTAAAGGATTTGGTCAAAGAAAAGGTATTGACTTTGACGAAAGATATTCTCCTGTCGTGAAAACGTTCTTCATTCGTAGAGTTCTTGGGTTGACTGCTAGTCTTAATTTAGAGGTTGAGTAGATGTATGTAGAGGTGGCTTTTCTTTACGGTGATCTGAAGAGGAGATTTATATGGAACAATCTGAGGGCTTCAAAGTAAATGTTAAAGAAAATTTTGTGTGCAAACTGAAAAAGAGTCTCTACTGGCTAAAGCAAGCTCCTAGATAGTGGTACATAAAGTTTGAATCTATTATGGAGGAGCAAGGATACAAAAATACTTCATCTGATCACTGTGTGTTTGTAAAAAAAATTCTGACAATGATTTTATCATCCTGTCACTATATGTGGATGATATGTTGATTGTGGACAAGAATATTTTCAAGATTGACGAGTTAAATAAAAAGTTGTGTAAGTCTTTTGCGATGAAAAACTTGAGTCATGCCAAGCAAATTTTGGGTATGGGGATTACTCATCTCAGAGATGAAAGGAAGATTTATTTGTTACAAGAGAAGTACATTGAACGTGTACTGGAGCACTTCAACATGAAGAATGCTAAAGTGTGTTAGCACACCTCTTGCTAGTCATATGAGGTTGATCAAGAAAATGTATCCTAAAACTAGTGAGAAAAAAGAGAGCATGATAAAAATTTCATATTCCTCCATCGTCGGAAGTCTAATGTATGCAATGGTATGCACTAGATCTGATACTTCTCACATAGTTAGTGTTGTCAGCAGGTTTCTCGACAGTCTAGGAAAGTAGCATTGGAAAGCTGTAAAGTGGACAATCAAGTATCTGAGAGGAAGCTCAGATAAATGTTTGTGTTTTGGAGGATCAAATTCAATCTTGAAGGGCTATATAGATGTTGATATGGCTGGTGACCTTGATAACAGAAAATTCACTACTGATTTTTTTTTACTTTTTTAGGGGGAGTTATATCATAGCATTCGAAGTTCCAGAAGTGAGTTTCACTGTCTATAACTGAAGCTGAGTATATTGCGACTACTAAAGTTGGCAAGAAGATGATATGGATCAAGAAATTTCTTCAAGAGCTTGGCTTGTATCAAAGGGAGTATGTTATTTATTGTGATAGTCAAAATGCAATAGACATAAGCAAATACTCCATGTACCATGCAAGGACAAAATACATAGACATGAGATATTAGTGGATTCGAGAAAGGATAGAAGACGAATCTATGCAAATCTATGCAGGTTGAAAAGATTTTTACAGATGAGAATTCTACAGATATGCTGACCAAAGTGGTAACAAGGGACAAGTTCGAATTGTGCAAAGAACTTGATGGGGTGAGCTCTTTCTGAGAAGATGAATATACCTCCTTTTGTTGTATGAGACTGGAGAGGGAGATTTGTTGGTATCGATCCCATGCCACAAATTTCTTTCTTTGTTAGGTTAAAAATTGGTGAGTCAAAAATGTGGATTGGTAGTTGAAAAATCTAAACAATCAAATCTTACCATTTTTCCTACCAAGAAACCTAACTTTGAATTTTGGTTTCTAATTAATGTCATTAATGAGATCAAAGAGAATAATTTTTTTCCTATAAATAGGACACTCTTATTCATTTGTTAAACACACCAAGATAGAGAGAAAAAATATTAGAGAGCAAAGTGAGGTATACCATAGACTATAAAAAAATAGTCTGTGAAGAAAAATAGAGTATGAGCGATATTTTAGTAAGGTGAAAAACTAAAAGAGTGTTATTCCTTTTGTTTCTTTTGAGTGTGTTGTAGTCACTTTGAGTATTGTACTCGTGACTATCCAGTATAAAATTTCTTACTATAGTGATATTTAGTTGCTCCTCCTTGCTCATGTTTTTCCCCATTTTTAAAAGAGTTTTCACATAAATTCTTGGTGTCATTATTTTTTCATTTTATTTTTACTATTTTGACTATATATATTTTCATGTTAATTCGCATTTTCCAACAGTTTTTGTTGGAAAGTTATTATAGAATTAAGAAAACAATAGGATATTCTCAAGAGCTTGAGGAGTGTATAGTTGAATAACGATAGAAACCCAGAACAATTCGATATAAAAGAATTATAGTCTATCTTTCTTATTGAAAAATTATAGGATTTACAAGGAATTATACAAGGAATAGGAGTCCTAATTATTTGCTGATTTCAAGCTAATGATCATTAGCCATAATAGGAGATCTCTGATTTTGGGGAGATCCCTAATTTGGGGATGATAAATAAGGTATAGTCAACACCCTCCCTCAATCTAATATTGTGTATCACAAAGCATGAGTTTGGACAAAAGATAATTGTGTCTACTTCTTAACATGGCCTTTGTAAATAAATCAGCAAGTTGATCTTTAGAGGATATATACTTCAGGTTGATGCTCCGATCTTCAACCAGTTTCTGATGTAGTGAAAGTGTACATCTATGTGCTTGGTATTTTCATAATGCACGGGGTTTGTTGCTATTCTGACCGTACTAGTATTGTCTCCTTACAATGTGGTTGATACTTTCATTTTGATGCCAAGTTCTGATAACAACCTTCGTATCCAAATGATTTCAGATCATGCAGCAGACATACTTCTGTACTCTGCCTCTATGTATGACTTCGATGTTCGAGATTGTTTCTTCCACTTTCATAAAATCATGCACGAGCCAATCATCATGCACCAACCTGTAGTTGATCGTCTTGAATCAGGGCATCCTGCCCAATCTGCGTCAGCGTATCCCACCATGTCCAGCGATGAATATGATGGGAATAAGAGAATCCAATTCACAGTACATCTTATGTATCTAATAACCCTAAGCAAAGTTGTGTGGTGGAACTTGTAAGGCTTGGTAACAAATTGGCTTAACACCTGTACTGCATAAGAGATATCAAGACGACTCATAGTTAGATATATAAATGATCCAATTAGACGTCTATACAAGGTCTGATCTCTAAAAATCTCTCCTTCCTCTTTTTTGTATTTTGTATTCTCTTCCATTGGAGCATGGACCTTCTTATGATCAATAAGATTGAATAATTGTTCATGCATAGCATCCTCCCAACATTTTTTACCATGAGCCTGCATGTAAGAATTTAGAATAACTATAGAATTCAATGTTGTTAGTAAGGCATAAGATCGACCATATTCACCTGTTGAGTATCCATATCGCTCTGGAGGAGGAGCATGACAAGATGATCGTCTAATGGGGTCAACTATATTTTGACGAGTAGGAGAAGGTTGGTTATTAAGATTTAATGAAAAGTTTTGTGGGTGAGGTAAAGGATTAGTATTTATTGAAGTATATCAAAAAAAGGTTCAAAGTCATAAGTAGTACCTGTTGTGGCAGAGGACATAGTTGACGAAGGACCAGCGGCGAGGTGGCTATGGCAAGCAGAATCATGGGAAGATTTTTTTTTTAAGAAAGACAGTAAAATTTTTTGAGTCTTTGTTAGCAAGAATAAAAGAATTCTCAAAGAAGATAACAAGTCATGAAATTCTCAATAAACAACGTGTGGAATCATAACACAAATACCCCTTTGAATATCATTGTATCCCAAAAACATACATTTAACATCTTTTGAAGATAATTTATGACGTTCATGATCCGAAAAAAGAACAAATTATACACAACCAAATACTTGAAGATGTGAATAGTTGGGTAATTTTTTGAAAATGATAAAATATGGACAATTTTGTTTCATGACCGAGGATGATTGTCTATTTATAAGATAAATAGATGTTTGGATTGCTTCAACATAAAATATTTTTGGAACATTTGAAGTGTCAAGAAGAGCTAAGACAGTTTCAACAACATGTCTATTCTTACGTTCCACCACACCATTTTATTCCGGTGTATAGGGGCAAGAACGCTGATGAATAATGCCTTTTTTTTGAAAAAAATTAGTGAGGTTTGTATTGACATACTCCCCTCCTGAATCTGAATGAAAATCCTTGTTCTTTTTCTCAAATTGGATTTCTATAAGGTTATAGAAAATTTTGAACAATGTTTGGTACCTCAGATTTGTGCTTCAAAAAGAAAACCCATGTATAACGAGAAGCTTGATCAATGAATAAGATGAAATACTTGTATCCCAAACAAGATATAATTGGAGAATGTCCCCAAACATCGCTATGAATTAAATCAAAAAGAGTAGAATAAATAGTATTGCTTAATTGAAAAGAAAGTTTATGACTCTTTGATTTTGCACAACTTTCACAAGGTAATATAGGGAAAAATCATTGAGTATTTACCCAGCAAGTTAAAAGATTTCAACATAAAATTTAAACAAGAAGAGTGTGGATGGCCTAAACGGAGATGCCACAAGTTTCATATTTTATTTGAAAACTGGATATGTTTATTAGAAGCTGAAAGAAATCATTGATGAAGTTTGGTATCCTGAGATTGAAGAAGAAATAGCCTGCCAACCTTACGTCCCCTGGCCATCATTTCCCCTATCAATATGTTATGAATAATACAATCATTAGGAGAAAAAATAACCAAAAATTTATGTTTTGCAAGTTTTTCAACAGATAAAAGATTCGCAGTAAATTTTGGTACACAAAGAACTTCTAAAAATGATTTAATGGAGCCAATGATTAATGCAGTTAGAACATGAGTATTTGCTATAAAAATTTCACGTATGGAGCGTTGTTTAGATAAATAAAAAAAACTTTTTGATTTCCCGTCATATGATTAGATACAGCAGAATCAATATGCCATACAATTGAATCTGAAATTTTAGTCTTACCAGGATACGTAAGAGTTAGAGTTGAAGAGATTGCATTAGAAAGAGCAGCCACCAATGATTCTTGTATCATTTTGTAGATATCATTGCGATCAATCATTTGTGCTTGGTGTTTCTTGTGTTCCATCACCCCTTGCCATTATCTGGAAGGATTTATGAGGAGTTGAACGCTTGCCTGGCCTTGATTTCTTACGACATTCCAGAATAATATGACCACCCTTCTTACAATAGTTGCAATAATTCTGCTTCTTGCAATGAGAAATAATATCCGCTGTTTCCTTGCAATGATAACATTGAACAGGCTTGTTAGAGCTTCTTGAGGAAGAAGAACTTTTGTATGCAGCCATGCTCGTGTCCGTGGTAAGGAAGTTCTCCAAAGAAGCGTGAGAACTCAATCGAGTTTCTTCTTGAAGAACTTTAGAAACTACCACATCCAAAGTTGGTAGATTTTCCCTGTTAAGAATGCTAGCACACAAATGCTCGAACTTAGGCTTGAGTTTCATTAGAAATTGGTGTTGGAATAAAGAGAAGAGAAGACAAAGAGAAACAACTTGCTGAAAATTATGCAAACTAGTATGGGTTTATTGTTAATATAACTAGTATGAGTCTTTATTGTTGTTTATCTTTTATGGGTTTTATTGTTATTTTAACTAGTATGGGCTTTTATTGTTCTTTTTATCTTTTATATTTGTATATATAGACATGAAGATTGTAGAGGGTAGATCATCAAAAGAAAAAATTCAAAAATCTGTCTTCATTTTATACTTTGTTTCATGGTATCAGAGCAACTGTAAGATCCAAATCTTTTCTTTATTTTTGTCCTTTCAATTCAAATGGAAACCACATCACAATCATCTGAGGGAAACTCTTCTTCATCTGCAGTAATGGATTGTAGCAGTCCATATTACCTTCATCCCTCAGATTCTCTAGGAATAAATCTTGTGAATTTCATTTTCGATGGAACTGGTTTTGCTGCGTGGAGAAGGTCCATCATTATTTCTCTATCAGCTAAGAACAAGATGAGTTTTATTGATGGTTCTACCAAAATACCATCTGCTGATACACTTGAGTTCAAGTTTTAGACTAGGTGTAGTAACATGGTGATTTCTTGGTTGCTTAACTCTCTTTCAAAAGAAATTGCAGGGAGTGTGATATACTCTAAATCTGCTAAAGATCTCTGGACTGATCTTCATGACAGGTTTGGTCAGTCCAATGGAGCTCAACTCTATCACCTTCAAAAAGGCCTAACAGATCTGATGTAAGGAACAACTGATGTAGCAGGATATTTCACAAGAATCAAGAGGATTTGGGATGAACTGGATGCTCTCTCCAGCGGAGAAATATGTTCTTGCAACTGCACCTGTGGAGGAAAGAAGAAAGTAGTCAAATCCAAGCAGGATGAAAAATTGATCCAATTTCTAATGGGACTTAATGATGTTTATGCAGCAGTAAGAAGCAACATACTTATGATGTCACCTCTCCCAAATGTGAATCATGCGTACTCTCTCCTCATTCAAGATGAGAAACAGAGAGAGACATATGTTAATCCTAACTTTCCAGGTGACACATCTTCATTTCTTGCAACACATCAGAATTTCTCAGGTCAGAGGTACAACAATACTGATTTTAGAGCAAGAAACTACAACAACAATCTGTATTGCACAAATTGTAAGAAATCAGGGCACTCAATTGCAAAATGCTACAGAATAATAGGTTATCCACCTGATTTTAAGTTCACCAAGGGGTCAAAATCACAACCAAACAACAAAGGAAACTTTATGGCTAATGCAGTGACAACAGTTAGATACTCAAGTTACGCAACAAATGGGAAACAAGCAAATGGACCTGCTGCACAGGAGAACTATGGTGGTTTGGAAGAAAAATTTCAGAATGCACAAATTGGAGATGTGCCATTTGCAGAAAGTGAGGTTTCAGCTAACATGGTGCACTATTTTTCTGGTAACACTTTCATTGATCCAAGACTATATTAAACTCATGCTAACTCTAGCTACTGGATATTAGATTCAGGAGCTTCTACTCATATGTCTTTTGACCCTGCTTTCTTTACTACTCTTACACTTCTGTCTTCTCCTATTTATGTCAAGCTCCCAAATTCTTTCAGGGTAAGGGTGACACATGGAGGAACTGTCACTCTCCCTCATAATTTGCTACTAAAGAATGTTTTGCTTGTCCCTTCTTTTAAAATCAATTTGATATCAGTTCATCAATTCTGCAAACAATTCTATTGCACTCTATTTTTTTCTTCCATTTGTTGTGTTATGCAGGGCCATTCAATGAGGACCCCTCTGGTTATTGGTGAAGCAAAGGATGGGATCTATATCATGAACACTACTTCAGGTCTACAAAGTCTTGCCAAGTCTAGTTCTAAATCTGATGTTTTACTCTCCAGTTGTAGTTCTTTTCCTAGCTCTTTTTCTATTCCAGTAAATAATAGGGATGATGTAAAATTATGGCACATTAGATTGGGCCACATGCCTTTTGATTCAATGAAAAACATCAGTTCCTCTTCTTTCTTTTCTCGTTTTGATCACAAATATGATATATGCCCTGTTGCTAGACAAACTAAACTGCCATTCCCTTCTAGTTGCATCAAAACTAAGGCAATTTTTGAGTTAATTCATGTGGACACTTGGGGACCCTATAAATCATCTACCTACAATAGATACAAGTATTTTCTTACTATTGTAGATGATTTTAGTAGAGCAACTTGTACTTACCTCTTGAGTGCTAAAAGCAATGCTTTCCCTACACTAAAGAACTACCTAGCTTACACTGAAAGATAATTTGGGGCTAAGATAAAAATGATAAGGTCAGATAATGCTCTTGAGTTAGGCAGTGGAGTGATTCTTTCAGAATATTTTCTCTCAAGAGGAATCATCCACCAAACTTCTTGCACTGCCTCTCCACAACAGAATGAAGTTGTGGAAAGGAAACACAGACACCTTTTGGAGACTTCTAGAGCTTTATTACACCAATCTAAAGTGCCTATTTGCTATTGGGGTGATTGTTTATTGACCGCAACTTTTCTAATAAATAGGTTTCCCTCATCTGTGCTCAAAGGAAAAACACCTTTTGAATTGATTTTTGGAACTTCTCCTTCATACAAGTTTTTGAGAAATTTTGGATGTTTGTGTTTTGTTTCAACCCCTTCACATAACAGACCCAAATTTGCTCCTAGGGCAGTCCCTTGTATATTTCTTGGATATCCTGCAGGGAAGAAAGGGTATAAAGTCATGGAAATGACATTATTTCAAGGGATGTAGTTTTTCATGAAACTACATTTCCTTTTCACACTCAAACTCCTTCTCCTCCTATTTTCACTACAACCACAGCTGATTTAGGACCATCTATTTCTTCTTCTCATACCCTATCTCCATTGGTTTCTACCCCTGATGAATCTGATTCCTTAGGGTCCATTCCTACTTATTCTAGCTCACTTCATTCATCTAGCTCATCTATTGATGTTCCTCCACCTTCCCCAAGTCTATCTTCCTCATCTAATAGTCTTCCAACTCATGATGTGGATCCCATCTCTGTTGCACCTGAAAGAAAATCAGAGAGGGTTCCTAAAAGGCCTGTGTATCTAGATGAGTATGTTTGCAACTCAGTTTATCTCACTGATCTTTCCACTTCATGTTTTACTGATCCCATTGATCCTCCTATTTTCTCCTTTACTGCTTTATCTATCTCTAATCAACAGGTCTTGAATGCAATTTCAAGTATAAGTGAGCCAAAGAATTATTCCCAGGCAGCTATGGATCTTGGTTGGTTAAAAGCTATGGACACTGAATTTGAGGCATTAAATTCCAACAACACTTGGGAAATTGTGAGTCTACCTCCAAATAAGAAAGCTTTACCCTGTAAATGGGTTTACAAAGTAAAGCACAAAGCAGATGGGTCTATAGAGAGATTAAAGGCAAGATTGGTGGTAAGGGGAGACATTCAAAGAGAAGGCATCGACTTCAATGAAACGTATTCTTCTGTTGTCAAAATGACAACAATAAGATGCTTACTTACAGTAGCAGTCAAGAGAGGTTGGAATATATCTCAACTAGATGTCAATAATGCCTTTTTGCATGGTGAATTGCAAGAAGAGGTGTATATGAAATTTTCTCCGGGTATGGAATCTTCTAATCCTAACTTAGTTTGCAAACTAAACAAATCTTTGTATGGATTGAGACAAGCCTCAAGACAATGGTATGCAAAATTAGGGGCTGCTCTTAATTTCAAAGGCTATGTTTCATCTCTAAATAATTACTCTTTATTCTACAAGCATTTAGGTCACTCAGTTTCTTTAATTGCAGTCTATGTCGACGATATAATTATTACTGGGAATGATTCTATAGAGTTGTCTAACCTCAAGCAATAAGATGCTTACTTGCAGTAGTAGTCAAGAGAGGTTGGAATATATCTCAACTAGATGTCAATAATGTCTTTTTTGCATGGTGAATTACAAGAAGAGGTGTATATGAAATTTCCTCCGGGTATGGAATCTTCTAATCATAACTTAGTTTGCAAACTAAACAAATCTTTGTATGGATTGAGACAAGCCTCAAGATAATGGTATGCAAAATTAGGGGCTGCTCTTAATTTCAAAGGCTATGTTTCATCTCTAAATGATTACTCTTTATTCTACAAGCATTTAGGTCACTCAGTTTCTTTAGTTGCAGTCTATGTCGACGATATAATTATTACTGGGAATGATTCTATAGAGTTGTCTAACCTCAAGCAATTTTTGGACACTGAATTTAAGATAAAAGACCTAGGAAGCATACATTATTTCCTTGGATTGGAGGTGGTACGAGAAGACCATGGTCTGATAGTGAATCATAGGAAATTCACTCTTGAACTTTTGTCTGAGTACAACTGTGATGACTTAGCTGAAGTACCTTCTCCACTTGATCCTTCGCAAAAACTCTTTGCTGATGAAGGGACACCACTCATAGATCCTTTTCCTATCGAAGATTGATCGGAAAACTCAACTATTTAACTCACACTCGTCCTGATTTAGCCTTTGCGGTTCAGCATTTGTCACAGTATATGCAGTCCCCAAGGTTACCTTATTACGATGCTGCAATTCGTGTTCTTCGATATCTTCGAAAATCTCCAGGTCAAGGATTGTTCTTCAGTAGCAATCCTTCTTTTTCCATTCTTGCTTTCTGCGATGCTGATTGGGCCTCATGTATGGATACAAGAAGATCTGTTAGCGGGTATTTTATAAGCATGGGTGGCTCTCCGATTTCTTGGAAATCCAAGAAACAAATTTCAGTATCACTTTCATCTGCGGAAGCAGAATATAGATCAATGCGACGAGTTGTTGCTGAAGTCACATGGTTGAATCATCTTCTTCGAGATCTATCAGCTCCGCCTAAGCTACCAATCCTGGTCCATTCTGATAGTCAATCGGCACTCCACATTGCTAGAAACCCTGTGTTTCATGAACGCACAAAGCACGTCGAACTTGACTGCCACTTTGTGCGCCAACAGTTCACTGCAGGTCTCATTTCTCTAAATTTCGTTTCATCTGCATCTCAAGTTGCAGATATCTTCACAAAGCCTTTTTCAGGACTAGCTCACAATATCATTCTTCACAAGTTGGGGGTTAATTCTCTCCCCTCCAACTTGAGGGGGGATGTTGGAATAAAGAGAAGAGAAGACAAAGAGAAACAACTTGCTGAAAATTATGCAAACTAGTATGGGTTTATTGTTAATATAACTAGTATGAGTCTTTATTGTTGTTTATCTTTTATGGGTTTTATTGTTATTTTAACTAGTATGAGCTTTTATTGTTGTTTTTATCTTTTATATTTGTATATATAGACATGAAGATTGTAGAGGGTAGATCATCAAAAGAAAAAATTTAAAAATCTGTCTTCATTTTATACTTTCTTTCAATTGGACTTTCCTTGCCCTCTTCATCGTGGTCATGAAATCCTTTAATCCAACCGCAGGGATAAAGGCAGCAAAAACCTGATCTTGCTCTATCCATAATGTGAGTAGTACATAATAGAAACAACGAATAGTTTTCTCACCTTGTGTAGATTTCACAAGTATTCTTTCCAATTCAAATTCTTTGGTCAGATTCTGTTCGTTACCGAGGGTATGTAGATGACCCACATTTATGATGCTTTCTCAAAAGATGTCAGTTCCATATCTATATCAACAAAAATGGAATTAAAAAGCCATGTGAGAATTTTGCCATTGTCAGCCTCCCAAGCTTCTTTTTCTTTGTCTTCCGTAGGTACAACCTTTGAGCCATCCAAAATACCAAGGAGTCCTTTGCCTCTAATGAAGGCCTTGAAATGGAACTTTCAAATTGAAAAGTTATGCCCATCGAATTTTCTTGACAAGGTATCTCGTGAATCCATCCCGATTGAAAGAGGAAAAATAAAAATCGAAGGGAATCAAGAGTAGATTTGGAGATGACTGCGGGATGAATGGATATGGATTCAGAACCAAACATGAATCAAACAAATATACTGGGAAAGAAAGAAAAAAATTGAGTAGTGAGGATCTGGAAAAAAATATGAGGCTCATGATACCAAGTTAGAATAACAATAGAAACCCAGAATAATTCGATATCAAAGACTTATAGTCTATCTTTCTTATTGAAAAACTGTAGGATTTACAAGGGATTTATACAAGGAATAGGAGTCTTAATTATCTGATGATTTCAAGCTAATGATCATTAGCCAAAATGGGAGATTCCTGATTTTGGGGAGATCCCTTATTTGGGGCTGATAAATAAGATATAGTCAACATATATGATATTGTCCTTGAGGATATTTCACTAATAAGATATATCACAGAATTCAACAAATTCTTCTATTATTAATTAAGATTAAAAACAAGAAAGCTTAAATAATATAAAAGCCTGCAAAAGAAAATCCAAAGAAGAAGAAATGACTCTCTTTGTTTTTAATACAAGAGAAAGTTACATCAACATAACTTGGTGTAAAATGCTCTCTAGAAAATTGTTGTCGTCATAAAATATTGTTTTCTTACATGTTTTTTTCCCGTGACAATGGCCACTCTGTCCATTGGAAAGTCTTATCCTGAGGTTGTTCAGCCTCTAAAGCATATAATACCTCATACCAATACTTCCACAAATACCATTACCTATGCTGGTATGCTACAACCAATTGCCACAATGTCTCATCCCCTTACACTTTTACCTATATCATATCTCTAATTCAGAAACAGATCTAGAATTTGGAGTCTCTGGGTGCCAAGTAAAGTTTTTCATTAAATTAACTTTACACTATGCATCGAATTATTCGTATTCTCGATTTATATGAAAAATTAATGAATAAAATATGAAAAGTAATAAAATGATAATTTATATATATATATACTACAAATTGACACCCACATTCAAATGAAATCATGAAATAAACAAAATCAAAACTTCAATAATATTACTAATAGCAGTGCAAGGCTGAGGGGAGTGGGCGAGGGAAGTTGATATTTGAGAAGAAGTAGAGAGGATTTTCTATTTGGAGAGAGAAAACAAAACTTTTTTTTAGCTCTATCTTTAAACAAATATTAATATTAACTAGTAATAAAAAATAAAAGAAAAGTCAAAGACTATAAATTAAATTAGTCAAAAATATTTTTGTATTAATAGTTAATAGAAAGTTAATTACAATTATAAACAAACAAAACAGAAAAGAACGGCTTTGGCCTTTGTGAGACTCACCGCCTATTGTGGCCTTTGTGCTGTGTTGCTGTCTTTCAAAAAAAGGAAGAGCAAATAGTATTCAATCCCACGACCTCACGGGTAGTATATGACCTATCGCCACTTGCACTACCAAGTCCTTTGAGTATTAGGGTGGCAAGCTTATTATTTATAGATGTATTGTATATGCATAGAGTTTTCGTCGAAGTCTGTGGATGGCATGGCACCCCCACCTTCCTTAACAGATCTTCCCCTACCTTTATGGGAGGCAAGAATAATATGGAAAGAAGATGAGGTCGTGAAGATGATCATCAAGGAGAATTTGCAATACACAATAGTGGAGAAATTCTCGTACGAATAGCCGAATATAAAGGAATTGTGCTAGCTCATCCCTGAGCAATGTGAATTCAAACGTGAATGTAATATAGGTTTTTAAAGCAATATATATGTATTGACATGTGCTATACTATTAGAAGACTGTCAATTTGCTTCTTAAATTAAACCTTCTATCTATATAACATATTGAAATTGGTATTACCCAATACGTACTTTAAAGTGGGATCCTTAATTTGACCCAGAAGAAAAGACATGAATTATTATTCCTTGGATTTTTCTTTCCCTTATTACACCCAAACATTTTTGGAAAAGAATCAATTTTCTATCTAGCATAGGCATTGGATAAGCTTCTACTAGTAAATTCGACCACTAGCAACCAGACATGACCTAGTTGTGCTAGGGCCAAGATGGAAATGAATTTGCTTATAATATTTTCTCAGAGAATTAATGTAGATATGAGGAAGCAAAGTACATGCGAAATTGTAGACAAGTGGATAAATTATCAACTATGATTACATCCTAAAATCTATAAATTTCACTACATGGTCACACTGAGATAAATTATTTTATTATACACCCAAAATTGTATCCAGAGGAGGACGGGAAGCTAAGGAAGAAAGAAACAAGCAGGAAAAAATGATAGGGGCTAATGCCAGAGACAAAGTAAATAGAGTAGAGAAAAAGGGAAAATAGAAGTAGATCACGGTGCTCAACCTAAGGATGATCGATGGTTATATTAGGAAAGACATTCTTTAGATTTTAAAGGGTTGAGTAAAGGGTGCTCCTTGGCTTCAGCATGTTTGATTGATAATTTTTTAGAAAAAAATTATTTATCAATTTCATTAATTGATTTCTTTTTCCTTAAAGATTAATTCGGTTATTAATTAATTTCTGAATTATGATTTAATTAATTTGTGAAATAAATTTGAATTAATTAATTCACGGAACCGAATTAACTAATTAATTCACCGACATAATTAATTTAAATTTTGCTGAAATGTTTTGAAAAGGACCTGTTCCTCCCGAGTAGATGTTTCTTTTCCCAAAAGACACTATGCCTATTTTGAACAGGTAAATTTGCACCTATAGTTGGCTATAAATAAAGAGACTTCCTCTCTATTTCTGACATTGAATTTTCTCCATATTTTTTCTTTCAAACAAAGTAGAGCCTTTGTGTGATTTCATTGGTGACTTTTAATCTGAGGTTAAAGTACCGCTACTTTTTTAATAGTTTATTCATTTTTATCCTAGGAGGAAATAATCCATAACCTCGGATATAATGAGGGGATTAAATTTCTTAAGGACACACAGTTAAATTCACTCCAACCTTTTCTAATAATCCATCAAAGAACAAATTCGAATATTAGGAGCATGCAATACTTTAATTAAGACTAAAGTTCTTTTTGACGTGAGTTTTAGAAAATAGTTATTTTTTCAAGAACTTGAGTGGTGCTTGAATCATCAATATATACAAAATTTTCTCCTCTATTGATTTGGGTGTAAAACACAAAATTATTTTTAGTGGCACAAATATATCTAGGAGCACTAGAGTGTATCACCCATTCACTCACTAGACCACAATATTCATTTGGAAAATGACCGTTATAATATATCATTTGCTTCATTCAAATTATTTTTGGCTTAGCAGGATGGTCGATATTCCCAACTCTTTTCTTCAAGGTTTTATTAAAGATTTGGAGCTTGTAACCATGTTTCTTTTCATTAAAAAAAGTGAGATTCTAGCATACTTACATACCTTATCAACATATATAATTCCAAAGGCTGAGTAGTTTGGCGAAGACAATATATAACAAGAGTAGAACCACCGATACCAAAAGTTTTACCGGGCAACTGAGCAGTTAAAGTAATAAGCGTGTGTTCATCCAGTCACGACTCTTTTCTTGTATACTGCACTCTTTGATACACCACAAAATATCAATATCATCAAAAAACAAATCACAATTTTAATTCGTTAGCAAAACAAGGTTGAACTTTAGGTGATTCATGACAACAAAATAAAAGAAATATTCTTAAAATTGTTGAAAAATTATCACAAAAACAATACGATATTCTCGAAAGTTTGAGGTGTGTATGATATTGTCCTTCAAAGTATTTTACCCATAAGATATATTTTTCAGAATTCAACAAGTTTGTCTAGTATAAATTAGGAGAAAAAAAACACAGCTTAAATAATATAAAATTTGGCAAAAGAAAATGAGAAAAAAATGACTATTTTCCACAATCGAACATGAACTAAGATGAACATATTTACAGTTAAAAAAGAAAGGCGATGTCTGCCACCATCCAATGAACTTAAATATCACAACACTAATTAAATACATGCAACTAAAGACAAAGTTTTTAGCTTAGACACATTCTTTAGAAACTATTCATTCTTAGAAAATAAGAAGCGCTTTTACTAACTTACACCTAATCAAAGAAAATCTAATTAATGATTAGTGATTATATAAACAAGGGTAATTTTGAAAGAATAAGACCAATTTTCCTTTGAAACCTTAAAATTCTTTGAAATAAAATGAAAAGAAGTGGTGTGTTTAGTATGGAGGCTTTCCAATTTGTTATATTTGATTGGTCAAATTGTTTGAAAAATATTGTCTAAGAAAACAATACTTTCTTAATGAAAGTAGAAAAAACAAGTTGCATAAGTGACTTTCCAAGTTTATTGTCTCCTCCCTACCCACTAAATTCCCTCATCCCCTACCCCGTGACCATCCCCACCTACCCCTCCACCCTCGAACTCCCACTCCCCAGCCCATCCCATTTTCATATACAGTGTTTTGCTAAATAACATATAAATGCTCTTCAAATAATATTTTCGTACTTATTTACCAAATACTAGAATTTAAATAAGAAATTCACTTATTTTCCACGAAAATACTTTTAAAAAAATATTTATCATGAAAAAACATTTTCATTCCTACCAAATACACCACTACCTGTTTTGAAACGGGAGAGGGTAAGATTTAGGCACGAGACAAAGAGAACCTTTTGTTTGTTTCAGATATGGGACCTCAAAAAGGGTTCACGAGCGAAGTATCCAACATGGGTGCTTATCCTAAGCAGACAAACGGAATATCTCAATAATTCCTACTTTATTTGTTTTGTTATTTTCGTTGTAATCTTTTTCGTCTATAGAACTAGAGTACAAAATAAACAATAATATTTTCTTTTTGTAAAATTTAGTAGAGAACTATTTAAATGTATAGATTGAATAGTAACTGGTACGGATACGATTGTTCAAATTAACTTTGCTGAGGCAGTACCACGCATGTTCAAGAATTATGTATATAATGTAGTTGTTAATTGTTATCATCATGTTCCTAGTGTGAACAGATTGGTTGAACCTAATAAATAAAGTTGAAAGAGGGAATAATAAAATGAAATGAGAAGAGGGAAAACATGAAATTGCCGTTATTGTAAATAATATAGGGGACAGCTGAATACTGATTGAATCATTTTGGACGTTAATTAAAAAAAATAGTCTGAATGATCTCTAGTTACAATCAGAATGCTCGTAAAACTCAAAATTCACTGTAAAATAGTTGTTTATTATTTTATACGAGTGTGCATATAAATTAAATATAAAATAACAGCTACAATCAGAAAGCTCGAAAAACTTAAAATTCAATATAAAATAGTTGTTTATTATTTTATACGAGAGTGCATATAAATTAAATATAAAAAAACAGCTATCAATTCGCTCGTATAGTTGTAAGGCCACAACATGTATCGAGATAATAACTCAGATGATAACTCAATTAGGGAGATTTGTCTTAGAAAGTTGTTTAACTTTTTTATAACCAGATATCATTCCAATATATAGGTATTGCACAGGTTGATGTTGGATAAATTTACACTCTTTTTAGTCATTTTCACCCATATTTATGCATTATTTTGAGTAGATTCTAGCTTGATACTCCTTTGTTTTCACTTAATTATATGATTTAAAGCTAATGGAAGGTATCTTATGCTCCGTAGGTTAAAAAACCATGAAATTCACATAATATGAAGCAAAAAAAGGGACAAAACTCACAAAACTAAGTCCAAGGTGAAGGGGAAGGGGGGTCACCCCCTCTGAAGTTCAGCCTCTACAGTGTGAAGCAAGGGAAAGGTAAAGAAGAATAGCTCGCACCGTGAGGTCCAGGGCGAATCTCCCGGCCTCGCAAAGGGAGATGATCCTGACCTGCCTAAATTTTGGACCAGTTTCCTGGTTTGACTAAAACTCTATAAGTACAATACTTATGCATTTTAAAAAGTGATTTTGGTCATATTGAAGAGAAGAACAGTAGGACCACATAGAAGAGCTAAAAGACTATTATTCTAGGCTTACTTATAAACTCTAACTTATATTCCTTTTCTTTGTTGTTTATAAATTCTACTTTGCGTAATCGGATAATGAGCGACTAAAAGCCCTCGTTATGGAGTTATAACCATTATATAAACATATTTATCTTAGTAATATGATTGTTTATATTAGCAGATTCTAGCATTACATTTAATTTTATTAATCTTGTACTCAACTATTTTGTGGCTTCACGATCCATGAAGTAAAAAGATAATTGATAGAGGAAATCGAGAGAGAAAGCTAGGAATAGAATGTGGGTTAAGGGGAGCTAATTAGGTTCATCTACGGATGGATTATGAGCTAGGAAGGAAACGTACCTAGTTTACATGCTTGGATCAGATACATGAAGATATAGAAATTCATTGGAGTTGGTTTACCACATACCTACTAAATGATTGTCACGACTCAATTTCTCTAGTCACGATGACACCTACTATAACCCACCAGTAGGTAAGTCGATCCATAACCCAAAATGACAAGTAATGGGTACGAAGCAGAAACAAAGCGCAAACAACAATTTAATCATAAACAAGAGATAAGCAGAAGCAAACTATAATATATATACACAATAAAAGATCCCTCCTAGAACCTAGAAGTCACAAGTACAGAGCTGCAAAAATAAAAAAGTACAAGTCTCAAAAGTGGACCCAAAATACAGGGCTTGTCTCAAAATACAAAAGGCGAGCACACAAAATAAATATGGAGATAGATAAGTTCAGGATGCCATGTTCTCACCCTCGCCTCTAAACCACAGCTGCAACAGGCTCGATTATCAACGTTGGTAGCTGGTGCTCGGACCTGCATCACAAAACCAGATGCAAAGTGTAGTATGAGTACAAAAAATAATAAATACTTAGTAGGCATCATGGGCCGACTAAGCAAGAATACTAAAAGTAATATGAAATTCTAGAATCAAACATAAAAGAGGTCGAGATACAGAAAACTAACAAGAATGCACACGAGTGTACTAAGAACAGAAAAGAAAGGGAGTACAGCTAACTAAAGCCAAGTGGGCCAAGTTTAAGTAAAACTCAGATGGACCACATAAGCCCGATAGGTACACAGAAGAGTTAAGAACCACATTGGGAATATCAAGATACTTTTGGTATTACCACGACTTTTCATGAACTAGAATTGAGTCAACTGAGTGCCAGGGACTTCAACCATGGCGAAATAGAAGCCAAGGACTTCAACCAAAGGGAAGAATAAGTTGAGGCATCTAACCAAGGTAAAGGTACGTGAAAGACTCTAACTGAGGCAACAGATATGCCAAGGACTCTAACCAAGGTGAAAGATACATTGAGTCTCTAAAAAGGGCGAAAGATACGTCGAGCACTCTAACCATGGAGAAATATATGCCAAGGAATCTAACCAGGCGATGAGCCGAGGTAGGGACTTTAACCGTCACCTGGAGGGGTGCATCAGGGACTTTAACTAGGAATAAAGATAAATCAGCTGGATTTAGGATCAACGACCAAGCAAGCATCAAGGGATAAAACCCATAGAGAGTGCCATCAATAAATCACTCCCAGACCGAATCAAATCCAACCTGAATCGACGAGCAGTCTCTGAAATAAGAACCATATACACTAGAGTCGATGAAAGAAGGGAATTATGGATATAGGTCTCAAGTGCTAGGTTACTGCCTAGGTAAGGCTCAGGCTATCAGATCCAAGTCTGCTATATCAGTTTATAAGGAGCTAAACCATCTAAAGCGACGTTGGAGGGATTCTAAGGCCTAACAGCTCTAAATTATGCAAATGTATTACAATCACTAATCCAAGCCTAGACTAATGCCACACATGTTCAACAAGAACCAGTAAATACATATCAAATACACCACAAGGTAAGGATGATCTCAAATCACAAGACAAATTAGTTCAGAAAACCCAAAAAAATAGCCTAAACATTAGTTCTAGTTAACAAAGCATGGTCAACTAGATTACCACCTAAATTCACACAAATAATCATACATTTACATATTCAAGCTTAATTTCAGGAATGGGAAGCCATAGCCTACCTCAAGGCCGACTATCGCTAAATCGGAGCTCAAGCTGCTTAAGCGATGCCAGGGCCGCTTAAGTGGCCATCCCTGAGCTGGCCTCGCTTGCTTAAGAGAGCCCTTGGATGCTTAAGAGAAGTCTGCTAAAGTGACGCCAGGTTAGCAAAAGTGTGGGCACCAACATCAGACACCAAAAAATATGGCTATGTCCCAAAACCCTTCGATGGAGTGCTCGAGATTCATTCGTAATCTTGTGCGTTCAAATGAGATATGTTACCCCTATCAAATTTGATATTTCGAACTCAACAGAGATGTTGAAACTTCCAATCGAGGTTGTCTCAACAAAAAGTAGGTCTAACACCCAAGAGCTATTTTTTTCCAATTTCTACAAGAGGGCTCAAGATTAGACCAAAAGCATCACGAACCACATAAAGGCCCTCTTAGACCAAATTAGGCGTTCCAAAGTTAACAAAACCCTCAAAATTCCATTTTGAGGCCGTTTACCTGAAGTTTGACAGAAACTCAAGTTTTAAAAGCTCTAAAACACAAAAACTTGCATAGATTACAAATGAACATCCAAGAAACTGAACGGTCAGTGCTAGAAAATCATAAATAACTTGGGTCGTTATAGAAATGCTCTAAGAGGCGAAAAGAAGGGATTTACACAGAAATGGCCTAGAGGGCCATTAAAATATCCACTATTAAAAGGGACTTTTGTCCATGAAAGTAAGAGTCAAGAAGTACCTGAAGGTTGTAAGTCGGGGTACTAATCACGTATCTCTTGCTCTGTCTCCTAGGTAGCCACCTTGACTGGAAGATGCCTCCAATAGACCTTATCCACAAAAATAACTCTAGATCACAAACATCTGATATCTCTTGTCAAAATAGAGACAGGCTCATCCACAAGGTCAAATAATCATTCAACTCAACTGAATCATACCTGAGCATGTGGGACACATCAGGAACATATCGGTGCAACGTCGAGACATTGAAAATTAAATGAATAACTAAAAATGTCGGAGGTTGGGCCAACTCATAAGAAACATCACCAATAGTCCTCAAAATCTCAAATAGCCTAATATTCCCGAGGCTAAGCTTGCCCCACCTCCCAAATCACATCACACCCTTCATGGGCAACACCTAGAGAAAATCTTGATCTTCAACTCCAAATCTCAAAGGTTGATACCTACATTCTACATAGCTCTAATGCCTGCTCTGAGCTGCTCTAAGTCTTTCCTGAATCACCAAGACTATCCAAAGCCTTGTGTAACAAGTTATTACCATACGACCTAGGGTATGAAGACTCAAACCAACCGACTGAAGAGTGACAACGTCTAACATATATGGCCTCAAATGAGGCTTGATGAATACTCAAGTGGTAACTATTATTGTACGTAAACTCCACTAAAGCCAAATACTGGTCCCACTAGCCTCTAAAATCAAAAACAGAACATGTAGCATATCCTCCAGCACCTAAATGGTATGCTCTAACTGCCCATCGATCTGCTGATGGAAAGTCGTGCCAAGATCAATATGTTTACCTAACTTCTTCTAAAAGGACCTATAAATGCTAGAAGTAAACTGAGAACCCCTATATTAGATGATAGACACAGGTACCCCATGAAGAGGAATCACTTTTTGAATTTAGATACAAGCCAACCTCTTAGTACTGAAGGAAGTATGATTGGGAAGGAAGTGTGTTGACTTGGTCAATCAATCCACGATTACCCAAATACTATCAACACCTCTAGCAAGTCTGAGAAAATCCTACAATGAAGTCCACGGTGATACGCTCCAACTTCTACTCTAGAATGTGTAATCTCTGAAGCTCTCCACCATGCCTTAAATACTCGGCCTTCACTTGCTTGAAAAACGCAACGGGACACATAGTCGGCGATATCCTCTCATGCCACTACACTAGTAATATTATCTTAGATCTCGATATATCTCTGATGTGCCTGGGTGGATAGAATATCTAAAATCATGAGCCTCATGAAGGACTAGATAAATTAAACCCCAAACTCTCAAAACACAAATACAACTTGCAAACCTCAAAACCATGTCTAAAACTAAAGTGGCCAGCATGGCCTTACCTCATAAAACCCTCTCTTAAAGAGCTATCAAGTCCTCATCCTCAAACTTACGGCTATGAATCCAATGAAAAAGAGAAGACTGAACTCCTACATAGGCTAACACCCGCCTAGAGTTTGAAATTTCCTATTAGCTAAAGACTAAATGTCTAAATCCAAAGGTCTCTCCAAAATAAAAATGAAAGCTAAACTCCCCATACTCACTGCCTTCCAGCTCAAGGCATCTGCTACTATATTTACCTTGCTCGGAAGGTAGAGAATAGAGAGCCGGTATTCCTTGAGGAGCTTGATTCACTGATGTTGCCTCAAGTTGACATCTTTCTAGCTCATAATGGACTGTTGATTCCTGTGGTCAGTGTAGAACACAAATCAAACCCCATACAAGTAATGTTGCCAAATTTTAAGTAAAAACACTACTACTGCCAACTCCAAATAATGGGTGGGGTAGTTACAGTCATGAACCTTCAACTACCTCGATGCATATACATAAACTCAGCCCTGGTGCATAAAAATACACCCCAAACCAATATTGGACATGTCATAATACATCGTGAAGCCCTCACCCTCAATTAGAATAGTTAAAATAGGAGTGGTATAAGAAACTCATTGAGCTTTAGAAACTCATCTCATACTCTTTCGGCCACTTAAAAAGGACATCTTGGCGAGTCAACTGAGTCAAAGGTTCTGCAATAGTAGAGAACCCCTCAACAAAGTGTCTATATTAACCTGCTAATCCAACAAAGCTCCGAATATCAATAATAGAGGTGGGCCTGGCCCAATCACGAATAGCCTCAATGTTTGTTGGATCCACCATGATCATCCTTGGACACCATGTGCACCCAAAATGCTACAAATTCAAGCCAAAACTTGCACTTTGAGAACTTTGCATGAAGCCGCTGATCTCTCAAAGTCTTGAGAACAATCCTCAAATTCTTCTTGTGATCCTCCCTATTTCACGAGTATACCAATTATCTTTGATGAATAAAATGGAAAAGGAGTCAAGATGAGGCCCGGATACATGCCTCATCAAGTTCATGAATCCATTAGGGCATTAGTCAACCCCAAAGACATCACTAGCAACTCATAGTAGTTGTATCGAGTCCTAAATGTGGTCCTAGGGATATCTTCCACCCTAGTTCTCAACTGATAGCAGTCGGACCTCAAATCAATCTTAGAAAATACCATGACATCCTAAATCTAGTTAAATAGGTCATTAACACTAGCCATATGATAATGGTTCTTCACCATCACCTTGTTCAGTTATTTGTAGTAATACACATCCCCATAGATCTATCATTCTTCTTCACAAACAAGATTGAGGCATCCCAAGGTGATATACTAGGCTGAATAAATTCCTTACCCAAGAGATCTTGAAGCTAAACACTGAGCTCCTTAAGCTCTGTAGGGGACATATGATAGGGCAGACTAGAAATAAGATGAGCACTTGAATCAAGGTCAATGACAAAGTCAATATCATGCTCTGGGGAGGCCATGTAGGTCTGTAGGGAACAAATCCGCGAACTCTCACACTAAACTAAATCAATTGTAGGACCCAACCTACTAACATCTCTCATATAAGCCAAGTAAGCTACACAACCACTAGCAACCAATCTTTGTGCCTGAAGATATTAAATCACCCCTGTTGGTGTGAGACTAACATAGCCCTTCCATACAATCGGAGGGATACCAGGCATGGCTAAGGTAACTATATTACATAGAATTCCAAGACCGTACAGTGAGGGGATAACCAATCCATGCCCAGAAAACATCAAAATCTAACAAGTCCAACTCAACAAGTTTAGCCTAAGTGTCACCCCCTGGATAATCACTAAGCAAGATCTATACATCCGATCCACCACAAAAGTATCACCTGCAGGCATCAAAACATACACAAGCGCTAATTAGGGATTAGAACACATACTCAATTGGGAAGCAAAATATAGATATACGTAAGGAAATGTAGAACCCAAATCAAATAAAGATGAGGTGGGCTGATGGCACAAAAAACTCATACCTATGATAACTTCGTCCGATGCCTCAGCCTCCGCCCTTGTTGGAGCTATATAGAAATGGCCCTATCCACCTCTTCCCTAAGCATCATCCTTGCCACCTAAATTACTTCCATGGGGACCTCCCTAAGAAATCTAATGACCACCTCGACGATCCTAACCCTAACCTCCACCTCTAGTTGGAGGTGTTATTGCTGGAGCTGGATGTGCTGCATGTAGAGCTAGTGCAGTCACCCTATGTAAGGGACTGTCACGACCTTAAACTGAGTGTGATGGCACTTATCCAAAAGTTGAAGTCTTAGACAACTACAATACCCCCAAAGGACTGGTTGTCACATGTACAAGCCTCTAATATAATAAAAATAAAAAAATACAAGTCGCAGTGTCTTAGTCACTCGAGTAGAACAAAGCATAATAAAAGGAAAGAACAATCGTTGGCATCAAACAACTATCTCTCAAGTCTTATCGCACTAGCCTCGGATGAAGGAAAGAAAGTAAAGTCACTATCTGGGTTCGATACCTACACAAGTGTAGATAGTAAGGAGTGAGTACCAAACAACACGGTACTCACCAAGCCAACTAACATAACCAAATAAATCTAATAGACACTAGAACTCCTTTCATCCCAATCAAACCTCCTCAAGTACAACCTGCACAGAAATCAGCCTAATATGTACTGCACAGTTCATATAGCACATAGATCAACAATAGCTCATCAACATCGCCGAATTAGTCATATAAGAATCAAATATATCAATCATTAAGACACAAGAGGCATATACATAACTTCAAAATAATAGATAAGATGCAATGCAATGCAATGTGATGTCACGTAGAGTGATGCATATCCATCCTAATGATATGCATCCATTGTATAATAGACCGAAACCCATGGAGGACGCACAAGGACCATGTATCCACCAGAATCATTTTCCTTCGGCATCATCATCAATCACCAAATCCGTTTCCTATTAACATAAGTATCAATCTGCAGGAACCATTTCCCATCAACATAAGTATTAATTTGCCGAAACTATTTTCAATCGGCACAGTCATCAATCAAGTCTTATCACAGTATTCCAGAGTCAATAAAAATAAGCATGTTCACAAAAATAATGAGAGAATGATAGTTTCTACAATAATAATGCAATTCATATCAATGCAATTCATGTCACACTATCAATAATATATCACCTTCAATACGTACATCATTTACATTATTATAACTCATGAAGTCTAAATTTCATTATCCCTCTATCACATTTAAGATCAATTGGTGAACAAGTATGTTCAAGCCAATTTTCATAATCAACAATGAGAAAATGTCAATTTCATTATCATATTTAGGCTATCATAGTATTTCATCAAGTTCATACCAAGTACAAGTCAAGGAATTCACATATCCGTTCAACATCATCGCACATATAGTCTTTTTTACTACACCGATCTTTCATTAGGAATAATTCACATGACTATCATCCCAAACCTTATCTACATTACATCCTAACTCATATACGAAAGCAAGTTCAAGTAATTTATAAGATTTACAGGGTTTTAGAAGTTCACTTACCTTAAACAATATCCGATCAATCAAGTATTTGAGCCTTTCCCTTCTAAAGAGCTTTTAACTCACTATAATCTAGACAAATTATGATTCACAATTATAAACCGAGTCTAACGACACCAAAAACATGAAATTCAGGAAAAAGGATCAAAATGACTCAAACATCTGATTAAAAAAAGGGTCTAAATCTAGAAATTTTTATACAAAAATATTCTTTGAAGTATTGAAACTCATTGGAGAAAACCATTTTGAAAATACAGTGGACACCAACTCACAATCATCATTTTATCAAACCTCAAGTTCTTGAAAAAAATCCAATTTCTTTAGTTCCAAAATACCAAATTCAAAAGTCAAAATCCATAAATAATTAATGGGTAATGAAGGTTCTAGCTCACAATAACATACCCAAAGGTTTTCACGTAAAAATCTCTTGAATTCTCTCTTCCCCGAGCTCCCAATGTCCGAAAATAGTGAAAAATTGGCTAATTCCCAACTTTTTTCAAAGAACACTGTTCAGGAAATATTTACCCTTCACGATCACGATGACCAAAGCCTCGTAATCATGAATAGTCAACAAGACAACCCATTTAAACTGACCCTCACGATCAAAGCATAGACCCACACGATTGTGATATACAAACTAATCTACCCTTTAGGATTGCAACATATACCTACATGATCACGAAGCACAAAACCACTCACTCATGCAATTACCAAGGGTGCATCACGTTCGCAATGCCCAGTACATTAGGCACCAGAACCAGCAAAGACACATAGTCACAAAGTCACGAAATCGACCATTGAGATTTGTTCAGAATCTTGTTCAAGAAAATCTTATATGCTACCATACTATTTTTGACATTCTAGACTCAAAGGAACCATCTGAATTCAAATTCAAGATATCCTTGAACCGAAGTCCGATAAGTCGCGAAAAACCTAACTTTAGGCTCAAAAAAATAACAATGCCCTTGGAGCTTTCAAAAAATACATAGAATCTCTCCCTAGGCATAAAATCATCCCCTGAATCCAATAGAGTCATCAAAATTCAATTCCAAGCATTCGAACTCCGAATGTTGACCAAAGTCAACTCTAACCTCAAAAACTCAATCATTTCCAACTTAGGACCTCAAATCCTCTATATAACTCCAAATCTTATACCGTCAACTTGCCTAGACCAAATTCCACATTCCAAAGCTAATGGAATTGATGGAATTCTATTCTGAGACTTGAAACTCCAAATGACACCAAATATCATAATTTGACAACTTAAACCTTCAAAACTCAAATATTTCTAAAAACCTTAACTTTTTACAGAATTTCACAAAACTAACTTTGAATACTGATCAAACATGAGTCGGGGCAACTACAGGGAGGGGTAAAACTATCATTTTACAAAAATTACCAAAATTGACCTTCAGAGTCATTACATCATCCACCAGTAAAAATGATGTTCTTCCTCGAGTATAAAGTAGATAAAAGTACCTGGAACCTAAAAAAGCTAGGGATATCGGGCACACATGTCATCCTCCGACTCCCAAGTCGCCTCTCTGATTAAATAATATATCAATTGAACCTTCACTGAAGTAATTTCTATGGTCCTAAGCTTATGAACCTGCCTATCCAGAATGACTATAGGCTCCTCAAATGTCAAATCTAGACTCAACTCTACCGAATCAATGGAGATCACATAGGACTCATTCGCAACATACTTTTTGAGCATAGAAACATGAAAAATGGGATGTAATGCTAATAAGCTAGGTGCAAGGCCAATTTATAAGCCACCTCTCCTACTCGCAGAAAAATCTCAAATGGGCCAATAAATTGAGGGCTAAGCTTGCCCTTCTTCCCAAACTGCATCCCTCCCTTCATATGTGACGTATGAAGCCAAATATGATCACTCTTCAAGAAATCTAATGGTCTAACTCTCTTGTTTGTATAGCTCTGTTGCCTACTCTAGGCTGTCAAGAGCCTACCCTAAATCACACAAACCTACTCCATGCCATCTATAAGCAATTCCGTGTCTAAAGAGTTTATCTCAGCTGAATCAAACTAAATAATGGGAGATCAATATTGCCTACTAGACGATGCCTCGAATGTGGCTATTTTAATTCTAGTATGATAACTGTTGTTGTAGTCAAACTCCACCAAGGGCAAATTCTGATTCCACCTAGCAAAAAAATCAATAACACACGCTTGAAGTATGTCCTCCAAGACTTGAATCATTTGCTAGGACTGACCATCAGTTGGTGGATGAAAAGTTTTACTCATATCACCCCTAGTATCCAAAACATGTTGTAATGCCCTCCAAAAGTATGAAGTAAACAACAAACCTTGGTCAAAAATAATAGATACAGGCACCCCATGAAGACGAACAATCTGACAGATGTACAATTAGGCTAGCTTCTCTACCATATACTTGACCCGAACTGCAATGAAATGGGCAGACTTGGTCAGTCTGTCAACAACTATCCAAATGGAATCATAACCACCCATGGTGGTAGAAAAACCCACAACAAAGTCCTTTCTGATCCACTCCCACTTCCATGTAGGAGTAGGCATCCTTTGAGTCACACCTCTAGGTCGCTGGTGCTCATACTTGACCTGGTGATGGGCCAAACACTTGGCCACAAACTTTTCAATGTCCCTCTACATCCCACACCACCAATAATACTGGCTAAGGTTATGATACATCTTTTCCGTACCAGGATAAATAGAATTTTGATATCAATAAGCCTTCTTTAGAATCAATATGATCAAGTCACCTACGTTGGGCACACAAATCCTACCCTCAATCCTCAAATCACCATGTGAATAAAGTCTAGCCTCTTTGGCTTCACCCCTCAACACCTTGTCTCGGATAAGACTTAACTTTTCATTATCAAACCATCACTTCTAAATCTTTTAACTAATGAAGAGAAAGCCTCAATAAAAGAAATACAAACTCCACTCTCATCAAAAACCCACAATCAAAAGAAGCTGTTGGCTATACTCTAAACATCTCTATCCAAGGGCCTCCTATCAACATTAATCGCGGTAAGACTCCTCATACTATAAGCCTTCCTACTCAAAGCATCGGCCACCATATTGGCCTTCGATGGATGATACAAGATAGTCATGTCGTAGTCCTTTAGTAACTCAAGCCATTTGTGCTATATCAAGTTCAGATCACTCTAACTAAAGATGTACTGAAGACTCTGGTGATCGGTGAATACCTCACAATGCACAGTGTAATGATGCCATATCTTTAACACTAACACCACCGCCTCTAAATCCAAATTATAAGTAAGGTAGTTCTTCTCATGAGCCTTCAACTATATAGAAGCATATGCAACTACCTTCCTCTTTTGTATCAACACTGTACCTAAACCAACTCTGGAAGCATCATAATCCATGGTGAAGTCCATACCCTCCTCGGGTAAAGTCAAGATAAAAGTTGTAGTTAATAAAATCTTAAGCTTTTGGAAGCTTGCCTCACAGTCATCGAACTAGTGAAAGTCTACTACCTTCTGAGTTAGTGTATCTAATGGAGTAACAATAGTAGAGAATTACTACACAAAACGTCTATAATAACGAACCAACCCTACAAAACTCCGTATCTCAATAGGGGAAGTAGGCCTAGTCCAGTCTCTAGCTTCCTCAATCTTGGTCGGATCCACCCTAATACCTTCCTTGGAAACCATGTGTCCTAGAAATACCACAGAATCAAGTCAAAACTCACATTTGGAGAACTTTATATATAACTTCTGCTCTTTCAATTTCTGAAGCACCGACCTCAAATGACAAGCATGATCCTTCTCTATCTTAGAATATACCAAGATATTATCAATGAAACCAATCACGAAAAAGTATAGATATGGAAAAAACACATCATTTATCAACTCTATAAAAGCTGCTGGGGTGTTAGTTAGCCCAAAAGACATAACCAAGAACTCATAATGTCCATAGCGGGTCCAAAAAGCTATCTTAGGAATATTCAATGGTCTAATCCTACACTGGTGGTAACCAGACCTTAAATCAATCTTAGAAATCAAAGCCGCTCCCTAAAGCTGGTCAAAAATATCAGCAATACGGGGAAGAGGATACTTGTTCTTCACAATCACCTTGTTCAAATGTCTATAATCAATGCATATCCTCATATACCCATTATTCTTCTTCACGAATAGAACCGGTGCACCCCAAGGTGACACACTAGAGAGAATAAAATCCTTACTCAACAAGTCCTGCAATTAATCCTTCAACTCCTTTAACTCAATTGGAGCCATATGATCTGGAGGAATATAAATGGTCTTAGTGCCCAAATCCAAGTCAATAGCAATGTCAGTGTCCCTATATGGAGGGACTCTAAGATGATCAGTAGGAAACACATCGGTAAACTACTTAACCACAGGAATAGACTCCATTGGAGGTGACTCGATGCTAGTATCCCAAATAAAAATCAAATAAGACATACACCCTCTATCAATCAATTTGTGAGCATGCTTATAGGAGATGACCTTACTAGGATAAGAACCACTAGTACCTTTCCACTCGATCCTCGGTATACCAAGTATCACTAAGGTAATAGTCTTAGGATAACAATTAAGAATATCATGATAAGGAGAAGGCTAATCCATAACCAATATCACATCAAAGTCTACCATCCCCAAAATAATCATGGCTATCCAAGTATCATACCCGGCTAAAGAAGTAAGATAGGTTTGATACAATCGATCGACCACTAAGGGCTCATCGCTGGGTGTAGAAACATGAATAGGCATGGACATGCAATCACAAGTAAAATCAAATCCAGATGCAAAATAGGTAGACATATAGGAGAATGTAGATCTAGGATCAAATAATACATATACAGGTCAATGGAAAACTGGGAAGATACCTGTAATAACTGCATTGGAAGCCTCAACCTCAGGTCTCCCCAAAAAAGTATAGCACTAAGATCCCCTACCACCAGCAGCATATATCGTACCTCTACCTCCCAGAACCACAATACTACTAGAGGCGCTACAACCTCTACTTAGTTGACTCTTGCCCGATCTCTAGTCAGAGGCAAAATCTCTCTCTAGAGATGCTGAATAAGTGCACTGGGCCTTAAATGAGTCTATAAAGGGCACTATCTCATCAGGTGATTCATATATCCATAACTATAACAAGATCTTAGATAGAAAGGCTATTCCAAATAACCTGATGGAATATTAAAGCCACCTCAGCCCGAATTATGGGACCATTAAGCTATCTGTCCACTCTCGGCCGTTAGAATGAAAGCATGAATGGGTCTCTAACGCTTAAATAAACTACTGCCCCTGTATGGACCTCTATCTCTAAACATAGTTCTTGAAAACTTACCACTAATATAAGCCCTCTTGGGGGTCCCTAAGCTCTTCTCTAACCATCAAATCCACCTCCTTGGTGGTGCTCACTATGGACTAGGAGGAAGCCTCCTCACGGGCGGATCTGAAACATATGATCGAATAGATAAAGTCAATCCCCTCACAAACATGTGGACTCTCTCTGCTTTATCTACCATGGCATATCTAGACAACTGGCAGAATCATGGCTCATACTCAGCAATAGACATACCACCCTGGGTCAAACCCTCAAACCTCAATTTTCTCTACTTAATACGCTCTATGGAATGAAGAGATCCTGAAAAACACTAGCGAAAGCACTCCACTCTACTAGAGGAGATCCTATTGGGCTAGACCTCATAAATGTCCTCCACTACTCCCTGGATGACCCACGAAGCTAGAGTGGGACAAAATGAACACCCCAAGCGTCAACCATACTCACTACCTCAAGCATCTTATGGCACAATGTCAAGAACTCATGAGAATTCTCACTCCTACAATCCTGAAACTGGGTTGATTTCATCTTCTGAAACCTCTCATAACACCGCTGATCAGTTACTATCAGGACTATATTTGGAGAAACCTATAAACCGATAGTTGATGTGGGAACCAATAGCGGCTGACCTACCTAATCCTGAATAACTGGGACCTGATGCTGCTTTGGGGTTTGTTCCCCGACTCTAGTCTGTGAACCTATGGCATGCCTGTAGCACCCTAAGTAAAACTCTCCAACACACCCAACATCCTTAATAAGGTCTCCTAGAACTATGGTGCCACGAATCCTGGAGGAACCTGGTCCTCACCAACCTCAACATATGGCTTTGGAGAAATATCTCTAGCATGACCTCGGGCTGGTGCCGCTACTCAAGCACGACCCTCTACCTCAGGATCTACCCCTACCCCTAGCTGAGGTCTTAACAATACCTCAAGAACTACCTCCCCTCTACCCATAGGTGAAGCTCTGGTTCTCAGAATATACAAAAATAATATGCGACACTCAACACTAATGATAACAACCACGCACGATAAGAAAGAATGAATAAAGGAAGTTTTCCTATTAGTTTTCATAGCCAATTGAAGATAAGTAAAGACATCTCTATATCGATCCTCGAGACTCTATTTAGACTTGGCTTGATACCATTTTATCACAACCTAAAATCAGGTGTAATGACACTTATCCATTTTTCATTAGACAAGTTAGCCTAAAATCCAATATTTACAGAAAATAAAGCAGAAATAGTTTAATTAGAAGGATAAATATACAAAAATAGAAGCCTTAGTCAACTACAATACTCCCAAAAGATTGGTTGTCACATATACAAGCCTCTAATATAATAGAAATTAAAATAAGTAGAAGTCTCAATGTCTTTTTCACTCGAGTAGAACAAAGCATAATAAAAGGAAACAATGAGATAGTCGGTATCGAATAGCTACCTCTCAAGTCTCCTCGAACTATCCTTGGATAAAGGAAACAAAGTAAAGTCACTATCCAGAATCGAGACCTACACAAGTGTAGAAATCAAGAAATGAGTACCAAACAACATGGTACTCAGCAAGCTAACTAACAAAACATAATAAATCTAATAGCTCTAGAACTCCTTTCACCCCAATTGAACCTTCTCAACTACAACTTGCACAAAAATTAGCCCAATCTATACTACACAGTTTATATAGCTCATAGATAAACAATAGCTAATCAACATCACTGAATTAGTCATATCAGAATCAAATATATCAATCACAGAAACACAGGTACATATACACAACTTTACGGTGACAGATAAGATGAAATTAAATGCAATGTGATGTCACATAGAGTAATGCATGTATGTCCTAATGATACACATCTGCTGTATAACAGACCCGAACACATAGGGGATGTACAAGGACCATGTATCCACCAAAACTATTTCCCATCGGCATCATCGTCAATTGTCAGAACTATTTCCCATCGACATAAGTATCAATCCACCTAACCATTACTTATCGGCATAAGTATCAATCTGTAGGAACTATTTCCCATCGGCATAGCGACCAATCGAGTTTCATCACAGTGTTCCAGAACCAATTCAAATGAGAATGTTCACACAAATAATGAGAAAATGATAGTTTTCACAGACACAATACAATTATACCAATGCAATTCACGTTACACTATCAATAATACATCAACATCAATAAGTAAATCATTATAAGTTATCAAGTCTATATTTCATTGTTCCTTTATCAAATTTAAGATCAATCGGTGAACAAGTATTTCCAAGTTAATTCCCATAATGAATAAATAGTAAATAACAATTTCATCAATTTCATAATTACATTTAGACTATCATTGCATTTCATCAATTTCACACGAAGTTCAAGCCTAGGAGTTTACATTTTCGTTCAACATTATCACACATATAGTCCTTTTTACTATCCCAATATTTTATTAGGTACAATTAATATGATTATCATCAAAAAACTTATTCCCATTACACCCCAATACACATACAAAAGCAAGTTCAAGTAATTTATAAGATTTATGGGGTTTTAGAAGTTCACTTTCCTTAATCAATATTCGATCAATCACATATTTGAGCCTTACTCTTCCAAATAGCCTCTAACTCACCATAATCTAGTCAAATTATGATTCACAATCAAAAATCGAGTCTAAAGACTCCGAAAACACAAAAGTTGGGAAAAAGGGTCAAAATGACTCAAAAATTTAATTCTAGAAACAATGTCTAAAGTCTGGAAATTCTTTCAAAAATATTCTTTGAAGTATTTGGAATTCATTGGCAAAAATCATTTCTAAAATGGAGTCGAAACCAACTCAAAATCATCATTTTATCAAAACCTAAGTTCTTGTACACAACCCCAATTTCTTTATTTCCAAAATCACTAAATCAAAGTTAAAATCCATAAATAATCAATGGGTAATGAAAGTTCTAGCTCAAAATTACTTACCTAAAGGTTTTCACACAAAAATCTCTTGAATTCTTACCTAAAGGTTTTCACACAAAAATCTCTTGAATTCTCTCTTCCCGAAGCTCTTAAAGTCCAAAAATGGTGAAAAATGGGCTAATTTCTGACTTTTGCAAAAAGAACTATTCAGGTAAGATTTACCCTTCGCGATCGCGATGAAAAAAACCTTGCAATTACGAAGAGTCAACAAGTCAATTAATTTAAACTGGCCCTCGCTATTGCGTCATGGACTCACGCGATTGTGATACACAGACTAATATATCCTTCATGATCACGATAGAGATCTACATGATCGCGAAGCACAAGGACACTCACTCACGCGATCGCAAAAGGCGTGTTGTGTTTGCGATGCCAAGTGCATCAGGCAAAAGAACCAACAAACACACTTTGTCATAATAGCACGGAATCGACCCTCAAAATTCTTTCGAAATCCCGTATACACAAAATATATATGCTACCACACTAATTTTGATGTTTTAGACTCAATAGAACCATCAAAAATTGAATTTGATGTCTTCTTGACCCATAACCTGATAAATCTCCAGGAAACTAACTATAGGCTCAAAAAGACAGAAATGCCCTTGGAGCTTTAAAAAAATACATAGGAACTCTCTTTATGCCAAGAATAATCCCATGAATTTGACTGAGTCATCAAAATTCAATTCCTAGCATACAAACACCGAATGTTGATCAAAGTCAACTCTAACCTCGAAAACTCAATCATTTCCAACTTAGGACCTCAAATCTTGGATAAAACTCCGAATGTGATTCTGTCAATCTTCCTAGATAAAATTCTATATTTCAGAGCTGATGGAATTGATTGAATTTAATTTCGAGGATCATAACTCTGAATTAATTCAAATACCATAATTTGACAACTTAAGCCTTCAAAATTCAAATCTTTTCAAAAACCTTGACTTTTCACAGAATTTCACAAAACCAACTTCTAAAAAATGAATGTCGAGCCCTCTTGTCGCTGCCCCCTTGGGCCTCGTGATGGCAATGCTCTATAGTGAGGGCATAGTCAACCACCACCAAGAAATAGCAGACCACCACAATCATAGGAGTATATTCTATAACAAATTCTTAAAAGATTATCTATTTATATTATAATTAATTTTTTATTTAAAAAATATTCCTTTAGTTTACAACCAAAAATCATTTTTCTATATATACATTTGAGAATAAGAGAGAACTGAAACATGAATCTATATACATATATACATATTTAATGCATGTAATATTAAAATATCATAAAAGAATAAAATAATTTTGAAACTATGCGAAATTAAATAAAAATAGCTTCAATTAATAGTTTGGTCTAAAAATACTCTTGGCGTCAATAGTTTGGTCAAAAAATAAAGAGAATGCGAACAACATGCAATGTCTATACCCAAGCTTGATTTTAATATTGAAGAGGAGAAGGAAGTAGTGAAGGAGGTTTTCCATAATGCCGTGGATTGCTTGAGCGAGGAAGATAGAAATTTACCAGCTATTGAATTAGTGTTGCCCCTACTTCAGAGTTGGATTGTTGTTCACCACTCTGGCCTGCTTCCTATTATAAAGAAACTTGTAGAATTTCTCTTCCAAGAAGGACTCATCAAGGCTCTTTTTGCAAAAGAGATTGTAATGACTTCCCCCTCTTATTTTTTGGTGTGTCATGTTATCTTGTGTAGTTAGACCACCCTATTGATTTTTATCCTTTTTGTTTCCTTCTAATATTTTGATAGTTTGCCATGGGGCTAAAAAAGACTGCGAAAAGTATTGTCTTTACCAGTGTAAGGAAATGTGATGGTGATAGTCATCTTTACAATATTGGATCTGGTGAGTATATACAGGTGAGTCTAAATTGCCCATATATGTGACATGACTTAAATCCTTTTGCATTTCAGTTTTTTATTCTTTAACTTTTTTTTGTTTCATGTAGATGAGTGGAAGAGTAGAACGTCGTGGAAAAGATGAACGTGCTTTTTGTATTATCATGATTGGTGAGTAGGTAAGTTAGGTAGTAATATTATCACTTTAAGAGTATCTAGTAGATAACCATTATTGCCATCTTGAAATGTATAGTTTTAGCCTCTTAAACATATGCAACATTGCAAAAAATGTTGTCAAGAATTCTTCTTAGCTCTTTTGGTGTATGCTTACGTAGTGTTTGATGTTTTCAGATGGAGATGGATAGCATCAATGACATGGTTTTGGGTAAACCATCTCCATTAGTCAACACGTTTAGGCTGAGTTACTATACAATTTTGAATTTATTGAGTCATGTCCAAGGCCAATTTACTTCCGAGAATGTTCTTGCCTTCAATAATTTGCTTGCAAAATATGAGAAAATAGGGTAGAGATTCTATCTTGCCCCGCCCGCTATAGAGGGAAAATTCTTGCCATAGCAGAAGTACTGTATTGGGTGTGTCCTGCTATGGCGCCCTTACAATATTAGTCTCGGTGGAATTTCTTGCGAAGTTCCCTTATTCCCCAATCCCTGTTATCAAATTTAATATTGGAAATCAAATAAGAATCTGAATATAATCCCAAACCCAAGTGTAGCAATGCACATCCCAACATCCATACAAATCTAACGTTTGCATCCTTTCAACATAAAACTCATCATGTAACACACCAAAAAATTGTTCATTAGATCACATTGTGGTTTATCAGTAGATCATTACCCATAATCACATCACATTATTCAGGCAAGTACACTTCACACTCTGGCATGGACATTTCTTCAAGTTAGGATCCTATGGAAGATCTACCAATTTAAGCTCAATTATAAACTATTTATTGGTGTGTATAAGCTGCATATATATAGTTTTTGTGAAGCTTAGGAATTAAGGAACAACTTTTATGAAGGAATTATGAGCATTCAGACGTTCGTTGGAAAGGTATATTATGGCAAAGCTCCGTCCTTCATTTTAGCACGAATCCTGGAAAGTTCCTAAAACGTCAAATGTGATATTTACTATTGTATTACTAGAAATACATTCTGTGAAAAGCATTGGAATCATAACTGAAGTGCTTTTACGATGCTATTATTTTGATATTCCACTTATTCGGTTAAATAGAGCGTTCGACATCTATATGTCATTTTGTCGACTTTCTTGACTATATGTTCATATGTATAATTTTTTATTATTATTTTGGTGGTGTAATTTAATAAGATGGTGAAAGATATTTATTATTTATAATTAGCCCTCATTCCTGGCTAAAGTGTATTTTGCAATAATTTAAAATAACATGTCGATTCCCCAAACTCTCAAATATAATTTTCTAAGTTTAAACTACTAAAACACTTGTTTTTTGAAATACTTTATTTTTACAAATTATCAAAGAATCATGTATAAGAACTAATTGAAAAACCTTAAGCAGTTTATGAACCTCTTCAGGGTTAATTTATCTTTCACCAAAAGTCGATTTAAGTTCTCAAGCTTATTTAGAAAATATATGAGGTTCCATGAGGTATTTTCATGTTATATGAAAGTGATTATGAGAATAAGAGTACCAATGAGTAAAGATTGGATAAATTTTTGTTATGTCCTACTAGGTGCATTCAGAGGTCATATCATACATGGCATGTTATGCATGCACTCTGAGCTATAATCGGAGGAAAGGGGGCCTATTTGTCCAGAAGACTATATGTATTATACAGATGTCCACATGTTTGCATTATGATGGCTGTTAGCTACCGAAAAAGACTGTTATTTCTAGCATTTTATTGGGTATGTCATGCATTTGCATTAATAACATCATATGATTACATGAGCATATAATGCATATTTGATTACTATAGGTTCAGATGTCGGCGATGGAGGCTATTAGAGTGTCAGTGTCAGGTGGTATCTCTATTATCCTTTTTACAATAATTATTTATGATTTTAATTTTTTCCTTACATACCATTATCGTTTTATCCATACTAACGTCCCGTTACCTGGGGACGCTGCATTTTTATGTTGTACTTACAAGTCCAATACCCCAAGTCTCACTAGTTCCATTGTTACCTGAGGTAGCTAGAGACACATGACCTCCAACACCTGTCATTCCCCCACCAAAGATTGGGGAGCATGGACTGAGGGAGGTAGTTTAGTTGCTGACTAGGATATTTTGTATTCATGAGTGGTAGTTAGAGTTAGCAAAAGATAATTGAAGAGTTCGGATAGAAAGCTCGAAGGTACGAGAGTTTTTTCACTAGGCCCTCTATTATTTATGGGATCCAGTTCCACTGAGGATCCCCAGGACTTTATAGCCCATATGTATAGAGTATTGAGGGTGATGCATGCCTCTATCACAAAGGCTGTGGAATTGGCTTCTTTTTGGCTACGTGATTTAGCCGTATTATGGTATGAGGCATTAGAGAGATCTAGAGGTCCTGATGCTCTGCCAACAGAGTGGGAGAAATTCTCTGAAGACTTTACAGACTATTATCTTCCGTAAAAGGTTCATGAGGCAGTGGGATATGAGTGTGAGGGATTATAGCCATACATAGTTTAATATTTTGTAAGGTATGTACCAGATATCATATGTTCCATGAGGGCTAGAGTTTATTATTATATGGATGGTTTTGGGGATCATTTGATTAGATACTATAGGGTAGCATCCCTATTGGATGATGTAGAAATTGCTTGCATACAGGCTTTTGCTTAGACTATATATGATCTTTCTCGCAGGATTTGTGATCCCCATAGAGACAGGGAGTAGAATAAAAGGGCCCACACTATGGGGTCTTATAGGGAGACATGAGGTGATTTTAGGTCCCCACTACATTGATATCTACCTCGGCCAGCAGGTAGTGTCCTGCTATGATGCAGGGTCAGTGGTTTGATCATTTTAGTCATTTATGACCAGATTGAGCTTAGGCCAACTTAAGGGCCGTCGACAGGAGTGTTTTACACAAATGAGACAGGTGATTCCTCCATGTACACAGGTGAAAGACCCCAGAAGTTCGTAAGACAAAAAATGTGGAATAAAAGATGAATTATCAAAAAAATAAAGTTTTTGGCACCTGGTGGTGTTCACGGGACCTATTACTGGCCGTGAAGACCACCACAAGCCGTGAAAGTCCATCGTGGTCCATGCCCTATTAATAGGGTTTCAGAAGTGAGGACCACAAGTGTCCAACAAGAGACATGGTGCAGACCACGGATCATTATGGCTCCCGTGGTGGACACCTCTACAGGCCTCTTGTCAGAATAATTTCTACAACCCAAGTTAACGGATTGTATTGGCCTCAATGGACTATGAAGGTCTCCATGGAGAAAGTTCTGAAACTTTCCAGCAAACTCCTAAATGCAAGTTGAAGGAAACTGAGACATGGTAGGTCTCGTGGTAGTTAGCCTTCCTAAACCCTTTCAAAAAAATCTCAAGTCCGTGAGTAGGAAGGGGACCACGAATTGTGGTGACCTTAATGGTCCATAGTGATGGTCCGTCTTTAGTCTTGAATTTAGTTTTAATGAAGGTTATTTTAGTCTTTTTTCTATATATCATTAATGAATATGGACAGTTTTATGGTCTAAATTTCTTACTATTAACTACCCTAAAGTCTTCTAACCCTCTAATTCTAAACATAGCTCCCAAAACCCCAAAGCCTTCTCTCCCAAGTTTTCTCTCAAGGTCTTCTTCTTCCTCAAGCAACTCAAAGGAAATTCTTCAAGGTCAAGCCTCCATTCTTTTCAATTTAGGGATTATCAAGATCAAGGTATGTGGGACTTTATCTATGGGTTCCTTTTACCCATGGAATCCCAAAGATTTCTTCTCATATTTTATTATGATCTCTTAAATTAAAAACCCTAATTTCATGATTTGCATTAGGTCTTTTCAATTATGATATGTATCTATTCTATTAGCCTAATTATGCATAATTCACATCATATTGTATGATTTTAAGTTGAATTTCAATGACTCAAGCTATATACTAGTTTCAAGTATGATTTATGAGATATGATCATGATTTTCAATATTATTTCAATACAAGCTTTATGAATGAGTTTTAAGATGATCTATACCAAAATATTTATGGATGCCTTATGAAAGGTTATGAATAATAGCATAATGATGTTTCAAGAAAGTTTATGACAAAGAGTGACTTGAGATCCTTGAAGGTGATTGAAGACTCTAATGAAAGGGTAACTTACGATCCTTAATGAAGAATGCGACTTAAGACCCTAAAGATGTATAGTGTCGTTTTATGAATTATAATGTCGCTATTCCACTGAACACGTTTTATGAATTATAATGTCGCGACCCGACCTAAAGCCTATTCGTAACACGATGATCAAAATCTCAAAGTGCTCCAACCAAGCCTCTTTACATATCATAAGCATGCATAAAGTAAAGTAAATTTGGTAATAACATAGGAAGATTCTAAAACATGAATCATAAAAGAGATGGAAATATGACTACATAGACTCTATAACATTTGTCCAATATATGCCTCTACTACTCAAAAAGGGCGGGGGCTAAGATATGTCCCTAGCTCACACTCAACAAAATATAACAAAAGTCTTTGAATGAAATAAATGCATAACTCACTCTTGATAGATGAGGAGTCACCAATATTCACTGGATGGAAACTCTACTAGCCACGTGTAGGTGGAATGTGATCCTCGACCCTTATATTATGAGACAATGTAGGCAACAATATGTGTTATTACCTTTGAACATACTAAGTATGTGGGCATGCCAAGTAATATAAATTATTGGATGCAATGATCGATTAACATACATGATAAATAGGATAAGTAAAGTAATAGGAAAACCATAATGATCAAAGCATTTAAGTGACATTGTTGAAATCATAAAAGAAAATTAAGAGAGAATACATATGTGGGATAGAACCATAACCAATAATAATACCATGCGAGCGATAACATGGAATCCCGATGTCTCCCCATACAATGAAAGAAAGGGGAATCTACTTGCCAAGGTAGACTCTACCCCGGTAGGCGGTTGTCATGAACATGTACTATTTGTGGATCTAATAGCTAGGCCAAAGGGCAATACTATGGTGACACGTACTTATGAGATAAGAGAATTTATATAAGGATCCCATAGGTCGAGACCCCTCCTCAAGTCATCATTCGGTTCTAAGTCCAATCTTATGGAATACATAACATAGTAATCATACTTAACATATATCATAAACTTATTCATAAACTTATAATTAGAGATTAGCTCATTTTCATGTCATACTTGCAATGTGAGTATAAGCCTTTCAACATCACAATAACATACTTGCATAGTTCATGTCATTAGGTTCCTAGGTCACCAATTATAGATCCTAAGTCACCTCTCTTCATAACTTTCGTGAAATTCATAACCTAAACATAATTATAATCCATAATTATAATTTATACTTGAATTTAGAGTAAAACCCATTTGCATAGTCAATTTGAGTAAAAACCATGAGAATACTTTGAAATGATTGAACTTCATAATCATACTTCATGTAACTCATCATTGAAAGTTGTTTCATGCATGTGCATACGTAATTCAACATGAAATCATGCAATTTATGTCAAAATATACTTATAATGATTGTTGATTACAAATAATGATAGAATTGATACAACCCAATGTAATCCATCAAATTAGGGTTATAAACCCAATTGAAGTTAATGAAATTTTGAGCGAAAACCTTGGGACTCATGGGTTAAAGGAACACATGTATAAATCCCCACATACCTTGAATGAAATTGAACTCAAAATTAAGAAAAAAGACTTGTTCGTGAAGAAACCCTAGCCAAAACTTGAGAAAGCTGAATACCTATTGAGGAACCATGGAAGAGAAGTTTTAAATGTTGTTTGGGAGTTAATGAGGGAAAAGAATAGACTTAAGATTATTTAGGATAATTACATAATGAATCTCATCCCAAAAAAGTCCACATACATTAATAAAAATATATGGAATGACTAAATTACCTGTCATTTAACTAAAAACTAAGAATGCATGGAGGACCCATCACAGTCCGTGATGCTCATGGCAGCCCAAGGTGGTGTCCATGAGAATAGAATTGAACTTGAATCTTTGGGTTACAGGGGAATGTTTCAGGAATTCCTCCATGGAGACCTTCACGGTCCGTGGAGGTCATTACCATCCGTAAAGAACGTGCGTAGTGCAGGACCTATAGAAGGGTCTGCAAAAGTTACCACCATGGAACCCACCATAGTCTGTGAAGGGAAACACGGCCTGTGGTGGTGAGGCATGGTACCTTCCATGGGAAAGTTCGGGAGGGTTAAATGGAAGGGGCCACGACGGAGGGCACCATGGTTCTTGGTGCTCAGAACGACCCGTAGTCCCTAGTCGTGGTCCTTTTCTTTGTAGGAATAAGTTTAGAACCACCACCACGATGGCTCACCATGAGATTTGGTGATGGATACGTCTTATGATGTCCTTTATGGTCATCACCTAGTCCTAAAAGCTGCACATTACTGGGATTTGATCTTTTGTTCCTTATTTTTTGAATTTTCAACTTTCAAGGTCTTACATATGATTATGACAAGTATGATTTAATATTATAATATGATATGTATTTCATGGGATGATGGACTTTACCGAGTGGACTTTGAGATGGGGGCTCGACCTTAGATCCAGTAGGAAGCTCTGGTCTCTTAAACTACGTTGCCACAATAGGTTTGCCAATATGGCCTAGCTAGTCGATCCACATATAGAACGTGATGATAATAATTGGATGGAGCATACCTTGTCATCAGATTCTATTTAATAGCTCACATGGTCTTAATATCAGCTACGATTATCTCCCACATATGTAGGTTCTTATGATGATTATGATATTTTGATACATTGATCAATAAGATAAATATTTTAATATTTAATCATGCTTTTCATGATATTGGTCTTGCATACATGATTCATATTGATTATGTCCCATGCTTATTATTCAGGCATATTTTCACATACTTAGTGCATTCTATGTACTAACACATACTTTTTTCCTACATTGTATCATAATGTAGGGCTCGTCGATCATGTTTATCCTCCTCCCACTCATGGATAGAGCCTACTATTAGCTTCTTATTGGTGAGCCCTCACAGTTCAAGGACATGACTTTCATTTCACTTTTGATAGTTATACTTCATTACTCTATGGTGTCTATTAGGTGAGCTGGGAGATGGTATCAGACCCCATCTAGTATTAGAGGTATGTTAGATAGTATGAGTCTATGTTGTCTATTATTTTTGCATTTTGAGAATTATATTCAAGTTGAGATTTTTTCTTCCATATTGGGAGTTAGTTTTATTTCTTATTACCTTATGTATGCTCTTGAATTATTATGCTAAGAGGCTTGGTTAGAGTTCTTTGGTATTCTAATTGCGGTGTTATAATTAGGCCCTAGGTCGGGTTATGGAAAACTTTATTTCAGAGTCAGGTTCAAGTATCCAAGGGAGTCTAACATGCAAAATCAAGTAGATTCTTGTTCATTGGTGTGAAGTGCTCCACATCTATGAATAGGAGGTTATAATGCATCTTAGGAAACACTTCACTTCTTTCATCATCTCATTGTGCTATAGATTTGAACACTAAGGTTTCCTCCTCAATTGCTCTCTTTGCGATTATAGAATTATGCCTCCACGAAGATCTCATGTTTGAAAAAATGTGGAAGAGGAGCCACAACTCCAAATGATCCTTTGAATGATTAAGTAATAAATGTAGAGTTTCGAGCTACTTTCCAAGCTGTGACAACTCAAGTTAATTTAGGGGTAAATGCTGCTCATGTTTTAACTACTACGGCTTCAAGGGTTATAGACTTCATGAGGATGAACCCTCCTGAGTTTTCTGAATCCAAGGTTAATGAGGATACCTAAGATTTTATGGATGAGTTGTAAAAGATTGTGGTGATTATGGAAGTGTCCTCAGAGGAAAAGGTAGAATTGGCGACCTACTAAGTCAAAGGTGTCGCTCAAGTTTAGTCCAACCAATGAAAGGCTGAAAGGGTTGAGGGTGGTCCCATAGGTTGGGAAAAGTTCAAAGTTGCATTTCTTTATCAATTCTTCCCACTTGAACTAGGGGAGGTGAAGGTATTGGAATTTATAAACTTCAATCAAGAAAACATGAGTGTGAGGGACTATGCCATCAAGTTCACAAAGTTGTCCAAGTATGCTCCATCCTTGGTAGCCGACTCTCGTACCTGAATGAGCAAGTTTATTTTTGGGAGTGCTGGACTTAGTTATGAAAGAGTGCCGAACAACTATGCTCATAAAGGAGATTGATATCTCTAGGCTGATAACCTATATCGAGAAAATTTAACGAGAAAAGCTTAAGAAGAGGCATGTAAGGGAATCCAAGAGGGCTCATTTTGAAGGTGGGTTTTCTCACAACAAATCTGGTGGTAGTAACAGTCGTTTCCAACAAAGCAAAAAGTTTCAAGGCCAAAGTTCTTCAAACACTCCAGCTCCAAAATTTGAGAAGGCTAAGGTGCCAAATTATAAGGCTCAAGGTGGTGTTGGTAGACATACTCTTCCTAAGTATACCAAATGTGGAAGAAATCATGGAGGTAAATGTTTGGTTGGTACGGGTGCATGATTTGGGTGTGGTAAGATGGGGCACAAGATTTTTGAATTTCCTAATAAGGGAAAGGAAGGGCATCCTCAAGGTCAAACTACTCAAGGTGTACAAATTCCACAAGGTGGCGGCCCATGCCAAAATATGTTCTATGCCCTTGAAGCTAGGCAAGAAGTCGAGGAGTCTACTGATGTGGTCACGGATATGTTGAAAGTTTTTGACTTTGATGTTTATGCATTGTTAGATCCGGGTGCTACTTTACGATTTATTACTCCTTATCTTTCTATGACATTCGTTGTTAGTACCGAGATCTTGATAGAGCCTTTTCTGGTCTATACTCTAGTTGGTAATTCGATTGTGGCTAAAAGAGTATATAGAAATTGCCCAGTTTTAGTTTTCCACAAAGTCACCTCCGTTGATCTAGTAGAACTTGATATGACCAATTTTGATGTTATTCTCGATATGGATTGGCTTCATGCATGTTATGCCTCTATATGTTGTAGAACCCGTGTGGTTAAGTTTTAATTTCCTAATGATCCAGTCATAGAGTGGAAAGGAAGTAATTTCATATTTAAGGGTAGATTCAACTCATGCGTAAACCTCCGAAAATAATTTTCAAAGGTTTCATATATCATATAGTTTGGGTTTGAGATAATAACTCACAAACTCCTACTCTTGAGTCAATTTTAGTTGTTAATGAGTTTTTGGAAGTTTTACCTGATGATCTCTTAGGTATTCCTCCAGAAAGGTAAATAGACTTCTGTATTGATCTTCTTACCGATACTTAGCCTATCTATGTTCCTCCTTGCCAAATGGTTTGATAGAATTTAAAGAACTAAAAAACCAGTTGAAGGATTTGCTAAATAAGGGTTTTATTAGACCGAGTATCTCTCCATGGGTTGCTCTGTGTTACACCCCGCACTCTCGAGCTCGGAACGTCTTCTTAATTTCCTTAGACACTATCATGAGAGCCGGATAAGCTATGACACTATCAAACAACTTTAAGGAAAGAAGATTGTGATACCTCGTGAGAAGGAAGGTTGGAAATGGAGTCATAAGAATCCGAAAGGAATTGAAGGCCAAGTAATGAGTCATAGGACTCGAGTTACCTATGTAATCTACTAAATTGGAAGTCTTACATACTTAAGCTATTGGAGTACGTACCAAGCTTGCCAAGCATGGATTACATAGGCTCTTAAAATGAGACGAGATTACTAACTCACGAGGAAGAGGAGAAGATGACACGTGGCAGCCAATAAGGAGGTGCCACGTGGCAGCACCTCAAGCAAGCAGATGACCCACCTGCTTGGAGTCAAGTAGGTGACCTACTTACTTGAGGGTGAGCCCCAGAAAAGACACATGGCAGCCTAGGAGACAAGGCAAGGATCCGTGGCCCAATAGGAGACAGACACATGTCACCCTTAGGGGATGACATGTGTCACTTCTTGAGGAAATATATATATGTGTGTTGATGACTATCAAGTCATTTTTCAGCCAAAACAAGTCCAAAAAAAAGAGACAAAACGTGAGAGAGGGAGAACACCTATGGCAGCCATGGTTCAAGAAGAATTAAGGTAAGTTCTTCACTTTTCTTCCGTGAATTAATTATGTACGGTGTTCCTAAATTACGTGGAGGTGTATATATGTATATTATGATGCCTACGAAACCATATTTTCAGTTCTTCACTTGGAAAACTAAGAGAGACTTAAAGAGAAAACGCTAGGGAACAGACCCATTTTTGGAGGGGACAGTTGTTAGTAATATTGGTATAACCTCTTGTGTATAGCTTAGTTTTGGGTGATTCAATATGTTTTGGAAATTTATTTCATAGTTCTATAACTTTTATTTAAACTTGCAAATCCCTTTTTGCTTTTAGCTTCACGAAAAAGGATGATGAAGTGTAGAGGAGGTACTGCCCGGATTTTGGTTTTGGAAATCTTACACGGATTACTGTTGGTGTTTTGGGCATATCCTTTTGTACAAAATTGATGTAGGGGTGATTCTAAATTGTATGAGACCCTAAGACACATGTATATAACTTTCATGAAGGACATAAATCCTATTTTCCTCCATTTCCCCTTCGAAACAAAGGGACAAGGTAAAATGGTAAGCTGTCCAGAATTCACGATTTGATAGTTTTGAGTGAGTTGTTGTTGCAGGAGTGTAATGTATTGCTGTAGGGCCTAAATGCATTCTAAAAGGGATGTGGATGTTTTTGGTTGCATCCACACTACCCCTCGTTGCATATAATGAAAGGCGTTACAAAATAAAGGCTAGACGCCCTATTCTAATATAGTATTTTTGAATAAGTCGTTTGGAGTTTATGTTGTATATTGTTGGTGTGAATTACTGTAGGTTATTGTTGTTGGTTGGCTGTAGGTATTAGGTACCTAATTGGAAATTTGGATAGGGCACATTATAGGGGAGGTGCTGCCCAATTTTCGTTAACGCCTTAACAAACTAAAGAACTAGTCAAGGAAACGACTAAGGAAATAGATTCCATTGATGCTAAGGTGTAACCTAAGATGCTGGAAAGTTAAGAAGGGTTGATATTCATATTAGTTTTATGTTGGATAGGTTCAAAGGATGATGAAGCGAACAGGAATAGGAATAACTCAGACAAGGTATGTGAAGCTTTTTTTGGCATTTTTTGGAATAAGTATGTAGAGCTATTCTTCTTTTCTTTTGGCATGTCTTAGATATAAGTTATAAATGATATGTATATGATATTTGGGATTCAATCCATTCGTAAAGCCTTGAGTATGAGTCGAGACTCTTGTTTACTTCTTGATATTAGAACTTCTGCAATAGCTGAGTCATTGCCTTTTAGTCTTCTATGTGAGGAAAACTAGTACATGTAAAGCCTATTTCTTCTTTCCTTTGGTATGGATTAATTTTAAGTGAAATGGTATATGATATAGGTGTAGAGGTAATTCCATTTATGAGCTCTGATTGTAACTCGTGACTTGTAGTCACTCCTGAACATTAAGAGTCTGAAAGTAGTCAAACTACTATTCTCGAGCCTGCTATCTAATGAATAGTAAGTAGAGGTACCAGCTCCTCTTTTTAGAGGCTCTGAAATGATAAATGCCGTTGATTGCATGAGTTGAGTCTTTGACTAGATAAATTGTGTTTCTGATTGCATAGACTATATTTATAATTGCATAAATTGTGTGGCAATATTCTGATGCATGTTTGTGATCTCTGAAGCCCCAACTGATGTAAGCCCTAATGACATCTAAAGGGATACCTCAGATAATTACTCCCCTAGTCTTTAGGTGACGGTTCACTTGACTATTTTATCGAGTCTCAGATAATGACTTAGTTGCATATGGTTTCTCACTACTCTACTCATGCATACTGTAACCCATCCTTCCTCAAGTCCCATGATGGACTGGGAACATTATCGTGCACAGTGTTACTACTTCTTTCACCGCATCCCAGGCCGGATATGTATAGTTCCACACACGAGAAAATGATTCCATATGTGAGGTGTGATATATGTTATATGTTATGACGATACGATTATTCACCGAGTTCCAGGCCGGCTGTAATATGATAGTATATGTGGTGAAATAAGGAAGGAACACCAATCCCTCCTTAGAGGGCCGGGTACGTATGTATATTATGATGGTACGCTATAGACGTACACCATTCCATTCACCGAGTCCCTCACTAAAGGATCCGGATACTTTATGTAGGCATGCATATGAGATTAGAGTGATACATTTGCGACCCTGAGCCCCGTAGTGAACCGGATATAATACGATGACATACATGATAAGATTGTACCGTATACGATGATATGATACCGTATACGATGATATGATACCGTATATGATGATATGATACCATATACGATTATATGATGAAATGAAATACATGATGATATGATGACATGTGAATATGAGAAAATGATTATGGCACCGAGTTCACTAGAGGGTCGGGCACAACATATAATGATGTGTATGATTTACGTGTCCTAAGGTACAGGTACAGTAATTCGTTAAGTTGTTATACTTGTCCCCTGCATCCCTATTTCAGTTATGGTCTCAGTTACGATGTGTTATGCTTTACATACTCAGTACATATATCGTACTGACCCCTCTTTTTCTTGGGGGTTGCATTTCATGCCCGCAGGTACAGATGTTCATTCTGGAGAGCCGTCAGCTTAGGAGTTCTTCTCAGCTATGTCGGAAGTGCTTCACTATTCTGGAGCCTAGTTTTTGATACTGGTCACTTAATGTATATATATTTGTACATTCAGGGGTACGGCGGGGGCCCTATCTTGCCATATGTTATTGTTACTATTCCTAGAGGTCTGTAGACATATGAATGTGGGTTTTTTATAAGTTTGTTTTGACTGTGCCTATATGGCATGTTGTAAATGCTTTTATGTTATGGCAGCCTCGTCGGCGCGTGCCTTTTCATGATATGATACGAATGGAAAAGGCTACAGGAACATGAAAAAGTTTTAACTCATTGGGGTTTTTGGGAGTAGTATCCCTTTGTTCATAGTTCAGTATGACTATAACGGATAGGTAGGTATACGGAGGACCAGGTCGGACCCAATCGCGGCCTACGGGGTTGGATCATGACACTCTGGTTCTTTTTTTTCCAGAAAGAAGGATGTTTATGTCCATATGTGTATTGATTATCGATAATTAAACAAGGTCACAATTAAAAATAAGTATCCCATTCCAAGGATTGATGACTTGTTCAATTAACTTCAAGGAGAAAGTTACTTTTCAAAGATTGATCTTTGACCGTGTTATCATAAACTCCAAGTGAGTGAGTGTGACATTTCATACACAGATTTTTGAACTTGGTATGGTCACTTTGAATTTTTGGTTATGTCTTTGGAACTAACGAATTCCCCTACAGGTTTTATGAATTTGATGAACAACGTGTTCAAGCAATACTTGGATATGTTTGTGATTTTATTCATATATTTTGATCTACTCTCGAAGTGAGGAAGAGCATGCCGATCATTTGAAGATTGTATTTCAAATTCTCAAGGGTCGTCAGTTGTACGCAAAGTTTAGTAAATGTCAATTTTGGTTAAGGTCAGTTGTTTTCCTTGGTCACATCATGTACGGGGAGAATTATGGTTGATCCAAAGAAGATTGAGGCGGTTAATAATTGTCCTAGACTATTGACTCTTTCATACATTTGGAGTTTCTTGAGTTTAGCCGGTTATTATAGATGGTTTGTGGAAGGTTTCTCTTCCATTGCATTGCCCTTAACTACTTTTACTCAAAATAAGGTAAAGTTCCAATGATCTAAGACATGTGAGAAAAGCTTCCAAGAGTTGAAGGATAGGCTTACCTCTGCTCCAGTATTGATTGTACCGGAAGGTTCTGAAGGATTCCTCTTATATTGTGATGCTTCATGAGTTGGTCTTGGTTGTGTTCTAATGCAAAATGGTAAAGTTATAGCTTATGCTTTAAGGCATCTCAAAGTACATGAGAAGAATTACCTAACTCATGATTTAGATTTGGCGATGCTGGTATTTGATTTGAAGTTGTGGAGACGCTATTTCTATGGTGATCATGCAAATGATTTCACCGATCACAAGAATTTTCAATATGTGTTAACTCAAAAGGACTTGAACCTTCGACAAAGAAGATGGCTTGAGCTATTAAAGGATTATGACAGGAGCGTGCTATACTATCCGAGTAAACCAAATATGGTTGCTGATGCTCTTAGTAGATTGTCCACAGACAATATCACTCATATTGAGGATGAGAGGAAAGATCTAGTTTGGATGTGCATAGATTAGCCTATTTGGGTGTTCGATTAGTTAATTCCGCAGATAGTGGTATTATTGTGTAAAATGGTTTCGAATCATCTCTTGTTGTGGATGTAATGGCAAAGCAAGATAGTGATCTTTCTATGATTGAATTGGAGAAAGTGGTTGTCGAAAAAGCCATTGAGGCTTTCTCTCAAGGGGGAGATGGTGTTTTCGGATATGAAGGCCAATTGTATTTTTCGAATGTGGATGGCTTGAAAGATATGATATTTTCTAAAGTCATAGCTGTGGTATTCTATTCATCCTTGTTTCATAAAGATGTATCAATATTTGAGGGAAGTGTATTGGTAGAATGGCATAAAAAAGGATATTTCAAAATTTGTGGCTAAGTTTCCAAATTGTCAACAAGTGAAGATTGAGCATAAAAAATCGACAGGTTTATCTCAAGACATTGAGATTCCTACTTGGATGTAGAAACCCTTGAATATGGAATTTGTTACAGGTTTGCCTAGTGCTCGTAGGCAGCATGATTCTACTTAGGTGATTGTTGACCGAGTGACTAAGTCAGCTCATTTCCTTTGTATTACGACTTCTTATTCAACCAAGGGTTATGCTAGATTATACATTCTAGAGTTGTTTAAGCTTCATGGTGCTCCATTGTCTATTAATCAAATTGAGGTACTCAGTTTACATCTAAGTTTTTGAGATCCTTCCCAAAGGGTCTTGGTACCAAAGTGAAGCTTAGTATAACTTTTCACCCACAAACTGATGGTCAGGCGGAGTGTACCATTAAAAAATTAGAGGATATGTTGAGAGCATGTGTCATTGATTTTAAAGGAAATTGGGATGATCATTTTCCATTCATATAGCTTACTTATAATAACACTTATCACTCTAGCATTGAGATTTGTCCCTTTGAGGCTTTGTATGGTAGGCGGTGTAGATCCCCTATCGGTTGGTTTAAGGTAGGTGAAACAACTTTAATAGGACCCGAGTTGGTATTTGAGTTTATGTATAAGGTTAGAATCATTAGATAAATATTGAAGACATCACAAAGTTGACTAAAGTCCTATTCTAATGGGAGAAGAAGGGAACTTGAATTTTATAACACCTCTAAAATTTCTACGTCAAGACTCGAACCATTCTTCATATGCGTATAGGCTTGAAATAGAAGAATTCAAATTATATATATGAGTTAGGATCAATTCCTAAGTATTTGAAGTGTATTAGATGTGTTTTAGGGTCATAAGAGATCCCTAACACCAAGCCAATTCCAAAGAATTTCTATTGGCTAAGTTTTCTGATAAGTCCGTATAAGGGTCAACTTCAACGACCATATCTCCTAAAATATAATGAATTGGTTGGCCCATGACATATGCTTGGCTGACCAAAGAGGTCCGCGACAAGTCTACGTCGCGGACCTGCAGCGAACTTGGACAAATTTTTCCAGATTTCATTTTTTGTCGACCAGAAAGGTACGCGACACATCCGCGTCGCGGACCTATCGTGGACTTGTCTAGTTTTCCAAATTTTGTAGGGACATTTTGGGAATATTACCTAATATCTATATATACGAACTTGGAACGGTTTGGGGTCAAACTTTTGCAATCTTTCACCTCCAAAGAACCTTAATCTTCATCCTCTTCTCTCTCAAATCATATCCAACAAGACTTGCCCTCAGAACTCAAGGATTCAAGCTTTCCATTGAAGACCTAACATTAAGATTTCTTTAAAATCTACTCTAAGGTATGTAAGGCTAACCTAAAATATGGATTGAGTTCTTCCATATGCTCCATAGATGTGTTGGATAGAAATTATGATAGACTTGAACCCTCTATGAACGTTTTCTTGAATTTTCCTAAAACCGTAGAATATCTTTACATACTATTAATTGATTGATGATCTTCATGACTTGAATTCTTGAATAAACTACTTTTCATATGATATTTCATAAACTGTAGCCATATATATATTGATTGTAAATGATTATGTAAATGTATTGATTGAAATAAAAAGTATAATGTCAGATAGATAGGAATATAAATGGCATAAAATAGAAACATAACTTATTGTTGTCATACAAGTATATATAACTACTATTGAAAGATATGATTCGGACTAATTGGATAGTATGATTTGTTGAAAGGTTTGATTGTGATAAAATTGTTGAATTGATAAGAGTCCAAATGAGACTTGTCGATATGACTAGATTGAACTGATCGGATAGAGTTTTATGAGCATTTAGTCTCGGGAGGAGTATCGAGCACCGAATTGGGTAAGAGTAAGTAATAACTCAAACCCAATAACTATGTTGCCAAATATAGGATAGGATTGAACCATTAAAGTTGGATATTTTCCAAATTATTATCCTGACATGATAGGACTTGATTAGTTATGGATCCATGATTGTTGATTCGTTCTTACCCTTGCAAGGTATGAACGGACGTGGCAATAACGTTGGCTTGTTATACTGTCACTAGCTCATAAGTGATAGTTGTCGGATAAGAGAAACTCCCAAATAGGTCTTGATAGTACTCTAAGTTAGATTGGGATGGATTGGGTTGAATTGTATATGATTGATCTTGTCTAAATCATATATTTTTGTTTAGACTTGGGACATTTTGATTGAGGTGCTCCTTCTTTTGAGTTGAGATTCTGAGTTGATTTGATTCTACCTTGATGTCTATTTTATTCAGACATTTTACATACTCGTACATTTCACGTACTGACGCCATTTGGCCTGCATCATTTCATGATGCAGAGATAGGTACTAGAGGTTATCAACAGGTTCACTATTGAGGATTTATTCACTTCCAACTAGTTGGTGAGTCCTCCCTATTTCTGGAGGATACCGCAGTTATCTTTTCAGCTTGAGTTAGTTTTCTTTTATTTTGATTTGTGGTAGCCATGAACATGTCATTGACACCTCTTGGATTATTGATAGAGGCTTCATAGACTAGAGTGTGGATGATGTTAATTTGGTTCGTTTTGACTAGTTTTATTCTTACTAATTGTTAATTGGATATATGGTTGGCCTTTGGCCTTTATTATGAATAGTGTTCTTGTGAGTTGATTCTTCCTTCTGACAGAATGTGACTGAATGGAAGTGTGATAGGACCAAGTAGTTCTCTTGAAGGCCAGCAATGGTTTTTGAGTGCCGGCCACATCTAAGATACCCTCCCGGGGCATGACAAATTTCAGGTTAATAATTGGGTTTACTTGAAAATTTCATCCATGAAGGGTTTGATGCATTTTGGTAATAAAGGGAAGCTAAGTCCGCACTATTTTGGCCCATATCAAATTTTGAGGAAAGATTTCTCCTCATATTCTATTATGATCTCTTAAATTAAAAATCCTAATTTCATGATTTGCATTGGGTCTTCTTAATTATGATAGGTATCTATGCTATTCGCCTAATTATGCATAATTCACATCATATTGCATAATTTCAAGTCGAATTTCAATGACCCAAGTTATATTCTAGTTTCACGTATGATTTATGAGATATGATCATGATTTTCAATGTTATTTCAATACAAGTTTTATGAATGAGTTTTAAGATAATTTATGCAAAAATATTTATAAATGCCTTATGAAAGGTTATGAATAATGTCATAATGATGTTTCAAGCAAGTTTATGACAAAGAGTTATTTGAGATCCTTGAAGGTGACTCAAGATTCTAATCGAAGGATGACTTACGATCCGTAATGAGAAAGGAGACTTAAGACCCTAAACATGTATTGTGGAAGTCCTAAACCCACATTATATGAATTATATGATAATGAGCTATTCCTCTGACCAAGTTTTATGAATTATAATGTCACGACACGACCTAGGGCCAGTCGTAACACGGTGATTGAAACCTCAAAGTTCCCCAACCAAACCTATTGACATATCATAAGCATGCATATGGTAAAGTAAATGTGGGAATAACATAGGAAGAGTCTAAAACATGAATCATAAAAGAGATGGAAGCTGGACTACATAGACTCTATAACATTTGTCCAATATAGGCCTCTACTACTAAAAAAGGGTAGGGTCTAAAATATGTCCCTAGCTCACCCTCAATAAACTATAACAGAAGTCTTTGAATGAAATAAATGCATAACTCACTCTTGATAGATGAGGAGTCACAAATATTCACTGGATGGAAACTCCACTAGCCATGTGTAGGTGGAATATGATCCTCGACCCTTACATTATGAGATAATGTAGGCAACAATATGCATTTGTATGTTTGAATATACTATGTATGTGGGCATGGCATGCAACATAAATCATAGAATGCAATGATTGATTAACATACATGATAAAGAGGATAAGTAAAGTCATGGAAAAACCATAATGATCAAAGTATTTAAGTGACATAGTTGAAATCATAAAAGAACATAAAGAGAGTATACATATGTGGGATTGAACCATAACCGATAATAAGACAATATGAGTGATAACATGGAATTCCGATGTCTCCTCATACAATGAAAGAAAGGGAAATTTACTTGCCAAGGTAGACTCTACCCTAGTAGGCGGTTGTCATGAACATATGCTATATGTGGATCTAGTATCTAGGCCAAAGGGCAATCCTATGGTGACATGTAGTTATGAGAGATACAAAGACCTCATAGGTCGAGCCCCCACCTCAAGTAATCATTCGGTGCTAAGTCCAATCTTATGGAATACATAACATAGTAATCTTACTTAATATATATCATAAACTTCATAATCATATATTAGCTCATTGTCATGTCATACTTGCAATGTGAGTATAAACCGTTCAACATCACAATAACATACTTGCATAATTCATGTCATTAGGTTCCTAGGTCACCAATTATAGATCCTAAGTCACCTCTCTTCATAACTTTCGTGAAATTCATAACCTAAACATAATTATAATCCATAATTATAATTTATACTTGAATTTAGAGTAAAACCCATTTGCATAGTCAATTTGAGTAAAAACCATGAGAATACTTTGAAATGATTGAACTTCATAATCATACTTCATGTAACTCATCATTGAAAGTTGTTTCATGCAATTTATTCATAATTTAATTTGAAATCAAGCAATTTATATAGAAACATACTTATAATGATTGTTGCTTATAAATAAATACATAATTGGAACAACCCAATGCAAATCATCAAATTAGGGTTACAAACCCAATTGAAATTAATGAAATTTTGAGCAAAAACCTTAGGACTCCATGAGTGAAAGAAACCAATAGATCAATCTCTACATACCTTGAATGAAATTGAACTTGAAATTGAGAAAGTATACTTGTTCATGAAGAAACCCTAGCCAAAACTTGAGGAAGATAAAGACCTCTTGAGGAACCTTAGGAGAGAAGTCTTAAATATTGTTTGGGAGTTAATAAGGGAAAAGACTAGACTTAGGAGTATTTAGGATAATTAAATAATGAATCTAGTCCCAAAAAACATCAACATACATTAATAAAATAATAGGGAATGACCAAATTACCTTTCATTTAACTGAAAATTGAGACTGCATAGAAGACCCATCATGGTCTGTGATGCTCCATACATCCCTTGGTGGTGTCCGTGAGAATAGAATTGAACTTGAATCTTTGGGTTGCAGGGGAAAGTTTTAGGACATCCTCCATGGAGACCTTCACGGCCCATGGAGGTCATTACATCCATGAAGAACTGGCGTGGTGCAGGACCTATAGAAGGGTCTGTAGAACCCACCATGGTCTGTGAAGGGAAACACAGCCTTTGGTCCCTTTCTTTGTAGGACTAAGTTCAGAACCACTACCACAATGGCTCACCATGAGATGTGGTGCTAGATACATCCCGTGATGGCCTTCATGGTCATCACCTAGTGCCAAAAGCTGCACTTTTCTGGGATTTCATCTTTAGTTCCTTATTTTTAGACTTTCCAACTTCCAGGGTCTTACATATAATTATGAAAAGCTTATGATTATGACAAATATGATTTAATATTATGATATGATATGTATTTCTTGGTATGCTGTACTTAGTACCGAATGGACTTTGAGGTGGGGGCTCTACCTAAACTCTATTAGGAAGCTCTAGTCTGTTAAACTATGTTGCCACCATAGGTTTGCCAATATGGCCTAGCTAGTGGATTGACATATAGTACATGATGTTAATAATTGAATGGGGCATACCTTGGAAAGTAGCCTCCCCCCTTCTCGATGTGGTTAACATCAAATTCCATATAATAGCTCACATGGTCTTAATATAAGTTACGGTTATCTCCCACATATGTAGGTTCTTATAATGATGATGATGTTTTATGCATTGAAAAATGAGATAACTATTTTAATATTTTCATGTTTACTCATGCTTTTCATGATATTGGTCTTGCACCCATGATTCATATTGATTATGTCCCATGTTTATTGTTCATGCATATTTTCACATTATCATTATATTCTATGTACTAACGCATACTTTTTGCCTACATTATATCATAATGTAGGGCCAGTCAATCATGTTCAACCTCCTCCCACTCATGGCTAGAGCCTACTATTAGCTTCTTGTTGGTGAGTCTTCACAGTTCGAGGACATGAATTTCATTTCACTTTTGATAGTTATACTTCATTACTCTATGGTGTCTATTAAGTAAGTTGGGAGATGGTCTCAGGCCCCCATCTAGTATTAGAGGTATGTTAGATAGTATGAGTCTATGTTGTCTATTATTTTCGCACTTTGAGACTTATATTCATGCTGAGATTTTTGCTTCCATATTGTGAGTTAGTTTTATTTCTTATTACCTTATATATGCTCATGAATGATTATGCTAAGAGGCTTGGTTAGAGTTCTTTGGGATTCTAATTGCCGTATTATAACTAGGCACTAGGTCGGGTCGTGACAAACTTTGTTTCAGAGTAAGGTTCAAATGTCCAAGGGAATCTAATATGCCACATCAAGTAGAGTCTTGTTCATTGGTGTGAAGTGCTTCACTTCTTTCATTATCTAATTGTGCAATAAAGTTGAACACTAAGGTTTCCTCTTGTATCGCTCTCTTTGCGATTACATAATTATGCCTCCACGAAGAGCTTATGTTCAAAAAAGTGTGGAAGAAGAGAAACAAGCTCTAAATGATACTTTGAATGATAAAGTAACAAATGTAGAGTTTCGAGCCACTTTCCAAATGCTATCCTAAGAGATGACTACTCAAGTGAATCGAGGGGTAGATGCTCCTCAAGTTTTGACTACTCCAGCTTCAAGGGTTAGAGTCTAGACAAGGATGAACCCTCATGAGTTTCATGAATCCAAGTTTAATAAAGATCATCAAGATTCTAGAGATGAGTTGTATCGGATTATGGAAATTATGGGAGTGTCCTCTGAGGAAAAGGTGGAATTGGAGAACTACTAAGTCAAAGGTGTCGCTCAAGTTTGGTCCAACCAATGAAAGGATAAAAGGGTTGAGGATGGTCCCATAGGTTGGGAAAAGTTCAAAGTTGCATTTGTTTATCAATTCTTACCACTTGAACTAAGGGAGGCGAAGGTGTTGGAATTCATAAACCTCAAGAAAGGAAACATGAATGTGAGGAGTCTGCCCTCAAGTTCACAAAGGTTTCCAAGTATACTCCATCCTAGGTAGCCGACTCTCATGCCCGAATGAGCAAGTTTATTTTAGGAGTGTTGGACTTAGTTATGAAAGAGTGCCAAACCGCTAGGCTCATAAAGGAGATGGAAATATCTAGGCTCATAACCTATGTCAAGCAAATAAAAGGAGAAGATTTTAAGGAGAGGCATGTAAGGGAATCCAAGAGGGCTTGTTTTGAAGGTGGGTTTTCTCACAACAAACCTGGTGGTAGTAATAGTTATTTCCAATAAGGCAAAAAGTTTCAAGGCCAAGGTTCTTCAAACACTCTGGCTCCAAAAATTGAGAAGGATAAGGTGCCAAATCACAAGGCACAAGGTGGTGTTGGTGGACCTACTTTTCCTATGTGTACCAAATGTGGAAGAAATCATAGAGGTAAATGTTTTGTTGGTACGAGTGCATGGTTTGGGTGCGGTAAGATAGGGCACAAGATTTTGAATTTCCTAATAAGGGAAAGGAAGGACATCCTCATGGTCAAACTACTCAAGGTGTACAAATTCCACAAGATGGAGGCCCATTCCAAAATAGGTTCTATGCCCTTCAAGCTAGGAAAGAAGTCAAGGAGTCTACTGATGTGGTCACAGATATGTTGAAAGTCTTTGACTTTGATGTTTATGCATTGTTAGATCTGGGTGCTACTTTATGATTTATTACTCCTTATCTTGCTATGACATTCGTTGTTAGTACCGAGATCTTGATAGAGATTTTCTGGTCTATACTCCAGCTGGTAATTCGGTTGTGGCTAACAGAGTATATAGAAATTGCCCATTTTTAGTTTTCCACAAAGTCACCACTGTTGATCTAGTAGAACTTGATATGACCGATTTTGATGTTATTCTCGATATGGATTGGCTTCATGCATATTATGCCTCTATATTTTGTAAAGTCCATGTGGTTAAGTTTTAATTTCCTAATGAGCCAGTCATAGAGTAGTAAGGTAGTAATTTCATATTTAAGGGTAAATTTATCTCATGCCTAAAGCTCGGAAAATAATTTTCAAAGGTTGCATCTATCATCTAGTTTGGGTTAGAAATACTAACTCACAAACTCTGACTTTTGAGTCAGTTTTAGTATGTTAATGAGTTTTTGGAAGTTTTATTTGATGATCTCTTAGGTATTCCTCCAAAAAGAAAAATAGACTTCGGTATCGATCTTCTTACCGATACTCAACCTATCTTTGTTCCTTCTTGCTGAATGGCTTAGATAAAATTAAAAGAGCTAAAAAAACTAGTTGAAGGATTTGCTAGATAAGGGTTTTATTAGGCCGAGTATCTCTCCATGAGTGTTATACCCCATACTTTTGCACCTTGGGACATTGTATTAAGTCTCTTGAAAAGTGCCATGTGATCTAGATTATCTACCACGCTATCAAGTAACTCTAAGGAAAGGAGAATGAGATACCCCATAAGAGCGAAGGTTGGAAATAGGGTTATAAGGATTTGGAAGGAGTTGGAGGCCAAATAATGAGTCGTGAAACTTGACATGCTTGGGTAAGCTATCGACTTGGACGTCTTGCATAAATAAGCTCCTGGAGCATACGTCGAGCTTAAGTAGCAAGGAATACATAGGCTCTTAAAGTAAGACGAGATTACGAACCCACAGAAATAAAGCAAGCAGGTGACAAGTAGGTGACAAGTGGGTGACGCACCTACTTGGGCTAAGTAGGTGACCCAAACACTTGGGGTGGACCCCATATTCCATGTGGCATCACATGAGTGGCTTCATGGTGTGAGCTGGCGCCCTAAGGGGGCTGCCACGTGTCACCCCTAGGGGCTGCCATGTGTCACTTACAAAGGGAGGACATATAAAGTCAAAAAATAACTAAGACCTTATTCTTACCAAGGGAGGACATATAAAGTCAAAAAATAACTAAGACCTTATTCTTTATCATCTTTACACTTAAAGAAAGTTAGAGAAAACCTAGGGAGCAAGAAAGAGGGGTGTCGGCCATGGCTACTTTAAGGTAAGCCCTCTGATTTTTCTCCATGAATTAATTATCCAAGGTATTCCTCAACTAATTAGGGGTATTTAACAATGGAAAATGATAGTTGGGGAAACAAGGTAGGGCTACAAACAGCCACCCAAGTTCATCCGCGTCAAGGAGTTTCCGAAATTAATTTTCAGCAAGTTTGGGAAGCCGTTTGTTAAGGTATGGCTTGATTCTCTTCTCCCATATTTTGGTAAAAGTTTAAGCATTTTATGGGTTGGTAAAAATGAGTTGGATACGTGAAAATATGAAGGTTATGGCTGAAGGAAGTTGCAGGTTGTGTAGGGACTATTTTGACGTATTCTAGTGGCTTAAAATGTAACTAGTGTCGTTGTTATTGTAGTGTCGTATTGGGAATTGTTTTGTAGTGTTGCAGGGATGAAAAAATGTCTAAATATGGGTATAAGTTCTTCTGGTTTCATCCACATGATACCCCATTTTGTGTGGTTAAGATTTTACAAAATAAAGATTGAAAACCGTATTTTGGAGTCATAGTTTTGAGCGGGCTGTTTGGGATTTGTTTGGTGTGATTTTGAGGTGGTATAATTGTGTATTGGATGCTGGTTGTTGTTGTTGGTTGGATGTAATAATTGAATACATAATTGGAAGTTCAGATAGGGCAAGTTATAGAAGAGATGCTACCTGAATTTCGTTAACTTCATAACTAACTAATAGACTAGTCGAGAAGTGTGAACAAGGAAGTAATTCCATCGGATAATGGGTGGTAGGTTTAGGAGTTTGAAATTCAAAAGTCACTAACCTTAGTATTACTTTCACGTTAAATAGGTTAAAGGAGTAATGAAGCGAGTCTGGATGCGATTAACCCATAACAGGTATGTAAAACTATCCTTCTCTTCTTTTGGCATGTGTTAGATGTAAGAAATGGATCATGTGATATTAGGGGTAAATTCATTCTTAGGTCATGAATATGACTTCAGGACTCTTGTGCACTTCTAGATGTTAAGACTCTTAAAGTAGTTAAGCTCCTACTCCTCAAGTCTTCTATATGATTGGATAGTGATTGTTACAAAAAGCTCTTCATTTTAAAAAGGCTCCGAGATAACCAATGCTTGGACTCCTATAAGATATTTCATACCATAGAAACATAGGTCTATGATTCCTAAGGCTCCCTTTAACATGGTCTTTAGTGACATCTAGAGGGTACGTCGGATACTTCCTATCCTGAGCTCCAAGTGATGATTCACTTGATGACTTCATTGAGTCTTAGATAATGATTTAAATTGTGTATTGTTTCTCACTAATCTGCTCATGTATATTGTAACACATCTTTCTCTGAGTCCCAGGCCAGCTATAGATTTGTGCTCAATCTCACTGTATTATTTATCGAGTTCCTCCATAGAAGGTCGGGTATGTATGCATATATACAATGATATGATGTGATAAGGTGATGATGGTGCTGGGCCTTATAATGGTCCTACAGGTATATGATGAACTCACTGAGTCCCTAACTAGACGGATATAATATATGATTTGAGCATGCATGATTTTACTTTATAAGGTACAGGTATAGTGGTTTCTGAAATCTCATACTTATCTCCTGAATTTCTAACTCAAATGTGAACTTATTTATGATATGGTTGCTTTATATACTTAGTACATATGTCGTACTGACCCCTCTTTTCCTTAAGGAGTTGCGTTTCATGCCCACAAGTATAGATACAGGTTTTGGGAGTCCGCTAGCTTAGGATTCTGCTCAGCCAACTTGGAAGAAGCTCCATTGTATCAGAGCCTAGTTTTTAGTACTAATACCTGGTGTATATATTCACTTTCATTTATTCAAAGGTACGGCGGGGGCCTTATACTGCCATATGTTATCATTACTGCTCTTAGAGGTCTGTAGACATGGGAGTCGGTTGTATATGTATATGTGCTCAATCTTGTCTATATGACTTCTGTTTGGGACATTTCCTTTTTCATGGAAGCCTTGTCGGCTCGTGTGTATATATATAATGAGATGACCCCACATATTACGATAGCCTCGTCGGCTTATATGTTATGTTGCCTGAATAATAAGTTGGGAGGATTACTGTAACTCCTCAGAAGGCGAATAAAAGGCTATGTGTATATGGGAATATTGTGACCCATTGGGGTTATTATATGTGTTAACACATTGGTCATAGTATGGTGTGACTACATCTGTTAGCTAGGTATATGGGGGTCCAAGTAGGACCCCAATTGCGACCTACGGGGTTAGGTTATGACAATGAAGTGCTCTGGTTCTCTTTGTTAGAAAAAAAGATGGTTATCTCCATATGTGTATTCATTATCGACAATTGAACAAGGTCACAATTAAAAATAAGCATCCCATTCCAAGGATTGATGACTTGTTTGATCAACTTCAAGCAGCAAGTTACTTTTCAAAGATAGATCTTTGACCAGGTTATCATCAACTCCGAGTGAGGGAATATGACATTTCAAAGATGACTTTTAGAACTTAGTATGGTCACATTGAATTTTTGGTTATGTCATTTGGACTAACGCATGTCCCCACAAGTTTTCCTTGGTCACATCATGTCTGGGGAAGGAATTATAGTTGATTCAAAGAAGATTGAGGCAGTTAATAATTGTCCTAGACCATTGACTCTTTCCTATATTCGGAGTTTCTTGGGCTTAGACAATTATTATATATGGTTTGTGGAAGGTTTTTCTTCCATTGATTCGCTCTTGACTACTTTTACTCAAAACAAGGTGAAGTTCTAATGATCTAAGGCATGTGAGAAAAGCTTCTAAGATTTGAAGGATAGGCTTACCTCCGCTCTAGTGTTGATTGTACCAAAAGGTTCTGATGGGTTTATTGTGTATTGTGATGCTTCATGACTTGGTCTTGATTGTGTTCTAATGCAAAATGGTAATGTTATAACTTATGCTTCAAGGCAACTCAAGGTACATGAGAAGAATTAACCAACTCATAATTTGGATTTGGTGGCGGTGGTATTTTCTTTGAAGTTGTGTAGACTCTATCTCTATGGTGGTCATGTGGATATTTTCACTGATCAATAGAGTTTGCAATAAGTGTTAACTCAAAAGGACTTGAACCTCTGATAAATGAGATGGCTTGAGCTATTGAAGGATTATGCCATTAGTATGCTATACCATCTGGATAAGCCAAATGTGGTTGTCGATGCCCTTAGCAAATTGTCTACGAACAATGTTGCTCATATTGAGGATGAGGACAAATATCTAGTTTGGGATGTGCATAGATTAGCCTATTTGGGTGTTCGATTAGTTGATTCCAATGATAGTGGTGTTGTTGTGTAAAATGGTTTCGAATCATCTCCTATTGTGGATGTTATCTCAAAGCAAGATAGTGATCCCGCTATGATTGAATTAAAGAAATCAGTTGTCAAAAAGACCATTGAAGCTTTCTCCATAGGGGGAGATGGTGTTTTGAGATATTGAGGCCAATTGTGTTTTTCAAATGTGGATGGCTTGAAAGATATGATATTGTTTGAAGCTCATAGCTGTGGTATTCTTTTCATCCTTGCTCCACAAAGATGTATCAAGATTTGAGGGAAATGTATTGGTGGAATGGAATAAAAAGGGATATTTCGAAATTTGTGGCTAAGTTTCCAAATTGTCAACAAGTGAATGTTGAACATAAAAAACCGGGAGGTTTAGATCAATACATTGAGATTCCTACTTGGATGTGGAAACCCTTGAATATGGAATTTGTTACAGGTTTTCCTAGTACTCATCGGGAACATGATTTTATTTGGGTGATTGTTGACTGAATGACTAAGTCAGCTCATTTCCTTTCTATTAAGACTTCTTATTTAGCAAAGGATTATGCTAGTTTATACATCCGAGAGTTGTTTAAGCTTTATGGTGTTCCATTGTCTATCATATCGGATCGAGGTAGTCAGTTTACATCTTAATTTTGGAGATCCTTCCCAAAGGGTCTTGGTATCGAAGTGAAGCTTAGTACACCTTTTCACCCACAAATCGATGGTCAAGCCAAGCGTACTATTCAGAAATTAGAGGATATATTGAGAGCATGTGTCATTGATTTTAAAGGAAATTAGGATGATCATTTTCCATAAATAGAGTTTTCTAATAATAACACTTATCACTCTAGCATTGAGATTGCTCCATTTGAGGCTTTGTATAGTAGGCGGTGTAGATCCCCTATAAGTTGGTTTAAGGTAGGTGAAGCTTCTTTAATAGGATCCGAGTTGGTATTTGAGTTTATATAGAAGGTTAGACTCGTTAGAGAAAGATTGAAGACAACCCAAAGCCGACAAAAGTCCTATTTGGATATGAGAAGAAGGGAACTTGAAATTGAGGTTAATGATTGGGTTTACTTGAAAATTTCACCCATGAAGGGTTGATGCATTTTTGTAATAAATGGAAGCTAAGTCCGCGCTATGTTAGCCTATATCAAATTTTAAGGTGGATTAGTAAGGTGGCTTATGACATGGATTTACCTTCTAATTAGGAATCAGTGCATTCAGCATTCCATGTGTCTTTGTTGAGGAAGTGTGTTGGCGATCCTAGCTTCATTGTGCCATTGGAAAATATTAAGGTCAAAGAGAGTCTTTCATATGAAGAGGTTTCGATTGAAATCTTGCACTAGAAAGTTAGGAAGTTGAGAAACAAAGAAATAGATTCCATTAAAGTGTTATGGAGGAACCAAGAGGTTGTGGGTGCTACATGAGAAGCTTAAGCCGATATGATATCCCGATATCCTCATCACTTTCCATTCATTCCTAGTTGAGGTATTTAGTTCCTTCATAATTCAATCTTTCCAAATCATGTGTTTCAGTTGTTCTCATGGTTACTCATGCATTAATGTTCATGAAATGAATTTTAAAGTCATATTTTGGCTTGAGATTATGTTTTCTGGATCATCGAGATGTTTTGCGTTCATGTTGGGCTATTAAGTTCCTTTCCTATTCCATTCATGCTAGCTTAAGTCTCATTCAAGGACGAATTTGCCAAGGAGGAGATATTGTGGGTATCTTTCCCAACCCTTTTAGAAAAATGTCAAGTCCCTCACCACAGAGGGGACTACGGACCATGGTGACCTTAACGGTCCATGGTGATGGTCCGTCTTGAGTCCCAGGTTCAGCTCAAATCAGGGTTATTTCAGTCTTTTTCCTATATCTCCTTAATGAATTTGGATAGTTTTAGAGACTAAATTCCTAACTATTAACTACCCTAAAGTATTCTAACCTTCTCATTCTCAACATAACTCCCAAAACCCCAAACCCTTCTCTCCCAAGTTTTCTTTCAAGTTCTTCTTCTTCCTCAAGAAACTCAAGGGAAATTCTTCAAGGTCAAGCCACCATTCTTTTAAATTTAGGGCTTATCAATATCAAGGTATGTGGGACTTCATACATGAGTTCCTTTTTATCCATGGAATCTCAAAGATTTCTTCTCATTTCTATTATGATCTCTTAAATTAAAAACCCGAATTTCATGATTTGTATTGGGTCTTTTCAATTATGATAGGTATTTATGCTATTAGATGAATTATACATAATTAACATCATATTGCATGATTTTAAGTTGAATTTCAATGACCCAAGATATATGCTATTTTCAAAAATGATTTATGAGATATGATCATAATTTTCAATATTATTTCAATTCAAGCTTTATGAATGAGTTTTACGATGCTTTATGCAAATAGATTTATGAATGCCCTATGAAAGGTTATGAATAATGTCTTAATGATGTTTCAAGCAAGTTTATGACAAAGAGTGACTTGAGATCCTTGAAGGTGACTCAAGACTCTAATGAAGGTGTGACTTAAGATCCTTAATGAGGAAGGTGACTTAAGACCCTAAAGATGTATTGTGGATATTCTACTCCCATATTATGAATTACATGATAATGAACTATTTATATGAACAAGTTTTATGAATTATGATTATGAAAAGCTTATGATTATGACAAATATGATTTAAGATTATGATATGACATATATTTGTGGTATGATATACTTAGCACCGAGTGGACCTTAAGGTGAGAGCTCAACCTAAGCCCTAGTAGAAACCTCTAGTCATTTAAACTATGTTTCCACCTTATATTTTCTAATATAGCCAGCTAGTGGATCGACATATATCACGTGATGATAATAATTGGACAGTGTGTACCTTGGCAAGTAGCCTGCTCCCTTCTTGATGTGGGTATTATCGGATTCCATATAATAGCTCATATAGTCTTAATTTCGGTTACCATAATCTCCCACATATGTAAGTTCTTATGATGATGATGATGTTTTGATACATTGACCAGTGAGATAAATATTTTAATGTTTTCATGTTGACTCATGCTTTTCATGATACTGGTCTTGCATCGATGATTCATATTGATTATGTCTCATGTTTATTGTTCGTGCATATTCTCATATACTTAGTGCATTCTATGTATTGACACATACTTTTTTCCTACATTGAATCATAATATAGGGGTCAGTGATCACGTTCATCCTCCTCCCGCTCATGGTTAGAGCCTACTATTAGCTTCTTATTAGTGAGTCCTCACAGTTTGAGGATAGGACTTTCATTTCACTTTTGACAGTTATACTTCATTACTCTATGTTGTCTATTGAGTGAGCTGAGAGATTGTATCATACCCCAATCTAGTATTAGAGTCATGTTAGATAGTATAAGTCTATGTTGTCTATAATTTCCACATTTTGAGACTTATATTCGCGTTGTGATTTTTGTTTCTGTATTGTGAGTTAGTTTTATTGCTTATTACCTTATGTATGCTTATGAATGATTTTTCTAAGAGGATTCGTTAGATTCTTTCATGATTCTAATCACCGTGTTATGGATAGGCCCTAGGTCGAGTCATGAAACTGGGCAGTGTAGTCAGGATTCAAGTGCATGTTATCATTGTGGGCAGAAAGGAAATTTTATTAGCCAATGTATGGGGTTGAGTAGAGGTGTACGAACTAAGCCTTCAAGATCCACAATATCCTCTTCACCTTCAGTCTATGCCTCCTTGACTAGGACCAGATTCTACTCAAGTCTGTGGTAGAGGGATAGGTGGAGAGACACCTCAGGTTCTAATGGTGGCCAGAACTATTTTTATGTACTCATACATCTCGGATCTAAATTTTCATATATTACTTTATTTATTTCTTGTAAGATTGATATGAGATCTAATTTGTTGCTACAGTTAGTTGAGGTGTCTACGTCGGTTGGCGACTCCATTGTAGCTAGTCATTTCTATCGAGGTTGTACAGTGTTAATTAATGATCGTCCAACCTCCGCTGATTTAGTTGAATTGATTATGCTAGACTTTTATGTCATTATGGGTATGGATTGGTTGTCTTCTTGTTATGTTAATATTGATTTTCGTGCAAAGTTGGTCCTTTTTTATTTTCCAGGTGAGCCTATCCTTGAATGGAAAGGTAATGCAACCACACCCAAGGCTAAGTTTATTTCATAACTCAAGGCTCAAAAGTTTATTGCTAAGTAGTGTATATACCATATGGTTTATGTAAGTGATATAGATGAAGAGCCTGCGACTCATTAGTTGATTTTTATTGTGAATGAATTCCCGATGGTATTCCCTAACGATCTTCCCAAAATTAGCCCTAAAAGGGAAATCAATTTTTCTATTGATTTGCTTCCTGATATGCAATATATACCTATACCTCCTTAGAGAATAGATCATGTTGAGCTACATGAATTGAATGAACAAATGAAATACTTGCTTGATAAAGGCTTTATCAGGCCAAGTACATCCCTATGGGGTACTCCATCTCTCTTTGTTTGAAAGAAAGATGGTCATTGTGGATGTGTATTGACTAAAGCTAAATAAAGTCACTATCAAGAATAAATATTCTCTTTCATGGATTGATGACTTATTGGACCAGTTAGATGGTGCCAAATTCATTTTCAAGATCGACTTGTGATCTGATTACCATTAGTTGTGGGTCAAGGATATTGATATCCCAAAAAGCATTTAGGATAAGGTATGGCCATTTTAAATTCCTATCTATGTCTTTAAGGCTTACAAATGCCCTAAAAGCCTTTATGGATCTTATGAATCAGGTATTGAAACCATTCTTGGATGAATTTGTAATTGTGTTTATTGACGACATCCTGATATATTCATGTTCAGAAGCCGAACATGCCGACCAATTGTGAGCTATATTGAAGACTCTCCAGGACTACAAGTTATATGCTAAATTCTATAAATGTGAATTTCGTGAACGTCTATAGCTTTTCTTGTTCATGTTACTATCAGAAATAGTATCAAAATTGATGACAGAAAGATTGAAGATATGGTAACTTGGCGAAGGTAGGCCCTTTAGGCTTTTAGGCTTGGCAGGGTATTAATGGAGGTTTATTGTGGGATTCTCCCCTGTCTCTACACCACTGACGAAACTAACATATAAGGAAGCTAAGTTTCAATGGACTAAGGCATGCGAATATAGTTTTCAGGAGCTAAAGAAAAGGCTTACCACGACACCTATTTTGACTACTTCGGATGGAGCCGAGGGTTTTAATTTATATCGTGATGCCTCAAGAATCAGACTAGGTTGTGTTCTTATACAGCATGGTAAGGTTATCGTATACACCTCTAGAAAATTGTGGAAACATTAACAGAACTATCCTATGCATGATCTTGAGTTAGTCGCGGTTGTCTTTGACCTTAAGATTTGGTGGAATTATCTATATGGGATGAATATTGATATTTTCACCAAATACCAGGCCTTTAGTATTTATTTCAAAAGAGGGAGTTTAACCTATGACAAAGAAGGTGGCTAGAATTATTAGAGGACTATGATGTTGAAATTTTATATCATCCTAGAAAAGTTAACGTTGTTATTGATCCGTTTACCCGTAAGTCCATGGGTAGCCTAAATTATTTTGAAGCTGGTAGGGTCAAAATGACCAAAGTTCTATGCCAGGTAGCTAGTTTGCAGGTGCGATTTGTAGATTTAGAGGGTGGAGGTATTGTTATTTAGAATACAACAAAATCCTCCTTTGTTAGTAAAGTGAAATAGCGACAACAGGAGGATCTCAAGATTATGAAGCTGAGGGAAATATTCCACATCACATACAACCTTTATTTGAGCTAGCTGGAGATTAGATACCAAGGTTGTTTATGTTTAACAAAATTTAGAGAGCTCTGTGCCAAAATTCATTCAAAGTCCCATTATTCTAGATATGCAATTCACCTTGGAGTGACGAAGATGTATTGGGACCTTCGACAAATCTATTAGTAGAATGTAACAAAAATGGATATCGCGAAGATGGTATCCCAATATCCTAACTTCCAGCAAGTTAAAGTTATACATCAGAGTCCTGGGCATAACTCAGTATATTGAGCTTGCATTATGGAAATAAGACATGATAAATACTGATTTCATCACTGATTTGTCTCGCACACCACAGAGGTATGATTCTATATGGGGTAATTATTGATAGGCTAACAAAAGCTTCTCATTTCTTACCTATTAGGATGACATATTCTACCAAGGATTATGCCATGCTCTACCTTTGAGAGATCTTTTGCCATCATAGAGTTACATTATCTATTATCTCTGATTGAGGGGCTCATTTTACAACACATTTTTGGAGACTTTTTCAGTAAAGTCTAGGCACTCAGGTAAATCTTAGCATCATTTCTCATCCACAAACTCATGGACAGGTAGAGTATACTATTCATACCAATGAGGCTATGTCACGTGCTTGCATGTTGTATTTTAAAGGAAGATGGGACGAACATCTACCTCTTATTGAATTTGCTTATAATAATAGCTTCCAAGGTAGTATTCAGATGGCCCTTTATGAAGCACTATATGGGCAGAAGTGTAGATTGGCAATCGGTTGGTTCGAGGTCGTGGAAGAAAAATTTCTATCTCCTAATCTAGTCCAGCAAGTGATGGAAAAGGTAAAGCTTATTAGAGACCGATTGCATATAGCACAGAGTTAGCAGAAGTCTTATGCAAATGTTCGATGCTGAGACCTAGAATTTAATGTAGAAGATAGGGTTTTCTTGAAAGTATAGCCTATAAAGGGTGTCATGCGATTCAAAAAGAAAGGGAAGCTCATTCCCAAATATGCTGGACAATATAAGATTATTCGAAGGATTGGTAAGATAGCGAATGAGCTTGATTTGCCTTCAAAATTAGATGTAGTCCATCCTATGTTTCGTGCATCTATGTTGCAAAAGTGCAATGGAGATCCTTCAGGTATTACGCCCATTGAGGATATTTGTATTGCTTAAGACGTGTCTTATTCCAAAGTGCTATATCTATTTTAAATCGGCAGGTAAGAAGGCTTCGAGATAAAGAAGTCACTTCCGTAAAAGTGTTATGGAAAAATAACACCATTGAGAAAATAACTTTGGAAGTCGAGGAGGAAATGATGGAAAAAATTACCCTCAACTATTTACAGCTTAAGGTGGGTCACATTTCAATAATGTGCAATTATATTTTTACAACAACTTAATTGGATTTTAAATGACTTTAAACTATAATTTATATGTCTTATTGCGAGATAGCGATATGAATCCTAGTAGTTGAAATTTTCAAAAATTGAATTAATCTTTGCAAATGTAAAAAATATAGACTCACAAATAATGTATTAGCGGAAAAAAAATTCAACCAAGGATTGCCTCAATACATTCGCGGACGAATGTTCTTAAAAGGGGAGAATGTGAAACACCTTGTTTTTTTCTTGCATAATATATGTAACATGACGTGGTTATATAAGGTGTATATGAATTAGTGTAGTACATCAAGATACTGATATCATAAATTTATGGTAATATCAAGAAACTTAAATAAAGTTTTAGGTCAAATAAATCTCTTAAACAATGGTTCGGGTAGCACCCCATCCGTTCAGAATGAATAAATTAAGTCGAACCTTCGGGATAAGACTAAGAGTGTCTATTATGCAAAGAATAATGATCTATGAGGTATTATCATATCACAATGGTCGTATGTTAAGTTTTGAAGTCACGCAAGTTGCGAAATAAAGGTCAGCAAAAGTTATCATAAGTTTCTCTAATAATTTTCCTAAACTATGGGTCAAATTTCTCAAATTATTTCTTCCAATATATAAATATTTATGGGTACTATAAGCTACCAAATTTAATATCTACAAGTCTAGTTTACAACTAAAGAAATTTCACATCGGAGTAAAAAGTTATGACAGTTTTACCATAACAGTTTGAGCTAAAATCGGGTCGAGTTGAAAACTTGGTTAAGTCAGCATTTTGATGTTTTAAACCATAAAAAATATATTTTCAGCTCATAAATAGTTAGAAAGCTTAAGAGAGGGTTTCATGGTGTTCTCGAGTGATGAAGGTACATTTTTAGCGATTTTTATCATTAAATTTTGACCCAATGCCTGAAACGCAATCTCTACACATGACAATCTTTTCCTCATTCTATTAGTTGCGTTTGGATCTATTTTTGGAAGATAAAAATTTGTAGTTGATGGTGTTTATTCAAGCTTTACATTTTTTTATCTAAGTTAATCATTTCGGGACTTTATTATGATCATTTTTAGGAAGTTCTATGGACGTTTCTTCAAGTTGGGATCCTATGGAAGATCTGCCAATTTTAGCTCAATTGTAAACTATTTATAGGTGTGTATAAGCTGCGCATATATATTTTTTGTGAATCTTAGGACATAAGGAACAAATTTTATGAAGGAACTACGGGCATTCAGACATTTTTTGGAAAGGTATGTTAAAGAAAAGCTTTGTCCTTCCTTTTAGCATAAATAATGAGAAATTCCTAAAACGTCAAATGCGATATTTTACTATTTTATTGCTAGAAAGATTGTATGACCCCGTAAGTCAGAAAGCTAGAATGAAGGATAAATCTCAAGAAAAGGAACAAATTTTAGGTCTACGACCCACTCAATGATTCGTAGAGGTTTCTGCAACTCGTAGAAATGACTCTTAGAGGAAGTCCTTGGACTTGTTCAGCACAGGTCTCTGAAGGAGTTCCTACGATTCAATAGGACAAGTCGTCGTCCTATCGACGAGTCATAAAAACAACTCATAACCAAAGATTAGAGGATCTTAACTTGTAGGTTTTTAGACTAGCAAGATAAGTGGTTTTGACTACTTGTAGGGATATTTACGAGTCATAATAACGAATTGTAACCAAAGATGTATGGATGTTTACGAGTTATAATAATGACTCATAACCAAAGATCAGAGGCTCTATTTTCAGAAGTTTCATCAGACTTGCAGGATGGGTAGGTTTGACAACTCGTAGACATGATGATGAGTTATAAACTTGAATTGTAAGGAAACTCCTGAGGCTTGAATTTTAGAGTCTTTCTCAGGCCTGTAAGATTACTCAAGTCTACGAGTCGTAGACTTGAGAACGACTCACAGAACCTTAGTCATAGGTCCAAATTCTAATTTTAATAAAGGTCAATTATGTATTTTCCCTAGGTTCAGTTTAATGTACCTAGACACTATTATGGACAAGTTCAAAGCCTATATATACCTAAACCTTCAATTTTCCCTCTATTCAAAATCACTCTCCAAATTTCTCTAAGGCAAGAACACAATTCTCTCAAGGTTTCTATCCAAACTCCAAGATAGGGTTTTAGATTTTCATCAAAGTTTCTTCTTATATTCTAAGTGATTTCAATCAATATATATGGGGATTGATCCATGGGTTCCTTTCACCCATGGAGTCCCAAAGTTTTCTCCAAGTTTTCTTCAATTTTCAATGGCTAGTTAGCCCTAGTTTTGATGAATCACATTGGGCTATTTTAATTGTGCTTTATATTATTATCAATGATTATTCTCCAAGTTTTCCCTAAGTTTTCTTTACATGAATTCATGATTTTAAGTTCAATTATGAATGCCCATGCAAAAAGCGATTTTCAAGTTATGATTATGAAGTTAATGATGATTTTATGAGTTGATTATGAGTTCAATATTGTTAAAGAAACTTTTCATGTATGAAGTTGAGACAATGATTTAATGATAAAGTTCTAATGATGATCAATTATGATCAAGGATAGTATTATGGTGCGATAAGTAGAAATTCTCACACAAGCATGTTTAAGATGATGATAAGGCAATTCTCACTGAAGTTTTGGATTCCTACGAATCACTAAGTTAATGAGCTACTCCTAATATTTTTTATAAAAATGTATTGATAGGTAGTTACTATCTTTTCCTATAATGATATGATCTTGTTTTTATGAGTTTTCTTTGGGATATTGACTAAGCACTGAGAGAACTTCTAGGTGGAGTTCGATCTGGTAACGTAGTTAGTTACCCAAGGGAATTTTAGTTGCAACCTAAAGTCCCAAACTACGTTACCACGTAGGATTGCCTTTATGGCCTAGCAAGTGGATCCACATATAGAATAATTGAGTTGAGTTGAGTACCATGATGGAGTATACCCTAGCAAGGTAGCCTCCCCCTTCTCGATATAGGGATCATTGGATTCTATGTTATTGCTCGCATGGTCTTAAGATGTTGGTGAAAAGGTCTTATCCCACACAAGTTGAATGTTAAGTTATGAGAGTTACTATGAATTCTTATGATGTATTGAACATGAGTTTTATTATGTTTTTGAATGTTTTTAAGCCTTATTAATGTTCATTATGTTGGTCATGCATCCTATGTCATATTTCTCCTGTTCCTTAACTTGTTTATGCATATCTCACACACTCAGTACCTTCTATGTACTAACGCATATTTTGCCTATATTGTCTCATACTGTAGGGGTAGGATATGATCATCCTATTTTTGCCTAGAGTTTCTTTAGATATCAAAGAGTTGGTGAGTCCTCATTTCATCAAGGACATGACTTTCTTTTCAAATTATTTCATTAAATTTCTTCTTATGATTTGAGTGAGCTAGGAGCTTGTCTTAAACCCCATCAAAGACTAGAATTGAGGCATGTTTAGACGTTATTTTGATGTAGTCCATTTGGACATTTTGAATATTTCTACCCTTTAGACTTCACTTGAATTTTTACTTCCTCTTATCATAGTACGATTCTTTAACTTATGTATTCGATGTATGTTAAGATGGCTTGGTTGGGTTCCCTCCTAATCCCAATCACCGTGTCACATGTTCCCTAGGCTTGGGTTGGGATAAATTTGGAATCAGAACACAAGATTTAGAAGTGTTCTAGGGAGTATAACATGTCGCGCTAAGTAGAGTTTTCTTCATTGGTGTGAAGCGTGCCACATCTATTAATAGGAGGCTACAAAACTTCTTAGGAAAATCTCACTTCTTTGATGATTCATGTCGTGCAGTAGAGTGGTACTCTAAGTCTTTCCCTTTAACACTTATTCTTTTTGATTTTCAGAAAATGCCTCCACGAAGATAACCCACTAGAAGGAATGTGGTTGAAGTGGAGCAACAAGATCCGTATGTTCCCTTGAATGACCAAGTATCCAATGCCAAGTATCGAGCGGCCTTCCAAGTACTTTCTCAAGCCGTTATGGCTCAAGCCAATTGTCACGACCCAACCCCGTAGGTCATGACTGGGGCTCGACCTGAATACCCATATATATACCTATAAGATGTAGTGAAGTTGAACTACAAACAATATGATAACTTACATAAGAAATACAACGGTTTATGATATTTTCATATAATACATCCCTATCATTTGTCTCCTGAGGAGTCACCACTATCATATCATAAAAAGACGCGCAAGCCAACAAGGCTGCTATTACATATCAATATCCACAGCACATCGTATAGACTTAGCTGATCAAACTTATACACAACCCACATATATATCTACAGACTTTTAAGAGTATCAACAGTATCATATGGCGGGATAGGGCCCCTGCCGTACCCCAAGAAAAATCAAGAATTTAAGCATGAGACAATATGGTCCGCGACAAGTTCGCATCATGTACTTGGGATAAGTATCGATCAAAACTGAATCTTGAATATAATTTGCTAGATAGTATGGTCCGCGACAAGTCCGCATCGCGAACCTGGGTGTGGGTAATGCAATAAGATAATGCGAACAACTATTGTAAGTTAAGGATGCTAATTATGATAAAGTCTATAAAAATAGAGACTTTTATACATCAACAACTATCCTATATATAGAGGATTCGAGGGACAATAACTCAATCACATTAGGAGATCTAACATCAAGAATTAAATAAGAATCATGAATTACATTAAGAATTTATGAATAGAATTACCCCAATTTCATATCATTTATTACTTAATCTAAGACATTCCAAAAGAAAGAAGGGATAGCTTTACATACCTAGAACTCTATCTAAATGTCCAGCGTCTACTTCTCGAGCTCGTGGGTCTAAAATTAAGACAACATAGACCACTATTAGATATCCATATCACTTACTAACTAATCCAAATACAATTAAAACTTAACATAATTCGGGCAACATTTCCCGTGCAAACATAATAATCCTCAAAATTCCAATTTAGCCAAACACTAATTGAAATGTCAACGACAACAATACTAATAATTCCATATCAATATAGAATTTAAGTCCATCATTAAGTTACTTTCAAAATATCCCAATATACATTCGAATTTCAATGATTGTATTCACTTATTTATTTCCGTATATCCATAGTATAACAACAACAACTACAACCAATCCTCCGATATTTCAGCCCACGAAATAGTCCCCAAAATATTATTGCAAGATAGACACAATTATTATACCAAACAGTTCCAAACTATATATTATATCTCCATATACTTTATTCTTCCGAATTCAAGAACAACAACTCATCAACAACATCAAAAATTATTATACATCATGAATCAACTTATTCCATCCACTTAATCAACCCAAAACAACCCTTAATCCATAAATTTCAACAAAACAATGAAAAAGGGACTTTAATATTACCTTAAGTATACAGAAACCACATCAACACTCTCCTTCTTGGCTGATTTATAGCTCAAATTAAAGGCAATGCGACGTACAACACTTTTCTCTTCACGAGTTTTGGATTTTGGGACTCAGATTTTGGTCGGATTGGCTGTTCTTAGCCTAAGGGTTCTCTCCCTCTCTCTCTAAAATATTTTGGATGTTTATTTTTTTTAAGAATGAGGAAGAATATGAAATTATCCTTTAAATGGTGTGGGTATTAGGCCTGACTCGAGTTGGATTTGGGTTGGGCCGAATCTATTATTTAGCTCGACCCTTCTGTCTTAAAAGGTCCATATCGCCTTTTCCTGATGTCGCCTACATACCCACGACCAATGGTTGGAAATATATTTCAATTTTCTACAACCTTCATTTTGAGAGTTTTCCCAAATTCTCAAATGTTAAAGAGGTTATTGCCTCCCAAAGTCAGATTACCTAAAAACGTAAATTTAAAAAAATATTTTTGATGGCTTCCGCTTTGATTTGGCTCATGGTTCCTTCTTGAGATGTCTTTAACTTTACATATATTATCCATATAACTTTTCATTTACAATGAATCATGCCATTTTAAAATTCAAAATTAAAAGTCCTTGAATTTATGTCCGTTAGCTCATGAATAGTCCAATGTGCAAAAATACGGAATATAACATTCTTCCCCCATTTAGAACATTCGTCCTCGAATGTTAAACTAGCCTCATAAAATATTATAAGGAATTTGAGGGAATATCTTTTATTGCTACAACATATAGTTTTATCTATCAATCAATATAATCAATTTACAGGTTTAACTTTCCTGTAGGTATAAGAAATAAGTGAGGATACTTATTCTCCATCTCCTCTTCGGCTTTCCAGATCATCTCTTCTCTATTCTTGTTTTGCCAGATTGCTTTGACGGAAGCCACGTCCTTATTTTGCAACCTTTTAATCTGCCAATCTAGAATGGCGATAGATTGCTCCTCGTAGGACAACTCCTCTGTTATCTGGACATCATCTATGGGAAATATTCTAGAAGGGTCGCCTATACATTTGCGAAGCATTGACATGTGAAAAACTGGATTGACTGCATCCAAATCTGATGGTAGATCCAACTCGTAGGCAACCTTGCCCACCCTATGAATGATCTAATAAAGGTCAATGTATCTCGGGCTAAGCTTTCCTTTCTTATCGAATCTCATTACCCTCTTTATGGGTGACACCTTCAAGAACACCCAATCATAAACTTGAAACTCTAAAGGTCGACGTTGATTATCTGCATATAATTTCTGTCAACTCTGGGCTGCTAATAATCTCTCCTAAATGAGCTTCACTTTATCCATAACTTGTTGAATCATATCAGGGCCGATTAACTTAGCCTCACCAATATCAAACCAGCCAATAGGTGACCTACACTTCCTTCCATGCAAAGCCTCGTACGGTTCAATCTGGATACTTGAATAATAGTTATTATTATAAGAAAACTCAATAAGTGGCAAATGATCATCCCAGCTACCTCTTAAGTCAATAATACATGCCCGTATCATATCTTCTAGCGTCTGAATAGTACACTCGGCCTGTCCATCAGTCTGAGGGTGAAATGCTGTACTAAGATTCATTTGTGTTCCTAATACTATATGGAATGATCTCTAAAAGTTAGCTATAAATTGAGCTCCTATGTCTGAGATAATAGATGTGGGAACCCCGCAGAGTCTTACTATCTACTTGATATATAACCTCGCATAGTCCTCAACTGAATATATAGTCCTGACCAGAAGAAAATGGGATGATTTTTTTAGCCTATCTACAATAACACATATGGAATCATCCTTCCGTAGAGTGCAAGGTAAGCCTATAATGAAGTCCATATTAATTGCTTCCCATTTCCAAGTTGGGATTTCTATCTCTTGTAATAGTCCACAAGGCTGCTAATGTTTAATCTTAACCTGCTGGCAATTCGAGCACTAGACTACGAACTCTGCTATGTCCTTCTTCATGCAATTCCACCAGTATAAACATCTAAGGTCATGATACATCTTTGTTGACCCTGTATGAACAGAATATCGGGCATAGTGTGCCTCTCCCATAACCTGTTGCCGTAGCCTTGCAATCTCAGGTACACAGCGTCTGCCCTTATATCTTAGCACTCCGTCAGGTGTGATCTCGAATAGTATATTTTCTTTTAGAAGGGCTGCATCCCTATACTGTGCTAGAACAGGGTCCTCGTACTGGCATCGCTTGACCTCTTCCATAATAGAGAATTCAACAACTCCTCAAATAGAAGCTCTACCATTATTAGAATCAGCCAAACTGACTCCAAGGTTAGCTAACTAGCAAACCTCACGGACTATCTTCTTCCGTTCTGGTTGTACATCTGCCAAGATACCCATAGATTTATGGCTGAGTGCATCTGCTACAACATTCGCTTTTACTAGGTGGTATAAAATATCAGAATCATAATATTTTAGCAACTCTAGCCACCTTCTCTATCACAAATTTAGCTCCTTCTGCTTAAATATATATTGGAGACTTTTGTGATCCATATATATATAAACATGCATGCCATATAGCTAATGCCTCCATATTTTCAAATCATAAATTACTATTGCTAACTCTAGATCATGAGTAAGATAATTTCTTTCGTGCTTTCTAAGTTGCCGGGAGGCATAGGATATGACTCTACCATGTTGCATCAATACACAACCTAGCCCAACATCAGAAGCATCACAATAAATGAAATAGCCATCTAGTCCCTCAAGAAGAGTTAAAATTGGGGCTGTAGTCACCTTATCTTTCAATAACTGAAAGCTTCGTTCACAAGCATCAGTCCACTGGAACTTAGCTGCCTTCTACGTTAGCCTTGTTAAGGCGCTAAAATCGAAGCAAACTTCTTTACGAATCTCCTATAATATCCTGATAGACCCAAAAAACAACGTATCTCAGTAGGCGTCGTAGGTCTAGGCCAAGTATTTACCACTTCAATTTTTTATGCATCTACTCGAATACCATCAGCTCTAATAATAAGCTTTAATAATGCTACTGAAATCAACTAGAATTCACATTTAGAGAACTTAACATATAACTTCTGGTGATGGAGCATCCCAGTACTGTCCTCAAATGATCTGTATACTCCTCTTTAGATCGTGAGTATACTAGAATATAATCAATAAATATAATCAAGAATAGGTCTAGGAATGGTTTAAACACTCGGTTCATTAGATCCATAAACACTGTTAGAGCATTGGTCAGCCCAAAAGACATCACCCTAAACTCATAATGCCCGTATCGGGTCCTAAATACAGTCTTTGGGATATCTTCTTCCTTCACACGTACTTGATGATAGCCTGACCGCAGGTCTATCTTCAAGAAACACTTAGCTCCCTACAAATGATCAAATAAATCATCAATCCTAGGGAGGGGATATCTATTCTTTATTGTTACCTTGTTCAGCTGTCTATAGTCAATACACATTCGTAGTGACCCATCTTTCTTTCTTACAAATAGTACCGGTACTTCCAAAGTGATGTGCTGGGCCTAATGAAGCCCTTTTCCAACAAGTCTCTCAGTTGCTCTTTCAACTCCCATAGCTCTGCGGGTGCCATTCTGTAGGGAGTAGATATAGGCTGAGTATCTAGCAATACATCTATGGGGAACTCTATCTCCCGCTCAGGAGGAAGACCTAGAAGTTCATCTAGAAATTCATTAAGTACTGGAACTGACTGAAGAGTCAGTACTTCTGTTTCCAAGTTATGCACATGAACCAGATGGTAAATGTACCCCTTCTTAAATATGTTTCTTGCCTTGAGGTATGAAATGAACTTACACCTCCGCGATGCCATATTCCCCAACTATTATATAATTGGTTCTCCTGGGAACTGAAACCGAACAGCTTTATCTCTACAATCAATAGTAGAATAACAAGAAGCTAGCCAATCCATGCCCATAATAACATCAAATTCTGTCATATCTAACTCTATGAAATCTGACTTGGTGTGGAGACGATATATAATCACCGAAAAATCTCTATATTCTTGCTTGGATATAACATAATCTCTTACTGGTGTAGCTACCTTAAGTGGTTCTATCAATTCAGGTTTTATTCCAATTCTATTAGAAACAAAGGGAGATATATATGATAAGGTGGAGCCGGATCTATCAATGCATATATGTCCCGATAAAAGATCGATAATATACCTATAACCATAGTTGGTGATGCCTCTTGATCCTGTCTACTGGTTAAACCATATATGCAGTTCGAGGTACCAATAGAAATAGAAGCTCAACCACGATCTCTACCATAGCCTGCTGATGTATGAATACCCTGCCTCATAGGGCGCATAGCCACTAAAGAAGAACTAGAAACTGACCCAGTAGGTTGAGCTTCATCCCCTAGACTACCCCCGAATGGACACTCCCTCATCATATGGCCTTGAGGGCCGCAAGTAAAGTAAGAACCTATGGAAAGATGATATTCCCTAAAATTGGACCTACCATAATGAGAACACCTAGGCAAAGGTGGCCTCGACTGGCGTGAACCCCTTCTTATCTATGAAACTGAAACCGTGGAGTTCTGACTGGCTCCTAAATATCCTGTGCTATCCAATCTCCTTTCTGTGAACTATAGCGGTGCACTCTGGGCTGGCTGAGAAGGATATCTACTATACTGCTAAGGCTTCCCACCTCAAAATTCACTAGAATAACCAGCCGATCTAGCTCTCCTATACTGGACTCTGTCATGATCTCTATCGGGATAACGCCCCCTGTACCGATCCTCTACCCCCTACGCATATGCCTGTACTCGAGCAATATCCATCCCTGGCTTAGAAGCCATTTCCATATAGCTATCAATTAAATAATGATCCAGCCCTATCACATAATGATGCACTCTATAAGCCATATAAGCTACGATAGTAGGCGCATGTCTCGCCAACGAATCAAACTCAAGGCTATAATCTTGAACACTCCTGCCATTTTGCCTCAAATATAAGATTCTATCAATTCTGGCTCATCTCATCTCTAGAGGTAGAAAGTGGCCAAGGAAAGCCTTCTCAAACTCATCCCATACCATTGGAGGAGAACCCTCGCCCCTAGATAACTCCCAAGATTTATACCAATTAATAGCTACATCACGTAGTCGATATGAAGCTACATCACTCAGTCTCAGAAGCCCTAATTATCCTCAATGTATGCTGCATCTGTCAGATAAATCTTATGGGTCAACCGCAGGCGTTGACCCATAGAACTCTTGGGGTTAAAAGTCAAGAAGTCACAAGCCGTTAAACTATCATGTCTATCTATATAATCAACTCCTAGTTTATGCCTGCTAGTCTTCCATATGATTAACCTGGTCAGTAACTGAACTGCATCTGTCATGGCTCTATCCTCAACCCCTGGCTAGGGAGATTGAGGCTCAGGTACTGGGGCTGGCGGTGGAGCCACCCCCTAATCTACAGCTGCCTCTACTCTTAGCTCCTTTAGAGGTGGTGTAGTAGAGCTCGCTGACTGAAGTATAATCTCAGACATGGACTGGGCCCAAGTGATCTATTAGTGAGGGATTTTCCTAATAACATAGCTCTATTGCACAATCTAGAGTAAATAAGAAAGATAACATCCTAAATGTCTTGTAGCTTCCTGTTTGTAGATGTGGTGCATAACACACTGATAAACAATACTCTACTAGACACACTCTATAGACACTGTGAGAATAAACTGTTCTGATACCACTTTTGTAACAACCCAACTCGTAGGTCGTAACTAGGCCCCCACTTGGACACCCATATACATACCTATCAGATGTAGTCAAGTTGAACTACGAACAATATAATAATTTACATAAGAAATCCAATGGTTCTTGATATTTTCATATAATACATCCCTATCATTTTTCTCCTGAGAAGTCACCACTATCATATCATGAAAGGACGCGCAAGCTGACAAATATTGCCATTACATATTAATATCCACAACACATCGTATAGACTTAGCTGATCAAAATTATACATAACCCACATATATGTCTACAGATCTCTAAGAGTATCAATAGTATCATATGGAGGGACAAGCCCCCCGCCGTCCCCCTGAATAAAAAATATACACATCAAAATAATCGGTACCAAAATCTAGGCTCTGGTACAATGGAGCACTCTAAAATAGTTGAGTGAAAATCTTAAGCTGGAAGATTTCCAAAATGAGTATCTGTACCTATGGGCAAGAAATGCATCCCCCAAAAGAGAGGAGGTCAGTACGGAATACAACTGAGTATATAAATCAAAAATACCATAAATGAGATTACATCTAAAATAAAGATTCAGGAGATAAGTATAATAATCAATAAATTACTGTACCTGTGTCTTATGAAATAAAGTCATGCATATCATCATTATATACCGTACCTGGCCCATTAAAGGACTCGGTGTCACAATCATATCTTTATATCATATATATATATATATATATATATATATACCGTACTCGACCCTCTAGCTAGAGACTCGATGAATAAAGTAGTGTACACTTTACCGTACCTGATCCATTATGGAACTCGGTATAATAACTATATCATCATAACATCATATCATCATATACTATACTCGGTCCTCTAGTAAGGGACTCAGTGAATAATATAGTTAAACTATGCATGATAACATACCTGGCCCGGGAATCAGTGAATAATATAATAACAATATACACGAATGGAATATCATGAGAAACCTTGTACAACTAGATCATCATTTGAAACTTAATAGAATGAGTGGAATAACTAACACTCGAATGCCCAAATTATGAAATTTATTGTCCAAGGCAGTGTAGTCCGCGACAAGTCTGGGGTGGATTAAGTAGCTTAAATTATTGAATTATTGAATAACCTAAGCAAAATCAAGAATTTAAGCATGAGGTAGTATGATCCGAAATAAGTCAGCGTCGCGGAACTGGGACAAGTATCGATCAAAACTGAAGCTTGAATATAATTTACAAGATAGTGTGGTCCGCGATAAGTCCGCACTGTGGACCTGGGTATGGGTAATGTAACAACATAATGTGAATAACTATTGTAAGTTAAGGTGCTAATTATGATAAAGTCTGTAAAAATAGGGACTTTTATACATCAGCAACTATCTAATATATAGAGGATTCGAGGGACAATAGCTCAATCACATTAGGAGCTCTAACATCAAGAATTAACTAAGGATCGTGAATTACATTCGAAATTTATGAATAGAGTTACCCCAAGCTCATATCATTTATTACTTAATCTAAGACATGCCAAAAGAAAGAAGGGATAACTTTACATACCTGAAACTCTATCTAAATATCCAACGTCTACTTCTCGAGCTCGTGGGTCTAAAATTAAGAAAACATAGGCCACTGTTAGATATCCACATTACTTACTAACTAATCCAAGTATAATTAAAACTTAACAAAATTCGAGCAGTATTTCTCCTGCAAACGTAATAATCCTCAAAATTCCAATTTAGTCAAACACTAATGAAATGTCAACGACAACAATACCAACAATTCCATATCAATATAAAATTTAAGTCCATCGTTAAGTTACTTCCAAAATAGCCTCATATACATTCAGATGTTGATGCTTGTATCCACTTATTTATTTTTGTATATCCATAGTATAACAACAATAACAACTACAACCAATCCTCCTATATTTCAGCCCCTGAAACAGTCCCTAAAATATTATTGCAAGATAGCCACAATTATCATACTAAACAGTTCCACACTATATACTATATCTCCATACACTTTATTCTTCTAAATTCAAGAAAAACAACTCATAAACAACATCAACAATTATTATACATCATGACTCAACTAATTCCATTCACTTAATCCACCCCAAATAGCCCCTTAATCCCTAAATCTCAAAAAAATAACAAACGAGTTTATAACGGTATTTTCTTCATTCTAATCCATTAAAACTCTAAATAAACTTGTTAACAATGAAAAAAAGACTTTAATATTACCTTAAGTATGCAGAAACCACATCAAAACTCTCCTTCTTGTCTGATTTCTAGCTCAAATTGAAGGTAACACAACGTACAATACTTTTCTCTTCACGAGCTTTAGATTTCGGGAATCGAATTTTGGTCGGATTGGCTTTTCTTAGCCTAAGGATTCTCTCCCTCTCTCTATAAAATGTTTTGGATGTTTATTGTTTTGAGAATGAGTAATAAGCTAAAAATATCCTTTCAATGGTGTGGGTATGGGGCCTGACCCGAGTTGGATTCCGGTTTGGCCAAATCCATTATTAAGCTCGACCCTACTATCTTAAAACGTCTATATCTCCTTATATCGATGTTGCTTCTAGACAAAATACCTATGGTTGGAAAGATATTTCAATTTTCTACAACTTTAATTTTGAGAGGTTTCCTAAATTCCCAAATTATAAAGAGGTTATGGCCTCCCGAAGTCAGATTACCCAAAAATATGACTTTAAAAAAATATTTTTGAAGGCTTCCACTTTGATTTGGCTCAAGGGTCCTTCTTAAGATGTCTTTAAATTCACATATATTATCCATATACCTTGTCATTTACAACGAATCATGTCATTTTAAAATTCAAAGTTAAAAGTCCTTGAATTTATGTCCATTAGCTCATGAATAGTCCAATATGCAAAAATATGGAATATAACACCAATCATGAGGTGGTGGATCTCGTGAACCTTAATATGGGTATGGTGGAAAGTAAAGATGGTGGTGATTTCTCTTATGATTAGTTCGGAAGTGGTGGACGTCCTCATTTTCACCAAGGGTACTCTAGACAAGGATCTTCAGATGCCATTAGTCTGAGGTTTAACAAAGAAAAGGTGCCCAACCCTAAGCCTTAAGGAGGTGATCCTTTGGGTCAATTGAACCCCATATGTAAGAAGTATGTAAGAACCACAAGGGTGAGTATTAATCAGGTTTGAATATGTGATATCGATATGGCAAGCCAGGTCATCATGAAAAGGAATGTAAGGTCAAAGATAGTCATCCTTAAGGCCAAGTTGCTCAAGGTGCTCAAGTGTAACCGAAGGGTAGTCAATGCAACAATCAGTTTTACGCTCTTCGTAGTAGGTAATAGGTGGAGAAGACTCCCGATGTTGTTACCCGTATGCTATAAGTCTTTCACTATGATATTTATGCCTTACTTGATCCAGGTGCAAATTTATCTTTTGTTACTCCTTATGTGTCCATGATATTTTTTGTTAGCCCTAAAACATTTTTAGAGACTTTTTCCATTTATACTCCCATAGGTGAGTCATTTATGGCTAAAAGAGTCTATAGAAGTTGTCTGATTTTGATTTTCCATAAAGTTACTTTATGTGATCGAGTTGAGATCGAGATGACCGATTTTGATGTTATCCTTGGAATGGATTGGCTATATGCATCTTATGCTTCTATTGATTGTAGAACTCGAGTTTTCAAGTTTAAATTTTCTAATAAGATGGTCCTAAAATGGAAGGGTAGTAATTTTTTGTTTAAAGGTCAATTCACTTCGTGCCTTAAAGCACAAAAAATGATTTTCAAGGGATAGTATCTACCATCTTGTGAAGGTTAGGGATGCAAATTACAAAGCCCCTACTCTAGAGTCAGTCCCCATTATAAGTGAGTTTTTCAAAATGTTTCCCGAGGATTTATCGGACGTCCCTCCCAAAACGGAAATCGACTTTGGCATAGACCTTCTTCCCGATACTCAATGCATTTCTATTCCTCCTTATTGAAATGGCTCTGGCGGAATTAAAAGAGCAAAATGATCAATTGAAAGACGTGTTAGACAAAGGTTTCATTAGTCCAAGTATATCTCCATGAGGTGCTCCCATTTTATTTGTTAGAAAGAAGGATGGTTTACTACGTATGTGTATTCACTACCGATAATTGAACAAAGTAACCATCAGGAATAAATACCCAATTCCAATGAGAGATGATTTATTTGAACTCCATTTCAGTTATCACCAAATAAGGGTGAGGGACTGTGATATTACCAAGATGGCATTCATAAAAAGGTATGACCATTATGAGTTCCTAATTATGTCATTTGGTTTGACCAATGCCCCTGCGATATTTATAAACTTGCTGAATAGGGTGTTCAAATAATATTTGAACATATTTGTAATTGTATTTATTGATGACATTTTGGTTTACTCTCGAAATGAGGAGGAGCATGCAAAGCATTTGAGAACTGTGTTGCAAACTCTAAGGGACAAGCAATTATTTGCCAAGTTCAACAAGTGTGAATTTTGGCTAAGGGAGATGACTTTTCTTAGTCACATTATTTCTAGTGAAGGGATTATGGTTGATCCTAAGAAACCGAGGCAGATAAGAATTGGCCTAGACCATTGTCCGCTTCAGATATTAGAAGTTTCTTGGGCCTAGTCGGATATTATAGAAGATTTATCAAAGTATTTTCATCAATATCGTCACCTTTGACTAAGTTGAGTCAAACTAAAGTGAAGTTTCAATGGCCAGAAGCTTGTGAGAAGAGTTTCAAAGAGTTTAAAGATTGTCTTACCACCGCTCTTATTTAGACCTTGCCAGAAGGGTCTGATGGTTTTTTTGTGTATTGTGATACTTTGAGGTTTGGTATTGGTTGTGTTTAGAAGCAACATGGTAAGATGATACCCTATGCTTATAGAAAACTTAAGATGTATGAAGAAATTATTCGACACATGACTTAGAACTAGCAGCGATTATGTTTGCTTTGAAAATTTGGAGACACTATCTTTATGGTGTCCATGTGGTTGTGTTCACCATCCATAAGAGTTTACAATATAGGTTTAAGCAAAAAGACTTAAACCTTAGGCAAATGAGATGTCTAGAATTATTGAAGGACTATGATATGAGTCTGTTGTACCATCCGGGCAAAGCTAATGCAGTTGTTGATGCACTAAGTAGATTGTCTCTGAGTAGTGTTGTACATGTTGAAGAAGGTAAGAAATAACTGGTTAAGGATGTTCATAGATTGGAACGCTTAGGTGTGCAGTTAGTTGACTCCAATAATGGAGATATTCTTGTAAATAATGGTTCGAAATCGTCTCTTATGGCGAATGTTAAGGCTAATAAAGATCATGATCCGATGATTATTGAATTAAAGAAGTCAGTTACCAAAAAAACCATTGATGATTTATCCCGAAAGGGAGATGGGTACTTTATTATCAAGGTTGATTATGTGTGCCTAATGTTGATAGATTAGGATAGTTGATACTGAATGAGGCCCATAGCTCTCAGTATTCGATTCATCCCGGTTCAACCAAAATATATTTTGATTTAAGGGAAGTGTATTGGTGGAATGGCATGAACAAGGACATAGAAGAGTTTGTGTCTAAGTGTCCTAATTGTCAACAAGACACTGAAATTTCTACTTGGAAGTGGGAAGATGTGAATATGGAATTTGTATGAGGTTTTCCTTTTACTAAGAAACAATTTGATTCCATTTGGGTTGTTTTGGATCGAATGACTAACTCGGCTTATTTTCTATCGGTTAATACTTCTTACGATGCCGAAGACTATGCTAGGTTGTATGTTTGTGAATTGGTAAGACTATATGGTGTTCCTTTGTCCATTATATCAGATCGAGGTACTCAATTCACTTTAGACTCTTGGAAGTCATTTCAAAAGGGTCTTTGTACAAAGGTTAAATTAAGTACTGCTTTCCATCCTCAAACCAATAGTCAAGTTGAAAGAACGATTCAAACTTTGGAGGATATGCTAAAGACGTGTGTGATTGATTTTAAAGGTGGTTGAGATGAACATTTTTCATTGATTAAGTTTGCCTACAATAATAGTTATGACTCTAGCATCCTAATGGCTCTTTTTGAAGCATTGTATGGTAAAAGATGTAGGTCCCTGGTGGGATGGTTTGAAGTGGAGAGATGGCTTTGATGGTCCATAGTTGGTAATAGATGCTATAGAAAAGATGAAACTCATAAGAGAGAGGTTGAAGATGGCTCAAAGTTTTCAAAATTCCTATTCGGATGTTAGGAAAAGAGAGATTGAATTTGAGGTGGATGATTGGGTCTATTTGAGGGTTTCACCCATGAAGGGTGTAATACGATTTGGTAAGAGAGGGAAACTGAGTCCTAGATACGTTGAACCTTATAAGATATTGAGACGTGTTGGAAAAGTAGCTTATGAGTTAGATTTTCCATTTAAATTATCTATGGTTCACCCAGTCTTTCATGTATCTATATTTAAAAAGTTTTTGGGTGATATGAACTCCATTGTACCATTGGAAGATGTAAGTGTTGAAGGGAATTTGACTTATCAAGAGGTTCTGGTGGAAATGTTAGACCGGCAAGTTAAGAAGTTAAGAAACAAAGAAGTTGTGTCTGTTAAAGTGCTATAGAGGAATCAATAAGTAGAAAGTTCTACTTGGGAAGCGGATGCAGATATGATCAGATGATACCCATATCTCTTTCCCTCTACTCAAGCCTAATGTAGTAAATTGTTCTTATTCAAGTTGATTGAACTCTTACGTATTCAGTTCCTCCTATGTCATTCATATGCATGCATGTTCATGAAAGTTGATTTTAAAGCCATGTTTTATGATAAGTTTGAAGTTTTCATGTTCCATGCATTTTAAGGTGTCATAATGTTTATGTTGGGTTGCTAGTCCTCTTTTTGTATCTTCCCTATGCTGGTTGAGCTTCATTCTAGGACGGTTCCCAAGGAGAAGATTGTAAGACATTAAAAGTTGGAAAGCTAAAACAAATGAGAACTCTCAAGAAAAGGAATAAATTTTAGGTCTACAACCCACTCTACGATTCATAGAGGATCCTACAACTCGTTTGAGATTCGTAGAGGCAGTCTTGGACCTGTTCAGGACTAGTCTCTTAAGGACTTCCTACGATTCAATAGCATGAGTCATCATCCTGTTGACGAGTAATAAGGATGACTCATACAGAAACTGTAGAAGCCCTTAACCTGAAAACATACAAGATGAGTGGTTTTGACAAGTCGTAACCAAAGACCAGAAGCCCAATTTTCAGAAGATTCATCAGACCTATAAGGTGAGTCAGTTAGACAACTCGTAGAAATGATGATGAGTCATAAACTTGACTCGGAAGGAAACTCCTGAGGTTTGATTTTTAGATTCTTTCTCATGCCTACAAGATGACTCAAGTCTACAAGTCATAGACTTGAGAACGACTCATAGAACCTCAGTCATAAGGTCAAATTCTACTTTTAAGGAAGGGCAATTGTGTCTTTTCCCTAGGTTCATTTCAATGTAACTAAACACTATTATGGACAATTTCAAAGTATATATATACCTAACCCTTCAATTTTCCCTCTATTCAAAATCACTTTTTAAATTTCTCTAAGGCAGCACAATTCTCTCAAGGTTTCTCTCTAAAATCCAAGATAGGATTTTAGATTTTTATCAAGGTTTCTTCTTCAATTCTAAGTGATTTCAATCAAGTTTTAAGGGGATTTATCCATGGGTTCCTTTCACCCATAGAGTCCCAAAGTTTTCTCTAAGTTTTCTCCAATTTTCAACGGTTTATTAACACTAGTTTTGATAAATCTCATTGGCCTATTTCAATTTTATTTTGTATTATTATCAATGATTATTCTAAGCATATATTTACATGAATTTCATAATTTTAAGTTGAATTCTGAATGTCCATGCATAAAACTATTTTTAAGTTATGGTTATGAAGTTAAAGATGATTTTCATGAGTTGATTATGAGTTCAATAATGTTAAAGAAAGTTTTCATGATTGAAGTTGAGACAATGATTTAATGATGAAGTTATAATAATGATCAATTATGATCAAGGATAGTATTATGATGTGATAAATACAATTCTCACACAAGCATGTTTAAGATGATGATTATGACAACTCTCACCGAAGTTTTGGATTCCTATGAATCACTAAGTTAATTAGCTACTCCTAATATGTTTTATGTAGATGGATTGATAGGTAGTTACTATCTTTCCCTATAATTTTATGATCATCATTTTATGAGTTTCCATTGGGATATTGACTAAGCACCGAGAGGACTTCTAGGTGGGGTTTGGTCCGGTAATGCAGTTAGTTACACAAGGGAATTCTAGTAGCAATCTAAAGTCCCAAAATATGTTGCCCATGTACGATTGACTTCATGGCCTAGCTAGTGGATCCACATATAGCACAGTTAAGTAGAGTTGAGTACCATGGTAGAGTATACCCTAACAAGAAAGGCTCTCCTTCTCGATATGGGATCATCGGATTCCATGTTATAGCTCTCATGGTCTTAAGATTTCGGTTAAAGGTCTTATCCCACAGAAGTTGAATGTTAAGTTATGAGATTTACTATGAAGTTTTATGATGCATTGACCATGAGCTTTTTTTATGTTTTTGAATGTTCTTAAGACTTATTCCTGTTCATTATGTTGTTCATGCATCCTATATAATATTGCTCATATTCATTTACTTGTTCATGCATATCTCACATAGTTAGTACATAAAACACATATTTTTCCTACATTGTCGCATAATGCGACGATCATCCTATTCGTGGCTAATGTTGCTTTAGATATAAAAGAGTTGGTGAGTTCTCATTTCATCAAGGACATGAATTTATTTTCAAATTATTTCATTGACTTTATTCTTATGATTCAGTTGATCTAGGAGCTTGTCCCAATCCCCCAGCAAAGACTAGAATAGAGGCATATTTAGACATTATTTTGATGTAGTCTGTTTGAACATTTTGAGTACTTCTATCCTTTAAACTTCACTTGAGTTGTTACTTCTGCTTATCATAGTATGTTTTTTACATTATATAGGCGATGTATGCTAGGATGTCTTGGTTGGGATCCCTCGTAATTCTGATCTTCGTGTCACATCTTAGCTCTAGGCTTGAGTCGAGACAAAGACCTACCATGAAAGTCATTGGGATCACAGCTACAGCGTTTTCATGGTGCTATTATGTTGATATTCCACTCATTCAGTGAAATAGAGTATTCGACATCGATATGTAATTTTGTGACTTTCTTGACTATATGTTCATGTATGAATTATTATTCTTGTTTAGGTGGTGTAACTTAAAAAGATTATGAAAGACATTTAGTATTTATAATCAGCCCTCATCCCTTGCTAAAGTGTATTTTAAAGTACTTTAAAGTAGCAAGTCTTTTCCTAAAACTCTCAAATATAATTTGTATATTTAAACTATTAAAATGCTTGGTTTTTGAAATACTTAAGCTTTTTATGAACCTAGTCATGGTTAAGTTATCTTTTCAAAAGTCGAGTTAAGTTCTCAAGCTTATTCAGAAAACATATGATGTTCCAAGAGACTTTTGCATGTTATACGTAAGTGATTATGAGAATAAGTATACCAATGAACCAAGATTGGCTAAGTTTTTGTTATGGCCTACTATATGCATTCAAAGTTCATATAATATATGGCTTGTTATGCATGGAGTCCAAGATATAACCAGAGGGAAGGGGACCTATTTTCCTAGAAGACTATATGTATATACAGATGGCCACAAGTTGCCAATATGATGTCAGTTAGCTATCGAAAGAGACCGCCATTGCTAGCAGTTTATTGGGTATGTTATGCATTTACATAAATTTATATATATATATATATATATATATATATATATATATTCACAACATATAATTACACGAGCATACCATGCATATTTGATTACTATGAAGTCGGATGTCTGCCATAGAGGCTATCAGAGTTTAGTGTCAGGTGGTATCTCTATTACCCTTTTAAGGAAACTATTTATGATTCTACTTTCTTCCTTATAAAATAGTACTTTTTTATTTATACTAACATCATATTGTGTCACGATCCAAGCTAAACCCTAGATGTGACACGATAATTGGAATCCTGTGGGACCCAAACAAGCGTCTGAGCATATTATTCATGAGTGTACATAAGGTAAGTAAAGAAATAAAATAAACACATAGATGCAAAAGTAAATACTCAATAAAAGAGCATAAGTCTCAAACTTGAAATGAAAGACAACACAGACTCTGAAACATCCAACATGCCTTTACTAACTAGATGGGGCATATGAAAAGCTCCTATCTCGCCCATGCCAACATATAGAGGGATGAAAAGTTATATGACGCAATGAAAATAAATTATCTTGTCCTTGAATTGTGAGGACACACCAATAATCAAAGCAAATAAGATCAACTCTACTCACAAATAGGAGGTGCACGATGATCGCCCGTCTCTACATTATGATACAATCTAGCCAAAAGTATGTATTAATGTATGAAATATAATAAGTATGTGAGAATTATACATGAACAATGAATATAGGACATAATCTCTATGAATCATGAGATGCATGACCAATATCTTGAAACATGAGTATAACCATGAAAAATCTTAAAACATATCATCATATGGTCATTGCATCAAAAAATACTCTTGACAACTTTATACCTTTTCATAAACTTTGATGTGGGATAGGAATTTAAATCGACATTTAAGACCATGTTAGCTATAACATGGAATCTAATGTACTCCCACATCGAGAAGGGGGAGGGATACTTTGGCAAGGTAGACTCTGTGTTGGTGCTTCCTCTAACATTGTGTTATATGTGGATCCACTAGCTATGCCATATTGACACTTCAAACCTATATGGACAACATAGTTAGGGAATAAAAGTTGCTACTAGGATTCACTTGGTTAGATACAAAGGCTACCGGACCGAACCCCACCTTATAGTCATCTCGGTGCTTAGTCATTATCCCAACAGAACTTCATGAAAGCATAGTCATTAACATCATTTAGGAAAGTCAACAATATATATCAATCCTCATCATAAATAAAATCATAGGAATATCTTATTAACATGATTAATTCATAAGAATCCATGAGTTGGTGAAAACTACCTTATCACCTGTTTGACATAGTTGTGTGAGAATTAACTTATCACACCTTCTTGCTTAAAATATCTTAGAAACATCATGCATAATTTTTCATGAGTCATTCCTAAGCTTTCATAAGAATTCATAAAACATTCATTGAAACCCTTTGAAATCCATAATCATAATTCATTGAAAATGTACTTGAAAATAGCATATAGCATATAGCATAAAATATATCATAATTAAGAAAACCCAATGCAAAATTATGGAATTAGGACTTTTTTTAGGAGAAGAATTAATAAGAAAACTTGAGAAGAACATTGGGACTCCATGGATGAAAGGACCCATGGATGAAATCCCACATACCTAAATTTCTCTTGATGTGTCACGATCCGACATAGAGCCTAGTCTTAACACGGCAATTGAAACTCCGAAGGGATCCAAATAAGACTCTTATATATATCATAAGCATACAAAGTTAAAATAAAAGAGGAAACATCATAAGAGAGTCTAAATCATGAATAGAAATTTAAGAACGACACATGACAACATAAGCTCGAAATATTTGTCAACTAGATGCCTCTACTCATGTATATGGGAAGGTGTTAAGACATATACCTAGCTCACCCTCAATATGAAATATAGAAAAAGTCTTTGAAAACCATAACTAACTTGATAACTAGTCCCTAATAAATGAGGACTCACCACAATCGCTGGATAAAAAAGCTTAACCAGCCACATAGATGAGTATGATCTTCAACCTCGACCCCTACATTATGAGACAATATAGGCAAAAAGTATGCATTAGTACATTGGAATGTACTAAGTATGTGGACGTGATATGCAACGTATATCATGGATTGCAATGGTTAAGCAAATCACATTTTAAGATGAGGTAAGTAAAGACATGAGAAAATCATATTGACCAAAGCATTTAAAAAAGCATAATTTAAAATCATAGCATACATAAGAGATCATACAGATCTGGGATAGAAATCATAACCGACAATAAGACCATGCAAGCCATAACATGGAATCCCCGTCGTCTCTCCATACAACGAAGAAAAAGGGGAATCTACTTGTCAAGGTAGACTCTACCCCACTAAGCGGGTTATGCATATACTATATGTGGATCCAATTGCTAGGCCATGAAGGCAACCTAAAGTGGCACGTAGTTATGTAACAAGAGACATTATATAACAACCCCGTATTTTGAGCCTCTACCTCAAGTCCACATTCAGTACTAAGTTAAATCCCACGGAATAGATACATTGCATAGAAATTATAATTTCATATATCATAGTCATTATCATAGGTTTGAAATCGTGGAGTAGATCATTTTCATAACATACTTGTAATGTGAGAAATGTCCTTTCATCATTACAATCATATTTTCATAATTCAAATCGTTTAGCCTTAGGTCACCATATATGGACCTAAGTCACCTTACTTCATAACTTGCATAAAAATCATCCTTCAAAACAAACTTATAGTCCATGATCATAATTGAAATACATAATCATAATTCATACTTGAAAATTCATGATCATAGGTTATACTTGAAATTTAGGTAAGACATGAATGCATGATTGACTTGAAAATATGCATGATAATAAACTTTATATCAGCTCATACATAACTCATATAGATAGTATCATTAGAAAGTATAATTGAAAATACTCAAAATTTTCATCATGAACCCTAGAGATCAAACTAGGAGAATTCATGCTAAAACTCTTCAATTTAATGCAATAACTATCAATTTATATCAAAATAGACTCATGATCATACTTTAAATCATAATTCATGCAATAGGAGTAGAGATCATAAAACCCATAAAATACCATATTTTAATTTAATAGAAAACCTTGAGAAATTTATTGGGCTTCATGAATGAAAGAATCCATGAATCAATACCCACATACCTTAAGTAAGAATACCAAATAATTTTAAAGAACTTGAGAGTTTTGATGGAGAGCTTGAGTGAATTTACATGAAGTATTCAATGGAGTCCTTGAAAGTCTTTTATAAAGAGAAAAATATTTGAGTAGGTGTGCCATCCCTAAAAAAATGCTTACAAGTGCCTTAAAAATGCCTTGGGATTAGGCCGCTCATGTAACGCATTATCCTTAATCTTTTTGGAAAATCCGAGTCCGTAATAATGATCAGGCAATCAAAACCTGTGGGAAAATAGTTTTGGTGGATTTTTAGGACCCGTAGATCGAAAGATAGATTTTTCAAGAAACTGCACAAAATAGAAAAGTCCACGACAAGTCCGCATCGCGGACCTGGCAAGGATTTTTTGGTCGAGTTAGATTTTTAGTAAGGGCATTTTAGACTTTTTCTAAATTGTAAGCTAATAAACCTAGATGTTTTTAGGAACTAATTCAAATCTATAAATTAACCTAAACCCTTAATTCTATTCATTTTTTCTACAATTCACCTACTCAATTATTTCTCTCTCTACAAAAGACTCTCAAGGACTCCATTGAAGACTTCAAGTAAATTCACTCAAGCTCTCCATCAAAACTCTCAAGTTCTTCCAAATTAATTGGTGTTCTCACTTAAGGTATGTGGGTATTGATTCATGGATTCTTTCATCCATAAAGCCCAATCAATTTCTCAACGTTTTCTATCACATTAAAGTATGGTCTATTATGGATTTTATGATCTCTATTCCTGTTGCATGAATTATGATTCAAAGTATGATCATGAGTCTATTTTGATATAAATTGATGGTTATTACATTAAATTGAAGAGTTTTTCCATAAATTATCCTATTTTGATTTTTAGGGTTCATGATGAAAATTATAAGTATTTTAAGTTATACTTCTTAATGATATTATCTATATGAATTATGTATGGGATGTTATAAAGTTTATGATCATGCATGTTTTCAAGCTAATTACATGATTTTCAAGTCAATTGATCATGCATTCATGTCTTACCCTAATTTTATGTACAAGTTATGGTCATAAATTTTCAAAGCATGAATTATGATTATGTATGTTAATAATGATATGTTTATGTATGTATGATTTGTGATATGGAAGGACAATACCCGCATTGCACTTATGTTATGAAAATGAGCTACTCTATGATTTTCAAACATATGATAATGACTATGATATATGAAATTATGATTTATATGCTATGATTGTATTTTATGGGATTTGACTTAGCACTGAATGTGGACTTGAGGTGGGGACTTGAAGTACGAGGTCCTTATATAAAGTCTCTTTTCTCATAACTACGTGCTACCGTAGGAACAAAGGGATTAGAGGCAAATACCCAAATCTCTAACGGGTGAGTACCCAAAATATCAAGGCTTGTAGATGAGTACCCGAGTCTAAGAACTAGGGGTGAGTACCCGGTTTACATAACCGCTTAGTGGATCCACTTAGGTATATAGTAGTATACCTTGGCAAGTAGTCTCCCCCTTTTTTCCGATGTAAGGGCGACATTGGGATTCCATGGTATAGCTCTCATGGTCTTATTGTCGGTTATAGTTTCTATCCTACATATGTATGGTCCTTTTCATATTTTAAATGACTAATCCTATATTTTACTTTATATGATACTCTTATGGTTTACTATGCATTGATCCTTCTTAAAGACTACTTATGATTATTACTACTTCTCATATCATGCTATTTAAAATGGTCATTTATACATACATGGTTTTCTATGCATTACATTGCCTACATACTTAGTATATTCCAACGTACTAATTTAAACTTTTTGCCTACATTGTCTCATAATGTAAGGGTTGAGGTTGAAGATCATATTCATCCACGTGGCTAATTAAGCTTTTCTATTCGTAGGCGTTTGTGGTAGTAACATCCCTCAAAAATGCCCACAAAATACCTTAAGAATGCCTTGGAAATAGGCCGCACATGTAATGCATTATCCTTAATTTTTTTTGAAAATCTGAGTTTGGAATATTGATATAAGGATCAAAACCTGCGGGAAAATAATCTTGGTGGATTTTTAGGACACATAGATAAGAACATAATTTTTTGGAAAAAGATCACAAAATAGTGTGGTCCGCAACAAGATCGCGTCGCAGACCTGGGACATTTTTCCAACCCAGATGATCGCGACAGGTCTACGTCGCTGACTTGGAAAGTAGTTCTTACATAATTTATATTTTTTTAAGAGCGTTTTAGACTTTTCCCAAATTATTAGTTAATGAACCTAGACGTTTTTAGGACCTAATTCAACTCTATAATTTAACATAAACCTCTAATTCAATTCATTATTCTACAATTCATCTATCAAATATTTTTTTTCTACAAAAAGGCTCTCAAGGGATTCCATTAAAGACTTCAAGCAAATTCACTCAATTTCTCCATCAAAACTCTCAAGTTATTTAAAATTAATTTGTGTTCTCACTCAAGGTATGTGGGTATTGATTCATGGATCTTTTCATCCATGAAGCCCAATCAATTTCTCAAGGTTTTCTATCAAATTAAAGTATGGTATTTTATGGGTCTTGTGATCTCTATTCCAATTGCATAAATTTTGATTTAAAGTATGATCATGAGTCTATTTTGATATAATTTGATGGTTATTGAATTAAATTTAAGAGCTTTTCCATGAATTCTCCTACTTTGATTTCTAGGGTTCATGGTGTAAAATATGAGTATTTTCAATTATACTTTTAAATGATATTATCTATATGAATTATGTATGGGCTGATATAAAGCTTATGATCATGCATGTTTTCAAGTTAATTACATAATTTTTAAGTCAATTGATCATGCATTCATGTCATACCGTAATTTCTAGCTCAAGTTATGGTCATGAATTTTAAAATTATGAATTATGAGTATATATTTTCATTATGATCATGAATTATAAGTATGTTTAAAATTATGGTTTTCATGTAAGTTATGAAGTAAGGAGAGCAAAGGTCTAACGATATGAATTATGCAAAAATAATTGTAATAATTAAAGGACAATTCTCACATTACAAGTATGTTATAAAAATGAGCTACTCTATGATTTCAAACCTATGATCATGACTATGATATATAAAATTATGATCTTATATTATGTATGTATTCCGTGGGATTTGACTTAGCACCAAATATGAACTTGAGGTGGGGGCTCGAAGCAAGGGGTCCTTATATAAAGTCTCTTGTCTCATAACTACGTGCCACCGTAGGATTGCCTTTATGGACTGGCTTGTAGATCCATAAATAGCACATGTTTATGATTAGGAGTCTACCTTGGAAAAGTAGCCTTCCCCTTCTCGATGTGGGGATCATCGAATTCCATGTTATAGCTCGCATGGTCTTATTGTCGGTTATAGTTCCTATCCCACATATGTATTATTTCTTAAGTATGTTATGATCTTAAACTTATGCTTTTAAATGTATTATTCAATATGATTTTCTCATGGCTTTACGTATTCCAACTTATCATGTGATTTACTCGACCTTTGCATTCTATGATTTACGTTGCATGTCAAACCCTCATACTTAGTACATTCCAACGTACTAATGCATACTTTTTGCTTACATTATCTCATAATGTAGGTGTTGAGGTTGAGGATCCTTATCTTCCACATAACTAGTAGGCGTTCCTATCCGATGGTGTTGTGGTAAGTTTTCATTGATCGGGGACTAGTTTTAGGTTGGTTACTATTTTCTTTTTAAAAGACTTTTGTTTACATCATAAATTGAGGGTGATTTAGGGACATGTCTTAGCTCCCGCCCATACTCTGTTTAGAGACATCTAGTTGGATATATGTTTGAGTCTATGTTGTCATAATATATTTTCAGATTTCTATTCATGGTTTTAGACTCTCTTATGATGTTTCTGCTTTTATATTTTACCTTATGTAACTTATGATATGTACAAGTGGCTTAGTTAGAGCCTTTGGAGTTTTGATCACAGTGTTACGACTAGGCCCTAGGTCGGGTCGTAACAAACTTGGTATCAGAGCATAAGGTTTTCCAAGTGTCTTAGGATGTCAAACATATCGCGTCAAGTACAGTCTTATTCATGGGTGTGAAGCGCGTTACACTTATAAGTAGAAGGCTATGAGGCATTCAGAAATTCTCACTTCTTTTATGATACATGTTGTGCTATAGAGTTTACGCTAAGAATTATTCTCCCTAATAGTCTTTCTTTGCAATTTTCAGAAAAAATGGCTCCAAAAAGACCGCAATTTCCAAGGGGAGAGAAGGTTAATGAAGTCCAAGCTCCCCGACTCTTCAATACAATGGTCCTCTACTGGACCAAGTGATACTAGACCAAGTGACTAATACGGAGTTCTGAACTGCTATCACTATGCTAGCCAGAGTAGTGACCAACCAAGGTGTTGTGGCTCCTCCTAATATTCCTACTCCAGCCTTAAGATTTAAGGAATTTGCATGAATGAATCCTCTGGAATTTCATGGCTCAAAGGTCGATGAGGATCCTTAAGAGTTCATTGATGAGGTCTACAAAATAGTGAGTATTATAAGGGTGACTTCGGAAGAAAAAGCGGAGTTGGTGGCTTACCAACTCAAAGGTGTTGCTCAACTATGGTACACTCAATGGAAGTTGGAGAGGGTGGATGAAGGTGTTGTCGAATGGGAAGCTTTCAAACTTGCTTTCCTGAATCAGTTTTTCCCTCTTGAGTTAAGGGAGGCCAAAGTGTTGGAGTTTATAAATCTTCGACAAGGCAACATGGGGATGAGGGACTATACCCTCACGTTTACTAAGCTATCTAAGTATTCTCCTTCAATGGTTACCGATCCACCTGCCCGAATGAGTAAATTCATATCGGGGGTGTCCGACTTAGTTGCTAAGGAATGTCGCACCGCTATTCTTGTTAAGGAGAGGACATATCTGGGCTTATGACTTTTGCCGAATAAATTGAAGGAGAAATGCTCAAAGAAATGAGGATGAGGGATTCTAAGAGGGCCCGATATTAAGGTGGGTTCTCCAATGATAGGACCATTGGTAGTAATGGACTCACTCATCAAGGCCAAAGCTCGTGGAAGAAGTTTGCTAAGGATAAGGTGCCATACCCTAAAGCTCAACATAAAGGAGGTGCAAATTCTAGTAACCCTTCTATTCCAAAGTGTGCAAAGTGTGGAAAACATTATAAAGGAAGGTGCCTAATAGGAACGGATGCTTTTTATGGATGTGGCAAGATGGACCATAAGTGATCCGAGTGACCTCTTGTAGCGAACAAGGGTGGAGATGGTCGTCCTATAGCAGGCCAAGTGAAATAAGGCACCCAAGCTCAACCTAAGGGTGGCCAATGCAACAACCAATTCTATGCTCTTCATGCTAGGTAAGAGGTTGATGAGGCTCTCGATATGGTCATGGGTATTTATGAGTCTTTAACTTTGAAGTATATTCATTGCTTGATCTGAGTGCCAACTTGTGTTTTGTTACTCCTTACATTGCTATGAGGTTTGATGTGAGCCCCGAAAAGTTAATAGAACTTTTCTCAGTTTATACTCCCATTGGTGGTTCGGTATTAGCCAAGAGAGCTTATATAAATTATCCTGTATGGGTCTTGCACAAATTTATTCCTGTGACCTTATTGAACTTGATATGACTGACTTCGACATCATTCTTGGTATGGATTGGTTCAACGCCGCTTAGGCATCTATATATTGTAGAACTCATGTGGTTAAGTTTCACTTTCCTAATGAGCCTATTCTTGAATAGAAGGTTAATGATTCAGTGGTTAAGGGTCAATTTATCTCATGTATTAAGGACTAAAGAATGATTTCCAAAGGGTGCATTTATCATATTGTGTGAGTTAGGGACATTGATACCAAAACTCCTACTCTTGAGTCGGTCCCTATAGTTAATGAGTTCTTCGATGTGTTTCCCAATGATTTGCCTGATGTTCCTCCCAAATGGGAGATTGACTTTGGCATAGATCTCCTTTCCGATACCCAACCTATCTTTATTCCTTCTTATCGTATAGCTCCAGTGAAACTCAAGGAGTTGAAAGAATAATTGAAGGATTTATTGGATAAGGGTTTTATAAGGCCAAGTATTTTACCATGAGGTGCTCCTGTGTTATTTGCTAGGAAGAAAGATGGGTCGCTCCGAATGTGTATAGACTATCGACAATTGAATAAGGTCACCATAAAGAACAAGTATTCAATCACAAGGATAGATGACTTGTTTGATCAATTATAAGGAGCAAGCTATTTTTCTAAGATTGACCTCCGTTCTGGTTATCATCAATTTAGGGTAAGGGAGTGTGATATTACCAAGATGGCTTTTTGGATGAGGTATGATCATTTTAAATTTGTAGTAATGTCATTTGGGTTGTCAAATTCTCCCTCTATATTCAAGGATTTGATGAATCGTATTTTCAAGTCATATTTGGATATGTTTGTGGTGGTGTTTATTAATGATATCTTGATTTACTCTCAAAATGAGGAAGATCATATGGGCAACTTGAGGATTGTGTTGCAAACATTAAGGGAAAAGAAACTATTCGCTAAATTTAGTAAGTGCGAATTTTGGCTAAGAGAGGTTGCATTTCTTAGCCATGTGGTGTCCGGTGATGAGATTAAAGTAGATCCAAAGAAAACAGACCATTATCTCTTTCATACATTAAAAGATTTTTGGGCTTAGCCGGATACTACAAAAGGTTTGTTGAAGGCTTATCATCTATTGCTTCGCCTTTAACTAAGTTGACACAAAAGAAGGCAAAATTTCAATGGTCGGAAGAATGTGAGAAAAGCTTCAAAATATTGAAAGATTGTCTTACGTCAGCTTCTATTTTGACATTGCCCAAAGGTTTAGATGGGTTTGTTATTTATTTTGATGCTTTATGTGTTGGTTTGGGTTGTGTCTTGATGCAACATGGCAAGGTTATAGCCTATGCCTCTAGGAAACTTAAAGTACATGAAAGAGACTATCCAACCCATGATCTTGAACTTGCGGTGGTTGTGTTTGCATTGAAAATTTGGCACCACTATCTTTATGGGGTGCATGTTGATATGTTTACCGACCATAGAAGCTTACAATATGTGTTTAGTCAAAAGGACTTAAACCTTAGGCAAAAGAGATGGCTTGAACTCCTAAAAGACTATGACATGAGCGTATTCTACCATCCGGATAAGGCAAATATTGTAGCCGATGATGTTAGTCGGTTGTCTATGGGTAGTGTCACACATGTTGAGGACGGTAAAAGAGAATTAGTCAAAGAGGTCCATAGATTGGAATGTTTAGGTGTGTGTTTGGCTGATTCCAATGATGCAGGTGTTCTTATACATAATGTTTCGGAATCGTCTCTTATGGAAGAAGTCAAGGCCAAGTAAGACAATGATCCAACTTTGGTCAAATTAAAGAAGTTGGTTGCCAAAAAATCAGTTGAGGCTTTCTCCCTAGGACAAGATGGGGTACTACGTTACCAAGGTTGGTTGTGTGTTCCAAATGTTGATAGAATAAGAAAGTTGATATTGAATAAGGCCCATAGTTCTCGGTATTCAATTCATCCGGGATCCACTAAGATGTATCGTGACTTGAGGGAAGTGTATTGGTGGAATGGCATGATGAAGTACATAGAGAAGTTCGTGGTTAAGTGTCCTAATTGCCAACAAGTGAATGTTAAACATCAAAGGCTGGTAGGTTTAGCTCAAGAAATTGAAATTCCTACATGGAAGTGGGAAGATGTGAACATGGACTTTATCATTGTTTTGCCTCGTACTAGAAGACAGCACGATTCTATTTGGGTCATTGTGGACCGAATGACCAAATCGGTGTATTTTCTACCAGTCAAAACTTCTTATGGTGCCAAAGAATATACTAAGTTGTATATTTGTGAACTTGTTAAACTTGATGGTGTTCCTTTTTCTATTATATCGGATAGAGGTACTCAATTTAGTTCACATTTTTGGAAGTCATTTTAAAAAGGTCTTGGCACTAAAGTCAAGCTAAGTACCGCTTTTCATCCTCAAACAGATGGGCAAGCCGAGAGAACAATTCAAACCTTGGAGGACATGTTAAGGGAATGTGTGGTTGACTTTAAAGGAAGTTGGGATGACCATTTACCATTGATTGAGTTGGCTTACAATAATAGTTATCACTCTAGCATCCAAATGGCTCCTTTTGAAGCCTTGTACTAGAGAAGATGTAGGTCTCTGGTGGGGTGGTTTATAGTTTGTGAGATGGCATTTATTGGTCCTGATTTGGTAATAGATGCACAGGAGAAAGTAAGGCTCATAAGAGAAAGATTGAAAATGGCTCAAAGTCATCAAAAGTCCTATTCGGACACTAGGAGGAGAGAGCTTGAATTTGATGTAGATAATATGGTGTATTTGAAGATTTCTCCTATAAAAGGGGTAATGCGGTTTGGTAAGAAAGGGAAGTTGAGCCCTAGATATATTGGACCATATAGGATATTGAAGTGCATTATCAAGGTAGCATACGAGTTAGACTTGCCACTTGAGTTGGGTTTGGTTCATTCGGTATTTCATATGTCAATGTTGAGGAAGTTTGTGGGTGACCCAAATTCAATTGTACCAAGGGAAAACGTGAGTATTGAAGAGAATTTGATTTATGAGGAGGTATCGATTGAGATTTTAGACCGGCAAGTGAAGAGATGAGAAATAAAGACATTGCATCTGTCAAAGTATTGTGGAGGAATCAACAAGTAGAGAGTGCTATGTGGGAAGAGAAATCGTACATGATGAAGAGATATCCTTATATATTTCTTTTCACTCAAGCCTAAACGTACTAAGTTTCTCATGATCAAATCGATTAAACTTCTATGCTTCAGTTCCACATATCATTCATATGCATGCATGATTCATGAAAATGATTTCTCTCAAGGACTATGCTTTATTTTAAGTACGAATTTTACACGTTCTATGCATGTTTCAAAGTATCCTCATGTCCATGTCGGGTTTCTAAATCGTTTTTCTATGTCTTTCCTATATTAGTTGAATCTCTTTCGAGGACGAATGTTCCCAAGACAAAGATATTGTAACATTCCTAAAAAATGCCCACAAAATACCTTATAAAATGCTTTGGAAATAGACCGCTCATTAATGCATTATCCTTAATCTTTTTGGAAAATCAGAGTTCAGAATATTGATCAGGGTCAAAACCTGCAAAAAAATGGTCTCGGTGGAGTTTTAGGACCCGTAGATCAGAAGATAGATTTTTGGAAAAAGATCGCAAAACAGTGTGGTCCGTGATAGGACCGCATCGCAGACCTGGGATTGTTTTTCGGCCCAGATGATCGCGATAGGTCCACATCGCGAACCAAGGAAGCAGTTCTGGCCGAATTTAAGTTTTTTTAAGGGAGTTTTAGACTTTTCTCAAATTACTAGTTAGTGAACCTAGACATTTTTAGGACCTAATTCAACTCTATAATTTAACCTAAACCTCTAATTCAATTCATTCTTGTACAATTCATTTATCAAATATTTTTCTCTTTACAAAAAGGCTCTCAAGGGTTTCCATTAAAGACTTCAAGCAAATTCACTTAATTTCTCCATCAAAACTCTCAAGTTCTTACAAATTAATTTGTGTTCTCACTCAAGGTATGTGGGTATTGATTCATGAATTTTTTCGTCCATAAAGCTCAATTAATTTCTCAAGATTTTCTATCAAATTAAAGTATGATATTTTATGGGTCTTGTGATCTCTATTCCAATCGCATGAATTTTGATCTATAGTATGATCATGAATCTATTTTGGTATACTTTGATGGTTATTGAATAAAATTGAAGAGCTTTTCCATGAATTCTCCTACTTTGATTTCTAAGGTTCATGGTGTAAAATATGAGTATTTTCAATTATACTTCTAAATGATATTATCTATATGAATTATGTTTGGGCTAATATAAAGCTTATGATCATGCATGTTTTCAAGTTAATTTCATGATTTTAAAGTCAAATTATCATGCATTCATGTCATACCCTAATTTCAAGTTCAAGCTATGGTCATGAATTTTAAAAGTATGAATTATGACTATTTATTTCCATTATTATCATGAATTAGAAGTATGTTTCAAATTATGGTTTTTCATGCAAGTTATGAAGTAAGGCGACCTAAGGCCTAACGATATAAATTATGCAAAAATGATTGTAATGGTTAAAGGACAATTCTCACATTACAAGTATGTTATGAAAATGAGCTACTCTATGATTTCAAACCTATGATCATGACTATGATATATGAAATTATGATCTCATGTTATGTATGTATTCTGTGGGATTTGACTTAGTACTGAATGTGGACTTGAGATGGGGGCTCGAAGCAAGGGGTACTTATATAAAGTCTCTTGTCTCATAACTACGTGCCACCGTACGATTGCCTTTATGGCCTAGTTAGTGGATCCACAAATAGCACATGTTCCTGATTAGGAGTCTACCTTGGCAAATTAGCCTCTCCCTTCTCAATGTGAGGATCATCAGATTCCATGTTATAGATCCCATGGTCTTATTTTCGGTTATGGTTCCTATCCCACATATGTATGATTTCTTAAGTATGTTATGATCTTGAAATTATGCTTTTAAATGCTTTGGTCAATATGATTTTCTCATGACTTTATGTATTCCAACTTATCCAGTGATTTACTTGACCTTTGCATTTCATGATTTGCGTTGCATGTCACACCCTCATACTTAGTACATTCCAATGTACTAATGCATACTTTTTTCCTACATTGTCTAATAATATAGGGGTTGAGGTTGAAGATTCTTATCGTCCACATAACTAGTAGGCGTTCCTATCCGAAGGTGTTGTGGTGAGTCCTTGTTGACTGAGGACTAGTTTCAAGTTGGTTACTATTTTCTTTTTTAAAGACTTTTGTTTAAATCATAAATTGAGGGTGAGCTAGGAACATATCTTAGCCCCCACCCATACTCATGTTTAGAGGCATCTAGTTGGACATATGTTTGAGTCTATGTTGTCATAAAATATTTTCAGATTTCTATTCATGGTTTTAGACTCTCTTATGATGTTTCTGCTTTTATATTTTACCTTATGAATGCTTATATATGTACAAGAGACTTGGTTAGAGCCCTTCAGGGTTTGGATCACCGTGTTACGACTAGGCCGTAGGTCAGGTCGTGAAAGTGGTGAGTCCTCATTTATCGGGGACTAGTTATTGCATTAGTCATTGTTTCAAAGACTTTTGCTATGTTTCATATTGAGGGTGAGCTAGGGACATGTCTTATCCCCTAATCATACTCATATGTAGAGACATCTAGTTGGATAAACGTTTCGAGTCTATGTTGTCAAGTGACATTCTTCATTTAAGATTTATTGTTTAGACTCTCTTATGATGTTTCCTCTTTTACTATACATTATGTATGCTTATGATATGTACAACAGGCTTGGTTGGAGCCCTTTGGGATTTCGATTGCCGTGTTACGACTAGGCCCTAAGTCGGATTGTTACAAGGTCAATTGTAGAAGAATTAATTGAATTAGAGGTTTAGGTTAATTTATAGAGTTGAATTAGGTCCTAAAAACGTCTAGGTTAATTAGCCTACAATTTAGGGAAAAGGCTAAAGTGCCCTTACTAAAAACTAAATTCGGCCAAAAACACACAGCCAGGTCCGCGACGTTGAGGCAAGCAAGTCCGCAACGCGGACTTGTCGCGGACCTTACTGGTTTGCGCAGTTCTTTGAGAAATCTATCTTTCGATCTACGAGTCCTAAAAATCCACTAAGACTATTTTCCTATAGTTTTGACCCCCTGATCGATATTCCAAACTCGAATTTTCCAAAAAGATTAAGGATAGTGCATTACTTGAGCGGCCTATTTCCAAGACATTTGTGAGCATTTTGAGGGATGTTACAATATCTCCCCTTGGGAATATTCATCCTAGAATAAGATTCAACTAATATGGGAAGGACATGGAAAAAGGACTAACAACCCAATATGATTATGAAGACACTTCAAAAAATGCATAGAACATGTAAACTTCATACTTAATATAAAACATAGTATTTGAGAAAATCATTTTCATTAATCATGCATGCATATGAATGACATATGGAACCGAAACGTAGGAGTTGAATCTATTTGATCATGAACAACTTAGTACCTTTAGGCTAGAGTGAAAGAAAAGAGATACGGATAATGCTTCATCATGTCTGATTCCGCTTCTCACGTAGTACTCTCTACTTGTTGATTCCTCCATAACACTTTGACGAATGCAAAATCTTTATTTCTTAACCTCTTCACTTGCCAGTCTAAAATCTCAATCGGGTCATCCTCATAAATCAAATTCTCTTCAATACTTACATTCTCCATTGGCACAATAGAATTTGGATCACCCACAAACTTCCTAAACATTGACACATGAAATACAAGATAAACCAAAGCCAACTCAAGTGGCAACTCTAACTCATATGCTACTTTGCCAATGCGATTCAATATGTTATAGGGTCCTATAAATCTAGGGCTCAACTTTCCTTTCTTACCAAACCACATTATCCCTTTCATAGGTGAAATCTTTAAATACACCATATCATCTACATCAAATTCAAGCTCTCTCTTCCTATTGTCCGAATAGGACTTTTGACAACTTTGAGCCATTTTCAAACTTTCTCTTATGAGACTTACTTTCTCCATTGCATCAATTACCAAATCTAGACCAATCAATGACATATTACCTACTTCAAACAACCCTACCAGAGACCTACATCTTCTCCTATACAAGGCTTCAAAAGGAGCCATTTGGATGCTAGAGTGATAACTATTATTGTAGGCATACTCAATCAATGGCAAATGGTCATCCCAAATTCCTCTAAGATCAATCACACATGCCCTTAACATGTCCTCCAAGGTTTGAATTATTCTTTTGGCTTGTCTATAGGTTTGAGGATGGAAAGCTATACTTAGCTTGTCTTTAGTGCCAACACCTTTCTGAAATGACTTCCAAAAGTATAAACTAAATTGAGTACCTCTATCCTATATAATCGACAAAGGAATACCTTGATGTTTCACAACTTCACAAATGTACAACTTTGCATAGTCTTTGGCACCATAAGAAGTCTTGACCGGTAGAAAATGTACCAATTTGGTCATTCAGTCGATAATGACCCAAATAGAATCATGTTTTCTTCTAGTACGAGGCAAACCCATGACAAAGTCCATATTAACATCTTCCCATTTCCATGTAGGAATTTGGATTTCTTGAGCTATACCTTCCGGCCTTTGATGTTCAACTTTCACTTGTTGACAATCAGGACACTTAGCCACGAAATCCGCTATGTCCTCTTCATGCCAATCAACAAATACACCTTAGGTCCCTTCTATAGGAAATTCTATCCCAAGAGTGCTACCCCTTACTACCATATTCAACATACCTTGAGACCTAATAAAGAAACACTCAATACGTCGTACATTCACCCTTATGCCATCAACACTATATTCAAGCCTAGTTCTATAACAACTCTAATACACTCACTTGAAACCCTTAACAAGAATTCATCAATAGAGAACTATAATCATTCACATATCTACAACCACACATTCAAGCCTACCATTCTAACCACTTTATAGATCCTTTAAAGCCAACATCACTTAGTAATTTATTGTGTCTACCTTAGCATCTCTATATCCTCATTGGTATTCACTCCTACCAAAGGTCACACCAATATACTCTTACCTATATATGCACACAACGAGGTCTTATCTAGATTTTCCTCCATGTCTATAACCTTAAATGGATCAAGAATACCACAATTATAAAAATATGGAACACCTACTCTTCCCCCAATCTTCCCTAACTCATCCATCGAGAGCTTTGGAATTTACTCAATATCATTTCTCTTAGGCCATCTACATTGGGAAACACAACTAACCTTGGTAATGAAATACTCCATCTACCCCTTGTGAGAGAAACTCGATCTTCTTATCAACAATCAATTTCTCATGCACTACCAATCATAATTTTGGACTCTTTCAAAAAAACACACCACACTCATTAGAATCACTCAATCTTACCCCCAAATGAGCCAATCGGTAAAATATCTTTAACAAACTCTTTCTTATCATCTTCCCCATGAACAACACTATCCATAAACAACCGACTAATAGCATCGGCTACAAAATTTGCTTTACCCGGATGGTACAATACACTCATGTCATAGTCTTTTAGGAGTCCAAGCCACCTTCTTTGCCTAAGGTTCAATTCCCTTCGACAAAACACTTATTGCAAGCTTTTGTGGTCGGTAAACACATCAACATGCACCCCATAAAGATAATAGCACAAAATTTTCAATGCAAACACAACCTCTACAAGATCAAGATCATGGGTTGGGTATCGGGAAGGAGATCTATGTCAAAGTCAATTTCCCTTTCGGAAGGAATATTGGGCAAATCATTGGGAAACACATCGAAAAAATCATTAACTATACAGAACGACACAAGAGTAGGAGTTTTGGAATCGATGTCCCTAACTCACAAAATATGATAAATACGCCCTTTAGAAATGGTGGTCTTCTTGGAGCCATCTTTTTGAAAATCAAAAAGAAAGACTATTAGGGAAAATAATTCTTACGGTAAACTCTATAGCATGACATGGATAATGAAAGAAGTGAGAATTCCTAAAATGCCTCATAGCCTCCTACTCATAAGTGTGGCATGCTTCACACCCATGAATAATACTCTACTTGACACGACATGTTGGACACCGTAGGACACTTAAAAAACCTTGTGCTCTGATACTAAGTTTGTCATGGCCTGACCTAGGGCCTCATCATAACATGATGATCGAAACCCTGAAGGGATCCAATCATACCTTTTGTACATATCATAAATACACACAAGGTAAAATAAAAGCAAAAACATCATAAGAGAGTCTAAATAAGTTTAAGAATGACACATGACTACATAAGCTCGAAACATTTGTCCAATTTGATGCCTCTACTCATGAACATGGGCGGGGGATAATACATGTCCCTAGCTCACCCTCAATATGAAACATAGAAAAAATCTTTGAAAACAATAACTAACTCGATAACTAGTCCCCGATAAATGAGGAATCACCACAACCGCTAGATAGGAAAGCTTAACTAGCCACATAGATGAGTGTGATCTTCAACCTCGACCCCTACATTATGAGACAATATAGGAAAAAAGTATGCATTAGTACACTGGAATGTACTAAGTATGTGGGCGTGACATACAATATAAATCATGGAATGCAATAGTTAAGCAAATCAGAGGGTAAGATTAGGTAAGTAAAGACATGAGAAAATCATATTGACCAAATCATTTAAAAAGCATAATTTAAAATCATAGCATACATATGTCGGATAGAAACCATAACCGACAATAAGACCATGTGATCCATAACATGGAATCCTGTTGTCTCCCCATACAATGAAGAAAAAAGGGAATTTACTTGCCAAGGTAGACTCTACCCTGCTAAGCGGGTCATGCATATGCTATATATGGATCCAATAGCTAGGCCATAATGACAACCTATGGTGAAACGTAGTTGTGAGACAAGATACTTTATATAACGACCCCGTATTTCAATCCCCTACCTCAACTCCACATTCAGTGCTAACTCAAATCCCACGGAATACATATATTGCATAGGAATCATAATTTCATATATCATAGTCATTATTAGAGGTTTAAAATTGTGGAGTAGCTCATATTCATAACATACTTGTAATGTGAGAATTGTCCTTTCATCATTACAATCATATTTGCATCATTTATATCGTTTGGCCTTAGGTCACCACATAGGGCCCTAAGTCACCTTAGTTCATAACTTGCATAAAAATCATCCTTTGAAATATACTTATAGTCCATGATCATAATTGAAATACATAATCATAATTCATACTTGGAAATTCTTGATCATAACTTATTCTTGAAATTTAGGTAAGACATGAATGCATGATCAATTGATTTGAAATTCATGTAATTGACTTGAAAACATCCATGATAATAAACATTATATCAGCCCATACATAATTCATATAAATAGTATCATTAGGAAGTATAATTGAAAATACTCATAATTTTAATCATGAACCTATAGATCAAAATAGCAGAATTCATGCTAAAACTCTTCAATCTAATGCAATAACCATTAATATATATCAAAATAGACTTATGATTATACTTTGAATCATAATTCATGCAATAGGAGTAGAGATCATAAAACCCATAAAATACCATACTTTAATTTGATAGAAAACCTTAAAAAATTAATTGGGCTTCATGGATGAAAGAATCCATGAATCCATACCCACATACCTTAAGTGAGAACACCAAATAATTTTGAAAAACTTGAGAGTTTTGATGGAGAGCTCGAGTGAATTTACTTGAAGTCTTCAATGGAGTCCTTCGGAGAGAGAAATATTTGAGTAAGTGAATTATAGAAGAATAAATAGAATTAGAGATTTAGATTAATTTATAGAATTGAATTAGATCCTAAAAATGTCTAAGTTCATTAGCTAAAAATTTAGAGAAATGTCTAAATTGCCCTTACTAAAAACTAAATTCGGCCAAAAACATACAGCCAGGTCTGCGATGTGGAGGAAAGAAAGTTCGTGATGCTGACTTGTCATGGACTTTACTAATTTGCGCAGTTCCTTGAGAAATCTATCTTTCGATCTACGGGTCCTAAATATAAGGGAAATATGATCTGACAACATAAGAAACTACATAGTTGTCAAACAATGCTTCTAGTCATGAACATGGGCAGGACTAAGACATGTGCCTATCTCACCCTCAAGTAAAGAATTTGATGAATTTGAAAGAAGAAACAACTCAAAAACCGCCCTTGATAGATGAGTACTCACCAAGGCTTCTCCAAAAGAACTCAACTAGCCACGCGGATGGATATGATCCTCAACCTCAACCCCTATATTATGAGACAATATAGGCAATAATATGCATTAGTATGTTTGAATGTAGTAGGTATGAGGGCATGACATGTAACATAAATAATGAGATGCAATGATCAATTATAATACATGATAAGAGGTGAAAAGTAAGGACATGAGAGAATCATAGTGATCAAAGCATTTGAGAAGTATAAAGAATATCGTGAAAGTATATAAGAGATCATACATATGTGGGATTGGAACCATAAACGACATTAATACCATGTGAGCTATAACATGGGATCCCGATGTTTCTCCTACACTAGAAAAAGTGGAATATACTTGCCAAGGTAGACTCAACCCCTCTAGGAAGGTGATATGTACGCTATATGTCGATCCACTAGCTAAGACACGAAGGCAACCTATGGTGGAAAGTATTTTAAGAGATAAGACTTCTACGAAGGCTTTTAGTAGGGCCCCACCTCAAGTCCACATTCTGTGCTAAGTCAAATCCCACGGATTACATACATTGCATAGAAATCATAATTTCACATATCATAGTCATTATCATATGTTTGAAATCGTAGAGTAGCTCATTTTTATAACATACTTGTAATGTGAGAATTGTCCTTTCATCATTACAATCATATTTGTATAATTTATATCATTTAGCCTTAGGTCACCACATATGGACCTAAGTCACCTTACTTCATAACTTGCATGAAAATCATCTTTCGAAACATACTTATAGTCCATGATCATAATTAAAATACATAATCATAATTCATACTTGGAAATTCATGATCATAGCTTATACTTGAAATTTAGGTAAGACATAAATGCATGATCAATTGATTTGAAAATTATGTAATTGACTTGAAAACATGCATGATCATAAACTTTATATTAGCCCATACATACATCATTTAGATAGTATCATTAGGAAGTATAATTGAAAATACTCATAATTTTCATAATGAACCATAGAGATCAAAATAGGAGAATTCATGCTAAAATTCTTCAATTTAATGCAATAACCATCAATTTATATCAAAATAGACTCATGATCATACTTTGAATCATAATTCATGCAATAGGAGTAGAGATTATTAAACTCATAAAATACCATACTTTAGTTTGATAGAAAACCTTAAGAAATTGATTGGGCCTCATGGATAAAAGAATCCAGGAATCAATACCTACTACCGTAAGTGAGAACACCAAATAATTTGGAAGAACTTGAGAGTTTTGATGGAGAGCTTGAATGAATTTACTTGAAGTCTCCAATGGAGTCCTTGAGAGTCATTTGTAGAGAGAGAAATATTTAAGTAGGTGAATTGTAGGAGAATTAATAGAATTAGAGGTTTAGGTTAATTTATAGAGTTAATTTAGGTCCTAAAAATGTTTAGTTTCATTAGCTAACAATTTAGGTAAAAGTTTAAAATGTGCTTACTAAAAACCAAATTCAGCCAAAAACACACAGCCAGGTCCGCGATGGGGAGGCATGCAAGTTTGCGATGCTGACTTGTCGCGGATATTACTGATTTGTGCAGCTCTTTGAGAAATCTATCTTTTGATCTACGGGTCCTAAGCCTCCACCAAGACTATATTACTACAGGTTTTGACCCCCTGATCGATATTCCAAATTTGAATTTTCCAAAGAGATTAAGGATAATGCATTATTTGAGCGGCTTATTGCCAAGGCATTTTTAAGGTACTTGTGAGCATTTTGAGGGATGTTACATGATGTGGGAACTTAACTGTATTTTATTTGAAATTAGCTTTAGGAAGAAGAATGTACTTGAGAGAAGACTTTAGAGGGAGGATTTTGGGTTTTGAGAGTTTGAGTGAGGATGATAGGGTTAGGAAGTCTTAGGGTAGTTATTAGAATAGAATAAACCCCTAAAACCATCCACATTCTTTAATGAAATCTTAGGGTAAAAACCAAAACACCACTGAACTTGACTGAAACTTCACCTAGATAGAGGGCTCACCATGGTCCGTGAAGGTCAATACGGACCATGGTGGTGTCCGTGGTGAGGGACTCTGTTTTGGATTTGAGGGGTGACCTTCACGAAGGCCACCACAGCTCCTGAGGTTCACCACAACCTGTGGTGCCTCTCCTGGTGTTTACCCATGATCCGTCTTATACCTGGCTGGACCATGATAGTTCTTTTGAACTTCATTTCCGTGAAGTACACATGGTGCCCAAAATGCGACAATTTCTAGGAAACTTCTTTTGAACTTCATTTTTTGACATTCCAAATTCTGGGGTCTTAGAATATCTCCCCCTGGGGAACACTCTCATCTAATGGGACTCAATCTAGCATGAATGGAATAGCAAAGAGACATAATAACACAACATGAATGAAAAACATATCCAAAATGCATAGAAGCATGGTATATTCTATCACAAGCTACAACATGACTTAAAACACATTTCATAAACATGAATGTATATGAAAGCATGAGAATGATTGAAACATATGGTTTGGGGCTGCGTGGGTTATAAAGAAACTCAATACCTCAACTAGGAATGAAAGAAAGTGATTTGTCATGACCAGAACTAGGGAACAAGCTGTGAAACAGAGATAGAAACCCTGTAGGGCTTCAACCAAGCCTCTTGACATATCGAACTCGAAAATATACAAGGCATATTAAGAATCAACTTAGTAAACTAGAAGAAATTTGCGGAAATATCATAGACAAGTCAAAATAATAACATAGACTCAACATAGTGTGTCTCCAACAAAGCTCTTCTAATCAACATGGAAGGGGGATAAGACATGTCCCTAGCTCACCCTCAAAGGTTTATAACAAGCCTTTAAAAGAAAGAACCAACTCATAGATTGCCCTCAGAAAGAAAGGGTGTCATGACCTGACTAAGGGACTAGTCGTAACACGGGAATCAAAATCCCAAAGGGCCTCAACCAAGCCTCTCATTCTAATCATAAATGTACATAAAGTAAAGCAAGTGCGGAAACATCATAGGAAAGAGTTTAACATAAACATAAGGGAAATATGATCCAACAACATAAGACTCTACATAGTTGTCCAATAATACCTCTAGTCATGAACATGGGCGGGGGCTAAGATATGTCCTTAGCTCACCCTCAAATAAAGAAGTAGATATATTTGAAAGAAGAAAAAAGACATAGACCACCCTCGACGGATGAGGACTCACCAAGACTTCACTGTAGCAACTCAACTAGCCACGTAGATGGATATGATCATCAACCTTAAGCCCTACATTATGAGACAATGTAGGCAACAAAATACATTAGTATGTTTGAATGTACTAAGAATGGGGGCATAAAATGAAACATAAAAAATAAGATGCAACGATCAATTAAAATACATGATAAGAGGAAAGAGTAAGGACATGAGAGAATCATAGTGATCTAAGCATTTGAAAAGCAAAATGAATATTGTGAAAGTACATAACAGATCATACATATGTGGGACTGGAACAATAACCGATATTAAGACCGTGTGAACTATAATATGGAATCCCGATGTTGCCCCTACACCAAAAAAGGGAATCTACTTGCCAAGGTATACTTTACCCCGCTAGGCGGATAATACGTATGCTATATGTGGATCTACTAGCTAAGCCATGAAAGCAATCTATGGTGGCACGTAGTTTGAGAGACATGAGGCTGCTACTAAGGCTTCAGTGGGGACCCCTCCTCTAGTCCACTCGGTAGTAAGTCAAATCCCATGGAATACATACATAGCATAAAAATCATAATGAACATATATCATAGTCATGATCATAGGCTTGAAATCATAGAGTAGCTCATTTTCATTACATAACTGCAATGCGGGTATTGTCCTTCCATATTACATAACATACCTATATAGTCGTAGTTCATACATAATTCATATCATACCTTAAGGTACTACATGGTGCCATAATTAATCTTTTACATAATTCACAACGGCCTTACCGCTTCTCGTGGAGTAGATCCCGCTGAAAATCATGATTTGAAATAAACATGTAATTCATGATCACAGTTGAAATTCATAATCCTAATTCATACTCAGAAATTAGGGTAAAATATGAATGCATGATCAATTGACTTAAAATCATGATAATACCTTAAAATCATTGAATTGCTAATCATACTTCATAATTCATCTTAGAAAATAGGCTTCATGCATGGAAAATCATAATTGAATTTAGAACTCATGTAATTCATATGGAAACATTGTTATCAAGATCAAAAATAATGATTAACAACATAATTTAAATAGCCCAATGAAATTCATAAGATTAGGGTTATAAATCCAATTAAAATTCATGAGATTTTGTAAGAAATCCTTGGGACTCCATGGGATAACTTTGGAAAAGGAGACTTATTCTTAAAGAAACTGTAGCCAAAAGCTTGATAAAGAAGATGAACTTCGGAGGAACCTTAAGAGAGAAGTCTTTGCGTCAATTGGGAGTTAATGAGGGAAAGGAATAAATTGTAGGTGTATTTAGGATATTTCAGTAGTTAATCTAGTCCCAAAAATGTCCACATACATTAATAAATAGATTAGGAAAAGACCAAAGTTATCCCATATAAGTTTATGTCGAAATTCCTTGTACTGGACCCGATATGGTCCGTATAAAGCACCATGGACCATAAAAGGGTTCATGAAAGGGAGATGGAAAAGTGTCTCTGGACGGATGCTCCCTACGGGCAATGAAAAGCTCCATGGTCCATGGTGACTGTCGTGAACAGGCAACTACCTGATAGGGCTTTACTAAAATGCACATAACCTTTTACTCCAAACTCGTAATGAGGCAAACTCAGTGGCATTAGGAAAAGGATTTAGAGATATTTGATTTGATAGGTGATGGGACACCTAATTCTATATATTCAAGGATATATGATTGCTTAAAGTTGACCTATGAAAAATATTACATCAAAACTCAATCGGTAAAGAAGCTTTCAACTAAACGTTATGCTAAAGGATTCTTGTGACCTTAAAACATCTCCAAATCTATTCCTACAATAAATATTTATCTTTAAAAACCATGAAATAAAATGAATGGACCCCTGAATAGACCATTCTCAGGGTCCGTGAAAAGCTCCACAGAGACCCTTCATGATCTATAAAGATCATCATGGCCCGTAAAATGTGGCCGTGGTGCAGATCCTGTAGAAGTGGCCACCATGGATCACACCACGGTCCATGAAATATACTAAGGCCTATGGTGGTTTTCCATGGTCCTTTACTTAGAATAATTTCTAAGGGTTTTAGGGAGAGGTCACCATGGAGGGCTTCACGCCTCGTGCTGCTCACCACGGTCTGTGGTCCTTCATTGTGGTCCCTTTCTTGTAGGTATGAGCCTCTGAATCTTTACCACGGTTGATCACCATGGTCTATGGTGCCTACCAAGGCTTATGATGGCTTCTGTGGTCAACTCATAGTGCCAGTTTCTGTAACTTTCTAAGATTTCCTTCTTTGATCCTTAGTTTGGGACATTACAAATTTCTGGGTTTGACAATATATCCCCCTTGGGAAAATTCATCCTCGAATAAGACTCAAACTAGCATGAATGGAATAAGAAAGGAACATAGCAACCCAACATGAATGCAGAATAGCTAGAACATCCATAAAAACATGGAGTACTCAATCCAAAGCTAAAACGTGACTTTAAAATTCATTTTATGAACGTGAATGCATATGAAATCATGAAAATGACTGTGACACATTATTTGGGTGGTTTGGGTCATGAATGAACTAAATACCTCAACTAGGCATAGTTGGAAAGAGATGAAGATATCTAGACATCATGTCGGCTTCGGCCTTCCATGTAGCACCCTCAACATCTTGGTTCCTCCATAACACTTTAACTGAAGCTATTTCTTTATTTCTCAACTTTCTAACTCATCGGTCCAAAATCTCAATGGAACATCCTCATATGAAAGGCTTTCCCTCACATAAGTGTTTTCCAATGACATAATAGACCTAGGATCACTAACACACTCCCCCAATAATGACACGTGAAATATCGAATGAACTGAGGCTAACTCCATAGGTAAATCAAGTCCATAGGTCAACTTACAAATATGCCTTAGAATCATTTATCCCTATAGAAATTTTATCCCAAGAGTACTACTCCTTATAACTACCTTCACCAAACCTAGAGGCCTAATGAAGAAGCACCCAATGCACCATAAATTCACCCATATTCAAGAATAATTCTAATAACCATTCTAAAACACTCACTTGAAACCCTTACCAAGAAGTAATCACTAGTGTAATGCAATCACTCACATAACTACGACCACACATTCAAGTCTATCATTCTAACCACTTTATGCATCTTACAAGTCAACATCACTTAAGAATTTTCATGTCCACCTTAGCACCTCTACATCCATATTTGTATTAACCTGTGTTACACCCCGTACTTTGTACCTTGGAACGCGTTCTTAAGTCTCTTGAAAGGCTCTTAAGTTTCTTATAAGGATCGTAAGCCTCTTAAGTTTTTTAAGTTTTGTTAAAGTTTCTTAAATCTTCTTAAGAACTCTTAAGATCTTAAGGGCTATCATGAGAGCCGGATAATCTATAACTCTACCAAACAACTCTAAGGAAAGGAAAATGTGATACCCCATAGTAGAGAAGATTGAAAATAGAGTTATAAGAATCTGGAAGAAGTCGGAGACCAAATAATGAGTCGTAGGACTCGACTTATTTATGTAAGCTACCAACTTGGAAATCTTACATACTTAAGATACTTGAGTACATACCAAGCTTACGTAGCAAGTATTACATAGGTTCATAAAGTAAGACAAGATTATGAACCCACGAGGGGAAAAAGAGAGTGCCACATGGCAGCATGAGAGAGTGCCATTTGTCAATACTGGAAAAAGGGTAGTGGGACCCACATGCCATGTGGCAGCCCAAGGTTGGAAGGGGTGGTGTGTTGGCCCAATTAGGGATTGGCACGTGTTACCACTTAAGGGTTGACACATGTCACCTCCTAAAGTGGCCTATATATATAAATATTTTATGATTAACCTTATCAATAAGTCATTATCTTCCAAGTTCAAGAGGCTTCTAGAGAAAGAAAGAAGAGAAGAGAAATCTAGAACTAGAGAGAGAGTAGGTTCGGCCAAGGAGAAAAAAAAGGTAAGTCTCTGATTTCATTCCGTGAATTAATTATCTAGGGTAAACCATGGTGGTATGAAGGTGTTAGTAATGTAAATTTATGGTTTGTAGTAGCACCAAAATGTTAGCAAGCAGCCACAAGTTTTTGGGCACGCTAAGGGAACTTCCGCGGCAAGTTTTGATGAGTTTGACGAGTTTTAGGCAAGATAAGGGTTTCTCTTTCAAATTGGAGTTTATGATGTTTTTATGATGTATATTACATGTCTTAAATTATTTTGTAAGTGGAAAAATTTTATAAGGATGCTAGACGCTAGAAACAAACTAAATTATAGTCGTAGTAGCTAAAATGAAATCGCATAGTGTGTTGTTGTTGTGGTGATGTGGTTGAAGCTAGTTGGGTTGTGTCTTGCAGCACTGTAAAGTATTTTAAAAAGGGTGTGGGTGCTGCTGTTTTCAGTCACATGACCCTCCGTTTGGTATGATTAATGATTTTGTGAAATAAAGATTTAAAAACTCTATTTTGGTATTGTAGTTTGGAGCTAGTTGTTTGGAGCTTGTATTGTGTAATGTTGAAGTGATTTACTTGTACACATGTTGCTGGTAATTTTTTTTGGTATGGTTTTTGATGTTTTGGCTGAGTCAAAATCTCGGGGATGTTGAAGTTATAGGAAAAATGCTGCCTGATTTTCGATAGCTTCAGAACTAGTAACAAACTAGTCGAGGGTAATGTATAGGAAATGACTCCTATTAGTACTTGGTTGTAGAGTGGGATATTGGAAAGTGAAAAGAAATTAACCTTAGTATTACTTTCATGTCGAATAGGTTAAGGAGATATCAAGACAAGCCAGATTTTAATTAATCCTTGAAAAAGTATGTGAAGCTTTCTATTGGCATATTTTGGCACAAGTATGTAAAGCTACCCTTCTTCCCTCTTGATATATCTTTAACATACGTACTATGTTATAATGCTATGATTACTCACCGAGTCCCATCATGGGTCGGGTACATTTTATAATGGTATGGTAAAGCAATGAGAAAGTTACGATACCGAGCTCATGATGTACCGGGTACGATATATGTATATAATGACTGTATGAGGGAAAATAGAGGGTATGTAAAGCATATCTTCTTTCTTCTTTTGGCATGACCCATAGAAATCCAACGGACGAAGAATGCACAAAGTCTACAAGAAGCTCTTATTCTTAAGTGCACTAGGATGGCTAACGTTTTTAATTTCCTAGAACTTATGTCCTTTTGCCTCAATTCATGTGAAAGTGTCCAACCATCCTAAGTTGGTATAATTTATGTTGTGGTATAAAGCATGACTCTTATTCACTCCTTTATGCTAGAAATCTTCTAATAATTGAACTATGGCTTCTCAAGTTTTTCTATACCTTGGGAAGTAGTAAGTAGGTAAAGTTAATCTTCTTTCTTTTGGCATGAACTTTATGAAATAAATAGACGAAGTATATGTGATCCCAAGGAAGCCCCCATTCTCAAAGCCACTAAGATGGCCATTTTCTTGACTTTCAAAAGATATTTTATTACGCCTTGATACAAGTAGATGATTCCAAAAGTGCTACTTTGATGCAAACCATAATTACACTCCAAAGGTACTTGTTATGGCTATTGTCTTAGTTTTTGAATGATAGTTCATTTTAATTATTTCAACAAGTCTCCAATGATGGTTTAAATTGCATATGGTTACTCACTACTCTACTCGTGTATACTGTAACCCTTCTATCACCGAGTCCCAGTCCGGATACAAAATCGTGCATAGTTCACTACATTATCTACTGAGTCCCTCATTAAAGAGCCAGGTATATTATATAAAGACATGGTAATGCAATGACATGATCCACTCACCGAGTCCTTAACTAGAGGGTTGGGTACGTATGTATATATGTGATGATGTGTTATGATAAGGGGATATGGGCACGGGTCCCTATGGTGGTCCTATATTTATATGATTCACCGAGTCCTTGAAAGGGCCAGCTATATTGTACGATATGAGCATGCATGTTTTTTATTATTATTCAAAAGGTACAAGTACAGTGTTTTCTTAAGTGACATAATTATCCCCTGATTCTCTATTCTAGATATGTTTCTAGTTATGCTATGTATGCTTTATATAATCAGTACATATATCATACTGACCCCCTTTTCTTCGGGGGGTTGCGTTCATGCCCGCAGGTACAGACGTACGTTTTGGATACCCACCAGCTTAGGACTCCTACCAGCAAGTTTGGGAAAGCTCCATTGTATCAGAGCCTAGTTGTGGTACTGGTCTCTTGATTTATACACTCATTTTGCTTATTCAGGGGTACGGCAGGGGCCCTATCCCGCCTTATGTTATCATTATACTCTTAGAGGTCTGTAGATATGTGTATGGGTTATTTGTGGGTTATATAGGTATGAATGTACAATTGTGTAGATATGATTTATGTTTTGGGGGACGTTTTCCCCTATTGTGATCGTCGTGTCGGCTGAGGTGTTACCTAGTATATTTATACACCATGACTTAAACAGGGGACAATTTTGCTTATAGCTAGCAAGGGGTATGCGTGAGTGTCTAATTTGGGAACCCGTCATGGCCTATGAGGTTGGGTCATGACAAAAGTGGTATCAGAGTGGTTCTTCCTTGGAATGTCTACACATCGTGTCTAGTAGAGTCTTGTTTATCGGTGTGTGGTGCACCACATCTATAAACAAGAGTCTACAGGACATTTAAGATGTTATCTTCCTTTCTTGTCTTAGATTATGTGATAGAGCTAAGGTCTTAGGATAACCTTTCACTAACCTAACCTTATGTTTGTAGTAATTCCTCCGAGGAAAGCAATAACCACCAAGAAGGGAAAGTCGGTAGAGAGGGAAACCAGTCAGTCCCCAAGAGTTACTAAGGCTCGTGCCCAGTCTATGCCAAGGATTGTGTCTCAGTCGGTGAGTTCTACTATACCATCACCTCCAGAGGAGTTTAGGGCAGTAGCAGCTATAGGTCCTGAAGCTTCAGTGTCGGAGCCTCCATCCCCATAGCAAAGAGTGAAGGATAGATTGATGAGAGACGCAGTGTAATTACTGACCGAACTAATGGCAGGACAGACTCGAAGGCATGTCCTGGATGATGCAAATAGACAAGACAACTTGAGGGTCCTTGACTTCCTAGCCTGCAATCCCTCAGAATTTTATGGGTTGCGATCTGCAAAAGATCCACAGGAGTTTACCCGGCAGATGCAGTGTACACTGCGAATCATTAGGGCCTCAGAAATGGAGTCGGTGGAATGGGCTTCATATCGGCTGCATAATGTACCCGCTAACTGGTATGAGTCTTGGGAATTATTAAAGGGTGAGGGTGCTCCTGCACCCGAATGAGATGAGTTTGTAGAGGCCTTTCTTGGCCATTTTCTGCCTCTAGAAATGAGACGATCCTGAGTTGATAAGTTCATGCAGTTGAAGCAAAATAGTAGGAGTGTTAGAGACTATAGTCTCGAGTTTGATTCATTTGCAAGGCATGCGCCCACAGTTGTAGCTGACATGGCTGACCGGGTGCATCATTATGTGATGGACTTGGACCTTTATTTGGTTGACAGTTGTATAGCTATAGCCTCCCAGCCAGGCATGGATATTGACCGAGTATAGGCATACCCCCAAGGAATAGAGGAGAGACGTAAAGGGCGTCAGCCCTACAGACGCTATGATAGAGGCCAGCATAAGAGGGCTAGGATGGTTGGTTATCTTGGGGAATTTCGGAGCGGGCAGCCCCAACAATATGGTAGATATCCATCCCAGCCAGCTCAGAGTGCACCCTTATAGGTTCTAGGTAGAATATTTACGAGCACAGGGTATTTGGGAGCCGGTCAAAGCTTTAAGGTTTCAAGTAAACAGGTGAACTGGGGTTCTCAACAATCAAGACCACTATTGCCCTAGTGTCCCCATTGTGGAAGACCTCATTTTGGAGAATGTAGTTGGAACACAGGTGCCTAATTTACTGATGGCCGCCAAGGCCATGTTGCGAGGGAATGTCCATTCAAGGGTAATCCAGGTGGTGTGGATCATCCAACTGGGTCAGTTGCGGGTTCTTGTTCTTCGGTAGTTATGCGCCTTATAGGGCGGGGCATGCAGACATCGGTTGGCCTTGGCAAAGGCCGGGGTAGAGCTTCCAGTTCTAGCGGCCCTTCCAACCGCATATATGCCTTAGCTAGCAGACAGTATCAAGAGGCGTCACCCAACATGGTTACAGGTATATTATCAATCTTTTCTCGGGATGTGTATGCGTTGATAGATCCAGGCTCTACCTTGTCATATATATCCCAGTTTGTTGCTAGTAGAATTGGAATAAATCCTGAGTTAATAGAGTCATTTGAGGTGGCCATACCGGTGGGAGACTCTGTTATAGTAAAACAAATATATAGAAATTGCTTGGTAGATGTATATGATCGTCATACTTTGGCAGACTTGATGGAGTTAGATATGACGGAATTTAATGTTATTATGTGTATGGACAGGTTAGCTTCTTGTCATGCCAACATAGATTATAGAGACAAAGTAGTTCGGTTATAATTCCCAGGTGAACTAATTATCGAGTGGGTAGGGAACACAGTGTCGCCAAAGGGTAAATTTATTTCATACCTCAAGGCTAGGAAAATGATTAGAAAGGGGTATATCTATCATCTAGTCCGTGTGCATAACCTTGAAGCGGAAGTGCCAACTCTCCAATCAGTACTCATGGTCAATGAATATCCAGATATGTTCCCAGATGAACTCCTAGGTCTTCCTCTTGAACAGGAGATAGAGTTCAATATAGACGTGCTACCAGATACTCAGTCCATCTCTATCCCTCTATATAGAATGGCACCCGCGGAGTTAAAGGAGCTAAAGGAGTAGCTTAAAGACTTGCTGGAAAAGGGATTCATTAGGCCCAGCACATCGCCATGGGGAACACCGTTACTGTTTGTAAAAAAGAAAGATGAGTCACTATGAATGTGTATTAACTATAGGCAGCTGAACAAGGTAACAATTAAGAACAGGTATCCTCTCTCTAGGATTGACGATTTGTCTGACCAGTTGTAGGGTCCTAAGTGCTTTTTGAAAATAGACCTACAGTCGGGTTATCATCAGGTGCGGGTAAGGGAAGTAGAAATACCAAAGACCACATTTAGAACCCGATACGAACATTATGAGTTTAGGGTGATGTCGTTTGGGCTGACAAATGCTCCAGCAGTGTTTATGGATATGATGAACCGAGTGTTCAAACTGTTTCTAGATTTGTTCATGATTGTATTTATTGATGATATTCTGGTTTATTCACGATCAAAAAAGGAACATGTAGATCATTTGTGGGTGGTACTGGGAGTACTCCAACACCAGAAGTTGTACGCTAAGTTCTCTAAGTGTGAATTCTAGCTGACTTTGGTGGCATTCTTAGGACACATTATTGGGACTGACGGTATTCACGTAGACACGAAGAAGATTGAGGCCGTAAAGGCTTGTCTAAGACCTACAACCCCTACGGAGGTATGTAGCCTTTTAGGGCTAGCAGGATACTACAGGAGGTTTGTAGAAAAATTTCTTCCATTTCGGCGCCTTTAACTAGGCTAACTCAAAAGGCGACTAAGTTCCAGTGGACTGATGCTTGTGAGCGAAGCTTCCAGTTATTAAATGATAAATTGACTATGGCTCCTGTTCTAACTCTTCCTGAAGGACCAAATGGCTATGTTATTTACTGTGATGCTTCCGTTGTTGGGCTAGGATGTGTATTAATGCAATATGGTAGAGTTATAGCTTATGCCTCTCGGCAGCTCAGGAAACATGAAAGGAATTACCCAACCCATGATTTGGAATTAGCAGCGGTGATTCATGCTTTAAAAATATGGAGGCACTACCTATATGGCGTACATGTTGATATCTATACGGACCACAAAAGCCTCCAGTATATTTTCAAGCAGAAAGAGTTGAATCTACGACAGAGAAGGTGGCTAGAATTGCTAAAGGACTATGATGTTGACATTCTATACCACCCAGGGAAAGCAAATATGGTGGCAGATGCATTCAGCCATAAGTAAATGGGTAGCTCGGCCGGTGTACAACCCTAACGGAAGGAGATAATCTTTGTAATTCATGATCATAGTTGAAATACTTAATAATATTTCTTACTCAGAAATTAGGATAAAACATGAATGCATGGTTAATTGACATAAAAATCCTAATAATACCTAAAAATCATTGAATTGCTAATCATACTTCATAATTCATCATAGAAAATAGGTTTCTTTCATGGACACACGTAATTGGACTTACAACTCATGTAATACATATGGACACATCATTATCATGATTAAAAATAATGATTAACATCATAATTTAAATACCCCAATAAAATTCATAAGATTAGGGATACAAACCCTGTTAAAATTCATGATATTTTAGAAGAAATCCTTGGGAATCCGTGGTTAAAAGGGACCCATGATTAATCCCTACATACCTTAATTGAATTTGACCTTAGAACTAGAAAAGGAGACTTGTTCTTGAAGAAATCCTAGCCGAGAGCTTGATGAAGAAGATGAACTTTAGAGGAACCTTGAGAGAGAAGTGTCTTAGTTGATTGGGTTTTAATGAGGGAAAGGAATAGATTATAGAGTATTTAGGGTATTTTTTAGTGAATATAGTTGCAAAAATTTCAACATACATAAATAAATAGATTGGGAAAAGACCAAAATGACCCCACATAAATTTCTGCCAAAACTCCTTGTACTGGATCTAATACGGTCCGTATAAAGCACCATAGATTGTACAAGGATTCGTGAAAGGGATATGGAAAGGTGTTTCTAGACGGATGCTCACCACGGTCTGTGGTGACGGTCATGAATAGGTGAATGGCTGATAGAGCTTTATGAAAACTCACATAATTTTTACTCTGAACTTGAAATAAGGCAAATTTGATGGTATTGGAAAGAGGATTCAGCAGACTTTGATGTGATAGGTTATAGGACACCAATTCTATATATTAAAGGAGATATGATTGCTTAAAGTTGACCTATGTAAAATTTTATATCAAAACTCAATCGGTAAGAAAGCTTTCAACTTAAATTTCTCCAACTCTACTACTACACTAAAGAATTGTCTTTAAAACCCCTAAGATAAACTGAACAGACCCCTGAACAGAACATCCTTATCATCCGTGAAAAGCTCCATGGAGACCCTTCACTATCCGTGAAGATCATCATGGCATGTTAACGTGGCTGTAGTACAATTTGGATCACCCACAAACTTCTTTGTTCCTCAATCTTTTCACTTGGTGGTCCAAAATCTCAATTGGAATTCCTCATAAGTAAATTTCTCATCAATTTTTAGATTTTCCATTGGCACAATATAATTTGGATCACCCACAAACTTCCTCAACATTGATAAATACAACACCGGAAAAACTATAGCCAACTCCAATGGCAAGTCCGACTCATATGTTACCTACCAATATGCTTCAAGATTTTGTAGGGTCCCACATATCTAGGTCTCAACTTTCCTTTCTTACCAAAATGCATTACACTATTCATGGACGAAACCTTCAAATAGACCTAATCATCCACTCTAAACTCAAGGTCTCCTTTCCTATTGTCCGAATAGGACTTTTAGCAACTTTTGCAGCCTTTAGCCTTTCCCTTATAATTCTTACCTTCTCCGTAACATCAAATACCAATTTGGGACCAATCAAGGCTACCTCACGTACTTCAAACCATCCCACCGGGGACCTACATCTTCTTCTATATAATGCTTCAAAAGGAACCATTTCAATGCTTGAGTGATAACTATTGTTGTCAGTAAACTCAATCAATGGTAGGTTCTCATCTTAACTTCCTTTGAAATAAATGACACATATCCTCAACATATCCTTCAAAGTTTGAATTGTTCTTTTGACTTGACCAATTTTTTGAGGATGAAAAGTGGTACTTAGCTTGACTCTTGTACCAAGACCCTTTTGGAATAACTTTTAAAAATGTGAAGTGAATGGACTACCTGGATCCGATATAATAGACAAGGTAACACCATGTAGATTTCTTAGTCATTCGATCCACAACAAACTAATTGGAATCATATTGCTTGTTTAGTACAAGGCAAACCCATTACAAAGTCCATATTCATACCTTCCCACTTCCAAGTAGGAATTTCAATGTCTTGGGCTAGACCTCCCAGCCTTTGATGTTCAACTTTCACTTGTTTACAATTAGGACACTTAGCCATGAACTCTGCTATGTCCTTCTTTATGCCATTCCACCGATATACTTCCCTCAAATCACAATACATCTTGGTAGATCCCGAATGAATCTAATACCAAGAACTATGGGCCTCATTAAATATCAATCCCCTTAGACTATTCATATTAGGGACACATAAGTGACCTTGGTAACGAAGTACTCCATCTCCTCCTTAGGAGAAATCCACAATGGCTTTTTGACAACCGACTTCTTTAACTCAAGCAACACCGGATCATCGTGTCGCAAAAGAATACCACCATTCTTAGAATCAACCAAATAAAGACCTAATCAAGATAATCTATGCACATCCTTAACGAACTCTTTCTGACCTTCAACAACATGAAAAATACTATTCATAGACAACCAACTAAGAGCATCGGCTATGAAATTAGATTTACTCAGATGGTACAACATACTCATATCATAATCCTTTAGTAGTTCAAGCCACCTCGTTTGCTTAAAGTTCAAATCCCTTTGTATAAACACATATTGGAAGTTCTTAAGGTCCGTAAATATATCACTGAATCATTACCCTTCCATTCTAAAATAGGCTTATTGGGAATTTGAAATTTGACCCTACAGGTTCTACAATCTATGGATGCATAGGCAGCATGTAACCAATCCATACCAAGAATAATGTCAAAATAGGTCATGTGAAGTTCAAAAAGATCACATGGAATAACTTTATGCAAGACCGGTATGTGATAATTTCTACAAACTCCCTTGGCTAACAATGAATCACCAACAGGAGTATAAACCAAAAAAGGCTCTAATAATATTTCTAGGAGCACATCAAATCTCATAGAAAGATAAGGAGTAACAAAAGACAAGTTGGCACCCGGATCAAGTAACGCATAAACATCAAAGGTAAAGAACCGTAACATACCCGTAACAACATCGGGAGTCTCATCCAATTCTTGCCTAGCATGTAGGGTATAGAACCTATTTTTTCTTTCACCCCCACCTTGTTGAGCTTGTCTACCTTCAGTAGCTTTCTCTTGAGGACGTCCTTCACTCCTTTTCTTATGGCATTCAGATATATTGTGCCCCATTATACCACATCAAAAACAAGCACTTGTTCCAAGCATTCGGATATATTGTGCCCCATTTTACCACATCAAAAACAAGCACTTCTTCCAACCAAACACTTACCCCCTGATTCCTTCCACACTTGGTGCACTTAGGGAGAGAATTACCACTAGCATTCTCACCCTATCTTTGTCAAATCTTTGGCCTAAAGCTTGAGAGGAACCTTGACCTAGGAATATTTGGCCTTGTTTAAAATGGCTATTACCATCATCAGTCTTAGAATTTGAGAACCCGCCTTCAAACTGATCCCTCTTGGACTCCCTCATCTTTCTCTCTTTGGGATTATCTCTTTCTATTTGTACAGCATAGGTCATGAGCTGAGATATATCTATTTATTTCACAAGCATAGTGGTTCAGCATTCTTTAGCAACCAAGTCGGATATTCTCGATATAAATTGACTTATTTGGGTATAGGGATCGGCCAAAAAAGAAGGAGCATACTTAGATTGTTTGGTGAACTTGAGGGCATACTCCCTCACACTCATATGTCCTTTCTTGAAATTTATGAATTCCATTACCTTTGCTTTCCTTAGCTCAAGTGGAAAGAAACGATCAAGAAGAGCAAGCTTGAAGACTTCCCAAACAATAGGACCTTCATCAATTCTTAAACACTTCCATTGAGTATACCAAACTTAGGCAATACCCTTGATTTGGTAATCCACCAAATTTGTTTTCTCACGAAGTCACCCTTATAATGTGCACCACCTTATATAGCTCATCAATGAACTCTTGAGTATATTCATCTACCTTTGAACCATGGAACTCGAGAGGGTTCATCCTTGAAAAATCGCTTACTATAGATGCCGATGTGGGAGTATTAGGAAGAGCAACACCTCCTTGGTTGGCCACAACATGAGCTATCATAGTGATACCAGTTCGAAAGTCTACATTAGTCACTTGGTTGGGGCAAAGAACCATTTTCTTGAGGAACCAAAGGAGCTTGGTCTCTATTAACATTGATTCCTCTTTGCAAAAGTGGTCCTCTTGGAGGTATTTTCTGAAAATTGCAAAGAACAATCATTAAGGAGAGGAGGTCTTATAGTATACTCTATTGTACGACATAGATCATGAATGAAGTGAGAATTTCCTAAAATGCCTTATAGTCTCCTATTCATAAATTTGGCACATTTCACATCCATGACTAAGACTCTACTTTTCGCGGAATGTTTGACTTCTTACAACACTCTTAAACCTTGTCCTTTTATACCAAGTTTGTCATGACATGAACTAGGGCCAAGCCACGACAAGGTGATCGAAACCCCGAAGGGCTCCAACCAAGCCTCTTGACATATCAAACGTAAAAACATACAAGACATATTAAATATCAACTCAATAGACTAGAAGATATTTGCGAAAATATTATTGACAAGTAAAAAAACAACGTAGACTCTACATAGTGTGTGTACAGCAAGCATCTACTAATCAACATGGGCGGGGGCTAAGACATGTCCCTAGCTCACTGTCATGACCCGAACTAGGGCCTAGTTATAATACGGTGATCATAACCCTAAAGTGTCCCAACTAAGCCTCTTGTTCATATCGTACGCATACATAAGTATAGAAAAAACAAAAACATCATAGAAAAGAGTAACATAAACATAAGGGAAACATTATCCGACAACATAAAACTCTACATACTTGTCCAACAATGCCTTTAGTCATGAACATGGGAAGGAGATAAGACATGTCCCTAGCTCACCCTCAAGTAAAGAAGTAAATGTCTTTGGAAGTAAAAATAACAACTCGTACTAAGTCAAATCCCATGGAATACTTACATAGCATAGAAATCATATTAAACATATATCATAGTCATGATCATAGGCTTGATATCATAGAGTATCTCATTTGCATAACATAAGTGTAATGCAGGTATTGTCCTTCCACATTACATAACGTACCAACATAGTCGTAGTTCATACATAATTCACATCATACTTTAAGGCACTACATTGGGCCGTAAGTAATCTTTTCCATAATTTGCGTGAAAAACATGGCTTGAAACGTACTTGTAATTCATGATAATAGTTGAAATTCATATGATTAGGGTTACAAACCCAATTAACATTTATGATATTTTAGAAGAAATCCTTGGGACTCCATGGGTGAAAGGGACCCACGGATCAATCCCTATATACCTTAATTGAATTTGACCTTAGGACTGGAAAAGAAGACTTTTTCCTGAAGAAACCCTAGCTCAAAAGCTTGATGAAAAAGATGATCTTTTGAGGAGCCTTGAGAGAGAAGTGTTCTAGTTGATTGGGAGTTAATGAGGGAAAATAGTAGATTAAAGAGTATTTAGGATATTTTCATAGTGAATCTAGTCCCAAAAATATCTGCATACATTAATCAAAGAATATGAAATATCTAAAATACCCCTCGTTAAACTGCAGTAGAGGCTCACCACGGAAGACTCATCATGGCCAGTGGTGCTCATCGCGGTCCGTGGTGTTGTCCGTGATGTTGTAGTTAAACTTAAATTTTTTGAGAGTTGCAGGGAAAGTTTTATAACTTTCTTCACGGGACCCTTCATGGTCCGTGAAGTTCACCATGGTCCATGAAGGGTGGATGTAGTGTAGGTCCTACAACTTGACCTGCAGAGGTGACCACTATGGAGCTCACCACGGTCCGTGTAATGTTCCACGGCTGATGGTGTCTAGTCGTGGTCCTAGCCTTGCGTTCAAGTTTTGAAGCTTCAGGGGAGGAGTCACCATGGAAGTCTTCATGTCCCAAGGTATTTACCACAGTCCGTGGTGACCTTTTGTGGACCTCACCCTACAAAACTAAGATTTAGGAACGTCACCATGGTCTATGGTACTTACCACAGGCTGTGATAGCCTTCGTGGTCATCACCTGGTGACTTAAATTTGCAGCTTTCCAGATTTTTAGGTTTTGATCCTTGTTTCCTGACTTTCCATGTTTTGGGGTCTTACAATATCTCCTTTTTGGGAATATTCATCCTCGAATAGGACTCAGGCTAGCATGAATAAAATAGGAAAGGAACATAACAACCTAACATAAATGCACAACATCTCGATAATGCATAAAAATATGAAATCTTCAATCCTAAGCAAAAACATAACTTTAAAACTTATTTCATTAACATGAATGCATATGAAAACATGTGAACAACTAGAACACATGATTTGGGCTGTTTGGGTCATGAAGAAACTAAATACCTTAACTAGGCACAAAAGGAAAGAGATGAAGATATCGGGACATCATGTCGGCTTCGGCCTCCCTTGTATTACTCTCAACCTTTTGGTTCCTCCATAACACTTTAACTGAAGCTATTTCTTTATTTTTCAACTTTCTAACTTGTTGGTCCAAAATCTCAACTGGGACCTCTTCATACGAAAGACTCTCTTTGACCTCAATACTATTCAATGGCACAATGGTGCTAGTATCTCCAACAAAATTTCTCAATAATGACACATGGAGCACCGGAAGCACCGATGCCAAATCTGAAGAGAAATCCAACTCATAGGCTACCTTACCAATTCACCTCAAAATTAGATATGGGCCAACATTGAGGGGGCTTGGCTTCCCTTTCTTACCAAAATACATCACACCCTTCGTGGGTGAAATTTTCAAGTAAACCCAATCATTAACTTCAAATTTAAGTTTCTTCCTTCTTATATCTGAATAGGACTTTTGTCGTCTTTGGGCCATTTTTAATCTTTCTCTAATGAGTCTAACTTTCTCCAGAGCTTAAAATACCAACCTAGGTCCTAACAAAGAAACTTCACCTACCTCACACCTTCCGATAAGAGATCATTCTTTGGATTTTATCAATCAGATGAAAAAAAAAGACTTATCACTGCCTATCGTACAAAGCCTAAAATGGAGCCATCTCAATGCTAGAGTGATAACTATTATTATAAGCAAACTCTATTAACGGCAAATGGTCATCCAAATTTTATCTTAAGTCTATCATGCATTCTCTCAACATATCTTCCAAGGTATGAATAATGCGTTTAGCCTTACCATCTGTTTGTGGATAGAAAGTCGTACTAAGCTTTACTTGGGTACCAAGACCCTTTTGGCAAGATTTCCAAAATTGGGATGTAAATTGAGTACCTCTGTCAGAAATGATAGACAATGGAACACCATGAATATTGATCAACTCTCAAATACATAATCTAGCATACACCTTGGCAGAGTATAAGGTCCTAACTAGGACAAAAAAAGCCGAATTAGTCATTTGGTCAATAATAACCCAAATAAAATCATGCTTCCTAGGAGAACGAGGCCAACCCGTAACAAATTCCATATTTAATGCTTCTCACTTTCAAGTAGGAATCTCAATGTTTTGAGTCAAACCTCCCAATTTTTTATACTCAACTTTAACTTGTTGACAATTGGGACACTTAGCCACAAATTCTATAATATCTCTTTTTATGCCATTCCACCAATACACCTTCCTCAAATCTCGATACATATTTGTAGAATTGGGATGAATAGAATATCTCAAGCTATGAGCCTCGCCAATATCATATCTCTCAAGCCATCAACATTCGACATGCACAATCAACCTTGTTATCTCAAAACACCATCTCCCTCTTAGGAGAAAGCCTCAATTGGTTTTTCGGCAAACGCTTTCTTCAATTCAACCAAAGTGGGATCATCATCTTATTTTTCTTTTACATCCTCCATAAAAGATGATTCGGATCCCTTTTTCATAATAACACCACCATCTTTAAAGTCAACTAATCGAACACCCAACCAGGATAATCGGTGTACATCTCGAACTAAATCTCTCTTTTCATCCTCAACATGAGCAACACTATTCATGGACAATCTACTAAGAGCGTCAATAACCATGTTCGCCTTACTCGGGTGGTACAATAACCTTGTATCATAATCCTTCAACAGTTCAATCCATCTCCTTTATCAAAGATTCAAGTCCTTTTGAGTAAACACATATTCCAAACTTTTATGATTGGTGAAAATATCAACATGGAAATCATAAAGGTAGTGGCTCCACAACTTAAAAGAAAATGCCACCACCGCAAACTCCAAATCATGAGTTGGGTAATTCTTCTTATGCATCTTAAGTTGCCTTGAACCATAAGCTATTACTTTACCATTTTTCATGAGGACACAACCAAGATAGACTCATAAAGCATCATAATATACCATAAAACCATTGGAACCTTCTAATAAAGTCAGCACCAGAATGAAGGTAAGCGTGTCTTTCAACTCTTGAAAGTTTTTCTCACAAGCCTCGGAAGCTTAAGAGGCATGTAACTAATACATACCGAGAATAATCGCAAAGTTGGTCATGTGAAGTTCAACAAGATCACAAGGGATGATTTTATGCAAAACTGACATGGGTCACTTCCTATAGACCCATTTAACCATAACCGAGTCACCTACGAGCGTGTAAATAGAAAAAGGCTCCATCAATATTTTGGGGCTAACATCAAACCTCATAGCCACATACGGAGTAACAAAAGATAAATTTTTACCTAGATTAAGCAAGGCATAAATATTATAGTAAAAGACTAGTAACATACCGGTAACAACATCACGAGTCTCTTCTACCTCCTGCCTACCAGGAAGGGCATAAAACCGGTTATTGCATTGAACACCCTTACGTTGAGATTGGGTGCCTTGTGGAGCTTGGCTACCTTAAACAACATAGCCTTGAGGACGACCTTCTTTACCCTTGTTGGTTGTATGAGGGCACTCAAATTGCCTATGACCCATTTTGCCTCATTGGAAGCAAGCATTCTTTCCCATCAAACATCTCCCTCTCATGAAATTTCCCATATTTTGCACACTTGGGAAATGAAGGGCTATTAGCATTCATACCTCCTCCTTGAGCCTTAGGGTATGACACCTTATTATTTACAAACTTCTTTCCCAAACTTTGGCCATATTGAAAATGACAATTACTACCACCGAACTTAGCATTTGATAACCCACCTTCATACTGAGCTGTCTTAGAATATCTCATTTTCATCTCCTTGAGTTTCTCTCCCTCAATTTGTTTGGCAAAAGTCATGAGCTGAGAAATGTCCATTTACTTAATAAGCATGATGGTTTGGCATTCTTTAGCAACTAAGTCGGATTCTTTAGAAACTAAGTCGGATACCCCCTATATGAATTGACTCATTCGGGCATATGGATCGACAACCAATAAGGAGCATACTTGGAGAGCTTGGTGAACTTGAGGGCGTAGTCCCTCATTCCCATGTTGCCTTATCGAATATTGATGAACTCCAATACCTTGTCTTCCCTTAGTTCATGAGGGAAAAAGTGATCAAGGAAAGCATGTTTTTAGGATTGCCAGTCAATAGGTCCTTTATCCACCCTCTCTATCTTTCATTGGGTATACCACACTTGTGCAACACTCTTATGTTGATAAGATGCTAACTCTGATTTATCTTCAAATAAAACCCCCATAATACTCACTATCTTATCAACCTCATCAATAAATTATTGAGGATCCTCAAAAACTTTTGAACCATAAAACTCCAGAGGGTTTATCTTTCAAATATCTCATACCCTTAAAGCCGAAGTGGGAATATTAGGAGGAGACACAAGCCCTTGGTTGGCCAAAACTTAGTCTAGTATGGTGAAAGCGGTCTGAAGCTCTACATCTATCACTTGATCAGGAAAAAGGTCATTGCCTTCAGGATCCGAAGGGATTTGGGCATTATTAGATTTTCTCCCTTTCAAAAATGATGGTCTTTTTGGAGGCATGATTTCTGAAAATCACAAAGAAAGAATGTTAGGGAGAGGAAGTCTTAAGGGTAACTCTATAGCATGTTTATATCGTAAGCGTGCATAAGGTATAGCAAATGCAGAAACATCATAGAAAAAAGTCTAACATAAATATAAAGGAAACATGATCCGACAACATAAGACTCTACGTACTTGTCCAACAATGCCTTTAGTTATGAAGATGGGCAGAGGATAAGACATGTCCCTAGCTCACCCTCAAGCAAAGAAGTAAATGTCTTTGGTAGTAATAACAACAAATTATACTTGTCATTGATAGATAAGGACTCACCAAGACTTCGCCGTAGGAACTCAACTAGCCACGCGGATGGATATGATCCTCAACCTAAACTCCTACATTATGAGACAATCTAGGCAAAAGTATGTGTTAGTACATTTGAATAAACTAAGTATGAAGGCATGATAGGTGTCACGACCCAACCCCGTAGGTCGCGATTGGTGCTCGAGTTGGGCACCCATATACATACCTATCAGCTGTAGTCAAATCGAACTATAAACAAAGTGATACTACTCACAAATATCCCAATGAATTAAAACTTTTTCGTGTATGTATGGCCTTTTTCATTCGTACCATATCCTGAAAGGGCACGCAAGCCGACAAAGCTACCATAGCATAATATTATTTATAACTCATCGTACAACCATAATAGCATAAAACTCACACATTACCCACATATACATGTCTACAGACCTCTAAGAATAGTAATGGTAACATATGGCGGGACAGGGCCCCCGCTGTACCCCTGAATAAACAAATGTATACATTAGCAGATCAGCACCAAAAGTTGGGCTCTAGAACAGTAGAGCACCTCCGACATAGCTGAGTGGAAATCCTAAGCTGACAGATCCCTGAAATGAATATATGTACCTGCAGGCATGAAACATAGCCACCCGAAGAACGGGGGGTCAGTATGATATATGTACTGAGTATATAAAGTATAAAACATCATAACTGAGACAATAATTGAAATAGGGATGCAGGGGCAAGTATAACATTTAGATATCTACTGCACTTGCATCATATAAAATAAAGGCATACATACTATCATCACGTACGTATCTAGCCTATTTGGTGATTTGTGTAACAACTACATCATTTTTTCATCATAAGAACATATATACCATTAGTGCTGTGGAACATACAGCCCAATCCATATATATAGAAAGTACACACTGAGGAACGACGGCCCAATCTGCATATCTTATAGTAATGTCGAGGAACGAGAGCCCGATCTGTATATCGCATAATAATGCCGAGGAACAATGGCCTGATCCGTATATTGTGTAATAATGCTGAGGTATGACGGCCCAATTCGTAAATAGCACAACATGTCATAGAACATACGGCCCGATCCTTACATAGCAAGATATGTCGAGGTACGTTCGGCCTAATCCATATATATCAAATGCATATACATGCATGTTAAACTCTGTAACATATCAAACATCCCTTAGATATCACCATAAAGCATGTTCAAGAGCCCCTAGGTATAGGAGCTTACACATCCCAATACTATTCAACCAATAATAGGTTTAAGGGTCTTAGTTCAACTACTTCAAGGCCCTTATCATTCAAAAGTGGGTATAAGTCATGAGCTACATCCAGAATCTATAAATGGAGCTATCTCCAAATCCATGTTCTATAGTACCTATAGTCCAGTCTTCCTAGAAGTAGGAAAAGACAAGCTTTACATGTACCAGTTTCTATCACTTGGAAGACTTGAAAAGTAATACCTCAACTTGTAACAGGAGTTCTAATTAGTAAGAAGTGAACAAGAGCCTTAACTCGCACTCAGAGTTTTAAGAGTGGAATAACTCCCAATTTCCTATACATAATACTTACATCTAAGTCATGCCAAAAAAGAAGAAAGAGTAGCTTCACATACTCATCCCTTTCTAATGTATGGAAGGCTTGAGAAGCCCTAGTTTGATTACTGTAAGAATGCTTTCATCAAGGAGTACATAAGAACTGTGAATTACACTTGGTATTTATGAGTAGATTTACCCTAAACTTCATATCATATACTATTTAACTTGAAGACATGCCAAAATAAGGAAATATTAGCTTTACATACACTACTTTTGATCATATAGAAGACTTGAGGGATGGGAGCTTAACTACTTTAAGAGACTTAACATTCAGAAGTGAGCACGAATTATGAATCATGAATCATGTTCAGAGCTCATGAATAGAATTACCCAGGCTTCATACACATATCATTTGTCACTTAAATTTAAGACATGCCCAAAAGGAAAGAGAGACATATCCCGTTTGCCTCGTCGTTCCTTGAACCTAGGTAACATAAAAGTAATGCAAGTATAAACAACCCTTAGCTTTCCAGCATCTTAGGTTACATATGAATATTCATAGAACTCAACCCCTCTCTCGCCTTCTCGACTAGTTCCTTAACTAGTTAAGGAGTTAACGGATATCGGGTAGCACCTCCCCTATAATATGCCCTATCCGAATTTCCAATTACACTCCTAATAACTACAGCCAACCAAAAACAACAACCTTCAGCACATGTATAAGCAGTTCACACCAACGTAATACAACAAAAACAACAAATGACTAGCTCGAAACCACAATACCAAAATAGGGTTTCTAGTTTCTATTTTGCAAAACCTTTAATTGTATGAAACAAGGGATCGTGTGGCTGCAAACAGAAGCCCCCATACCTCTTTTATAATACTTTTAGGCCCTGCAACACACCACTACACACCTGCAGCAGCACACCACAAGCACAACACCTTGCTTCAACTACAATTTAACTAAAGCGACTCCAATTTAGCTTGCTTCGAATGTTAAACATTTCTACGACATTTTTTCACTTCTAGAAGCATAAAAGGTATGTAATACATCCTATAAAAACACCATAAACTTAAAATTGTAATAAAATACCTTACCTTACCCCGAAAATGGCCCAAACTCACCAAATCGCACCTCGAAAACTCTTCAAACTTGCTGAAATTGTGCGGACTGCTTGTTATCCGTTTGGTGATGATACAAGCCATGATTTTACATTATTAACACCTTCATATCATGTACAAACTCTTAAAAAAAGTGGTAGAATAGAACCAATCCATACCTTAAGAAATGGCTTCCCAAACTTGCTGAAAATTAACTTCGGAAACTCCTTAACATGCCGAAAGTTGCGGACTGTTCATGTCCCTTCCTTTCTGCCCCAAATAGTAATTTTATGCTACTAAACTCCGTCATGTATCCATGGGATACCTTAAATTATTAATTCATGGATCGAAAACAGAGGGTCTACTTTGTTCTTGTGGCTGCCGTGACTCTCTCTTCTCTCCCTCAAGTTTTCTCCAATTTTTCCTCAAGTGTAGATGCTGAAAAATGATTTCCTTAGTCATAATTTCAGCATATATATCCCACTTTTGGAGGTGATACATGGTATCCCTTAGGGGGTGACACGTGGCATCCCCCTAGGGCGCCACCTCATGTTATACCGCCACCCATATGCTGCCACGTGGTAGCGTTGGGTCCACCCAAGCTACTGCATCACCTACTTGACCCTAAGTAGGTGCATCACCTACTTGCTTCGAGTAGGCGCGTCGTTTCCTTATTTCTCTTTCATGAGCTCAAAATCTCATCTCACTTCAATAGCCTATGTATTGTTTGCTACTTAATCTCGACGTGTACTCAAGTAGCTTAGTATGTAAAATTTCCCAAGTAATAGCTTTCACAAGTAAGTCAATTCCTACAACTCACTATTTGACTTCCAACTTCTTTCAGATTCTTATAACCCTATTTCCAACCTTCTCTCTTATGGAGTATCTCCTTCTCCTTTCCTTAGGATTATTTGATGGCGTTATAGATTATCCAACTCACATGATGACTTCTAAGAAACTTAAGAAGCTTAAGAAGCATTCCAAGATACCAAAGTATGGGGTGTAACAACAGGCATAACATGCAACATAAATAATGAGATACAATGATCAATTAAAATACATAATAAGAGAAGAAAGGTAAGAACATGAGAGAATCATAATGATGAAGCATTTGAAAATCATAATTAATATTGTAAAAGTACATAAGAGATCGTGCATGTGTAGGATAGGATCCATAACCGACATTAAGACCATACGAGCTATAACATTGAATCTCAATGTTTCCCCTACTTGCCAAGGTAGACTCTACCCCACTAGGCTGATGATACGTACGCTATATGTGGATTCACTAGCTATGCCATTAAGGCAACCTACGGTGGCATTTAGTTTAAGAGACATGAGACTTCTACTAAGGCTTTTGGTAGGGCCCCCTCATCAAGTCCACTGTGTGCTAAGTCAAATCCCACGGAATATATACAAAGCATTGAAATCATAATAAACTTATAGCATAGTCATGATCATAGGCTTGAAATCATAGCGTAGCTCATTTTCATAATATAAGTGCAATGCGGGTATTGTCCCTCCACATTACATAACATACCTACATAGTCGTAGTTCATACATAATTCATATCATACCATAAGGCACTATATTGGGCCCTAAGTAATCTTTTCCATAATTTGCATGAAAGTCATGATTTGTAACATACTTACAATTTATGAGCATAGTTAAAATACATAATCATAATTCATACTCAGAAATTATGGTAAAATATCAATGCATAATCAATTGACTTAAAAATCATAATAATACCTTAAATTCATCGAATTGCTAATCATACTTCATAATTCATCATACAAAATAGGCTTCATGCATGGACAATCAAAATTTGACTTAGAACTCATTTAATTCAAATGGAAACATCATTATGAAGATCGAAAATAATGATTAGAAGCATAATTTAAATAGCACAATGAAATTCATAAGATTAGGGTTACAAACCCAACTAAAAATTCATAAGATTTTGGAATAAATCCTTGGGACTCCATGGGTGAAAGGGACTCATGGATCAATCTCTGCATACCTTAATTGAATTTGACCTTAGAATTGGAAAAAGAGACTTGTTCCTGAAGAAACCCTAGCCCAAAAGCTTGATGAAGAAGATGATCTTTGCAGGAGCCTTGAGAAGAAACCTTCTAGTTGATTGGGAGTTAGTGAGGGAAAAGAGTAGATTAAGGAGTGTTTAGGATATTTTCATAGTGAATCTAGCCCAAATAACATCCACATACATTAATCTAAGAATAGGAAATCTAAACTACCCCTTATTAAACTGCAGTTGGGGCTTACCATGGAAGACCCAACACGACCCTTGGTGCTCAACATGGAAGGCTTCATGGCATGTGGTACTCACCACGGTCTGTGGTGACCTATCGTGGACCTCACTCTGTAAAGCTAAGCTTCAACAATATCACCATGGTCTGTGGTACTTACCATGGCCTGTGATGGCCTCCATGGTCATCACCTGGTGCCCAAAATTTATAGCTTTCCAAATTCTTATGTTTTGATTCGTTTCCTTACTTTCCCGATTCTAGGTTCTTACAGTCACCCTCAAAGTTTTATAACAATTTATTAAAAGAAAGAACCAACTCATTTATTGCCCTAAAAAGATGAGGACTCACCAACTCTGTAAGATGTCAACTCACTAGCCACATGTAGAAAGAATGTGATCCTCAACCCCTATATTATGAGACAATGTAGGCAACAAACTATGCGTTAGTGCATTTGAATGAACTAAGTATTTGAGCATGCCATGCAATGTAAAGGATAAGATACAATGATCAAAATAATAAACATGTTATAGAAGAGGAAAAGGCCATGAAAGAAATCATAATGATCAAGCATTAAGAGACGTAATTGAGGTCATCAAGCACATAAGAGAGAGTACACATATGTTGGAGATAACCGTAACCGACATTAAGACCATGTGAGCTATAAACTTGGAATCCAATAATCCCTATATAGACAAATGGGGAGACTACCTTCCAAGGTAGATGTTGTCCAGTCATTTTCATCATTACGATATATGTGGATCCACTAGATAGGTCATAAGGAAATCCTATGATGGCAACATAGTTTAATAGACTAGAGGTTGCTACTAGGGCTTAGGTCGAGCCACCACCTCAAAGTCCACTCGATGCTAAGTATATCAACCCATGGAATATATATCATAATCATAACTATAGTAATATACCATAATTGCATATATTCATAGCTTTTCATAATCATACTTCATATCATGTTCATACGAATAGCTCATCAAAGATCGCAAGTCACCCATGAAGGATCTTGAGTCACCCTTTTACAGTTAGTTCATTATCAAGTAAAGTAGGTGTACACCTTCTATCATTACAAAATAATTCTTGTATCAACATCATTAGGGTCTTAGGTCACCTTCCTTATTAAGGATCCTAAGTCATTCCTTCATAAACGTGCATGCAACTCATATTTGAAACATACTTAAAATCATACTTTTATAGTCATACTTGAAAACCACATCATGTCCTTATGTAATAATTCATGCTTAGATAAGAGGTTAAATCATAAATAAAACGTAATTCATGTACTTGAAAGGTTAGTTGATAAGGGGTAGGGCTAGAATACGTAAAAAGGATCGTGTAGGGAAGAATTAGGGTAGTGACGCCCTGCTGGTGTGCTGTCCCAGGGACTGAACATTAGAGACCAGGGCCTGGCGCTCTGCTGGTATGCCACACTAGTCCCTAAACTTAAGAGGGCTTGCTCTAGCGCATTGGTGGCGCGCCGCCCCACCATTTCCCCATAAAATGTCCAGATGTTCCATCATTTTTCATTAGTTTTAATCCCCAATAATGATTTTCTTAGCCCTAATTAGCAATATAATTAATATATATAAAGAATATACCAATACCAACTAATTACTCATCAATATATGTCAAAAATAGATTTAAATTCACAATATACATCATAATTCACGCAATTAATGTTGGAATTGAGAAGATTCAAAGATGTAATTAAAATTTATGGAAAATTTAAGAAATTATTTGAACTCCATGGGTGAAAACTACCCATGGATGAAACCCACATACCTTGAATACGAATTACAAAGAAACTTGAAGAAAAACTTGAAGATACATGAAGAAATTAGGAGATTCCTTGCTAGGTCTTCAATAGAGGTCTAGAGCTTTTTGTAGAGAGAAGTTTTTAGGATGGGTGATCAGTGAATGAGGAGAATTAAGAGTTTTTGGGATTAAATAGATTAGGTACCTAGCCCAAAAACTGTCTAGATTTATTCCCCCTTAAAAATAGGGAAAAGACTATATTGCCCTTAATAAAAATCTCCCTTGAACAATCAATGAATTCACCAAGGCTAATTATTCACCTTATTTTATAATACACTATCTTTTTCATACTCGAAATATTACAAGATGAGAATATCATGACATCATATCATCTTCAGCTTCCCGTGTTGCACCCTCAACCTCTTGGTTCCTCTATAAAACCTTAACTGAAACTATTTCCTTGTTTCTCAACTTTCTAACTTGCCAGTCTAGGATCTATACTAGAACCTTCTCATATGAAAGACTCTATTTTACACCAATGTTGTCCAAAGGCATAATGGATCTAGGATCACCAACAAACTTCCTCAACAAAGACACATGGAACACCGGATACACCGATGCCAAATAAGAAGTAAAATACAACTTATATGCTACCTTGTCAATCCATCTCAAAATTTGATATGGACATACATAGAGGGGACTAAGCTTTCCTTTCTTTAAAAAATGTGTCACACTTTTCATGGATGAGATTTTCAAGTAAACCCAATCATCAACCTCAAATTAAAGCTTCATTCTCCTCACATCTGAATAGGACTTTTATCGACTCTAGCAGTTTTCAATCTTTCTCTAATCAGTCTAACCTTCTGCATAGCCTAATACACCAACTCGGGTATTATTAAGGAAAATTCAACAACTTTGAAACACCTAATTGGAGACCTACACCTCCTACCATATAAGGCCTCAAATTGAGCTATCTGAATACTGGAATGATATATGTTATTATAAGCAAACTCTATCAACGGAAAATAATCATCCCAGTTACCTTTAAAATCAATGACACATTCTCTCAACATAACCTCTGAGGTCTGAATAGTACCCTCATCCTGACTATCTGCCTGAGGATGAAAATTTATAATAAGTTATCACTTAAGTAACAAGACCCTTTTAGAAAGATCTCCAAAACTGAGATTTAAACTGAGTACCTTAATCCGAGATGATAGAAAATAGGACACCATGAAGCTTAACCAACTCTCAGATATATAACCTAGCATAGTCATCGGCTGAATATGAAGTCTTTATAACACAAAAATGAGCCGACTTAGTCATTCGGTCAACAAACACCCAAATCGAATCATGCTTCCTATGGGTATGAGGCAAACCTATAATGAAGTCCATATTAAAGGCTTCCAACTTCTAAGTAGGAATCTCAATATCTTGAGTCAAACCTCCTGATTTTTTATGCTCAACATTCACTAGTTCACAATTAGGAAACTTAGCCCCAAACTTTGCAATATCCCTCGTCATGCCATTCAACCAATACAGTTCCCAAAATTATGATACATCTTTGTGGAACTTGAATGAATAGAATACCGCTAACTATGAGCCTCGGACAATATCATTTCTCTTAAGCCATCAACATCGGAAAGACCTAATCGGCCTTGATATCTCAAAACATCATATCTCCCTTGGGAGAAAGCCTCAGTGGCTTTTTTAGTAACAATATTCTTCAACTCAACTAATGTAGGATCATTGTGTTGCTTGGCCTTAATATCCGCCACAAGAGATGATTCAAAACCATTTTAAAAAATAACACAATCATCCTCGGAACCAATCAATAGAATACCCAAATGGGCTAATCTATGAACATCCCAAACTAACTCTTTCTTCTCATCCTCAACATGTTCAACACTATTCCTGGACAATCTACTAAGAGCGTCGGCAACCAATTTTCTTTCCCCAAATGGTACAACACACTCATATAATAGTCCTACAATAATCAAAGCCATCTTTTTTGTCAAATATTCAGATCCTTTTGAGTAAACACATATTCCAGACTCTTGTAATCAATGAATACATCCACATGGACACCATATAGATAGTGTATCTACAATTTCAAACCAAATACCACTGCCACCAACTCTAAGTCGTGTTTCGAGTAGTTTTTCTCATCCACTTTTAGTTGCCTAAAAGCGTAAGCTATCACTTTACCATTTTACATTACAACGCAACCAAGACCAACTCAAGAAGCATCACAATAAACAATAAATGCGTCGAAACCTTCCGACAAAGTCAATACCAGAGCGGAGGCAAGCCTATCCTTCAACTCTTGAAAACTCCTCTCACAAGCCTCGGACCATTGGAATTTTATCTTTTTTTGAGTCAAAGTAGTCAAGGGAGATGCAATGGAGAAGAAACCTTCCATAAACCATCTATAATAATCAGCTAATCCTAAGAAACTCTAAATATTGGAAGTAGACAATGGTCTAGGCCAATTCTTAACTGCTTCTGTCTTATTTAGATAAACCATGACACCTTCATCAGAGATAATATGGCCAAGGAAAGCAACTGACCTCAACCAAAATTCACACTTGATAAACATAATAAATAACTTACGGTCCTTGAGAATTTGCAAGACAATCCTCAAATGATCGACATGCTCTTTCTCACTCTGAGAATAGATCAAATTACCACCAATTAACATAATTATGAACATATCCAAATATTTCTTGATCACGTTGTTCATTAAATCCATGAAAGTTGTAGGAGCATTCGTTAGTACAAAATACATAAACAAAAATTCAAAGTGACCATAACGAGTTATAAATGACATTTTTGGAATATCACATTCTCTTACTCAAAGTTGATGATAATATGATCAAAGATCAATCCTTGAAAAGTAGCGCGCTCCTTAAAGTTGATCGAACAAGTCATCAATCCTTGCAATTTGATATTTATTCTTAATTGTGAACTTGTTCAATTGTCATAGTAAATACACATATGGAGAGAACTATCTTTCTTCCTAACAAAGAGAGTTGGAGCACTCCATGGAGAGATACTCGGTATAATGAAACCCTTATCCAACAGATCCTTCAATTAATCATTTTACTCTTTCTATTATGTCTGGGCTATTTGATAAGGAGGAATAGATATAGGTTGGGTATCGGGGAGAAGATCAACACCGAAGTCTATTTCCCTTTCGGGAGGGATGCCTGGGAGATCATCAGGGAACACTTCTAAAAATTCATTAACAACTGAAACTAACTCGAGAGTAGGATCTTCAGAATTCATATCTCTAACCTGAACTAGATGAAAAATACACCCCTTAGAAATCATTTTAATAGATTTAAGGCATGAGATGAATTTACCCTTAAACACAAAATTACTATATTTCCATTCTAGGACTTGCTCACTAGGAAACTAAAACTTGACCACATAGGTTCTACGACATATAAAATCATAACATGCATGAAGCCAATCAATACCAAGAATAACATCAAAATTGGTCATATCATGCTCTACAATATCAAGTAAGGTGACTTTATGAAAAACTCAAACTGGGCAATTTTGATAGACTCTTTTAGCCACAACTGAGTCACTAACAGGGGTATAAACCGAAAAAGGCTCTAACAATATCTTGAGAATAACAATAAATTTTATAGCAAGATAAGGAGTAACAAATGATAGAGTAGCACTCAGATCTAAATGCATAAATATCAAATTCAAAAACTTTCAACATACTAGTCACCACATCGGGGGAATTCTCTAACTCTTGATGAATCTGAAGGGCATGAAACTTGTTTTGGCGCAGACCGTCACCCAAATTATTTGCCTAATGACCCAAATTTCCACACTAATAGTACTACTTTTCCCGATGACCCAACTTTCCACACCAGTAGAACACATCCAATCTAGCTAAGCATTCTTTATTGTGATTTCTTCCATACTTTTTGCATTGAGTGGTGACTTAGCCACTCAAAGCTCCTTTTTGTTCCTTATTATTTGGAACCTTATCTTTATCAAACCTTGGAGATGGAATGTTTGAAGAGTTTTGGACAAAATATTTTTGATGAAACTAAGGACAACCACTATTTTCAGACATACCATGTGAGAAACTACCATCATCAGTTCGACCTCTCTTGGACTCCCTTCTAGACCTCTTATTTAGCTTTTCCTACTCAATTTGCTCAGCGTGTGTCATAAGGCTCCAAATGTCCATCTCTTTGATAAGCATGGTGCTTCTACACTCCTTGACCACCAAATCAGACATACCCAAAATAAACTTGCTCATACGAGCCCTTGGATTAACAACCATAAAAGGGGCATAGTTTAATAACTTAGTGAACTTGAGGGCATACTCTCTCATGATCATGTTACCTTAGTGAAAATCGATGAACTCTTTCACATTAGCCTCCCTCAACTCCAAAGCACCTTTTAATTCTTTCCAATCACTGGGACCATCATCTTCACCCATCCCACATTTCCATTGATCATATAAATATTTGACAACTTCTTTGAGTTGATACGCCACCAAGTCTACTTTTTCCACTAGGCTAATACCTATGATGTCAAAAATCTTACCAATACCCTCCATGAACCCTTGTGGGTCCTCATCCACCTTAGAACCTAGAAACTTGGGAGGGTTCATATGGGTGAAATCACAAACTCAACAGTTGCCATACCCATATTTGGGTTCATCAGAGCTACCACCTATCAATTAACTTGAGCTGCTATGGCTTGAGAAAGAACTTGGAAAGTGGCTCGAAACTCCACATGAGATACTTATTTATTCAAAGGCTCGTTAGGAGATGGTTGCTCCTCCTCGACATTCATTCAAATGGGGTTTCTTCATGGAGGCATTTTTTTTGAAATCTCAAAGAGAAAGCATTAGAGGAGGAAGTCTCAGAGTTAAACTTTATCGTATGATGAGATCATGAAAAAAGTGATATTTTTTCTAAGATGCCTCATAGCCTCCTATTCGATGATGTGGTGCCCTTCAGACCATTGAACAAGACTCTAATCAACATTGCATATTAGACTTCCTAAGATATTTCAAATCTTGTGCTCTAATACCAAGTTTGTCATGACTCAAGCTAGACCCTATATGCGACACAATGATTGGAATCTCAAGGGACCCTAATCAAGCGTCTTAGCATATAATTTATGAGCATATATAAGGTAAGTAGAGTAATAAAATGAAGAAATAGATTCAGAAGTAAAGTCTCAATAATAGACTATAATTCTTGAACTCGGTATGAAAGACAACAGAGACTCCTTAACATCCAGCATGCCTCTACTAACTATATGGGGGCATAAGACAAGCTCCTAGCTCACCCATGACAATATATAAAGAGATGAAAAGTCATATAACGTAATAAAATAAAGTACCTTATCCTCAAATAGTGAGGATTCACCACAATGAAAGTAAACAAGCTCAACTCTACTCACGAATAGAAGTGTTGTGATGATCCTCTGTCCCTACATTATAATACAATATAGGCAAAACTATGTGTTAGTATATGGAATGCAATAAGTAAGTGAGAAGTATGCATGAACAATTAAATAGGATATAATCAATATGAATCATGAGATTCATGACCAATATCTTGAAACATGAGTAAAATCATGAAAATCCTTAGAACATATCATCATAAAGTCAATGCATCAAAACAGCATCATGAGAACTTTATATACTTTCATAAACCTTGATGTGGGATTGTACCTTTCATCGACATGTAAGAACATGCGAGTTATAACGTAGAATCTGATGTACTCCCACATTGAAAAGGGGGAGGCGACTTTGACAAGGTAGACTCCTTGATAGTACTTCCTCTAAATTTGTGTTATATGTGGATCCACTAGTTATACTATATTGGCACTTTAAACCTATGTGGGCAACATAGTTAGAGATTAAAGATTGTTACTAGGATTCTCTTGGGTAGCTACAAAGGCTACCGAACTGGACTCCACCTTAAAGACCTCTCGGTGCTTAGTTTTTATCCTAAATAAACTTCATGAAAACATAGTCATTAACATTATTTAGGAAAGACAACAATAGATGTCAATCCTTTTCATAAGAAAATCATAGGAATAGCTCATTAACATGATTTATTCATAAGAATCCATTAGTTCGTGAGCACTACCTTATCACCTATTTAATATGGTTGTGTGAGAGATACCTTATTACACCATAACTTCTTGATTAAAATATATTTGAAACATCATGTATAATCTTTCATGAATCATTCATAATATTTGATAACCATTCATAAAACATTCATTGAAATCCTTTGAAATCTATAATCATAATTCATTGAAATCATATTTGAAACTAGCATATAGCATGGATCATTAAAATTTATCTTAAAATCTACAATATGATGAGAATTATGCATAATTACACTAATAGCAATGAAATATATCATACTTAAGAAGAATAGTGCAAAATCATAGAATTGGGGCTTTTTTGAGGAGAAGAATTCATAAGAGAACTTGAGAAGAACATTGGGACTCCATGGGTGAAAGGGACCATGGATGAAATCCCATATACCTTGAGCTTTAGAAAGTTATCTGCTTCCCAAAAGCTACACTTTTTGGGGGGAACTTCTTTTGAACTTTATTTTCCAACTTTCGAGGTCTTATACATTGCCTAGGGACACTACCTTTTTGTATCGGGCATGCAGGTCCAGGTAGGGATTTTGATTGACCCCTTTGCTAGGATTTTTAGGTTTGACTGTGAGTTGATAAGATCCATCTCTTCCTAAAGCTTTCAAGGATGTTTGTTTTGTTATACATTTTGGGTATAGTCGGAGACTTATCCCTACAGCGCTTATGACACTCTTAGAGGCTTTGGACACAGTATTTTAGGTTTTTTTACACTTCAGTCTACAATCCATAGGCTTGGTATGTATATATGTGTGTGTAAGCATGTATGTCATTAGTTGTGGCCTTGTCAGATTGCTAGTACTTTATTATTTTGGATTGTCAACCTTGTTTATATGACTTATAATTATTTGGATCATGAACTTAACAGTACAGGCTTAAAATAAATGTTATGTTGCCCGATCTTTTCATCCCACAGTTTAGTTAGCTAGTATGTTTCAATAGCTAACTCGATCGAATATGGTGTCGAGTGCCTTTCGCCCCTCCACTAGTTTAAGGCAAGAAAATATTCTTATGTATCAGTTAAATTTGTCTTGGGACTTGACTAGATTTATGATATCCTTGATTCTCCTATCTATGTGTGTACCCCGATTTGGGAGTCTGTTTTAGTAATCCATGTGTACAGTACTTACTATGTAATGTTTGTGGATTATCACACTTGGGTGGATTTGGTCATTTTAGATATAATAAACTTCAATGTAATCTTGGGTGTGACTTAGATATCACCTTATCATGTTGTGCTAAATTGTAACACTTAGACAGTAACTCTAGAAATTTTAGGTAGGGATAGATTAAAGTACATAGGTATGTACAGGCCTAAGCCAGTAAAGATCATATCCTTTAATTGGGCTAGAAGGCTAGTGGGGAAGGGTTGTTTGGACTACTTGACTCACCTTCGGGATGTTAGTGCAGAGTCCCTTTCTTTTGAGTCAATCCAGTAGTTTTAAAATTACAGGATGTATTTCCTATGGATTTTCTTGGTAAGACTCATGATAGGAATATTGATTTTTATATAGACTTGAAGCCCAAGACTAAGCCAATCTATATCCCTCCTTATTTTATGGCTTCGATAGATTTGAAGGAACTCAATACTCAGCTTCAGGAACACTTAGATAAGGATACCATTAGTTAAAGATCATACCTAAGGACATCCCTAAGACTGACTTTAGGTCTTGATATAGGAATTATGAGTTCTTGGTAATGTCATTTGAATTGAATAATGCACCGACAACTTTCAATATGTTTGATGAATGGTGTCTTCAAGCCATTTTGGATTTCTTTGTGATTTTGGTAATAGATAACATCTTAATTTAATCTGAGAGTAAGAAGGAGCATGTAGGTCACCTATGCATTATTCTAGGTATCCTAAGGAAACAGAAATTGTATGTCAAGTTTACAAAATGCAATTTTTGACTAAACTCGATGACTTTCTTGGGGCATATAGTTTTGGAAAAAGGGGTGATGGAAGATCCCCAAATGTTTGAGTAGTCAAATATTGGGTCCAACCTAGCTCTTTGACTAAAGTTAAGAGTTGTGTAGATCTTCCTAGCTACCATCATAGGTTTGTCAAGAACTTTACTTTCATTTCTATGGATTTTATAAGATTGATCAACAAGGAGGCACTATTTGCATGGTTTGACCAGTGTGAGGAGAGATTCCAAAAACTCAAGAAACTTTTGACTATGGCTCCTATCCTACCATTGTCGGTGGAAGGTAAAGACTTTATTGTGTTTTATAATGCATCATATTTGGATTTAGGTATTGTGTTGATGTAGAATAGGAACATTACAGCTTATTCTTCAAGGAAAATAAAGCCTAATTAGAGGAACTACCCAACCCATGATTTAGAGTTGGTAGTGGCAGTATCTGCACTTAAGAGCTGGAGACATTATCACTATGGTGTCAAGTGTGAAGTGTTCAAAGATAATCATAACTTATGGCATATGTTTACTTAGAAAGAGTTGAACCTGAGGCTGAGTAGGACGATGGAGTTGCTGAAGGATTATGATATGACCATGTGGTACCATCATGGCAAGGCCAACATGATGGAATATGCATTGATCCAAAAGATAGTTACCATGGGCAGTTTAGCATGATAAGAGGATGTCTAATCCATCCTTATCTAGAGAGATTCAAACTCTAGCATCTAATTTCAAATAGTTGGGGATTTCAAAAAAGGGTAGGGTAATGGTTAGTGAGGGTCTTGGTGAAAGAGTGGTGTACATGTCATACCGCACTCGACCCTCTATGGGACTCGGTGCCATTATTATATAGTAAAATATACCGATGAACGTTTGGCTCGATCCATACTTTAAAATAGTGTCAAGGAACGTACGACCTGATCTATATTTTAAAACAATGCCAAGGAACGTACGGCCCAATCCATATTTTAAAACAATGCCGAGGAACGTATGGCCCAATCCATATTTTAAAACAATACCAAGAAACATACAGCCCGATCAACATTTTCTATCATATCATCATGTACATACCCAGCTCGGGAAGCGGTGATGAGCATCATCCCATACGGCGTCATCGTATGCTTCACTTTATTATATATGGCATTTCATCATTATATATTTCTATATATATATATAACTGGCCCGGGACTCGGTGAGCGAAGAGTAAAGCTAGGCACGACCGTATTCCCAGCCCCTCTATCGGACTCGAAAGAAGATGGGTTATAGTGTGCACGAGTAGAGTAGTGAGAAACCATATGCAATTTACATCATCATCATAGACTTGATGAAACAGTCAAGTAAATTGTCACCTGAAGATCAAAGTAGTAATCGTCTTAAGTACCTTCTAAACACCATTCGGGGTCATATTAGCTGGAGTTTCAGGAATCGTAGACGTGTATCAAGTCAAAGTTAAACTGCTTATGGGAGTAGAGAGGTTTGTCATCGTAGATACCTTAGGAATAGTAACTTATGCATTCCACTATTATTCATCAAATAGAAGACTCGAGGGTAGTAGTTCAACTACCTTAAAAATTCTAACATCAAGTAGTGAATAAAAATCATGAGTTCTACTCGGAGCTTATAATTGGACTACCTCCACCTCATATAATATGTCATTGCATTTATACTTAAGACACTCCCAAAAGGAAGAAGAGTCAGGCCTTACATATACTACTATTCATGATCTAGCGGCCTTAAAAGGCAATAACCCAACTATTACAGGAGTCTTAACATCACAAAGTGAATAAAGTTTATGAATTACACCTGGAGTCTTATGAGTGGAATTATTCCCACATTTCATATACAAACCATTCATAACTTATACCTAAGACATGCCAAAAGAAAAGGAGAATAGCTCTACATACTTATGCCAAAACATGCCAAGAGAAAGCTTCACATACCTCTTATGAGTTATTCTTTATCAAGTTCGCCTCGTCATCCTTTGAACCTATTCAACATGGATTCAATATGAATATCAACCATCCCGTACTTTTCAGCATCTTAAGTTGCACACGAGTATTCATAGAACTTATTTCCTCGCTCGTCTTCTCGACTAGTTCTTTAGCTAGATAAGGAGTTAACGAAAATCGGGCAGCACCTCCCCTATAACATGCCCTATCTGAATTTCTAATTAGATACCTAATCACTACTGAAAACCCAAAACAACAACCTGCATCTCATATACAAACAAAACATGGCAACATTACACCACATAAGCTCCAAACAACTTGCTGAAAATTACGATACCAAAATAGGGTTTCTAGTCTTTATTTTGCAAAACCTTTAATTATATGAAACGAGGGGTCATGTGAATGCAAAAAGAAGCCCCCAAACCTATTTTGGAATACCTTTAGTACCTTCAACACACCACCACACACCTGCAGCAGCACCCCACGCGCACAATGCCTCATTTCGACTACAATTTACCTATAACGACTCCAATTTGGTTTGTCTCCAACGTCAAGCATTTCTATGATATTTTAGCATTTACAGCCACCTATATGGCGTGTAAACACTCCATAACAATACCATAAATTCCAAATTGAAAGGAGAAACCTTACCTTACCCGAAATTGGCCAAAACTGCCAAATTGCGACTCGGAACTTCTCTAAACGTGCTGAAATTGCGCGAACTATTTGTATCACTTCCTTGCTGCCTCAAAATGGAATTTTATTTTATCAAACACCATTATATAACTTTTTTACACCTTAAATAATTAATTTATGTAACGAAAGTCGGAGTCTTACCTTGGTAGGCCCAAACCCGTAGCCCTCTCTCTTTGGCTCTCTAGGTTTCTTTCCAGCTTTCTCTCATTCCTTCCAGGTGTAAAACTGAAAACATGGTTCTTTAGGCATCATAATATACATATATACACCTCCCCCTAGTTTATTAACACCCTAGATAATTAATTCGCGGAGAAAAATTGGAAACTTACCTTTAATTAACCAAACCCGTGGCTGCCTTTCTCTTTCTTCTCCTCTACGTTTTTTCCTCTTTTGGCTGAAATTTTTTGGATAATGAATGGTATTAAGAGTCATAAATATACATATATGGTCTGCCTTAGGAGGTAATGCATGTCATCCCCATAGGGTGACACATGTCCAGCCCCTATTGGACCATGGATCCATGCCTTGCCCCTAGGGTGCCATGTGTCACTGTGGGGACCACCCCCTAAGAAGGTGGGTCACCTACTTGAACCCGAGTAGGTGGGTCACCTTCTACCATGTGTCACCTTCCCATGCTTCCATATGGTGCTTCCTCTTGCTATCACATGTCATTCTCTCCTCTTCCCCGTGGGTCCGTAATCTCATCTCATTTTAAGAGCCCATGTAATCCTTTCTACGTAAGCTTGGTATGTATTCAAGTGGATTAGGTATGCAAGACTTATAAATTAGTAGCTTACGTAGTTAAATCGAGTCCTACGACTCATTACTTGGCCTCCAACTCCTTTCAACTTCTCATGACCCTAATTCCAACCTTTCCTCCCATGAGGTATCACATTCTCCCTTCGTTAGAGTCGTTTGATGGTGTCGTAGATTATCTGGATTACATGATAACTTCTAAGAAGCTTAGGAGGCATTCCGAGCTTAAGAGTGTGGGGTGTAACATCATTCCCCCTTTAGAACATTCGTCCCCGAATGTTAAACAAAACCTCCTTCAAGACTTTATATAGATTGTACGGAGACTCTTTTCCATTGTGATCACACATACTGTGTTTCATGTCTTCTTTGGCTTCTCAGATCATTTCTTCATAATTTTTATTTTATTACAACACCTTGATAGAAACAACATTCTTAGTCCATAATCTTCTAATATGTCGATCTACGTTGGCATTAGGTTGCTCTTCATAGGATCACTCCTTCCTTATGTTGACCTCATCCACAGAGAATATTCTGGAAGGGTTCACTTATACAGTTACAAAACATTGACGGGTGGAAAACTGGACATATTATTCTTAAACCAGATAGTAGGGCCAAATTCATAGGCGAATTGACAAGTGATAGATAACCATCCTAGCTACCTTTGAAGTTAACAACACCAGCTCACCACATATCTTCTAGCGTTTAAGTGATACGCTTAGCCCGTTTATAAGTTTTTAGGGTGAAAGGCGGTACTAAGACCCATCTATGTTCCCAATCTTTTCTTGGACTTACATCCCATCACTAACTATGCTTTCAGCCCCTCTACTCAAGGCAATAACTGTGGGAACCTCATGTATTACTCCACAATTTCTTAAAAAACTTTAACAGGTACTTTACCCTTTGGGTTTTTGTTTTTCAATCCTTAGGGTTGGCTTTTATAGTCGTTTTGTGCTCCATCTATTATTACCTGATATAATTCCGAAGGAATTTGGCATAGAAGTCTGCCATCTTTTAGTAACCCGTTAGTTCTGCTCCTCTTGGTTTAAACCTATTCATAATTTCCTTACCTCAGCTTGTCCCAGCTTATAACACTTTAGATACGTTATCTCGTGTCATCATTTACCTTTACGAGAATGCGAGAAGGTATTCAACTTAACCTAAGAAATATCTTAGCATCGTCTCACTAGGTCGCATGTGTTACCTTGCCATTTCCTTCCTTATCCTACAATTGATATCGGGGTAGATCTTTGGTCCCACCATGGCCATGTCTTACTTTGCCCGTAGTACTAATTCTATATCGATAGTTTAGCTTAACATATCATAACTGCATTATCATTACTGAACCCCTATTCTTTTTATCCTATACTTACTCACTTAGCCTTATTCTTACCATATACAATTATAGGTTGTCTAACCATTCTGATAGAACTTGCACGAGGTGGACGTAATCTTTTCATCTCCTAGTTTATTCTGCTGTATTTACCTTCTTCACATTGAAAATCGCTCGTTCCACCTTATCGCACTTTTTGCTTTTCCCTTACTCACTCTTTGCTCTTTTTATCTCATACCATAAGAGGCTTTCTATTCCTTTTCCTTGGTTATTTATCTATCGCAACATCATTTGCGACCAACTCTATAGCCAATATTTTGGCTTTTAGTCTAGCATGTTGTCATTATCCTTCGTAGTGTTCCTGAAGTTATTCGATATCCTTTCATTGTTATGCCTTTTTCTTTTTATACGCATCCACCTTCTAGCATTATGTCATTCAAGGTCTTGCTAAAAACTTCTTAACACGGCCTTACATAGCATTCTGACTTTTATCCAATTATTGGTGACTTCCAGACCTTTCTAACTTGGTTTAGCAAGGAATCTTATTGTAGTTTAAGCATCCATCTTAAATATGTTGCCACATCAATTGCCTCCACCTTACCCTTGAAATTTTTCTCATTGACTTCCCCCCTTTAGAGGGTACTTACACCTTTATCTGCTTGTACCTTGCTCTAGTCTCTATGTCCAGTCTTAATTTCGTTCAATCTCCTTCCCCAATCCACTTGGTACTGTCTCCTGTCCCCACCTTTCTGCATATTTTATAATCTGATTATCCATGTACGGAACCTTATCTAAATCATGAGGCGACGAGAACCTTTCTATATCTAATGGTATATCTCGTCTACTAATCTATACTTGAATAATGTGACCCAAGAAATAACTCATCTAAGGCCACATTTGATTTATCTTTATAAAACGTTAATACACACTTGTAGTCGTTTCACCTTTTCACTAGGCCACACTTGTATTCCGACGATAATTGTCCAAGGTTCTCTCGGAGTAGTAGCTTTATCCCAATCTATATCCTTTATTTCTTAGGGTGAATAGAAGTTGTGGTATTTGTTCCTTAAATTGGTCATCTTTGTCTCTTAAGAGTTCCATTATTTTCGGGGCAATGTTGTGTACACGCGTTATTCCTTTATATCTTAAGCTTCATGCTCTTACTGCGTACCCAATGCAGGCTTTTAACTTAGTTAACATCTACCAAGTGTGACTTACCAATGGTCTTACTTTCCCCCTGTATTGTTGTACCATACCTCCAAGTTCATACTTACGCATCCCCCTTGTAGTTCATACTCGTGTTCAGTTCACAACCTCTCTCTGAGGTGCTTCTGTTAGAGTTGCTTTTTCCAATTAGTCGGTGAAGAACTAATAACCTACTATCGTGGAGCACTTTCCAACGACCGTTAGAAGGAAATTAGAATCCTTTAAACCTCACAATACTTCTTAACACTTGACCTACCTAGTCTCCCTCTGAGTTTATCCACGAGGCATGAAAAAATTATCTAACTTATAACTAGAGGTTGGGGGCTTGGTACTTTTCATTAAAATGAAACTCAATTGTTGTACATCCTACCCTTTAACCTGAATCCTTTTTTTCCACAACACAAATATGGCTGGAGATACTGTGGTCTGAAGTCTAATACTCAGATAGGCTTTCATTTCTCCGAAATAAAAATTTCCCGAGTAAGAAGGGTGACCCTTATCAACGACATGGAGAGTACCTCCTACAGCTTTAGTTAAACATAATAGGGGTACTCGATATCAACTTCCGAGATGTATTAAGAATCTAGGTTTCATTCCTTTTTTCGTTCTGGGAAAATTTTGGCAAAGTTTCCTCTATACTCCTTACTATCCCACAACCTGCACGCATAAAATACCAACAATGCCTCACAGGGACAACACATATATATTCATATCATATCACAGCCGCACAGGGCTTCCAATATCATCTCATACCGTAGCCACACAGGGTTTTCAATATCAACAATAATATAGAAATAATGGACTTACCTCGTATATGCAACTTTGAACTGCATCTATTGCACTTCCTGTCCACTTTTCCCTACAGTTTTTGACTTTACATTTCAATTTTCCTTCAATACCTTACCAACAGATATTTTTCGTGCCTTTACTTTACTTACATGTGTGCTCCATAACTTCCCATGTCGTCAATTACATTCTTCTGTTGAATTCATCCTTCTATTAAGATCCACGGTTAGTATAACAAATTGTCCTATAACTCGGATCTATAACATGATCTTAGATGTGAAATAAAGGTAACATCCTAAATGTCCTGTAGCTTCCTGGTTATAGATGTGGCATGTAACACATCGATAATCAATACTCTACTAGACATGGTCTATAGACACTCTAAGGACGAACTGCTCTGATACCACTTCTGTCATGACCTAACCCCACAGGCCGCAACTGGGGTCTGACCTGGGCCCCCTTATATATATCTATCAGCTGTAATCAAATTGAACTATAAACAAAGTGATACTACTCACAAAAACCCCAAATCACTACTCATAAAAACCCCAATGAGTTAAAAAAATTTCGTGTATGTGTGGCCTTTTTCATTCATGTCATATCATGAAAGGGCACGCAAGCCGACAAGCCTGATGTAACATAAAAATATTTACAACATGCCGTATAGGCACAACCGAAATGAACTCACAAACAACCCATATATATATATCTACAGATCTCTAAGAGTAGTAACAGCAACAGATGGCGGGACAGGGCCCCCACCATACCCCTGGAAAAATAAATATATACATATTACAAGACTAGTATCAAAAGTTACGCTCCGAAATAGTAGAGCGCTCCCAATATCGCTGAGTGGAAATCCTAAGCTGGCAGATTTCCTATATGAACATTTGTACCTACGGGCATTAAATGCAGCCCCTCGGAGAACGTGGGGTTGGTACGATATATATACTGAGTATATAAAGCATAACATAACATAACTGAGATAACAACTGAAATAGGGATACACGAGACAAGTATGATAATTAATAATTCCCTATACCTGCATCTTATGAAGAAAGGGCATGCATATCATCCTCACATATCACTCCCGGCCCGCTGTGTGACTCGGTGTTACCATATCATCGTATACGGCATCATACCATCGTATATGGTATTATTTCATACATTACAAGTACTTTACTACATTTTCATATGTATGCCTACCTATCATATCCGGCCCTTTAGTGAGGGTCTCGATGAAAGAGTGGTGTACATGTCATACCACACCCTACCCGCTATGGGACTCGGTGCCATTATTATATAGTAAAATATACCGATGAACATTCGGCTCGATCCATACTTTAATATAGTATTGAGGAACATACGGCCCGATCCATATTTTAAAACAATGTCGAGAAACGTACTGCCCAATCCATATTTTAAAACAATGTCGAGGAACGTACGGCCCGATCCACATTTTAAAACAATGACGAGGAATGTATGGCCTGATCCACATTTTCCATCATATCATCATGTATATACCCGGCCTGGGACGTGGTGACGAGCATCATCACATACGGCGTCATCATATGCTTCACTTCATCGTATATGGCATTTCATCATCATATCCTTCTACATATATATATAACTGGCCCGGGACTCGGTGAGCAAAGAGAAAAGCTAGGCACGACCACATTCCCAGCCCTTCTATGGGACTCGGAGGAAGATGAGTTACAGTGTGCATGAGTAGAGTAGTGAGAAACCATATTCAATGTACATCATCATCAGAGACTCGATAAAATAGTCAGAAGACCAGAGTAGTAATCGTCTTAAGTACCTTCTAAACACCATTTGGGGTCATATTAGCTGGAGTTTTAGGAATCGTAGACGTGTATTGAGTCAAGGTTAAACATCTTATGAGAGTATAGACTTTTGTCATCGTAGATACCTTAGGAATAGGAACTTATGCATTCCACTATTATGCATCAGATAGGAGACTCGAGGGTAGTAGTTTAACTACCTTAAAAATTCTAACATCAAGTAGTGAATAAAAATCATGAGTTCTACTCGGAGTTTATAATTGGACTACCTCCACCTCATATCATATTCCATTGCATTTATACTTAATACATTCCCAAAAGGAAGAAGACACAGGCCTTACATATACTACTATTCATGATCTAGCGGCCTTAAAGGCAATAACCCAACTATTACAGGAGTCTTAACATCACAAAGTGAATAAAGTTTATGAATTACACTTGCAGTCTCACGAGTGGAATTATCCCCATATTTCATATACAAACCATTCATAACTTATACCTAAGACATGCCAAAAGAAAAGGAGAATAGCTCTACATACTTATGCCAAAACATGCCAAGAGAAAGCTTCGCATACTTCTTACGAGTTATTCTTTATCACGTTCGCCTCGTCGTCCTTTGAACCCATTCAACACGGAAGAAATACGAATATCAACCATCCCGTACTTTTCAGCATCTTAAGTTTCACATGAGTATTCATAGAACTTATTTCCTCGCTCGTCTTCTCGACTAGTTCTTTAGCTAGTTAAGGAGTTAACGAAAATCGGGCAGCACCTCCCCTATAACATGCCCTATATGAATTTCCAATTAGATACCTAATCACTACAGAAAACCAACAACAACAACCTGCATCTCATATACAAATAAAACATGGCAACATTACACCACATAAGCTCCAAACAACTTGCTGAAAATTACGATACCAAAATAGGGTTTCTAGTCTTTATTTCGCAAAACCTTTAATTATACGAAACGAGGGATCGTGTGTCTGAAACCATCAGCCCCACACATATTTTAGAATACCTTTAGGCCCTGAAACACACCACCACACACCTGCAGCAACACCCCACACGCACAACGCCTCATTTCAACTACAATTTAACTATAACGACTCCAATTTGGTTTGTCTCCAATATCAAGCATTTATATGGTATTTTCACATATACAGACACCTATAGGGAGTTTAGAATACTCCCTAACAACACCATAAATTCCAAATTGAAAGGAGAAACCTTACCTTACCCGAAATTGGCCAAAACTGCCAAATTGCGACTCGAAACTTCTCTAAACGTGCTAAAATTGCGCGGATTGTTTGTATCACTTCCTTGCTGTCCCAAAATGGAATTTTATGTTATAAAACACCATTATATAGTCATGGTACACCTTAAATAATTAACTCACAGAACCAAAGTCGGAAGCTTACCTTGGCAGCCCCAAACCCCGTAGCCCTCTCTCTTTGGCTCTCTAGGTTTCTTTCCAGCTTTCTCTCATTCCTTCCAAGTGTAAAACTGAAAATATGGTTTGGTAGGCATAATAATATACATATATAAACCTTCCCGTGGTTGAGGAACACCCTAGATAATTAATTCACGGAGGAAAATTGGAAACTTACCTTTAATTAACCAAATCTGTGGCTGCCTTTCTTTTTCTTCTCCTCTACGTTTTTTCCTCTCTTTTGGCTGAAATATTTTGGATAATGAATGGTATTAAGAGTCATAAATATACATATATGGTCTGCCTTGGGAGGTGACATATGTCATTCCCATAGGGTGACACGTGTCCAACCCCTATTGGACCACGGATCCATGCCTTGCCCCTAGGCTACCACGTGTCCTTGTGGGGCCCACCCCTAAGTAGGTGGGTCACCTTCTGCCATGTGTAACCTTCCCATTCTACCACGTGTCACCTCCTCTTGCTTCCATGTGTCATTCTCTCCTCTTCCCTGTGGATCCGTAATCTCATCTCATTTTAAGAGCCTGTGTAATCCTTTCTACGTAAGCTTGGTATGTACTCAAGTGGATTAGGTATCTAAGACTTCTAAATTAGTAGCTTATGTAGGTAAATTGAGTCTTATGACTCATTACTTGGCCTCCAACTCCTTCCGACTTCTCATGACCCTAATTCCAACCTTTCCTTCCATGGGGTATCACATTCTCCCTTCCTTAGAGTCGTTTGATGGTGTCGTAGATCATCCGGCTCACATGATAACTTCTAAGAAGCTTAGGAGGCATTCTGAGCTTAAGAGTGTGGGGTGTAACAGCTATATAGTTTGAGGATGAATAATTGAACAAGATTTGAAACAAGGTGGTGTCTACAAACTCACCTGTGTTAATAGAGGTTTATATCAGACATTAGATTCCTTGTTATGACTGTTGTGCAAATTTTCTATGCTATGTTGAGATCATCATTCGAGACTTATCTTATGCTTTTAAAACTACATTTTTATCTTGTTTATCTTAGTATTATGCTTATGTCAAGTGGCTTATTTAGGGTCTTTTGTGATCCTATTCGTCTTGTCACATCTATGGGGTAGCTTACATCATGTCACTTAGTCATCCTAGGATGCCTATTGGGCACCCCATATTTTGATACTCATACTACACAGTGGTATGTTTTTCTAATGCAGCTCCTAGTAAGAGCCACCCTTAGTAAGTGTTTGATCTCATGTGGTCATCGCAGTTTTAGATCGTGGTGAGCTCTAGGGTACAGAGACTTGTCGCTTTTCCTTATTTTGTACTTATTTATGTACTTCATATTTTGATTAGACAGACTTGATGTATATAGTACTTCTTGTACTTATATACCTATGTACCAGTGACATCATGTCTGGGTTTATTTCCTTTGTATAGTTTTGTCTTTGTGCCGTCACTTTTGGGCGCATTTTGTCTATTTTGTATCATACTTGCATATCTATGATATGGGCTCATTATGTATATATTTATTTCTACTTCCACTCATTTTATTACTTTTTGTTATTGTCTTCTGCTTAGAGTTTTTTCATGACCTACCTAGGGCCTATTCGTAACACGGTGATTAGAATCTCGGAGGACTCTAACGAAGCTTCTTAGCATATCTTTTATGAGAATACATAAGAAAATTAAGCAATAAAGCTAAATAAAGATATGGAATCAAAATATCATATAAAACATGTCTTAAAATGGGAAAGCGACAACATAGACTCATACTATCCAACATGCCTCTAATACTAGATGGGGGCATCAGACAATCTCCCTGCTCACCCAATAGACAAAATAAAATAATGAAGTATAACTATCAAAGATGAAATAAATTTTATGTCCTCGAACTGTGAGGATTCACCAATAAGAAGCTAATAGTAGACTCTAGATATGAGCGGAAGGAGGATGAACATGATCGTCCGCCCCTACATTATGATATAATGTAGGCAAAAATTATGTGTTAGTACATGGAATGCATAAAGTATGTGAGAATATGCATGAATAATAAATATAGGACATAATCAATATGAATCATGGGATGTAAGATGTCACGACCCGACCTAGGGCCTAGTTGTAACACGACGATTGAAACCCCGAAGGGTTCCAACCAAGCCTCTTGTACATACAATAATCAGACATAAGGTAAACTAAAATCGGAAAACATCATAAGAGACTCCAAACCATGTATAGTAAATGAAGAATGTCATATGACAATATAGACTCGAAATATTTGTCCAACTAGATGCCTCTACTCATAAACATGGGCGGGGGATAAGACATGTCCCTGGTTCACCCTCAATATGAAATATAACAAAGGTCATTGAAAATATTAACCACCTAATTATATTGGATATGATAGACTTTGACTTAATATTAGGCATGGATTGTCCATCTCCCATCATGCGGTCTTGGATTTCCTTTCCAAGACTATTTCTTCGTGCATGTCAGGTATCTCTCTAATCATATGGACAGGTACCAATGTCCATATACCAAGGGGTGTGATTTCATTTTTGAGGGTGCGGTGGTTGGTATAAAATGGGTGTCTAGCTTATCTTGCTTATATCTGTTATACTAGTGCTGACACTCCTTCTCTTGAGTCAATTTTAGTGGTTAGAGAGTTCTCTGATTTGTTTCCTACCAATCTACTTCATCTTCCTCCCGACCATGATATTGATTTCAGCATTGATATTGAGTCGAACACGCAACTAGTTGGGGTGCTTTAATTCTGAGTGAGCTTAAGTAGAAGCTCTAGGACCTCCTAAGTAAGGGGTTTACAAGACCTAGTGTGTCTCTTGGGGTTATCTTATTCTGTTCGGGAAGAAGAAGGATGATATCTTGCATATGTGCATAGACTACAAGTTGTAGTACAAGGTGACATCAAGAATCGGTATCATATGTCGTATATTGATGATTTCTTTAGGCAGCTTTAGGGTAAAGGGGTGTTCTCTAAGATAGTCTTGAGATCGGGCTACCAGTAGTTAAGGATTAGGGAGGCGGACATCCCAAGGACTGCATTTTTTACTCGATACGGCCACTATGAGTTCCTAGTCATGTGTTTAGGGTTGTCTAATGCTCCAACAGTGTTCATGGAGCTGATGAACTATCACAACCCAATTGCCATAGCTGTGATGGCACCTACTATAATCCACCAATAGGTAATCCAACCCATAACCCAGAACAGGTAGTAATAGATATATGGGGAAGGAAGAAATATGAAAAGAATACAAGGCAAGCCAAAAATATATACATAAGCAAAATGAATCCTTCCCAAAACCAAGAAGTCACTAGTATAGAGACACTTACAAGTCTCAAAAGTGGACCAAGAATATATACAACCAAAAGTAACTATCTCAAATACAAAACACAGGTCACAAAATAACAGAAGGAGAAGGCAATGATCCAGAACATTGTGTGCTCACCCTTGTCTTTGAATCTTGGCTACTATTGTCTTGAATGACAGCGGTGATAACTGGTGCTTAGTCTTGCATCACAAAAATAGATGTAGAGTGTAGTATAAGTACCAATAAAAAGATGCCCAGTAGACATCATAGGCCGACTGAGTAAGAAAAGAAAATACAATAGGAAATGCGAGAATAAAAACATAGACAGAGATCAAGAACAAGAATAACAAAGGTTCTACAAACGAGTGTAGAAGAACAACCAGAACCTAAGATATAAACCCAACTGAGCCTCCATAAGCCCAGAAGGTACACCAATGTGCAAATTAAGGTGAAAACATGGACGGACACCCATAAGCCCAACAGGTACACATAAATGCTAAATTAAGAAAAAAGAACCAGTGGAACTAAGATATCTCAGAAGTGCCAGTAATTTTGAGGTTTGAATGGGATAAAGCGCACTTGAACCGCGGATGTCTCCCTACTGTAGAATGTCAATAAACCGGACCTTGGAAGGGTTAGCATAGAGCCTGAACCTCAAACCACTGGTGTCACCTTCCCGTTAGTGCAGTGATGATATCAAAGGGGCCGAACTCAGAATGTTGACTATGTATAGGAGGATGTATCACCAAATCAGGAAGTACAAAGCCCAGACCTCGAACTGCGGATGAATCCTCTCAATAATATCATACCAAGAATATCCAATCTTAAGTGAGTCTCTCAAAAGTTTCCCCTACCAACCACTATCATGAAGGTCTATATGAATCACCATCTGCTCCTTTAGAATAAGCCTAACATAGCTGAGGGCGCATCGTAACTGATCGATTTCTCCAAACGTGCCCAAAACATAGCTGAAGATGCCAAAGTAGGAAAGTACGGAGATGATAAATAATAAGGCTTCGATTTGAGTTACTTCCTAGCTAAGGCACATCTCTATCAGACCCAAGTCTACTACATCAGTCTACATGAAGTTACGTCGTCCGGTACAACACTGAAAAAGAGGAAATAAGGCCTACCAACATTGGAATATCGCAAGTCCATGGAAAAAACTAGCCTAAGCATAGAAACTCAGTTATACAGGTCAATGCAAGCAATCGAAGATGCAAGAAACTGAATTATAGCAATATACATACCTGCTTAACTCAAAAACAATCCAAAATATGAATTCTATCAAGCATAGCGTACTAAATTAGTTCCCTACCCCAATATTCATGTAAATCCACATAAATTCACATATTCGAATTCAATATAAAAGAAGGGAAGTAGTAGCTTACCTGTAGGCCAATCACGTGTGCCCTAAATCACAATGCTGGAGCTTTTCCCTTTCGTACGGCCTCTGAATGTTATCTCGCTATCAAAAATAGATACACAACTTCATTACAGTCGTTTTGACACTAAATTTTAAAGAAACAGAAACAGATCAATTTTGGAGTCCAAAATGGAAATATGGGATCCGTGCCAGAAATTCTGCAATTGACTCCATAAAGTGGTCCTAAATAGTTCTCTAAAATTGTGTCCTAAAATGGAACATAATACGAGGCTTGAAAATCAGTCATGCAACAAAAATCCAATTTAAGCTAAGAAAATACACAGGGACAGCATCTAAATCATGATTTTTACCTCAAACAGAGCCTCTTCAATAGTTTCTAACCACAACACTGTGTTTTCCTCAAAAACTCCCCATAATTTAGCCTTTGAATCACTCAATTTGGAGTTTTATAGCTTAAGATATTAAAGTTTCAAAATTAGAAATAAAATCTCAAAATGGGCTTTTTTATAGGCGAAGTAGCACCACGTTCAGCACACCAGCAAATCTTTTTCCATTTTCAAAGTTTTCTATGGGTTGTTTAGGATTCATTCGGAACCTTGTGCCCACAGAAAGAATATGGTAGCTCACTAAATTCGACGTTCTAGACTCAATGGCTCAATTAAAATTTCCTTATGAGCATGTTTTGATGGGAAAAAAAAGTGGTTCCCGCTCCCAAATGCCCTTTTCAACTAAATCCTACTAAGGGGCTCGGAATGAGTTTGGAAGCATCAAGAACCAAACAAAAGGTTATTCTAGACCAAAATCAGTGTTCCAAAGCTAACTGTGTTGCCAAAAGTTTCATTCAGGCATGATTTCCAAGAATTTTGACCAAAGTCAACTTTAAGTCAAATTTATAAAACTAAAATGAAAATGATTTAAACTCATACCGAAAGCCTCGAAACTCAAGCCGACCATGCTTCTAGCTTGAAAAGATCATTTTGGAATTGATAGAACTGTCAGAATTCCATTCTGAGAATGTTTTTGACCGAAGTCAACTTATCAAGTTATAAAGACCTCTAAACATGAAAATCTACATAAAATCCAAATAAACAACCACGCGATCGAACTTCCAGTACCAGTAAGTTATAAATGACCTGGGTTACTATAGGAAAGCTCTAGCCGATGAAAAAGGGGCATTAACACAGAAATAACCATGAGGGTCATTACAACATCCACAATTAAAAGAACTTTCGTCCGTGAAAGTAAGAGCCAAGAAGTACCTTAAGTCTCAAATAGGTTGGGGTACTGCTCCCACATATCCTGCTCGGTCTCCCAGGTAGCCTCCTCTACTGGATGATGGTGCCACTGAACATTAACCACTGGAATAGCTATGGAACGAAGCTATTTGACATCTCTAGCTTAAATAGTAGTTAGCTCCTCAACAAAAGTTAGAGGATCATCTAACTCAATCGAATCATACTATAGCATATAAAACTCATCATAAATGTACTACCCCAGTATCGAGACATGAAAAATTGGGTGTATGTATGAATATTAGGGAGGTAGAGCTAACTCATATGGAATCTCACCCACTCTCCTCAGAATCTTAAATGGCCCAATATACTATAGGGCTAAGATTACCATGCCTACCGAATCGTATTACGCCCTTCAAGGTAGATACCCGTATAAACACTTAATCACCAACACCAAAACACATAGAACGGCGTCTATAGTCAATAAACCTCTGGAGTCTTCTCTAAGTTGTCCTTAGTCTATCCTAGATCACTCGGACTCTGGCTAAATCCTCCTAAAGCAAATATGTATTATGCAGCCTAGGCTTCAAAGACTCAAACCAACCAACTAGAGTGCGACAATGCCTACTATATAAGGCCTTAATAGGGCCATCTAAATACTATAAAGGTAGTTGTTGTTGTACGCAAACTTCGCCAAAGGAAAAAACTGATCCCACTTAACCCCAAACTCTAACACATAGGCCTGCAACATCTCCTCAAGGACCTGAATAGTATGCTCTAATTAGTCATCAGTTTGTAGGTGGAAAGCAGTGCTGAGATCAACCCGAGTATTCAACTTTCTTTGGAAAGCTCTCCAAAAACTAGAAGTAAACTTTGAGCCAAATCTAAAATAATAGATACAGGTACCCTATGTAGGCGAACCACCTCTTGAATGTAAATACGGGCTAACTGCTCTGCATTGTGAAAAGACCAAACTGGGAGAAAGTGGGTTGACTTGGTCAATCGATCAACGATGACCCATATACTATCAATACCCCAAGAAGTATGAGAAAATCTCATCACAAAGTCCACAGTGATACGCTCCTATTTCCACTAAGGAATAGGTAATCTTTGGAACTCTCCACTAGGCCTCTAATGGTTAGCTTTCACATATTGACAACTCAAGCAAAGAGATACATACTCAGTAATATCTCTCCTCATACCGTCCTACGAGTAATATTATCTCAAATCACGATATATCTTCAAGGTGTTCGACTGAATAGAATATCTGGAAACATGGGCCTCATGAAGAATCAACTAAATCAAACTTCCCACTCTAGGAACGCATAGATGACCGTTGAACCACAATAGTGGCTAGGTCATTGTCATCCTCTAACACCTTGTCTCTAATTGCAACCAGAGACTCATCCTCGTACTATCAGGCACGGATCTGATAAAATAAGGAAGAATGAACACCGACAAAGGCCAGTACCTTCTTGGAATATGAAATATCCAATCTGACCATCTTGTTAGCTAAATACTGGTGTTTAAATCCAAGGGTCACTCCATAATTGGAAATTATGCTAGGCTATCAATACTCCTCGTCTTTCGGCTCATGGCATCCTCTACTACATTCACCTTGCCTAGATGGTAGAGAATAGAGCGATCACAGTTTGCCAAAAGCTTAATCCAACAGCGTTGCCTAGAATTAAGATCCCTTTAGCTCAAAATGTACTGTAGGCGGTGAAAATCAGTATAAACCTCACAGTGTACCTTGTAAAGATAGTGTATCTACAACTTGAACACGATAACTACCATCGCCAACTTTAAGTCATGAGTGGGGCAGTTGTGCTCGTGCACTATCAAGTGCTTAGAATCATATACAATAACCCAGCCGTGCTGCATCAAAACATACCCTAAAATAATACTAGAACTGTCATATATACTGTAAAACCCTTGCCCTCAACTAGAAGAGTTAGGATAGGAGCAGTGATACACAACTCCTTAAATCTCTGAAAGCTCGTCTCACACTCCTTGGACCATACAAAGGGGACATCCTGGCAAGTCAACTGGGTCAGTGGTCCTATAATAGTAGAGAAGCCTTCAACAAAGTACCTGTAATAACTAGCCAATCTGATGAAACTCCGAACCTCTATAACAAAAGTGGTTCGAGCCCAGCCAAGAATAGCCTCAATCTTCGTTGGATCCACCATAATGCCATTCTTTAAAACTTTGTGCCCTAGAAATGTCACTAACTCCAACCAAAACTCATACATTAAGAACTTGGCATAAAGCCAATGATCTGTCAAAGTCTAGAGCACCGTCCTTAAATATTACACATGCTCTTCTCTACTCCGCGAGTATACCAGAATATCAACAATAAAAACTATGATGAAGGATTCAAGATAATGCCTGAAAACATGAGTCATCAAATCTATAAAGGCAGCAAGGGAATTAGTCAGCCTAAATGACATCACAAGGAACGCGTAATGGCCATAGCGAGTCTGAAAGGCAGTTTAGGGATGTTGGAGGCTCTAATCCTCAGCTGATGGTAGTTAGATCTCAGTTCAATCTTAGAAAATTATTTTTGCACCTTAGAGCTAATCAAATAACTGATCAATACGAGGCATGGTATAATAATTCTTCACCGTCACCCTATTCAACTGCCTGCAATCAACATATATCTATATGGTCCCGTCCTTCTTCTTAAAAAATTGGGCCGAATGAATCCCTGATCTAGGAGGTCATAAAGCTGAACACTGAGCTTCTTAAGTTCTTCAAAGCCATCTGATAAGGTAGAATAGAAATAGTCTTAGTGCCCAGCTCCAAATCTATGGCAAATTCAATATCTCTCTCGGGGGTAGGCCATGTAGGTCAGCAGGAAACACATCTAGAAACTCACAAACCACAAGAACTAAATTAATAGAATAACTCTAGCCACATCCGAACATAAACTAAATAAGCAAAGAACCAACTAGATACCAACCTCCATGCCCGAATATAAGAAATTATCCCAATCGATATGTGTCTATAAGACCCCTGCCATACCATTAGAGGTATATCAAACATGGCTAAGGTAATGATATTGGCATAACAATCCAAAATCGTATGATGAGGAGATAGCAATCCATTCCTAGAATAGCATCAAATTCCAACATATCTAGAAGAATAAAGTCAGCCCATGTATCCTAGCCTTGTAAGGTGACCACACAAGATCTACATACCTGATTCACTAGTACATAATCACCTACTTGGTCGAAACACACAACAGTGTTGCTAATTTTTTAGGAATCACACCCAGTTGGGGATCAAAATATATAGATAAATATGAATAGGTAGAACCTGGATCAAATAGAGTTAAAGTTGACTGCAGGCATATAAGAACCGTACCTATGATAACATCGATTGATGCCTCAGCATCTGCCTTCATTGGAGCAGCATAGAAATGGCCCAAACGGCCTCCTCCTCAAGAATCCCATTATTTTACTGGCCTACCTCCCCTGAATCCCCTTCAGGCACCCGACTTATCACCCCTATGGTCCTGGCCCTAATATCCACCTCTAGCTGGAAGTGCTACAGCTGGAGCTAATGGGTTGTATGAGAAGAGGGAGGTCTTTCCCTCTGCCTGGGAAAATATCTTGACTAGTGGTCTAACTCAACACAATCATAGCATCCCTGAGAAGATCGGCTAGCAAAATAAAGACCACCACAACCCATAGTACCCGAATTTAATCCATAGAGCTCTGACCCGCTGAAAAAGATGAACCAACCTGACCTAAAGCAACAAATACTGCATCCTGACCCTCTGACCAGTAATATATAGAGGGCCACCCTAACCTAAGGCACCTTGTTGAGGCCTATGACCCTCTGTAGTCTACAATGAGGCACGTACTGATCGGCTGGACTGCCCCTGCTGAAACTATTATTGGGACCTATAATAGTGCTCCCTACACCTGTAGTGGGGCCTACTATAATTTCCCTTATGTCCAGCCCTCTTATTGCTACCCTTTTGGGCCTCGCGATGGAGATGCTCTATTGTGTAGGTATGGTCAACTATCTCCAGAAAAGAATAGCTCGATGTAACCAAGGCATGGGTCTCAATCCGTAGCAGGGTCCTCAAGCCATGAACAAAATATAGAATCCTCTCTTTCTTCGTAGGTAAGATCATGGTAGCATATTTAGAGGGCTATTTGAATCTAGCCTTATACTCAGAAACAATCATGGAGCCCTTCTCCAGCCTCGAGAACTGATCATGGAGCTTGTCTTTAAGACTCCTAGTACAAATCTAGCTAGGAAGGCCTCTGAAAACTCTATCCAATACACTAGAGGGGACCCAGCTGGCCTAGTCTCTATACGTGTCTGCCACCACTGCCTGGCGGGTCTATCAAGCTGATAGGCTATAAAGTTGGCTCCTGTCGACTCTACCAAACTCAAGACATGCAACCGCTCCCTTCAAAAAGTTAGAAACTCATTAACATGCTCTTCAGCTAATCTAGAAAAACCTCAGCAGTGCTAATCTAAGGAAGAATCTGAGCATCTTCTGCTCTTAAAATGGCATAGCTCCACTGCAACATCTGGCTAAGTGGAGGGAAGCATGGGGGCTGGCTGATCCCCCAAAGCTGGAGCTACAAGATGACCTTATGATGCTGGCATAGCTGGAGCTAGTGTTAGGGCCTACTACATACCCCCGATATAGCCAGTAACTAAGTGATAGCCACTTGTAAAATAGGTGTCATAGCAGGTGTGATAGGTAGCTATATTGGCTAGGGAGGAACATGAGTGTCCTAGTGCTCCACCTCCCACTTCGGAGTCCTATTCTTATGATGATATGGTAAATTAGCTTTGGCATGACCTCAAGGTTAGCTCTTACCCCAAACTAAGGCACTATATGCTAGTCCAGGTGGGTAGTCCCCAGCTATAAATCCGTGCATATGAGCCATCCTACAAAAAAATGAGTCAAGTAAGATTTCAAGAAACCAATAGCACATACCTTGTCCTAAAATAGATGCAAAATAATGAACATTCCCTAAAGATACCCTGTAGCCTCCAAATGATAAGACACAGACGTCTCTGATCAGATCCGTAGGACTCTACTAGGCGTTGACTCTATAAAAGTGAGACCAATGAACGTAGAGCTCTTCTACTAACTTATCATGACCTAATTCCTTGAGTCATTATGACACATACTATAACCCACCAGTAGGTAAGCCAACCAGTAATCCAGAACAGCTAGTAATGTATATATGGGTGGAGACTAAATAAATGAAAGGAAAAAATATGGAAATAATACAAGGAAAGCCAAAAATATATACATGAGTAAAATAAATCCCTTTTAGAACCTGGAAGTAACTAGTATAGAGCCACTAATAGAGTACGAGTTCCAAAGGTGGACCAAAAATATACAACCACAAGGAATTGTCTCAAATACAAAACATAGGTCACAAAATAACGAAAAGAGATGATAATGATCCAAAACGTTGTGTGCTCACCCTTGCCTCTGAATCATGGTTGTTATTGGCTGGAATGACAGCGGTGATAACTGGTGCTCAGTTCCACATCACAAAAACCGATGCAGAATGTAGTATGAGTACTAATAAAATGGTCCTCAGTAGGCATTATAGGCCAACTAAGTAAGAAGAATAAATGCAATAGGAAAAATGCTAGAATAAAAACACAGACAGAGGTCATGAAAAAGAATAGTAAAGGTATGCACATGAGTGTAGAATAACAACCAGAACCTAAAAACTAAACCCAACTGATCCCCCATAAACCCAGAAGGTACACACATGCGTAAGTTAAGGTGAAAACCCGGACGGATCCCCATAAGCCCAATAGGTACACAGAAATCCTAAACTAAAAATAAAGGAATTGGTGGAACAAAGATATTTTATAAGTGCCAATAATTTCGAGCTGTCAATGGGATGAAGCTCAAAGCCCATACCTCGAACCGCGGATGTCTCCCTACTATAGAATGTCAATAAATCAGACCTCATAAGGGTTAGCGTAGAGTGCGGACCTCGAACTACGATTGTTGCCTTCCCATAAGTGCAGTGATGATATTAAAGGGGCCAGACTCTGAATGTTGACTTTATGTAGGAGGATGTATAGCCAAATCAAGAAGTACAGAGCTCAAACCTTGAACCGCGGATAAATCCTCCCAATAATATCATACCAAGAATATCCAATATAAATTTAGTCTCTCAAAATTTTCCTGTACCAACCATTATCACACAGGTCTCTATGGATCACCGTCTGCTTCTTCAGAATAAGCCCAACATAGCTGAGGGTGCATCGTAACTGATCTATTTGTCTAAACGTGCCTAAAAGCGTTGCTGGATATGCCAAAGTAGGGAAGTATAGAGATTATGGATAATACATCTTCGATCTAAGTTACTTTCTACCTATGGAACATCTCTATCAGACCCAAGTCTGCTACATCAGTTTACATGGAGCTAAGTCATCTGGTATGACGCTGAAAAAGAGGAAACTAGGCCTATCGGCACCAAAATATCACAAGTCTATGGCTAACACTAACCTAAGCCTAGTCTAAGTCCAAGCATGCTCTAATATGATATACAGTTAAATAGAAGTAACTGAAGATGCAACAAAACTTAATTATAACAATTCGCATACCCGTCTAACTCGAAAACAGTCCAAACAAGAAATTCTATCAAGATTAGCCTACTAAATCAGTTCCTCACACCAATATTCATGTAAATCCACATACATTCACATATTTAAACTCAATCTAAAAGAAGGCAAGTTGTAACCTACCTATAGGCCAATCACGCATGCCCCATATCATAATATTAGGGCTTTTCCCTCTCGTATGGTGTCTGAACGCTGTAACGCTATCAAAAATAAAATCACAACATCATTACATTTGTTTTGACACTAAATTTGAAAGAAATCGAGATGGGTCAATTTTGGAGTCCAAAACAGGAATGTGGGACTCGTGTCAAAAATTCCAGAAATAACTCCATAAAATGGTCTTAAATAATTCTCCAAATTTTTTTCCTAAAATGGAACACAATTTGGGGCTCGAAAATTAGTCATGAAATAAAAATTCAATTTAAGCTAAGAAAATACGCAGGGATAGCTGCTAAATCATGATTTTTACCTCAAACGGAGCCTATTCAATAATTTCCGACCACACCACTGCATTATCCTGGAAAATCCCCACAATTTAGCCTTATGTATCACCTAATTTGGAGCTCTATAGCTCAAGATATTGAAGTTTAAAAATTAGAAATAAAATCTGAAAATGGTTTTTTTATAGACGAGGCTGCACCCCATTCAGCACACCAGCAAATCTTTTTCCATTTTCAATGTTTTTGACTGGGTGTTCAAGATTCATTTGGAATCCCGTGCGCGCAAATGGACTGTGCTACCTTTCTAAATTTACATTCCAAACTCAACGGCACAATCAACATTTCCATAAAAGTTTGTTTCGACAAAAAAGTGGGTCTCACTCTCAAAGGCCATTTTTTAACTAAATCCTAACAAGGGGATCGGAATGAGTCTAAAAGCCTCGAGAAAAAAATGAAAGGTTTTCCTATACCAAACTCAACATTTCGGAACTAACCGCACACACAGAATTTTCATTTGGGCATGATTTTGAAGAATTTTGACCGAAGTCAACTTTAGGCCAAATTTCTAAAGCTAAAATGCTAAATGGTTCAAACTCGCACCGAAAGCCTCAAAACTCGAGTAGACCATGCTTCTATCCTAAAATAGACATTTCAGAGTTGATGGAACTGTCAATGTAACATCCCTCAAAATGCTCACAAGTGCCTTAAGAATGCCTTAAGAATAGGCCGCCCATGTAATGCATTATCCTTAATTTATTTGGCGAATCTGAGTTCAGAATATTGATCAGGGGGTCAAAACGTGTAGAAAAATAGTTTTGGTGGACTTTTAGGACCCGTAGATCAAAAGATAAATTTTTCAAGGAACTGCATAAACTAGTAAGGTGCGCGATTGAAGACTTCAAGTAAATTCACTCAAGCTCTCCATCAAAACTCTTAAGTTCTTCCAAATTATTTTGTGTCCTCACTTAAGGTATGTGGGTATTGATTCATTGATTCTTTCATCCATGAAGCCCAATCAATTTCTCAAGTTTTCTATCAAATTAAAGTATCGTATTTTATGGGTTTTATGATCTCTAATCCTATTACATGAATTATGATTCAAAGTATGATCATGAGTATATTTTGATATAAATTGATGGTTATTGCATTAAATTGAAGAGTTTTTCTCATGAATTCTCCTATTTTGGTTTCTAGGATTCATTATGTAAAATATGAGTATTTTCAATTATACTTCCTATGATATTATCTATACGAATTATGTATGGGCTGAACGAAAGTTTATGATCATGCAGGTTTTTAAGTAAATTTCATGATTTTCAAGTCAATTGATCATGCATTCATGTCTTACCCTAATTCCAAGTATAAACTACGATCATGAATTTCCAAGTATGAATTATGTCTATGTATGTATGATTTGTAATGTGGAAGGATGATGCCCGCATTGCACTTATGTCTATGCAAATATGATTGTAATGATGAAAGAATAATTTTCACATTACAAGTATGTTATAAAAATGAGCTACTTTATGATTTCAAACCTATAATCATGACTATGATATATGTAATTATGATTTCTATGCTATGTATGTATTTCTGTGGGATTTGACTTAGCACCGAGTGGACTTGAATTAGGGTCCTTACCAAAAGCCTTAGTAGCAACCTCATGTCTCATAAACTACGTGCCACCGTAGGATTTGCCTTTTTGGGCCTAGCTAGTGGATCCATATATAGCGTATGCATGACCCGCCTAGCGGGGTAGAGTCTACCTTTGCAAGTAGATTACCATTTCCTCTGATGTAGGGAAACATTGGGATTCCATGTTATAGCTCACATGGTCTTATTGTCGGTTATGGTTCCTACCCCACATATGTATGGTCCTGTTTATATTTTAAATGACTAATCCTATCTTTTACTTTATATGATACTCTTATGGTTTATTATGCAATGATCCTTCTTAAAGACTACTTAAGATTTTTACTACTTCTCCTATCATGCTATTTAAAATGTTCATTTGTACAAACATAGTTTTCTATGCATTTCATTTCCTACATACTTAGTACATTCCAACATAATAATGCATTATTTTTGCCTACATTATCTCATAATGTAGGGGTTGAGGTTGAAGATCATATTCGTCCATGTGGCTTGTTAGGCTTTTCTATCTGGCGGTGTTTGTGGTGAGTCCTCATTTATCGGGGAATAGTCATCGAGTTGGTTATTATTTCAAAGACCTTTTTATTATGTTTCATATTGAGAGTGAGATAGGGACATGTCTTAGCCCCTGCCCATGTTCATGAGTAAAGGCATCTAGTTGGATAAATGTTTCGAGTCTATGTTATCATGTGACATTCTTCATTTACTATTTATGGTTTAGACTCTTGTATGATGTTTCCGCTTTTACTTTACCTTATGTATGCTTATGATATGTACAAGAGGCTTGGTTGGAGTCCTTCAGAGTTTCAATCGCCATGTTACGACTAGGCCCTCGGTTGGGTCATGATAGTCAAAATTTCATTCTAAGGCTATTTACCTAGATTTTTTTAGTCAACTTTTAAAGTTGTAAAGGCCTCCAAACACAAAAAGTTACATAAAATCCAAAAAAACGACCAAGAGATCAAACTATCAGTGCTAGCAAGTCATAAATGACATGGGGTCGCTATTGGAAAGCTCTAACCGATGAAAAATGGGCATTAACACAGAAGAGACCTGGAGGGTCATTACATGAACAGTGTGTTAAAACTCTATTTGGAATATTTTGTGATAGTGTTCATTGATGATATCCTAGTCTACTCCGATGATAGAGAGCAAGATGAGTAGCACTTGAAGATTGTGCTCCAGACCTTGCAAGATCATATTCCAAATTCACTAAGTGTGAGATTTGGCTTGAGTATGTGGCATTCTTGGGAATATGGTATTCAAGGATGGGATTATGGTGGATTCGACAAAGATTGTAGTAGAACGTGATAGGGCTAGCCTATTTCTCTTACTGAGGTTCGCATGTTCATTGAGTTAGAAAGCTACTACAAGCCATTTGTAGAGGGATTTTCTTCTGTTGCTGCACCTTTGAATAGATTGACGCAGAAGAATATCCCCTTTAATGATTTGACGAGCGTGAGGTGAGCTTTCTTAAGCCCAAGGACTTATTGACTTTATCTCCATTTTTTATTCTTTCTATTGAGGTCCATGGGTTTATAGTCTAGTATGATGCTTCTGGTGTTACCTTAGGTTATATGTTTATGCAGCAGGTTAGAGTTATTGTATATTCTTCTAGGAAGCTAAAGATTCACGAGAAGAACTATCCACTCATGACTTAGAGTTAGAAACGGTAGTCTTTGTATTGAAGATTTAGAGGCACTACTTGTATATGGTTTATTGTGAGGTATTCACTAATCACCGCAGTCTTCAGTATATTTTCATCCAGACCTTAATTTGAGAAAGTGAAAGTGGCAGGAATTATTGAAGGACTATGATGTGATGATCCTTTATCACATGGGAAAGGCAAATATAGCAGTAGATACCTTGAGCCAAAAGGTAGTGAGTATGAGGAGTTTAGCTTTATTAGTCATGGAGGAGTGACCTTTGGCTTCAGACATTCAGTTCTCAGTTAACTTGATGGGTTGACTTTATATTTCTAAGCCTGGCAGGGTTCTTGCTTATGTGGAGGCTAGATAATCTTTGATGGAGCATACTCAGGCATAGTAGTTTAAGGACCGGAGGTTGAGGGTTATTTGAGATAAGGAGATTAGCAGTGAGGCTAGAAAGGAGACCTTAGATCTAGAGGGTGTTTTGAGAATCAAAGGTTGTATCTGTATTCCTAGATTTAGTTATATGGTTATGCGTATTTCGATGGAGTCTCATTATTCTAGATACTCTATTTATCCCGGTGTTGGGAAGATGTACTGTTACCTGAAGCAACACTACTAGTGGTGTGAGGTGAAGAGAGAGATTGTAGCATTTGTGGCTAGGTGCTTGAATTATCAACAGGTGAAGTACGAGCACTAGAGGACAGTGGTTTGACCCAATAGCTACCTACTTTTGAATAGAAGTGGGTGTTGATAGATACGGACTTTGAGGTAGGATTTCCACTTACTTTTTGGAGTTTTGATTCTATATGGATTATCATAAATCGTTGACCAAGTCTACGCACTTTGTGATGGTTCAGACTTCTTACATTTATAGAGGTTAGCTCAGATCTACATTCGGTAGGTTGTCCATCTTCATGGTGTGCCAGTGTATATCATTTTAAATCTTCGTACTCAATTTGCTTCATGTTTCTAGAGGTCTATTTAGTGAAATTAGGTACTAGGGTTGAGCTCAACTCAACTTTCCATCCATAAACTGACGGTCAATCTGAAAGGACTATTCAGGCCTTGGGGGACATGCTTCAGGCCTATGTGATTGATTTCAAATGTCAATGGGACTAATTCTTGGATTTGGTAGAGCTTACGTATAATAACAACTACTATTCGAGTATTCATATGCGTCCATTCAAGGCATTATATGGTAGGTGGTGTCAATCTCCGGTGGGCTGGTTTGATGATTTTGAGGTTAGATCGTGGGGCACCAACCTGTTGCGTGATTCTGTAAAATAGTATATATGTGATGTAGGAGTGATTTTGTACTTCCTAGAGCATACAAAAGTTCTATGCAGATCGGAGAGTATGACCATTAAAATTCATGGTTAGTGATCATGTGCTCTTATGAGTGTATCCCATAAAGGGTGTGATGAGATTTAGGAGGAAGGGAAAGCTTAGCCCTAGATTCATTAGCCCATTTGAGATTTTTAGGCGTATTAGAGAAGTGGCTTATGAGTTAGCCTTGCCTCTAGCTCTTTCGGGTGTTCAATCCATTTTCCATGTCTTTATGATAATGTCGTATGTTCCAGGCGATCTTATGTGCTTAAGTGGGATTTAGTTCATCTTGATGAGTATTTGAGGAGGAGCTGTGGCTATTCTAGATAGGCAGGTTAGGAAGTTGAGGTCTAAGGGGATCCCATCGGTGAAGGTTTAGTAGAGACATCACCGGATCAAAAAGGCTACTTGGGAGGCCTAGCTTGACATGCACACCCGATACCTCACATTTTCGAGCCTTCATGTACTTCTTTTTCTTTCACTTTCGAGGATAAAAGTCCTTTTAGTAGTGAATGTTGTAATGACGTTCGTGATTATTTGCTTGCTTTGTGTGCTTTTTACTCTTTTTCCTCTTCTTGTAGCTTGTTTGTGGTTTTTGAGTGGTGATGGTATGGGTGTCATGCTTTTCAATGTGGTCGGGAGTGATGGTGTGACTTTTTCTCTTTTTTGGAGGCTCTAAAGTGAAAGAGTTGACTTTGGTCAATATTCAGAGAATTTGATGTCTTATGACAATTTCAACATTTCCATCCGCTCCGAAATGTCTATTTGTGCTTGTGGCATGGTTGGTTTGGGTATCGAGGTTTCCATCATGACTTTGAGTCATTAAGCATTTTAACTTTGAAAGTTTGGCTAAGTTTGACTTCGTTCAACATTCTTGGTAAACAAACTTGTATGAAAATTTTGTCAGTGTCGTTAGCTCCGAAATACCGAGTTTGGTGTAGGACAACTTGTCACACCCCTTTTTCATTGGGTTTTTCCAATTTAAGTGACAATATTGAAAAGTGACTATTTTTATTTTTTATTTCTGAGTCGCCACTTGAAATTGAGTTATGGAGTTTCAAGTCACCTTTTTTGAATCTCTAATCAAAAGGAAATAACTCTTTATTTTGGTCTGCAAAAATAAAAGTTTGGGTAAGGAATTCTGTTGACCGAGGGAAATTTATAAGACACCCCTCGAGTTCCGTGGTTTTAGAATGGTAACTTTTATGGACTTCTATTTATCTTAAACTATTTTAGATTTATCGTTACATGCTAGGGCCTTCTCATTTTTTTTTAATTCTAGAACTTTTATTGGTGTCAATCTAGATGTGCAACTGCATTCTTAGTCTTGACATTTAGAGGCATAACTGTCTTCTTTGAATCACACCTAATAATTTCTATTAACACCTCTTGATTTAAATTTTTAAAAACAATTATTAAAACATATGTACAAGGTGTGTCACTGCACCCTTGAATTTCTTTTTAGAGTAGAAAAAGATGTGTAACTGCATTCTTAATCAAAATAATTTTTTAAAATATGCCAATACGCGTCTAACGTTTAACGAATCCTAACATTTGTCTATAATTATGTTCACGGGCTTAACATACTCCTTAAAATATTGAAATAAAAAATTATAAGGCATATTAAACACAATTCTCCTAAATTCACTAAATGACCCACTGGTCACTTTATTAATACATAGTATATATATATATACTAATTCAACATTTCATGTTCCAATTTGCTCAAACTAATGAAAATCAAGATAACTAAAAGAAATTCAACTCAATTCTTATTTGGATTAGTACAGTTAACAGCCCATGCACAACTGCCCATGCACAAACATGTATTCAACCTTTAAATAATCTTTTTATATGGTGATTCTAGATAACATTGAAATAAACACATATTGAAAAAATAATTAACCAACTACATGATTAACAGGAGAAAACTTCAAGCACATATATAATGTAGTATTTGAAATTTAAGCACAACCACTAATTTAGAAAGCCCACTATATATATATACACACACACTTGAATGATATCAACATTGGATAAGAAATTATTAGAGTGGACCTTTTGTGAAGATTAATTAACGAGAAGAAAACGATCATAATCAGGAATTACGAACTCAAAACTGTGAACAAAAACCTCAAACACCTTTCCTTGTTGTGTGAGTTTTGTGTGTGGTGTTGTGTCAATTGTATTTTTTGGTTTATTGTAAGTTTGTGTGTGTTGCTCTTTTTTTTCTTACTTTTTTGCTTGTGTGCAGATGATGAGTTGTTCCCCTTTTTTTGCTGATGTGCTTGTATTTTGAGATAATCAGAGTGTGTGGTGTTGTGAGTTGGTATAGTAGATAGTTTAGATTAATATTTTTATCTGATTTTTGTTTTGAAAGTAAAAATAAAAAAATAAAATATAATGATAAAATATTAGAAAACTATTTTGAACTAATACAAATGTAAGAAACGTTAAATAGCTAATCATAAACTTAAGAAATACTAGCTTGTTTATGAAACTTTAAACTAAAAAAAAACATGTATTTTTATAAACTTTCTTTTCTCTCTTTTTTAAAAAAAATTGAGACAAAACTTACATTAAAATGTTACTCTATTTTTTGTAGTTTTCAAATCATTTAAAATAAATTTACTAAAAATAAGATAAAATCAAAATATTTAAATTAAATATAAAAGAAATATTTAAGCACTAAATGGTGTAAATTTCAGATTCGGTCAAAAATAATGTGTCTATAGTTTGTCCCTCTTTGACTGGAAATACGAAGAGTTTGCAGATAAAAAAGTAGACAATGTGACAAGTTTTGAACGAAATTTTATTTGAAAAGAAAAAGATACGATCGAATCCTGGTTTTGGACAGCCTACATATCCTGGATTATAAAGAAATCAAATCACGTGTAGTTCTTGAAGATGGAATGATGAGTTGGAAGTCAAGTGAGGTCCCATCAAGGCTCCAGTTTGCGGCTCCTATATTTACATGAAAATGAAAGACAAAAAATTAAAAGAAAATACAAGTACAAGATTTTATCTGTGTAGCTTCTCTTAAATCTTGACTTGGGTCTTCAAGCCTTCTCAAGTAATGAGATATTCATTTTTATCTCAACGAACTTGAAGGTTAACTTGTTCTCTAGGTGCTACTACTACTTGAGATTGGAAATTGACCATGTTCTTTAAGGTGAGTCCCTACTACTTGAATTGAATGACTTGAGCTTTGTTGTAATGTATCCTTCAGATGGCTTTCGACTTGTACAAAATAGCTCTATTGATCGTGATGATCCCCTTAAAATTGTATCCTTCTAGTCCCATTGTCTAGGAGGGTCCTGCTAGTCTCATTATGCAGGAGGGTCCTACTAAACTAAATCTCATTATTCAGGAGGGTACTGCTAGTCCTGTTATGTAGGAGGGTCCTGATAGTCTCATTTTACAAGAGGGTCCTGCTAATCCTGTTATGTAGGAGGGTCCTGCTATCCCATTATATAAAAGGGTTCTACTAGTCTCATTATGTAGGAGGGTCTTGTTAATCCCATTATGTAGGAGTGTCTTTCTAGTCCCATTATGTAGGAGGATCCTACTAATCTCATTATGTAAGAGGGTCCTACTAAAGTAAATTACATTATTCAGGAGGGTCCTGCTAGTCCCGTTATCTAGGAGGGTCCTCCTAAACTAAATCTCATTATTTAGGAGGGTCCTCCTAATCTAGATCCTAAAGAAAAATAACAAAAATTATATTTGCCCTAGTTTTCATGAAAAAGAAAATTGTGAGTTATATAAGCAACTATGAATTTTGAATAATGAACTCAGAATAGAAAGTGTTTATCCTAGGAGAAAATAAAATAAAATAAATATCTCTGACTAGAAAGTGTTTATTCTAGGAAAAAAATAAAAAATAATGTCTCAAATTAGGAAGCGTTCATCCCAGGAGAAAGGAATAAATAACCATCATAGATTAGAAAGTGTTTATCCTAGAAGAAAATAAAAAATAAATGTCTCAAACTAGGAAGTGTTTATCCTAGGAGAAAAATAAAAAATAACTATCTCAGACTAGGAAGCGTTTATTCTAGGAGAAAATAAAAAATAAATATCTCAGACTAGAAAGTGTTTATCTTAGGAGAAAACAAAAAATAAATGTCTCATACTAGGTGTCACGACCTGAACTAGGACCAAGCCGTGACACGGCGATCAGGATTATGAGGTATCTCAATCAAGTCATCTTAGCATACAAAGCATACATAAGGTAAAGAAACATAATAAAATAAGGGGAAGTAACAACTCAAGGGAATGGGTCTAAGGGATAGAATTACTCTATCAATGGCCGAACGGACTACATCAAAATATCGTCTAAACATGCCTCTACTATATTCTTGCATGGGAGCTTAGGACAAGCTCCTAGATCCCGAAACATAAGAAGAAAGTCAAAGTAGCAATGTGAAAAGAAAGTCATGTCCTTGATGGAATGTGGTCTCACCAACTCTTTGTCAACTAAGCAACTCTAGCCACAAATAGGATGGTCGTCGTCCGCTACTACATTATGAGATAATGTAGGAAAAATATGTGTTAGTACATAGAAGGTACTAAGTATGTGAGATATGCATGAACAAGTAATAGGACATGAACAATATGGCATGAGATACATGACCAACATAATGAACATGAGTAAAGCTTAAAAGCAATTGAAAGCGTATGAAAACTCATGGTCAATGCATCATAAAACTTCATAGTAAAACTCATATCCTTTAACCTTCAACTTGTGTGGGATAAGACCGTTAACCGATTTCTTAAGACCAATTAAGATATAACATAAAATCTGATGTAACCCACACCGACAAGGAGGAGGCCACCTTGCCAGCGTATACTCCATCATGGTACTCAACTCAACTCAATTGTGCTATATGTGGATCCACTAGCTAGACCATGAAGTCAATCATACGCGGGCAATATAGTTTGAAACTTTAGGTTTCTTCTAGAATTCTCTTGGATAACTAACTGCATTACCGAACCGAACCCCACCTAGAAGTCCTCTCGGTGCTTAGTCAATATCCCAATGAAAACTCATAAAAATATGATCATAACATTATAGGAAAGAATTGTAACTACCTATCAATCCATCTTTACAAAACATATTAGGAATAGCTCGTTAACGTTAGTGATTCATAGGAATCCATAACTTCGATGAGAATTGTCCTTATCACTATCTTTAAACATGATTGTGTGTGAATTGTACTTATCACACCATAATAGCATTATTTGATCATAGTTGATCATCATCATAATTTCATCATTAAATCATAAATCTCAACTTTAAATCATACAACTCTCCTTGGAAATTATTAAACTCATAATTATGTCATGAAAATCATCTTTAACTTCGTAATCATAACTTGTAAATAGCTTTATGCATGGACACTCAAAATTCAACTTAAAATCATGCAATTCATGTAGAAACATGCTTAGAATAATGATTGATAACAATTCAAAATAAAATTGAAATACAATGCAATTCATCAAAACTAGGGTTTATACAACATTAAAAATTAAAGGATACTTTGAGAAAACTTTGGGACTCCATGGGTGAAAGGAACCCACGGATCAATCCCCGCATACCTTGATTGAAATCACTTAGAATTGAGAAGAAACCTTGGAGAAAATCTGAAACCCTAGCTTGTAGCTTGGAGAAGAATCCTTGAGAGAATTGTGTTCTTGCCTTAGAGAATTTTGAAGAGTGATTTAGAATGAGGGAATTTCAAAGGATTGGGTAAATATAGGCTTGAACTTACCCATAATTGTGTCTAGGTTCATTGAACCAAACTTGAAAAATGACATAATTACCGTTCATTAAATTCAAAACTTGACCCTATGACTTGGTACCTACGAATCGTAGGAGAGATGACGAGTCGTCAAGACGACTCATCCTCCAGGTCTGAGAAAAGGATCCTGAATTCAAGTCTCTAAAGTTTGCATACAAGTCATGTTTACAACTTTCTTCATGACTACGAGTCATCATTTGGACTCGTCCTGCAGTTCCTTAAAACATACTAATTTTGAAGTCTCTAAACTTTGGTTACGCATTGTGTCTACGACTTGTAATCATTCCTACGAATCGTCGATCTTAGTCGTCCTGCAGTTCTAAGAACCTGCATTTTAAGAGCCTCTGAAGTAGGGGTAGGACTCAGTGTTACGACTCATCGAATGAACTATGAGTCGTAATGTTGACTCGTAAGACCTCTTATGAGCTTTGGTCCTTATCAGTACCCAAGACTCCCTCTATGACTCATTTGTATGAGTCGTAGGAACCTATACGATTCGTAGAGTAGGTCGTAAACTTGTGTCCAGTCAATATTTTTAAGGATTTTCTCTTGATTTCAACTTTTCGACTTTCCGGGTCTTACACTAGAAAGTGTTTATCCTATGAGAAAATGAAATTTGTATCAGACTAAGAAGTATTTATCCTATCAGAAAATAAAAAATAAATATCTCAGACTAGGAAGTGTTTATCCTAGAAGATAATGAAAAAATAAATGTCTTAGACTATGAAGTATTTATCCTAGGAGAAAAAATAAAAAATAATCATTTCAGACTAGAAAGTGTTCATCCTAGGAGAAAATAAAAAATAATTGTCTTAGACTAGGAAGTGTTTATCCTACAAGATAATAAAAAATAAACGTCTTGGACTCTGAAGTGTTTCTCCTAGGATAAAAAGTGTTTATCCTAGGAGAAAAAATAAAAAATAATTGTTTCAGACTAGAAAGTGTTCATCCTAGGAGAAAATAAAAAATAATTGTCTTAGACTAGGAAGTGTTTATCCTATAAGATAATGAAAAATAATTGTCTTGGACTCTGAAGTGTTTATCCTAGGAGAAAAAATAAAACATAACTGTCTCAGACTAGGAAGTGTTTATCCTAGGAGAAAATAAAAAATAAATATCTCAGACTAGAAAGTGTTGATCCTAGAAAAAAAAATAAAAAAAAATTTCTCAAACTAGGAAGTATTTATCCTAGGAGAAAAATGAAAAAATACCCTGCGCATAGCGGGAGCTTTAGTGCACCGGGCTTCCTTTTTTATTTTATTGTAATCATGTTTTCAAACTTGAGTCTTTAAGATAACCCTTTTTTTACCCCAGTTTTTGTGATGGGGACTTTTTAGTTTTTTTTCTTGGTTCGACCGAACCTCATAATAAGGTTGCCTACATATTTTGTCAAATCAGGTCGAATGAAGTTCAGATACATCAAATATTTTTTTTTCACTTTTTAAAGTTTTTTTAAAAAATATATTGTCTTAACTTTAGTTGGTACCAACAATTAGTATTGTACATATGAATCACCTTTAACTACTTTCAAGCAAATCTGAAGTCAACTTGGAAGTAATCCCTATAGTTTCAAATGGTACCTCAAACATACATAAGTATTGACAACATATTTTCATCTTGCATCAAATAAGGGGTTGAAATTATTTATATCCTCATTATTAAAGTGTCCTTATTGAAATAAAGTCCTAATTCACACAAAATAAAAGAATTTAGATCGTAGGATATTTTGAAAGTCACTCACACTCAGAAAGATGTTCAATGCATGAGATTGAGATACCATATGTTTGGCTCTCATGTAAGTATCCACTAATGTGAGAACACAAAAAATGGGATCAAGTAGGACTTGTTATCAGCTTATAATGTAGGCTTGGAATGGGTAAGATAATCATTTTGGGTAAAGTGACTATTTTCTCCCTAAGCATTGGACTATGCTCTCAATTCATTTTTGCACTTGATATTTGTTTGCTTGGTTGCTTTACTTCTTCTTTTTTTTACTTTCTCCTCTTCTTTTTCTGAGTTTTCCTTCTTTTGTTGGAGTTTATTTTTTACTTTCACATTTTTCATCTTTCATTTTGACATCCAACATAAATCTTTGTCAATGCACTCATGGAGATGAGGAAAAGAAATGTAGTGCATTTGTGAGGCAAAAGGATATAGGCTAATATGTGGTTATCGAAATAAAAATATTTTAAGACTCAAAAAGTGAAATACTAGGGATCACCTGTCATTCAGTAGGTTTATAAGGCACAATTAAATTAAAGAAAGCCTACAATCATTTTCCAAATTAAATATTGCTCAAAATTTCGCATCAACAAACATTCAGACCAACTTCTAGACCAATAAAGCAATGTCATTGAATTATAGATCTAAAGCTCACCACACAATACACATTAAATAATGAGGTCAGATTTATTTTAACCCAAATTTTTAGCAATATCATTTCTCAAGTATCACGTAAGTATAATTAAGAGATACCAAGAGAAACTATTGGTCACAACAAAGTGGGTACCCTCTATCGTAATTAAGTCAAGAAACACCTTTTTTTTATTTTTTAAATAAGAAATAAAAAAATCTTTGTATTAAGGAATATCACATGCATAGGGGATTGACTATGTATTTCAACAAGGTGATGAGAATCAAGTGTGAGTAGTTCAAAAAACGTGAAACATAAAATAAGAAATCTTTTTTAAAATTTTTGAAGAAGGATAAAAACTTCTTTTTTTGAACATGAGTGACCAAACTTTTTTCACTTTTTCTTAATTTTGAATGAGGATTAAAAAAAATGAATTTTTGAATTTATATTACCGAACCCGTGAAGGGATACCTACGTATCTCATCGAAATGAGAATCAGGTGTGCATAGTTCACAAAGATCATAAGCAAACTCCGTTCTTTTTTTTAATAAAAAAATTCTTTTGTTTTTATGAACAAGAAATAAAACACTTTTTTGACATTTTTAATAAGGAATAATAAACTTGTTTTGAATTTATTGAATAAATATCACCGAACTCAAAAGGGTGCCTACGTATTTCATCGAGATAAGAATTTGGTGTGCGTAATTTGTCAATGTCAAATATGTGCAGTAAGAAAACTTTTTTTTATTTTTAAATAAGGATAAAATTTGTTTGTTCACAAAGCTGGTTAAAACCTTTTTTGGGTCAAGAGTTGCCTAAATATATTACTCATACTATGTCACGACCCAAGCCTAGGGCCTAGACGTGAATGGCGAATGAGGAACCCGAAAGTACCTCAAACAAGCCTCTTAGCATTCTTTTAGCCTTTCATAGGTAATGACAATAAATAAACAAGCAGAAATCATAATAGTAAATCTTCAACTTACATATTTCCAACAATACCTCTAACTTTTAAATTTAACGGGGCGAAGACAAGTTCCTAGCTCACCCTCAATCATAATAAAAAGAAATTTCATAGTAAGTGTCTAAAGATATCAACATATCATAAGCTAGAAAGATAAAGGAGTATTATTCCCGAAATATGAGAACTCACCAAAAGTAGTTTTCGAACAAAATATCAACTAGCCACGTGGAGGAGAACGAGGAGGAAAAGAGTATGCATTAGTACTTTGAATGTATTAAGTATGTAAGCATGCATGAAAATTGAGGAAATATTAAAACATTTATGTAATATGAAATATAATGCAACGCATGCATAATCAATCATATAGATATTCTTTAAAATATTCATTTTGTGGGAAAACGACCATAACCAACATTTAAGACCATGCGAGCTATTACATGAAATCCAACATAACCCTCTATATTGGCCGGGGATAGTACTTGCCGGGTAGAACTCCGTCAACTTCATTCATTTCTTTAACTTTAAATTTAGGGGCTATTTGTGGATCCATTAGCCTAAGCCTACAAGGGCTCCTATGTTGGTACATAGTTAATGAGACAAGGGGTTGCTACTAGGATTTCCTTACCGAATCTCACCTCAATGACCCATTCGGTGCTAAGTCAATCCCACGGAATAGTTTAATACTTCAAAATATTCATAGCATATAGCTTGAGAATTGAAAACAAACATATTTGGTAGAATAGCTCATTAAAACCTTTGGTAATTCAAATATGCAAGAATTGTCCTTATTGCATAAAGAATCCATCATTCATATCATTTCATCATTCTTTCATTTCATCAGACTCTCTTTTGATCATATATATTGCTTTCATAAATATTCATTTGGAGTCAAAGCTTTCAAGTCAAACTTCATTGAAAACATAGTAAAACTAGGTGGGTTCAAATCACTTCAACTTTCAAACATGAGTGTAAATAAAATTATACATAAATACTTTGAAATCCATCAATTAAAAATTATGCTTTAAAAAACCCACCATGAATTTCAAGAACCTTTAAAGAGCTAAATAGAGAAAATACTTGCAAACCATCAATTCATACATATGAAATCATTTTCCATCAAAATAGACCAATAATCATTAGTTTAACCATGATTCATGCTATTAAATAGAAATAAGAATTATCCATAAGAAAATCTTACTTGAAATCAAGAGATTTAGTTGAAAGAGTTTTGAACTACATGGGTGAAAGAACCTATGGATAAACACCCACATAACTTAGAGTAAAGTTTAAAGAAAATAAACATAATTTATCATATAATCAAAATACTTTAGGCATGAGAGTGTAAGTAATACTCTCATTGAAGCCTTACATACGCTAATATAAGATAGATAATTAAACTCCAAATACTTAATAATCTATGCATTTGGAATCATGATATGAAAACCCATAAAGTTTCATACTTGAATTAAATAGAAGACTTGGTAATTCATTTGGGTTTCATGGATGAAAGGATCCATGAATCAATACTCACATACCTTAGAGTAAACTTAAAGAAAATAAACATAAGTTATCGTATATTCAAAATACTTTAGGCATAAGAGTGGAAGGAATACTCTCCTTGAAGCCTTACATACCTGAAATCCGTAGCGTTACTCAAAATCGAAGGACTTAATTAACACTCTTGAATCCTAGAATTTTCTCCTCGCCGGAGCGTTTTGTGTACTACCCGAAGTATATGAATCACCGAAATAGTATTTCTATACTACTAAGAACTAAAACTATATTTTGAGAATGAGTAAAGGAGTGTATAGAGAGAAGAGATGCTTGAAAAAATTTGATGAACAAAATAATGAAATAAGGTGGGTATTTATAGGTGTGGAGGAGGGACTTAACAATAATTAAAATAATTATAAAAAAAATTGAAAATTTAATGAAAGATTGTGATGTCATTGGTGATGTAAAATGGAAGACTATTTATGTCATGGGTGATGTCAAATGGATCTAGATCTTTTCATGGTTGGTGAAATGAACCTTCTTTTAATTGAATACCCTTTTTCAGAGATGCATTTGAAAAAGATAAATTCCTCATTAGGATTTAGTGTCTGAATATGAATTGTTACTCTAGAAGTCTACTTTCATGTCATTCAAGAATCAACCAATTTAGAGCATCTTATAGTGAGATATGATATTTCTTCTACAAATACTCCATTTCATCACAGCACCATGTCTTGCAACAATTAATTTATTTGACCTACTTAACCTCGGAAACTTAAAATATGGTCTTACAAAAGTTGTAGGTAATGATGTTCAGGTTATTCAAAAATTTGAATCACCTAATTTGGATCATCCTATTAAAACTTATGCCCAAAATACAAAAGAGATATCATTTTCATCGAGAATTGGAACATCATATACAACATTTTTAGGGGGTGTTACATACTAATCTAGTACTTATCCATAAGAAGGAAGTAGTAAATAACTTCTCTGACTTAAGGCCTATAAGCTTAAGTTCTTTTACTTATAAGATTATATCAAGGGTGATTCATGAAAAAATGCTAGCTATCCTACCAAAGATCATCTCTCAGACTCAGTCAGGTTTTGTTAAAGGGAGAAGCATTGCTAAAAATATATTGCTGGCTCAGGAAATTGTAAGAGACATCAACAAGAAAAATAAGAATGTGAATGTGGTGGTGAAGTTATACATGAAAAAATCATATCATAGAGTTTCATGGTTCTTCCTCACAAAAGTGCTGAGAAAGTTTGGGTTTTCAAAGGTGATTATTGATATGGTGTAGAGGCTTATTTCCAACAACTGGTACTCAGTACTGATTAATGGCAGATCTTTTGAATTCTTTCAATCTTCTAGAGGTGTAAAACAGGGAGATCCACTATTTACAACCCTATTTAGTATTTTTGCAGAGGTACTTGCAAGAGGGTTGAACAGTCTACACAGGGATGAGGAATTTAAGGGTTATGGACTTTCCAAATGGAGTCCAAAGATTAATCACCTATCCTATACAAATGATACTATTTTATTCTGTTTAAGAGACAGAGTTTCTATAATAAAGATGATGAAGGTGTTAAGAAAATATAAAGAAACATCAGGACAGTTAATTAATAAATCAAAGAGTTTCTTCTATCTTCATGAAAAAACTCCTTTGATAATGGCCATAAGGATGAGAAGACTGACAGGGATTAGACAAGGGAATTTTCCTTTCACTTATCTGGGATGTCTTAGATTTTAAGGAAGAAAGGATTCTAGCTATTATGAAGATCTTATTCAAAAAATCACCAAGAGGATTATGTCTTGGCATAGAAAATTCTTAAATTTGGGGGGTAAGTTTATTCTTATTAATCATGTCTTACAGTCTATGCCAATATATCAGCTATGAATCCCACCAAAAAAGTGATGGAGCTGATTCATCAAATATTTGTTAAGTTCTTCTGGAGAAAAACTGGAGGGGTCAAAGGTAAACACTAGGTGTCATGGGATGATATGTGTTTACCAAAAGAGGAGAGTGGTATTGGTTTCAGATCACTGAATGAGGTAAATAAGGCTTTATTTGCAAAACTATGATGGAACTTTAGAACTTCCACAACATCATTACGGAGTAGATACATATGGAATAAATACATCTAGAAGCTAGATCCAGTGATAGTAATACTGGAGGTTCTCATGTGTGGAAAAAGATGTTATTGGTCATAGATGAAGTTGAACATGATATATGGTGGCAGGTGAAAGCAGGAAATTCTAGTTTCTGATTTGATAATTGGACTAGACTAGGGGCCCTATATTTCATAGAAGGGGATGGAGAAAAGGAGGAAGAAATTAAAATTAATAAATTCCTTATTGATGAAAAATGGGGTGAGAATAAGCTAAAGGCTCTACTATCGGAGGATCTGACTAAGCATATTATAGAAACAATAAATACTTGCAAGGAGAAGGAATAGATTGATAAGGCTTGGTGGCTTGGAAATAAAAAAAGGGATATTCACTGCGAGTGCCACGCCCCGGGAGGGTACCCTAGACGTGGTCAGCATTCGAAGATCATTGCTGGTCATCAAGCGAATCACTTAGTTCAATCACACATTCATTCAATCACATTCTATAAACGGAAGACTCAACTCGTGAAGAATACTACTTATAAATAAGGTCAAAGGTCAACCATCTATCCAATCAACAACTAGTAAGAGTGAAACTAGTCCAAACGAAATGAATCAACATCATCATCAATCTAATCTATGAAGCCTCTATCAACAATTTAAGTGGTGTCAATGACAAATTCATGGCTACCACAAATTAAATGAAGGAAACTCAAAGCTAGAAAGATAACTACGGTATCCTCCGGAAATATGAAGGACTCACCAACTAGTTGAAAGTGAATAGATCCTCAACGATGCTCCCATTGATGATCTCTAGTATCTGTCTCTGCATCATTTTCATGATGCAGGTCCAAATAGACGTCAGTACATAGAATGTACAAGTATGTAAAATAGCAGAATAAAACATGCATCAAGGTAGAATCAAATAAACTCAGACTCTCAAATCGAAAGAGTGAATGACTCAATCAAGATGCCCTAAGTCAAAACAAGAATAAGATTTAGATAAAGACCATTCATATACAATCCAATCCAATCCAAATCAGAGTACTATCAAAACCTATATGTGAGTTTCTCTTATTCGAAAACTATCACTTATGAGCCAGTGATAGTACAATAAGTCGATGTTGTTGCCACATCCGTCCATTACCTTTCCAGGTGAGAACGAATCAATAATCATGGATCCATAACCAATCAAGTCCTATCATGTCAAGACAATAATTTAGAAAGCATCCTACTTTGAAGGTCCAATCCTCTCCAATACTTGGCAATTTATTTATTGGGTTTGAGTTATTACTTACTCTTACCCAATTCGATGCTCGATACTCTTCCCAAGACTCAATGCTCATAAAACAATCGATCCAGATCAAACCAAATCAGTAAGTCTGTTTTGGACTCTTTTTAACTCATTCGTTCTATCAAATTAATTTCTTTCTACTAATTAGCTTCCCAATCATTCTCAAATCATTTAGCTAAGAGAGAGTTTAGACAACCATTTATGATAACATTCAAGACTATCAACTCGTCAATAGTATCAATACTATCATCATACTCACATTTCAATCACAATCATACATTCACAGTTCAAGGCTCTAAACTAAATCCTTAATCATATTCATCCAATCATTAGTCAAAATATTATGAGAGTTTATGAAGTAAATAGTCAAAACCATTTGTTCAAGAACAAGTTTATAGAAAATATCAATTATGCAATATTATGTAAAAATATGATAAGTTTACGGAAAATTCTCAAGAAACACAATCATGGGGACTCAATTCATTCACAAATCGACCTATCACAATCATGGGGCACATGGAAGAACAATATTCATGCTTTAGTTTGCCTTACATACCTGGGATGAAGATGGGACAATCAATCTTGTAAGATATTGCTTGAATCTTTTGAATCCTAGTTCTTGTCCACTCCTTAACCTTAGCTCTTAAGTTAATTTAGCGTAAAAGACTTAGGAATGCGTTTAGGAACTCTTTTAAGGTCGAAAATGACCTATATCAGTCGTGGGTTAAGTATAGGAGGAGTGGAAAAAAGACCAGATTGTCCCTCCTTAAAATTAAAAATGGGCAGAAAAATTGGCATGTGGGGAACAAGGTCCGCGACATGGACTGGTTCTCGCATAGTGCAATATTTTTTTGAAATTTTTTCCTGAAATTTTTTCGATCGAATTCTAACCCGTAGAAAATAAATAGAATAAATTTAAGTCCAAGTCCGTAGTAGGTCTGTGACACAAACCTGTAGCCCACTTCTCTATTTTCGTCGCTTCACTTCGAAAATTTATCTTTTGATCTGGTTGGTCTAAAGTTCAACCAAGACCATTTTCCTTCAGAAATTTTCATCTTAATCAATATTCCAGCCTCGAATTGACCAAAAAAGTTGAGGAAGATGTGTTGCGCGAGCGTTCTTTAGTCTAGGGGTATTGATAATTTTATTGGGTGTAACAGTAAGCTCATCCCATAATTTGCCAAGAAGAAAAAGGGATGAGTTTGAATCAGCCAAAGATATGTGGATCAAGGGCTTGCCTTTCAAGATTGGATTTTTCATGTGGAGAGTGTGGAGAAAGAGAATAGCTACAGATGATAACCTTAAAAAGATGAGGGTCCAGGCGGTTTACAAATGTTATTGTTGTGAAAGGGGGGACATGGAGACCATGTCACATTTATTACTGACAGCTCCCATAGCTCAAAAACTATGGAAGCAGTTTGTTGTTTGAGCAGGTATCAATATGGAGGGTTTGCAGTTGAAACAACTCATCATCAAATGGTGAGAAATCAAGGCTCCCAACAAAGTGCAGCAAATTCTAAAAGTGGCTCCAGCAGTGATAATTTGGGAGCTTCGGAAGATGAGGAATGCAAGGAGGCATGGAAAAGAGGTAACTTATAGCTGGATGTATCATCAATACCAATTGACAATACATCAGCTAATTCGGGTGAAATATCCATGGATAAAAAGAATACCTCAAAAATTGATGGAGATGGTGGACATGCCGCAAAGGTATAAACTTACTATCTATTTTCATATAGTGAGTTGGAAACCTCCAGACATAGGTTGGATCACATGCAATACTGATGGGGCAAGCAAAGAAAGTCCAGGATAGAGTGTATATGAATTTTGTGTTAGATGCAGTGAAGCAAATCTAATTTTTGCGGAGGCTCAAAAAATAGGGGAAGCTACTAAAATGGAGGCAAAGACAATGGCTATTTGGAAAGAATTACAATATTGCAAGGAAAATGGTTTTCAACAAGTGAAATTAGAAACTGATTCACTTAGTTTGAAAAACATGATCACTAAAGACGGGAAGATTCCTTGGGAGATTGTTGAGAGATTAGAAGAAATATAGGATCTCATTCACACATTGGATATACAAGTACAGCACATATTCAGAGAAGCAAACTAAATAGCTTATTTTATTGCAAATGAGGCTATTAACAACACAGAGTTATTGCAATTCCAAAATTTCAACCAGTTACCAAGAAAGGGAAGGAGAATTCTTAATATTGACAAACAACAGATTCCTTCCATTAGAATCAAGACTAGGAAAATAAACTACATCAACAATGAATAGTAAGCTTAGATATAAAAATAAAGCTATAGAGTCCCATAGCTACACTATTTACATATTGGATGGGATATATTTAAGAGTAAACAAAGCTGCAAGAAAACTAACTAGTCTAAGCTACTAAAATCATCAAAAAGTGAGACAGTCACCAGCAAAAGGAGAGATAAGGGAATCAAATCTAAGCTTGAAACTTGCATCCAGCAGAGAATCCCAAGAGGAAGCAGCTTGTGAGCAACCCATTTTCTCCTTGTCTGCTTCAACTACAAAGAATCAAAGATCAAAAGGGTACCTAAAGAAAATGAAGAAAACAAAGTGTAGAATACTCACAAAGGTCTTTAGAGCTAGAATGCATGGTTCATATCTCATCATAGTCCATGCAAAACTCAACCATCCGGGTAGCACACCTACAAGAAGAAAGAGATCAGAAGAAAAAGAGGATTCAAGATTTCGGCGAAAATAAGGTCACTCACCTTTGAAAGCTGATTATGAGAACGAGACAAGAATCCACATGAAGAATATTTATTACTCAAAGAAGAAGAAGAAGAAAACCACAATTTGGAAAGGAGGGAGCAAGCATCTTCATATGGAAGACAACAAGACAAAGAGACGGAAAAAAAGGAAGAAGAGGAGGAAGATGATAAACATAATTTGGAAGCCCTACTATCTGAATGCATTGTTATATAGATTTTGTTTTGGTCATTTTGGGCCGACAAGGATTAGGAGGACATATTATAAGTGTAAGCCCATTTATTTGATGCAATAAAATGGACTATGAGTCCAAATTAAATTCAAAAAACTTTTTTTTAGAATTTTTAAAATAAATATGATTTTTTAAAAAACAAATTGAATAAAGATTACTAACTTATAGAAGGAATGCTTACGTATTTCATCAAGGTTAGAATCAGGTGTGCGTAGCTCATTCAGATTGGACAGGTAAGAGAACTTAGAAATGTTAAAACATTGTTGAAAAAAGTAACTAAAATTTTTTGTTATTGTTTTTGTAGAAATTGTATAAAAGGAAAATATTTTGGATTTTCATTTTTATAAACTATACAAAATAACTAAACATTTTTTTTGTAATTTTTGTTTAAAAGGTTTTTTATAATTTTTTTAAAAAAAACATTTTTAAGAAATGCATAAGAAACTAGAAACAAGAAAAATATTTTTGACTTTTCTTACTATGTTTTTGTATAAATTCGATAACTCTTTTTCTCATTTTGTTGATCACTCTAGGACATGAAAAGACCTTATAATCAAATTTTATTTTCAGATAGCACATAAAATAATCTAAGTAGTCAAATTAAAAAGGGATACCTGTCCTAGACGAATCCGACTCCTGTGTCAAACCCACTAAGTTAAATATAAATGATGCTAACAAACGGCCTACTAGGAATAACTATGTCTGTTAAATTTTACTAAGTCTAAACCTAAAGGAGATAGTTATCTATATTGGCCAACCCGAGTGGACACTCGAGCAAGGAGGGAAAACTTATCGGTAATAGCACTATTCCGACCTCATTGCTAGACCAACCTCGCCTAACATGTGTGACTTAAAAGAATATTCACTAGGTGTCAAGACACTCCAGTTTTATCTCAACAGAAAGTAGGATGCATAACTGCATTCCTTCCTACACTATTTTTTAGAGACTCAAATGGAATGCATGAGAGAAAATAATTTAGTACAGTTCAACAATATCAAAATAATAAATGAGCAACAACTAGCACATTAGGCCATAATCAAAACATATCAAAAAAACATAATAAAAGCAAGTAAAATTTAATATAACAAAGCTCGAATTCTAGTTATTCCCAGTAGAATCGCTAGAGATGTCACACCCCTTTTTCGTCGGATTTTTCTAATTTAAGTGACAGTACCAAAAAGTGACTATTTTTATTTTTTATTTCGAAGTCCCCAGAGATGGAACACCCCTTTTTCGTTGGGTTTTTCCAATTTAAGTGACAGTATTGAAAAAAAAATTATTTTTTATTTCAGAGTCGCCACTAGGAATTGAGTTATGGTGTTCCAAGTCACCTTTTTTGAATCTCTAATAAACAAATGACTCTTTATTTTGGTCTACGAAAATAAAAGATCGGATAAGAAATTATGTTGACCAAGGAGAAAGTACGAGGCACCCCTCGAGTCCCATGGTTCTAGCACAGTCGCTTTTATCGACTTATATTTATCTTAAACTATTTTGAATATATGGTTACATGCTACGGTTTGCTCATTTTCTTAATTGTTGAACCTTTACTGGTCCCAACCTAGATGTGTAATTGCATTCTTGGTTTTGACATTTAGAGGCATAACTGCCTTCTTTGAATCGCACCTAATAATTTCTATTTACACCTCTTGATTTAAATTTTTTTAAAAAAAATTAACTATTAAAACATTTGGCCAAGGTGCGTCACCGCATCCTTGAATTTCCTTTAAGTGTAGAAAAAGATGTGTAACTACATTCTTAATCAAAATATTTTTTTAAAATGTGCCTATACTCATCTAACGTTTAATGAATCCTAATATTTGCCTATAATTATGCTCCCTGGCTTAACATACTCCTTAAAAGATTGAAATAAAAAATTGTAAGCCATATTAAACACAATTCTCCTAAATTCACTAACTGACCAGTGTAAATACATAATATATATTTCATTTCATATAAACATAAATCCAATTCAACATTTCATGTTTCAATATGTTCAACTAATGAAAATCAAGATAACTAAAAAAAATTCAAACTCAGTTCTTATTTGGATTAGTACAGTTAACAGCCCACGCACAAACATGTATTCAACCTTTAAATAATTTTTTATATGGTGATTTTAGATAACCTTGAAATAAAATATATTGAAAAAACAATTAATTAACTACATGATTAATAGGAGAAAACTTTAAGCATATATATAATGTAGTATTTGAAATTTAAGCACAACCACTAATTTAGAAAGCCCAACATATATATGGTATATATATATAGCACTTGAACAAATATCAACATTGGATAAGAAATGATTATACTGTACCTTTTTGAAGATTAATTCACGAGAAGAAAACAATCATAATCAGGAACCACGAACTCGAAACCGTGAACAAAAGCCTCAAATTCCTTTCTTTGTTGTGTGAGTTTTGTGTGTTTGGTGTTCTGTCAATTGTGTTTTTTGATTTATTGTTACTTTTTTTTGTGTGTGTTGCTCCTTTTTTTTTCTTCCTTTTTTGCTTATGATAAGTTTTTTCCTTTTCTCGGCTTGTGTGCTTATAGTATATATGTGTAGGAGTGGGAATTGATTGGAGTGTATTTTGGGATAATTGGAGTGTGTGGTATTGTTAGTTGGGGTAGTGGAGAATGTGTTCAGAGACAAAGGGTTAGTGGATAGTTTTGATTAATTATTTTTTATCTAATTTTTAGTTTGAAAGCAAAAATAAAATAAAATATATGATAAAAATATTAGAAAACTAGTTTAAACTAATACAAATATAAGAAAAATTAAATAGCTAATCTAAAAATATACTTAAGAAACACTAACTTGTTTATAAAACTTTAAACTAAAAGAAAACATGTATTTTTATAAACTTTCTTTTCTTTTTTTTCTTTTTTTAAAAAAATTGAGATAAAACTTACATTAAAATGTGACTCTATTTTCTGTAGTTTTCAAATCTTTTAAAATAAAATTACTAAAAAATAAAATAAAATCAAAATATTTAAATTAGATATAAAATAAATATTTAAGCACTAAATGGTGTAAACTTTCGAGTTCGATCAAAAATAACGTGTCGACACGAAATATGGTTGGATCCCTAGGTAATCAGGTGGATTTTGTGGCATTTGGCATTTTATTTTGTGGTTGCCTTTATAAGTGTTGACTTGAATCAACATTCTAACAAGATGATCTCCATTAGTTATATTGTAATCTATGTTGAATTCAGAATGTCAATTTTGGTGGAGTAGTATAGTTCGATTGCATTCACGGGACTTTGCACAAATCTCAAACCCCCATCAGGACTTTGTCTCAACTTGAGTATGAGTTGATGTTGCACTACTGGTGCAGCTCATGTTTTTTCTCAGCATTCGCGGGCCTTTTACCGCGCTCGCAGAGGTTCAGGAATTTGATCTCCATGTTTGCGGGCCCGTAGCCACATTCGCGGAGATTTGATTATTTGGCCACAACAATCGCAGGAGAGGCTCCGCGTTCACAAAGGGTCAGTTGACTTGAGCTCCGTGTTCGTAGACCTGTCTCCACATTCGCGGTGGTCATAATAACTGGCGGTTATAAATTAAACCAGTCCTTTTTTTTGGACTTTATTCTCTCAAAAGACCAACTTCTTAGGCAATTTTAGAGCTCGAATTGAAGGATAAATCAGTGGGTTATTGCTGGGAATTTTTTTTAGTGTGTGGTCACATCTTGGGGATGTTAATTCTTCTGATTAACTTGTAAGTTCCGTCAACTGCTTTGTTGAATTCCCTTTTTTTATTATTATTTTTAAGTTTAAAACTAGAGGGGATTCTTTGACTCAATCCTAGCTCGGATTGTGCCCATTTTCCGAGCACATGTTCCTTGAGTTAGTTGGGACCTTGTGATGGAGTCAATTTTGTGATTCCACGCTTGGGTCTCAAAGTTCTATTTTTGACAGTTGATTTCGAATTCTTTAATTGCAATATGAGTATCATTTTGCTTGTTTTGATGATCTATTCACTAAATTGATAGTGTGGCACCATTTGGAGGCCCTTCGGAAGGAAAAATCTCTAGAATAGAGATTCGGGTGTGGTTTAGGCGTCGAGGTGGGTTACGATTTCTTCTTTTTAGACTTGGCTTAGTTAGAATTTTTATATATATTGAGTATTATTTATCATTAGGAAGGCATTAGGATGAGACTTTGGGTTTGCATGATCTTTAGATTGTACTCTTGGCTATTTTTGGGTTATTTAGCTTAGATTTTAGCTGATAAGCCTTAGCTTAGGTTGATCTTTAGACTTGATTGACGTGATTTAGATCCTTAAAATGCTTATAGGTTATATGAAACTCAGGATTATGCTCGTTTGAGTGTTTTGTTATGATTGGGTGCCTTTGTGTTACTTTTCGAGTTTTCTACTTCATTATAATCGCTTTATTATCATTTTTTGGGCCCAAGGCCATGGACTTGGACTTGGAGTGGATGGAGTTTCAAGTTAGTACGCCTAGGCTGTAACGGACTTTTACCTAGTTGTTTGTGTGGTGTGATTGGTTCTTGAGAATGGTTTGATAGTGATTGATTTGCATAATATCTTCACTTGGCATGTTTTGCTTTGAAAAATGGGAGAAAAGATCATTTTGAGACATTTAAATGGTTTTGTTGAGATTTCACCTAGTTTGGGCTTCGAGGGAGCAGGATGTTTTAACTTAAGGAACTTATTTGTGAAGGGAATTATTCCATTTTTGGAGGGTTTTGGGTATTAAAAGAGTTATTATTTTAAACTTGTTGGGTTCACGTTCGAGACCCAAAGAATTATTTCAGGTTTACTTTCTTTTTTGGTAAGCACCAAGATATATTACGAACAGCCCACATATTTTGAATTTCAAGCAACATTTTCCAGTATTTCACCTGCTGATAAGCTTGAGGAGTTATTCTGGGTGGCCCTCCAATTGAATTTTGGGTTATATTTCTCTTGCATCTTATCAGTTGACAAGTCTGAGGTATCATTTTGGGTGGCTCAAGGTTTCTTTCAGTCTTCTACTTTTCTGCATTAGTGATGTGTTGCCAAAATATGATATTTATGACGTTCAAAACAAGGAGTTATTGTAAGTTCTCAAGCGCAGTTTTTTAGTTTGATATGTGTTTTTAGTTAGTTTTTAGTGAAATTGAAGTACGCTTGGGATTGATGGTATTTGGCATGGTTCATGTGTAAATTTAATTGATCATGAGGGATGTTGGTAACTTGGTGTTGAGGTGATGCCAAAAGGAAAGCAAAATTTCACAAGAGGTGTTCAAACACTTGAGTTTGGCAAGGTTTCGCACAACTTGAAAGGAGAACTCAAAGAACGAGCTTCATCGGGAATTGAAGCACCTTGGAATGGGTGTTGGGAGATTAAATCAACATGTTTTTACCAAGTATTCCAACCAAGATAGACACTACGGGCCGTGGTAGGCAGTACTGGCCGTGTAAAGCAACCCCCAAGTCGTGAACAAGACTTTCCAGGAAGGCTGCCAAGAAATTGGCTAAGGCTCGCACCAAGGAAGCCTCACCACAATCCATGGTCCTCACCACTGGCCGTGGTGGGAACCGTGGTGGTGTGTCCATCCATCAATTTGCCAAGGCAGGAAGTGGCAAGGACAACGCAATAACTAGGAGCCAAAGCAAGGAGCAACATGGCTAAGGCAACCACCAAGGGCCTCACCACGAGCCGTGGTCCTTACCACTAGCCGTGGAGGGTGTCGTGGTGGTATGTCCAGACATAAAAGGCTAAGGAAATGACCAAGGAAGGACAGTACGATCCATGGTACCCCCACTGGCCGTGGTGGCTCCCGTCTAGAGCTATCCGAATCCAAAACCAAATTGGTCTCCTAGTTCGTTTAGGATTAGTTTTAGGTTTCTATAACTACCCTCTTATGTTTTATTTTTAGGTGGAGCTTTTGATACACTTTTCACAAGTTTTTACTATTGTTTTGAGGCTGAAAATAAATGAGTCAAACATTATTTTGAGAGATTTTCCTTCATCAAAGGGACACGGGACAGATTTCAGAGAAAGTGACAACACTTGATTTCTTTTTATTCTTGTTTTGGTGTTTTAACTCCAGGTTTAATCTTCAATTATAAGTTTGATTCATTGATGTTTGTAAGCTTTCTAATTCATGTTTTCTTCATCTTTTATTGAGTTATTTATCATGAGTATTCTAGGCTAAACCCACAACTTGGGTTGTGGGAACCATGACGACTTAACTAGAATAGGCAAACATAGGATTGATATTTGTGAATTGTTTTTATATGTATTCTGATTTCTTTATTCAAAACTCTTTCTTAGTGAGTGAACGCATTAAGAACTTTCTCATATTCATTTCTTGCTCGGAGGGAGGTAGTGATTAGGAGAAGAATATCACAACAGAAATTTGAAGAGTCTGACTTCAAAAGAAGGGATAAACTTTGCCTAAGTTACTTGAGACCAAGAGGAAATAGTACTCTGGGATCCACGGTGAGGGTTATTAAAAATTACATTTTGATACCGGGAGGAAATAAATGATATATATCTAAGAAGGACCGGGAGGTGAATTAGATATTTCCTAACTCGCTAGATTTTGCATCCAATACATTGAATGATATCATGAATATGATTAGCCTATTAACTTACAAGTCATGGAGAACACAATCCTAGTCTAGTCTTCATATAGTTTACAACTTCAATCTTGTTTATTTGTCACCTCATTATTATCTTGTTTCTGAAACACAACCAAAACCCCACTTTTACTTTATGCAAGTTTATTTTCGGGAAGTATTAACTACGACTGAATAGTGATAGCTAATAGAACTTATTTCAACCTATTCCTGTGGGTTCAATCCTAACTCTTAGTTGGGTAAAATATGTTGCTAACGATCATCTATATCTCTTTCGAGAGGTGTAATTGAGCATTATCAATTAGCCATCTTGCATTGCATCATCTTATTTATCGATGTGATTATGATTGTCGTGTATTTGGGTGCTACTTATTTTTTATTAATATGAGTTCCCTCATCTTCAATGTTTGTAGATCGCTCTTTGAATTGTTAGACTAGAGAATTAGCATTATCCTACTCTTATATATATATATATATATATATATATATATATATATGATCCTTCAGAGCTCGGTCGACTTATGATGCCTACTAGGTACTCTGTATTTTGGTACTGATACTATATTTCTGCATATTTTTTGATGCAGCTCCTAGTACGAGACACTCTCAATGAGCATTGGATTTCTCGTGGCCATTATAGTTTCAGAACGTGGTGAGATCCTGGCATACTGAGACTTGCCACTTTTCCTTCTTTTGTACCTATTTATGTATTTTGAATTTTGATTGGACTCACTTGTTGTATATAGTTCTTTTTGTATTTTGTTTAGTTTTTTCTTTGTTGATCACTTTTGGGCCCATTTTGTATATTTTGTATTGTACTTACATATCTATGTTATGGGTCCATTTTGTATATATCTATTTCTACTTTCATTTATTTCATTACTTGTTGTTATTGTCTTTCGCTTGGGGTTTAGACTTTCCTACTTGGGGTTATAGTAGGCATCATCATGGACCGATTTCAGGTCGTGATATTAGCATGGACACTTAGTTTATCTGGAGTCCATCTAGTTTTCCATATATCCATGCTGAAGAGGTAACATAGGGATGGATAGTACATTATCAAGTGGGATTCGATCTTGCTAGATAAGTATCTTCAATACAAAGTAGAGCTTATTGCAATTCTCGATTGGGATGTCTGGAAGTTGAGGACAAAGGTGATCAGATCAGTAAAGGTTCAATGAAAGTATCATTCTGTTGAGGAAGTCATTTGTGCCGATAAGGATATACGGGACAAGTACCCTAACTTGTTTGAGGATATAGGTACACCTTCTTCTTGACTTCGCTTAGCTTTTTCTTGTTTGATCACTTGAGGACGAGCAATGGGTAAATTTATATCTATTATAATTCTACCTCTGGTCATTATGGATAAATCAATGGTGAAAGAATTTGAGTAAGAAAACATCTGGAGCGGTGACTTGAAAATTTTGGCTAGTCTATTCTCAAAAGAAATTTGAGTGATGTAAAGTTAATGGCAATTCGGGAAAGGATTGGGTAAAATATCTAAGCTTGGGTTAGTTTTTTTCATTAGCTAAGATGGTAAGGAGTTCGTGGTACTTTCAAAAGTGAATTTGAGTGAGTAGAACTCCTGATATTAAACTTCGCGTGAAGGGGATGATTTTGAACTTCAAGGTTTGAGGGTATATTGTGAAATGGGGACTTTTGGAAGGATTTTCTAGTTTTTGTCCCTTGTAATCCACTACAATGGATGACACACTGCTATAGCGGGGGAATTAATTCCATCTATAGGGGAAGATCACGCTATAGCGCAACCATTATAGCGGGGTTAGTCGCAATAAATGTAAAAAATTCTCTTAAATAGCTCATTATTTTGCAAGTGCATTATGGAGAAGAGCAAGGCGACCTATGGGCAAATTTTAACTATTTTCCATCAATTTCATCCGTAAAAATAAGTAAATCACTCCCCTACCTTGGTATTTCGATTCTTGGGCCTTCGAATCCTTGGTGGGTGACTAGAGAAAAGGGTTTGGCTTGAGTTAATGGTGGAAAAATTCTAGTTTGGGTAGAATAATCATGAAATTGTCCTGAGGTTAGGATTAAGTTATAATTCGGATATAATTAGGCTATGATGGGTTAATTTTGTGTTATATTGTTATTTGTAGACCAAGAACAAGCCAGGAGTCATAACAAGGGGAAGGGAAATGCTCAATAGAGCTTCTAAGGCTTCATTCGAGCTTGGTGATGGTTGTTGTTTATCAAGTTATGTGATGTTTGCATGTTAATCGTTTCTATAGTAAAACTTGTACGATACATGTTGGGAGAAAACATAAGGGTTGAATATGAAATGATGACTTGTTGACAATCTCATGCAATAAAGGTATTTTATTTGCTCGTATTTACAAGTGTGATTATATTTCATTGTGATTGTGATTGTGATTGTGTTTGTGTGACTAACAGTTATCTCGAGTACTGCACTTAGTAAATGATATCACTTGGTTGGCTCGAATACCTCACCTGGTATATATTATCGGTTGGCTTGGATATTATGCCTTGTACGAAATATTTTTTAATTCAGTTTTCTAGGGTACCATGCTTGGTACAAATTACTAAATGGTTGGCTCGGGTACCACGCCTGGTACAGGTTACTACATGATTGGCTCGGGTACCACGTCTGGTACATATTTGATTATTCTCTTGTATATTTGTTCCTTCAGTGAACCAGGCTTTTTTGTGATCATGTGGGACATGCTTCATGTATTTGTTAAGTCAGGAGTGGTGACTGAGAATCTTGTTGTATTGTTGAATTGGATAATGCATGTGTTGTCTGCTTTTACGATGTTTTAGTTATGTTTTTACATTCATATTTTTGGAGCTAGTCGATGATCCTATCAGTACATTGTGGTTTGTATATTAATATATTCGTTCTTTTTTTATTGAGTACAAGGCATAATCAGGCTGTTGATTCGTGACCTCAATTATGATTCCCACGCTAACTAAATCTAAGGGTGGGCTGCTTTTTCTCGGCTATCGTGGATTCCTTTTTATTTCTTTGTCCATGTGTTTGGACTCAGACTCTTTAGATTTGTTTTCTTGTTTTGGGGGTTGCATCTCCTTATTCTAGACTACGTAGAATTTGATACACGACTTTCAGGTTCTAGGGAATTTTTTTGCGAATGTTTTGACGATGGTTGATGGTTGATATAAAAAACTTGTTTACTCTTTAAAAATGTTGTTTTAAGTTGCTAACTGCTTCCACATTAGTTGATAATTGCTTCTCCTATCGAAAGTTTAGCGTGGATGTCACTCAGACGAGTTGGGTCTTAACAGTCAAATTATAAGATTTTCCTTCTGCAACACCTCCTAAGAATCCCAATGTGATAAAATACGTAATGTACATGAATATACGAGTTTGTAGATACTTATATTGCTATACTTCTATATCGAACCCAAAAAGTCAACCACGAGCCCTAAAGTCAAAATAGTAATTTTATCACAAAATTAGATTATCCATACCCCATAGGCACTAAATATATATATAAAAAATACTTAATTTCATTCATGAACCGATACTCAAAGCAAGAATTTTCATTTTCTTAACTTTTAGGCTTAAAATCTCCAACCAAATCATGAGTACTGTGTTAATAAATTGAAGTAATCATGAAAAGTTGTAAAAATAATAGTTATAACCTTACTCTCTCTTTCGATATGAGAAAAAAGCTGCAAAAATCTCTCCTCCCAAAAATCGATTTTGAGCAAAATGGTGCGTAGTCAGAATTTTAATACATGGGGAGATTTGCATTTCAAGCAAACATCCATCTGCCCCAATTAGCTTCAGGCGAAGCGTAAGAACATAGGCACATATTATAAGATAGTCTTTTTAGTAGCAGGCATGTTGTTTGTTTCACATTGCTATAGACATGTTGTTTGTTTCACATTGAGGCTACGATTCAGTTTTTGTGGTCTGTAAAAGGAATCTTTGAGGGGAGTAGAAGTCATCAGAAAATCTCAATTAGTAGCATGATATTTGTCTTTTGTCCTTATTCTGTATTAGAAAAATGTATTCTTGTATTACACAACCATCTTAGTGTTTTAATCTAAAGAAAATGAACTTGATAGGTCTTAATCCACTTAATTATCTTTAATCCCTTTTTATAAATTTTACTATTAATCAAAATAACGATTTTTCGCGTGAACACCAACTCTTCCTTGGCCAGTCGATTTTTCGAGTGAACACCAACTACCTTGCAATCGCACTGGACCAGGTAGGCGAAATTCTGCTTTCACGGTCCAAAAGCTCACTCACAGTCCTCATCTGACATCATTCTTTGCAATTTCGGCTCATTTGCTCACAATCGCTGTGCACCCATTACTGGTCTCAACAAGCCACAAATTGTAATACATTATAAAAACGAGGGATGATTTGATACATCTGGCTTCATTAGTCTGTCCAAAGTAAAAAAATGTCACACTAATTTACCATTATAATTCACTGATGTTTAGGTTTCAACATACTCTTACAAAACAATTAACCAATTATAGATCTTTTCTTTTTTTAACGATAGGATTAAGACTTTGACCAATAACTTTAGGAGTTCAACTGATCATAGTAATGTAGAAAGTTTCTAGCAAGGTTTTATGTCCACATGACCACATTTACCTTTGGGTAAGATGATCACTCATGTTAACAGGTGGCTGTAATGAATTAGTCAACAATAAAAGCTATCTTTTGAGTCACTTTTCACTTTCCCTTGGGGTCATTTTAGTTAAGACTTACCCTGAATTTTCTATTGATTAGATTTAGGGCTGTTCACAGTTTTGGTTAAAACCAAAACCAAACCGAAAATTTAACCAAATCGAATAAAAAAACCGACATTCAGTTTGGTTTGGTTTGGTTTGGTTTTAAATTTGAATAACCGATAATATTTGGTTTGGTTATGGTTATAGGAAAAAATAACCGAATAAATAACCGAACCAAACCGATAATTATATACTTAAAATTTATAATTATTTATATGTATAATATTAGTTTTTCATAAATAATTAAAGATATTTTATACGTTTTAATTATTAATTTAATATTAATATACTTATTTTTAAGGCCCAACAATCCAAACCCAACTCTCAAGCCCAATTATAAATTCTAATAAACACTAAACAGCGGTCCAAGTCCAACAATCCAAGCCCATTAGCCCAACTCTCAAGCCCAATTCTAAATCCTAAATTCTAAATCCTAAATTTCTAATAAGCACTAAGCACTTGAGCAGCAGGCAGCAACATAAAGTAAAAGTTAAAACTTTAAAACCATAGTATCTGTTTTCCTTTTATATTTTTGTTCCTCTCACGTTGGTTTCTCACAAAGTCACAGACTCACAGTCATAGACTAACAGTGAAGGCTCAAGAGCAACCTCAACTCCTCAACCCGAAGTATAAGATTGTCAAATTTTGAGAAGGTTTGTAAGGAGTTTTTCAAATTTTAAATTGATTTTAAGTTGTTTTCTTTTTTTCCAAATGTTTAAGTTGTTTCATTTTCTGTTTTGAACCTCTGTGGGTCGTGAGGAAAAAAGAGCTTCATAAAAATTTGAAGAATGTAGAGAGAGAATATTTGAATTATCTCGGCTAGTCATAAACCGAATAACCGAATCAAATCGAACCAAACCGACAATAACCAAACCCGTGGTTATTATTTTACTTGGTTTGGTTATGGTTTTAGGCATTTAATAACCGATAAAATTGGTTTGGTTATGATTTTAATCAATAACCGACCCAAACCGAACCATGAACACCCTAATTAGATTTTTGCATAATTGTGTTTTAATTCAAAAAAGTTTATTTTGTAAAAAAAAAAAAAAACACTCTTTCTTTGAAGGAAAAGTTTGAACTTCTATAAATTGAAAATTAGTCTTTCCCACAAGAATACAAAAACATTCATAATATAATCGTTTAGAAAATTTTGATTACAAACAGATTATTCTCTTTACGGTCCATAATTTTCTTTTATGTTAGTTCTCATATGTAGGCCATGAATTGACCAAACTCATATCATAAGAAATATTATATTTTTTTCTAGGTCGATTGATTTATCGTCGCCACAATTTGCAATTATTATTTTTTGCATGTTGTTCTGCTATTTCAATGATCCCAATAATTCTCTCAAGTCGCAGCTCTAGTTTGCCATAAATTTCAAGGTTGAAAGTTGAAAGTTGAATTTTTGAATTTTTGAATTTTTGATTTTTGGATTGTATTTGTATATGCATTTTACTTTAAAAAAATTAAAATATTGTGAATGAAAGTGAAATTTCCCCATGACCAATTTTTGAAAAATTGAAAATATTTGAAGATTAAATTTTTTAAATAAAATAAATTTTTATAGCTAAATGAATATTTAAAAATAAATTTTCAAAATCCAATACAAAATCTAGTGGTCAAATGTTGACTTAATGTTGAACGGAATGAGTTTTTGCTTATTTCATTCTATAAATATAAATAAAAAAGAAAAGTTTGTGTCAAAGACTAAAAAGGGGGTTGTTTTATTAAAGTGATAAAAAAAACACTGAAGTTAGGCTAAATGACATCAAATTCAGTCCCGTAATTTCAGAAGGCATTGTCTAGTAATCATGCAAGTGCACGTCTTTCAATCAATTAAATATTAATGCAAAGAGGCAAGTGGTTAGGAATTTGCAAAAGTAAAAGATTTTTTATATACATGATAATTAAACTAGCCTTTAGTAGTCTAACCATTAAAAATAATAGAGTAGCACTAGGACCACTACAAGCACCACCTCAAGTAAACAAATATTTACCCTTCTTCTAATCTTTGTAAAATAAATGTAAGTGAATTTTAACCCCAATCAAGACCAAAATGGATATTTTGTTCAAGGTACAACTTCCTAAAAATGTGCCAAAGCCAAGAAGAACCATTGGTGATTTTTTTAAAAAAAAATCAAGAACCAGTAAAATATAAGATGAACAGTTAATAAAAACATGAATTTAAAGTACTAGTAGTTAAAACGTACTTTTAATGATAGTATATTATTATTATTATTATTATTATTATTATTATTATTAGTGGGGAAAACACTTATATCCAAAAAGGGAAATTATTTATCCCTTTTTATTATAAAATGACATATATATATTATAAAATTTGTGCGCTGTCGTCATACATAAGACATCAATATACCGATGAAATATCACAGAGAATTATGCTCAATCTTTTATGATACCGATATTGTATCAATATACCAACGGAGCATCACAAAAAATATATTTTCTACTAATTTAGAGTTTAATAAATAAGATTGTGATTTTAATAATTTCACTTAATTATTTTATTTTTATTTCTTAAAAAAGAGTTCAATCCTATATGATACATTGATATCGATCGGGTATCAATATACCGACGGAGTATCACAGAAAATTAAATTCAATCCTATATGATACCGATATGGTATTAATATATCGATGAAGTATAATAGAGGATTATTACATAGTAGTGATATGTCATGCGCGAAATTAAAAGGAGAAAGTGAAGTAAGAGGGTAGATAGTTTATGTTGGGTCCAATTTGGGTAAATAGCTTCACAATTTGATCTATTTTATGTTGTTATTATTATTATTATTATTATTATTATTATTATTATTATTATTATTATTATTATTATTAAACAAGTTTAGAGGTTTGAATGGGGTTAAACTAACCAGCTTTTGCCTTTTATGTGGGGTTTAATGGTACTTGTAAACGGTATAGTAATTATGTAAGGTTATTACCAAAAGGAGTGATAAAAGAAAAGAAAAAAAGGATACATTTTGCTATTACCTCTATCTCGAACTCCTCTTCTTGATAAATTTGACTATATTAATTTTGGATTAAGTAGGGCCAATTTTAAGTAATTTTTCAAGGTTACACTAAATGCAAAACGAGTAGGCTTGGAAAACCAAAATCAATATATTAAATTACTCTATGAAAACTACTTATATATCGTATCTACTTAGAATTTCACGACGGTTAAAAATTTCATATTAAAATGTTTGTCAATATCAAATTAATCGAGTCTTAAAAACGAAATAAAATAGCTTTAGAATAAGCATAATATTATGACATTATACTATATCGAGTATCAAAAAATTAAAAGTTTCATATTCAAAATATAAAAGAATAAAGAAAAACTAATTATTATTATTATTTTAAGCTTTGTGAACGGAAAATTTTATTAAAAAAATTCTTTTTTAACCGGGTGTATGTATCATACCTGAATCTAAAATTTTGATATTGAATGCTTAAAGAAAAGAAGAAGAAAAAAGGAGAGAAAAATAAAGTAAAAGTAAAATTTTACCATTAGGAATATTATATATGATTTGCGAAATTGTCCCTTCGGGCCTCGGGGACGTCAAAATTGTGAGATTCCGCACAAGTATTCAAGCATTTGTGCTTCGATAAATATTTCTTAATCAGATACGAATGTATAGTGTAATTACTGAATTTATTTGTGTAATAGTTTTGCCGCAACCTTAAAAATATGTTAATAAATTTATTTAATTTTAATTATAAATTATTGAATTTGAATCTAGTAAAACAAATTGATTCTAACTGAATTCTTATCTTGAAATTATAATATTCAACTCAATAATACTACTAAATACTAATACCTTTCTCCTACTTTTTCCAAGCACAAGTATGTAAAACTTGTTCTTGGATAAATTAAAAAGTATACTATATAACTACTAATTCTTTCCTTCTATTTTCTTCAAATAATCTTAAGATACCTTCTTTCTTGTACACAAGTATTTTGAATTAATGCAATCATTATTTTTCTTTCCCTCCAAGTTATGTTCCTCTTCGATAAATAAAATCAAAGGGATTTTACTATTAAGATCCAAATAATTGTAGTCAATTGAAAAAACAAAAGCAAAAATTCCTTTCTTCAGAATAAAAGGTAGCGATCATTTTGTCCAAAATATAAAAATTCCAAATATGCCCTCAATATTATAATCTTTATAACTCATCATCAACCCCATATAATCCAATAATTCCCCACGCGCCACCGCAAGTGCGTATATACACCTCTTTTTAAATCTAACAATAAACAGCTAATATTACATCATTTCGGTCTAATTATTATGTTTCTATAATCACTAACGATTAACATTTATTTACAAAAATAACTATGTACTTTGGTATTATATCACTACTGATCCCATATTCTTTACATGTGCGTTAAAACTCCGTCAGTGAAACGTTACTTCTCCACTCATCATGTGATGGTGACCATAACGGTGACGGTGGTGCCTTCAATTTCTTGAAATAATCCGTTATGCTAATCCCAACTTTCTTCCCTTCTTCGGTTACATCTCTTAACGGCAAAAACGGCGGACGTACAACTTCCGTTAATAAATCCCATCTCAGCCCATGAAAAAACTCATGCTCCTTTATCTCCGACGCGCCTCTCCGATATCCCAGCCGGCGCGTGGGATCTTTTTCGAGCAATTTCCCGATCAAATCGGTTAATTCATTTTTCTTTCCGATGAACTCCGGTTCCATCATCAATATTTTCCTGAATGTTTCCTTCCTATTTTTCCCTTTAAACGGCGTCGTTCCATATAACATTTCATAACACAAAATACCAAGTGCCCACCAATCCACTGAAAATTCATGACCTTCCCCACGTACAATTTCTGGTGCTACGTATTCTTCAGTACCAACAAATGAATTTGAACGTTCGTAAAATGAACTTCGATTCCTTCTGCTCACGGGCGATACACGTGCACTTTTCACTTTCCTTAATCCATTTCTGGTAATGGTTGCGGTAGATATGGAGTACTTTTTATTCGGAAGTACTAATTTCGCAAATTTTCTGAATTTTTTGGATTGTGTAAATGCTTGTGGTTGTGGTAGTGGTTGGAGATTATCATTTTCTGGATCTGAATAGAATTCCAGATTCTTCTTTGGAGTTAAACTTCTAGAAAGATCGAAATCTGTTAACGTAACGTGACCAGATTGTTGAATAAGTATATTCTCAGGTTTCAGATCACGGTAAGCAATGCCTAAGCTATGAAGATGTTCAAGAGCAAGTACAATTTCAGCCAAGTAAAAACGTATAACAGAAGGTGGGAAAACATGATCGCTTTGGCTGTAACGGAGGACATTGAGGTCACCACCAGGACAATAAGGGATAGCATAACAAAGAATATCGGAGGTTTCGGAGAATCCGAGGAGGGTAGGGAGGAACGGATGTCGGAGACGAGAAAGAACGGTGGTTTCCCATCGTGCACGGCGGTCGGCGGCATCGGAAGGAAAAATAGATTTTTCGACAGCTTTGAGAGCGAAAGGGGATAAGGCAGAAGGGTCGTTGAACATGTCGTGGACAAGAAAGACGGTACCCATGGCACCTTTACCTAGTACTTTGATGACTCGAAGGTTGTCTAGAGTTAACGGTGACTGGGGATTATCCATTTGTTTTGGTGGAAGGTGAGAAAGGAGAGAAGGGAAGAGAGAGAGAAAATGAGAGTGTATTAATATGTATAGATAGAAGAAGAGATTATTATTACTACTTGTTATATATAGAGAAGAAAGAGTGTACGTGCGTTTTGGTTCAGGCGTTCGTGTGTGTGTTTTCAGGGAAGAAAGATAATAGCTGGGAGTGGAAGGAAAAGGTAATTTGTTGGGTTGGGATTTTTTATTTCTTTTTATTTTCTCTGTGTATATATGTATTTAATTAATTAAGCAACACATCCACAGTCATGTGAGTATGTGACAAGAGAAATATTTTTTTTAGCTTCTTACAATATTATTTTTAGTTTTATGACTTTACAGCAATTTTTTAATTTTTACACAGAAAAAAATTTAAAAAGTCATTTTAATTTCTTTGAGGAGGGGGGGGGGGGGGGGGGAGTACCAACAGCATATATATTATAGTCGTGCATAATTGTGTGCAATTTGTTTTATATATGACTTGAAAATATAAAATGGACGGAAAATAAATGAAGAGAAGAAAATTCAACGGTGCAAAATTTAATTTTCATGCTCCACAATATTAACTCTACAATATCATACATATGTAGTTTATTAAAAATGATACTATTAAATTCTGACTCACTGACTGTGATTTAACAAGCAGAACAATCAATGAAAATTTGAATTGGTGATGCTGCTGGATCTCATGATTTATCTGTTATCAATTAATATACAGCTGCTATAACAAATAAATATCAACAAACGTAGGTATATAGATGTACATATGTTTTTTTCTTTTGGATTATTAATACGTAACCAATTATTTCATTTATACATTTAAATTAAGTGTTGTTTTAAATAAGCATTTCAATTACTAATAAAATCTTCTGGCTCAATATTTTAGTTCAAATTTTAATTTTAGTGTGTGTTCTCATTTATGTATTAGGTTGTTAAATTAATTTCATAAAATATGTCCTTTTTTAAAATTGAATGCAAAATTATCTCACTAAGCCGTAAAATTTAGCATTTTTTATTTGAGGTTGATGTGTATGATTAAATAATATGTCATATTTTATATTGTTAACTTAACTAACTAATAGTCTAATGAACATACCTATAATACTTTTTAAAAATTTAAGTCAAAATATTTATTTAAAATATTTTATTAGGAAATAAGTTGTTCAATTAAAAATAATATATTTAAATATTTAAATAAAATATTCTGATAAATTTAAGTACTGACTATGTGTAAAGCCCTTTACTCTTTTTTTCTTATTTTCTCTAAGTACACATTTAAAATAAGGATGGGTAGATTCCACCACCATGTTAAGGTATTTAGTATCATGAGTTGGCATGTTTTTTCTAGAAAGACATGAAAGAAGAACACACGTGTAAGGACTTTATTAAAGAGAGAAGCCAAGGAAGGAAAATAAATATTATTGAGAGGGGAACTAGAACTTTCGAAACAAATATTGGGGAGCCACTTTCCTAAAATATATGATCAGTTAGAGAAACTGTAACCGCTTGTTTGGTACCACGGATAAGAAATAGTTAATTTTAAAATTAATTTTAGAATGAATTTATCTTATGTTTAGTTGAATAAAATTATGAAATAATTTATTTTGAAATTAGTTATTTTGAAATTATAGTATTATTTTTATTCCTACATTAAAAATAAAATAACTAATCTAGATGATTAATTTTAAAGATAACTTATCCCTAACACGAGCCCTAATATTACAAGTTATGATGGCTGAGTAGATAATGAAATAATCTTAACATAAATAGTACTTATTTGAGTGATATACCTAATTTCGACAAATGAAGTGGTGATTAAATGAGACATAAATGGGTTTAGCAAAAGTCACAATTTTTGGCTCTCTAGACGAAAGTGTCGGATTCAAGCTGTTTTTTTTTTTTTGATGAAATATTTTTTCTTTTTAACGAATCTTATGCTAACACGATTTTAAATTAATCTATATCCGATAATGCTATTTGAAAACAAATGAAAATTGGTTTACTCCCCAAGTTGTGTTTCTTAAAGTTCATCCTTCCCTTTTATGTTATTCCCTTTAACCCTTTTTCTTTCCTTTTTGTTTTTTTCTCTTTTTGCTAGGGGACAAAAAATTAGTTGTACGGTTATCACATGGGGCAACCATAATCTAAGGGAAACTACAAGCGTGGCTTTGTGGATAAATTCTAGGACTTGTTGGAGTGTTTGTTTGTTGTTTGTAATCTTTATAATTTTAATTATTGTAATTTTTTTTTTAAGCTAGTTAAAAATTGAGATAATTAAATAAATATTTAATGTCGTATTGCATTAATGGACAATAGAAAAATACATATAATAAAATTGATATTATTAGTGCAAAATTATTGCATTGCGTAAGGAAATCTTAAACTTCACCTAACTAATATGTCGTGCAAGCTTCATTACTCTACAATTTTATTTTAGTTTTCTTAGTGATTTTCTTTTATTATTTTTTTATTAGGTGTTAACAAGTATTTTCACTACTCTAAATAGGTATGACGACAATGATATGACTTTATCAACAAAACATCCTTATTTTACAGTATTGATTATTGGTAAAGCTGCTATTATTTGAAAGTAGTTGGAAATTCAAGGGGGATTAGTTTGATCAACTAAAAAGTGATTACTTCCTAATACTATTTAATTTTCATCTTGTTATTTGATAATTATTGGTTATTCCCACTAATATCAGCTATTAATTTACTGGTAGCTCAAACTGCTCATAATATAATCCAACTTTAAGAGATAAAAAGGTATATAGGTAATGAATGATGCTTGAGTTCTTTTACTAGCATCCATTATTCTCTTATAATGGAATTTATCATTGGCCGTTTATTCTTTACTGCAAGAAAAATATTCCTTTCGTTTATTTTTATTTATTCATTAATTTAAAAATATTTTTTTATTTTTATTATTATTTTTAACATATTAAGAAAAAATAATATTTCTCTTATTTTGTTTCAATATTAATTACTTATTCTCTAAATAATTTTTTAAAATATAAAGTTATATATCAATTAAAATAAATATTATAATAAAATATCTATATATTATTATTTTTTTAATACCTCAAATCTTGGAATCTACACTACAACTACTTGATTTTACTTTTCTTGAAATACTTCCAATATCATGGCAAAAAGTGAAGATATTTGTGGTTGCTTAGAAAAGTTGAGATCTAATTTGTTTGTTGTATTTCAAGAATTGCGATCTATTTTTTTCATCGAAGAATTAAGATTTGGTCAATAAAATTATTTTATAGCTTTTTATAAATCTATCTTTAATTATTTTACTAGAGATTCCTATCTTTATCTAAAAGAGATCTAAAATTAAAATAACATACAATTTTTTTTTGAATGATCATTTTCTTCTATTTAAATTTTGCAACAACATGGGGGATTGGAGGTGAGGAGAGATGTAGGAATGATATTATAATGGTACTTTTGTTAACTTATCATTATAATAACCATCATTCCAATTCCAAGCATTACATGGTTAGTAAGGTTAAATATTGGAGGTAAACCTCAAGAAGCAACTTCCGTGACCTCAAACGTAATATATTTTACTAATCCCAGGAAATATAAATTCTAATAAACGTAATCTTTTAGATAAATTGTGATAATCAAGATCCCAAGAAAATCAATTTTAAGGCGTATTTGACAATTGACTAAAATATAATTGTGCTTGACTTTCACACTTTACAAATGTCATGATCACAAATTGGGTCGTGAAAATTTTCCAAGAACATGTAAACAACAAATTTTTGAGCCGAAAAAAATAAATAATCAAGATCGAAAATTGAAATAATTAAGTGTAATATTTGATTTCAAAATGTATTACGTATTTGAATTTGATTTAGAGTCAAGGGCTTGAATAACTTGATCTTGAATCTTCGTCTTAAAATTTAGATTTGAATTATTCGTCACAAACACTTGTATGATTATGACGAATAATAAATATGAACAAGTAACCTGATCTTGAACTTCTTGATATTTTCCTTTGTTCTTGATCTTGAACTTGAGTCTGAATTTGATTACTTGAACTTTGTAGCTTTGTACATAATTTGCGGCCTTTGATCCACGAGCTCTCTTCTTAATTCTTGTTCTTCAAAACCCCTCCTCTTGAGAATAATGAGGACCCCTATTTATAGTTGTAGGGAGTGGTATGCCTGTGTGATTTGATTAGTTGGTTTGAACTGACCAATCAGATTCCTTTGGTGAAGAGCTTTAATTTAGTTGGTCAGAACATGTCACATATACACATGACATTATTCTAGTAACTCATTTAATTTGACTTGAATTGCCACATAAATTTGACATGTGGCATAATTTTAGTGGCTTATTTAATTTAACTTGGATTGCCACATAACTTTGATATGTGACATGATTTTAGTGGTTTATTTAATTTGACTTGAATTGTTATATAACTTCAACACATGACATGATTTTAGTGGCTCATTTATTTGACTTGAATTGCCACAATGTTTGGACTATTTTCTTGAATTTAATATAGTCCAAATTAATTTACGAATTTAAATCAAATAAAATTTTAATGCTTACGGAACCTTTTCTTTAAGTGGGCATAACTTCACCACATAACATGTCCCAGTTTTAATGTTTTTTTAACTATATTCTAACAATATTTTAACTCATAAGCTTTCACATACAAGTCTATTCTTCAACTCATATAAAAACATAACCGACTTCAACTATAGAATAATACTGGATATGTTGTTATTTTTTATATAATAATAACATAATCAACAGATCTAATACCACTCAGGAAATAAATTCAACAGAAATATTAATACAATAAATACAGAATTTTGCAGTAATTATTACACAGTAATAATACAATTATTGTTATATTTAACGAAAATAATAAATATGAATATTTATAATCAACACTCTATATAAATGTCGCTAAAGACTTGAACATTTCTGAATGCAATTACATTAACTCAATTGTCGCTAAAAGAAAATTTTATTGCCACTAAATTTCTCTTTTATTGTAGTGTACTTGGAGCAAAATTCTAAGCCCTTTTCTTCTAGAATGGTTAGTAAATTTATGAAAATATGTGTGTATTTATATATGGGTATTTTACTTAAATTCCATAGTGAAAAAGTCCAATTACAATTTATCCCAATTTTTTTTGATAATTATCCGAATTTTTTTTTTCCAGATTTCTGATACATACGAATGACGCTGATACATCGCGATTTGATATATAATCTCTTGTATGATACATCGCTAGTTGATACAAACCAAATATTGTAATATCAATAAAACTTATGAATCGGCTTATAACACCTAATATATCATGAACACAATAAAAATAATAGTAAAACTTATATTTTACTGATACATTTTGTGTTTGGTTTATATCAAATAGTGATATATAATGAAAAAAGACTTATGTATTAAATCGCGATGTATCAGCATCATTCCTATGTATCAGAAGAGGGATTTTTGAATTTTTTACAAATAGTAAGGAATAATTGAAAATATAGGAATATAAGGTGTATAATTTGATAATTTTTTCTTTAGATAAAGCAATATGTCATGATAAAGAAAAAATTATTGCCATTAAGTTTCTTTTTTATTGTAGTGTACGTGGAGCAAAATTCTAAGCCTTTGTCTTCTGGAATGGTTAATACATCTATATTATATTAAAAGCATGAAGACATTTAAAATATTGATTGAACTTTTTGTCCTTCATTAAAAGATTGCACTTTAAACAAAATCGTCTTTTCATCATTTTTCTTCAATTATTATATCAATAATTTAGTGATATTGAATATTGACTGTAATAAACATAATAAAAATTAAATGGAGAAGACTCTTTTTCCAACTACAATAGACTTGATCCAAAAAATAATAAACTATTTTTTATTTAAATCTTTCCTTATTTAAACTATATTAAAAGTCCTAACATTTAAGACTTTAAAATCATTTACAATTTTATTAACGTATAACAATTCTTTTTTTATTAAACTAACTAATTATAAGAGAAATACTAAACAAAATTAAAGAAGGAAACTAATGTATTATACCTATTTGAAGACAAAATTAAAGAAGGAAACTAACATATTGTACCAATTTCAAGTTCATATTTATTTCAATTTTAAGGAATATACTAACAACATTTTCAAAATAATAGGTAAAAAAAGTTTTTAAAAAAATCCAAAATTTTCTTTTTGAAAAAAAAACGTCAAAAAAAAGAGTATATGGCCAAAATAAAACGTCAAAAAAAAAGTAGTACACAATTGCATTATCATTCTTGTTATCTTACATAAGTAGGGAGACCAAAATTTTACGAGTTTAAAATTTACTTTGTTAAACAAATTTTTCAGGTCTTTTCAAAGTAAATAGTACACAATTACATTAGATTCAAGTAATCAAGTAATGCATTGAAAGTGCTTTATTTCTCTTGATAATAAAATATTAGCTATATTATTTTCTTACTCTATAGAATAAGTATTATTACTTATGGTAGCTTTGAATTATTCTTTGTCATTTATTTATTTATCTATCTATATAATAATTTTTCATATAATATTTAAACTATTTTCATGTTCTATCTATCTATTATTATACATAATAATATAATGTACATATAATAATTTATTATTTTTATATAAATTTATTATTAATTATCTCAATACACACGTGCAAAACACGTGTAGTTCCTATGACTAGTTTATGAAAATATGTGTGTGTTTAGATAAACCAGTAATGTCATGTTAAAAGTATTTAAATTATTGAATCACGTGTATTACATTGCACAAGATTAAACAACCCATAAGAACCACTCAACATAGATGAAACAACACTGTCCTACTCAGTGGCGGACCCAGGAACTTTATGAAGGGGGTTCAAAAAAAATTAAACATGCTAATCAAAAAAAAATGTGCTTATTCGGATTCGAACTCGCGAGCTGAGACAAGCTAAAGCGAAATATTGAACCCCATTTGCCACTGAGCTAGTCCTTTGGCTTATGCTCAGGGGGTTCAATGTTAAATATATACACATAAATTAAAAAAATTATCTTATATATACGGTGTAATTTTTTAACGAAGGGGGTTCGGATGAACCCCTCAACATGCCTTGGGTCCGCCCCTGGTCCTACTGCCTAGTGGCGCTGTCGATTAGTATTATTTATTTTTCTGTAGCAAAATAGTCCTATAAATTTGTCTTACCTACAAATAATATTTTCATATGATTATGAAAAATGGGATATTTGGATTAAATTTAACAGCGATGTTCAATTTGTCTGGTGAGAGCTCCAAAAATATTATGTTCATATGACCAAATTTGTTAATCTTTTCGACAATTTTAGTAATTAAGTTGGTTGACTATCTAAATTTTCACATGTTGACGATAATTCTCCACCTTAGAATCCTCTCCATTATTTTCCCTTTCACTATCTTCGATTTTTATTTTTATTTTTTTAAAAAAATTAATTAACGTCATTTTACTGAAAAATATTTTAAAGATCCACAACAATGAGAGAGAGAGAGAGAGAAAAACCATTTGTTTTGGATATAAAAATTAAAGGCCCTCTTTTGAGGATGAAAATATTGATTTTGTCATGAAACTATATAAAACAATAAGAAGAAAGTAGGGAGTAGAGAGAAAACTTCTTATTTTTCTTGAGTATTAGAGATTGAGAGATATTCACAGATCAATTACAATGAATGAGAACTCTTTTATAAGTAGGATTTTACTTTTTTCAAAGGAATTCACATAATAGACATTTTCCTTGGATATCTATTTGATAGATTATGTGCCCTGTTAAAACCGTACTAGTAAATCCAATGAAAAAAATTCTAGTGAAGAAAACAAAATACACATATATAATAATACGTATTTTGGAAGCCTCATTAAAACCCTCATAAGAAAAACCCAATGGGACAAAACCCAATAATACACAACACTCTTGCCGTCATTATTAGCCAAGGCCACTGCTTCTACCCATTTGGAGACGCAGTCAACCGCCACCAAGATATACATCTACACATAAGAACTCACAAACGGCCCCATAAACTTGATGCCCCAAACATCAAAGAGCTCCACCTCCAAAATTGGAGTCATAGGCAACTCATGGTGCCTTGATATTACCCTTTCCCTCTAACATTTGTCACAACCTTTTACCATATCAAATGCATCCTGGTGAATGGTGCGCCAGTAGTAATCACATTAGAGCATCTTCTACACAGTATGAACCCTACCATGGTGTCCTCCAACAGGAGTTGAGTGGCAAAATTTCAGAATACTCGGCATTTCAGTTTTAGGCACACAATGTTTGATTAGATTATTAGCACACAATCTGAACAAGTACAGTTCATTCCAAAAATATTTGTTAAGATCATGCAAACAATTCTTTCTTTGCTGAAATGTCAATTCTTCAGACATCACATCACAGACAAACATCACGTCACAAACAAGATAGTTAGCAAAATTAGCATACTAAGGAATGAGATCAAAAGTGACAGCTAATACCTGCTCATCCGAGAGTGAGTCATCAATCTCAAGCTCAACACTATGCTTTTTCTCTGTCTCTAATCTAGACAAGTGATCTACTACTTGGTTCTCACAATCCTTTTATCCTTTTAAATTCAAATTCTTATAGCAACAAAACCCATCAGATTATCCTTGGTTTCACATCCTTTTTCACCATCAAATATCTCAAAACAACATGGTTTGTGTGCACTATCACTTTCGTACCCAACAGGTACGCTCTACATTTCTCAAATGCATATACAAGAGCCAACAACTTCTGTTCTGTGATAGTGTAATTTTGATTCTAATTCCATAACGGGCCTCGAGATTAGATTGGAAGCCTCAGAAAGCGAACAAAGGGTCATTTTAGACCAAAATTGACATTCCTAAACTAACCGCGCTGTTAGAATTTTTATCTGAGTGTGTTTTCCAAGAATGTTGATCAAAGTCAACCATAAGCCAAATTTCAAGGCAAAAGCATCAAATGGTGCTAAACTCTACCAATTACCTTGATACTCGTGCCGAATATGCTACTAGCCTAATTTGGCCACTCCGGAGCTGATGAAACTATTAGAATTTAGTTCTGAGGTCGTTTACATAAAATTATGACCGACGTCAACTTTTCAAGTTATAGAATCTCCAAAATAGGGAAACGGGCCTCAAACCCAAACAAACGATCAGGTGACCGAAGAGTTAGTGCCAGCAAGTCATAAATGACTTGGGGTCGCTACAGGAATGCTCTAAACGACGAAATGAATGCTTTATTTCAAAAATAACCTAGAGGGTCATTACAACATTCATTACTAAAAGAACTTCCGTCCGCAAAAGTAAGAGTCAAGAAGTACATGAAGGCTCAAATAAGCTAAAGAATTGCACCCGCATCTCCTGCTCAGTTTCTCAGGCAGCCTCCTCGATTGGACGATGCCTTCAATGGACCTTAACTATAGGAATGGCTATGGATTACAACTACCTGACATCTCTGGCCAAAATAACAACTGGCTACTCAATATAACTAGACGATCATCCAAATCAACTGCATCGTATTAGAGCACATGGGACTCTTCTGGAGCGTACCGCGCAATATTGAAATATGGAAAACTGAATGAATAATCGAAAAGATCGAAGGCAAAGCTAATTTATATACTACCTCGCCAACTGTTCTCAAAATCTTAAAAGGGCCAATATATCTGAGGCTAAGCTTGCCCCGCCTCCCAAATCTCATCACACCCTTCATGGGAGATATACAGAGGAGTACTCTGTCACTTATGGTTAATGTCAACGGCTGACACCTATGATCTGCATAAATTTTGTGTCTACTCTGAGTTGTCCTGAGCCTATCTTGAATTACCCTTATATAATCTAAGGCCTTCTGCATCAAGTCTGTACTGCACGACCTAGGCTCCGTAGACTCAAACCAACCAACTAGAGAGAGACAACGCCTACCATATAAGGCCTCGAACGAGCCATCTAGATATTGGAGTGGTAGTTGTTATTGTACAAAACTCCGCCAAGGGCAAAAACTGGTCCCACAAAACCCCAAAATCCATAACACAAGCCCACACCATATCCTCAAGAACCTGAATAGTGTGCTTTGACTGTCCATCAGTCTGCGGGTGAAAATTGTGCTAAGGTTAACACGGGTACCCAACTCTTTCTGAAAAGTCCTAAAAAAATAGGATCTGAACTATAAGCTGAGATTACAGAAACAGGCACACCATGAAGGTGAACGGCCTCCCAAATGTAGATATAGGCCAACCTCTCAGCACTGTAGGAAGTATCAACAGGGAGGAAGTGTGCTGACTTGGTCAATCGATCCATGATGACCCAAATGCTATCAAGACCATGAGAAGTGTGAGGCAACCCCAAAATGAAGCCCATGGTGATACAGTCCCACTTCTACTAAAGAATGGGTAGTCTCTAAAGCTTGCCACCAGGCCTCAAATGCTCGGCCTTTACCTACTGGAAACTCAAACATCGAGATACATAATCTGCAATATCTCTTCTCATGCTTGACCAGTAATGCTGCCTCAAGTCACAGTACATCTTAGCAGTGCCTGGATGGATAAAATATAGAATCATGGGCCTCTCTAAGGATCAACCAAATCAAGCCCCAACTCTTAGCAGCTCGACCTACAGGGAGAGGGGTAATAGACTATTACCGTTCAGTTCATGTGACGAACCGAACATCGTTAGGTCCCGACTTGGCAGGCTTTGACCTGCTTTCCTTCGCTTACCGGAGAGCGGATTCTTTATTACTGACTTTTCGCGGTTGATCGCACCTCGCACCTAAAGGAGTCGGTCCTTGTGAGGAGGAGGACTCTTCTCTTGCTGTCAAAAGTGCTTACTCATGGTCTATCGTGCAGTTGATGATATCATTCTGGACTAGTTTCCAGGCATACGCCAATGAAGCAAATCCCTAAAGTCAAAGTAGTCCATGAAAGCATCTATTTTTTCCAATCACCAAACCTTAATACCCCATCTGAATCTAAAGTATCCAAGTCGGCGCCATCTCCTAAAACCTGATCTCAAAGTGTAACTAAATTCTTATCCTCAAACTGATGGCTGTGAATTCGCCCCAATAGAGATAGATGACTGAGCCCCCACATAAGCTAGCACACATCAAGAATCAAAGATATTAAGCCGAATTATCTAGTTAGCTAAGAACTGAATGTCTAAAGCTAAAGGTTGCTCCACAGTAGAAAGGAAAGCTAGACTACCTATACTCACTACCTTCCTACTCAAGGCATCCGCTAACACATTTGCCTTGCCCAGATGGTAGAGAATAGAGAGGTCGTAGTCTTTTAGGAGCTCAATCCAACTGGCGCTGCATAGAATTAAGATCCCCCTTACTCATAATATACTGAAAGCTCCTATGATCAGTATAGATATTGCATCGAACTCCATACAAGTAGTGCCTCAAACTCTTAAGCGCAAATACTACCCCTGCCAACTCTAAGTGATGAGTGGGGTAGTTGCGCTCATGTAGCTTAAGCTGCCTCAGTGCATAAGTAATAACCTAGCCCTGTTGTATCAGTACACAACCCAAACCAACACCGAATGCATCACAATAAATGGTAAATCCCTTGCTCTTAACGGGAAGAGTCAATATAGGAGTGGTGGTAAAAACTCCTTGAGCCTCAAAATGCTCGTCTCACACTCTTCCAACTAAACAAACGGAATGTCTTGGTGAGTTAACCGAGTTAAAGGGGCTGCTATAGTAGAAAACCCCTCAATAAAGTACATGTAGCACCCTGTCAATCCGACGAAGCTACGAATCTCAGCCATTGAGGTAGGCCTGACCCAATCATGAATAGCCTCAATCTTCGCCAAATTCACCATAATGCCATCCTTGGACATCATGTGCCCCAAGAATGCTACAAAATCAAGCCAAAACTTGCGCTTTGAGAACTTGGCATAAAGACGTTGATTTCTCAAAGTCTAGAGCACTCCCATCAAATGCTGCTCATACTTCTCTCGGCTCTGCGAGTATACCAAAATGTCATCGATGAAGACTATGAAAAATGAGTCCAAGTACGGCCTGAATACCCGAGTCATCAAGTCCATGAATGTGGAAGGGCCATTAGTCAACCCAAAAGACATCACTAGGAACTCATAGTGGTCGTAATGTGTCCTAAATGCAGTCTTAGGGATGTCCGCTGCCCTAATCCCCAACTGGTGGTAGACGGATCTCAGATCAATCTTAGAAAATACCATGACACCCTGAAGCTGGTCAAATAGATCATCAATCCTAGGCATGGCGTAATGGTTATTTACCATCACCTTGTTCAACAACTTATAATCAATACACATCTACATAGTACCATCCTTCTTCTTATCAAATAGGATTGGAGCAACCCAAGGTGACACGCTAGGCTGAATAAATCCCTTACCCAAGAGATCCTGAAGTTGAACACTGAGCTCCTTGAGCTCTACAGAGGCCATACAATACGGTGGGATAGAAGTAGGATAAGTACCCGGCTCTAAATCAATGGCGAAGTCAATATCATAATCTATAGAAAGGACGGACAGGTCGGTAGGAAACATATCTACAAACTCTCAGATGATAAAAACTGAATCAACCATAGGGCCCTCCCTATTAATACCTCTAACATAAGCCAAATATGCCAAACACCCTCTAGCCACTAACCTCCGAGCTTGAATAAAAAAGATCACTCCAATCGGCATTTGACTACAAGAGTCCTACCACACCACCAATGGAATATCAAGCATATCTAAGGTAACAGTCTTGGCATAGAAATCCAAGACTGGCCAGTGAGAGGATAACCTTTCCATACCTAGAATCAAGTCAAAATCCACCACATCATGTAAAATAAGGTTAGACCTAGTGTATCTCCCTTGAATAGTCACCACACAGGATCGAAAGACCTGATCCACTATTAAAGAATCACCTATCGGGGTTGAAACATGCAATAACTCAGCTAAGGGATCTGACTCATACATAGTCGAGGAGCAAAATATACATATATGTAAGAATAGGTGGATCCTCGAAAAAATAAAATAGATGCGAGCTGATGACATAATATAATCGTACCTGTGATCACATTATCCAAGGCCTCAACCTCTACTCTAGGTGGAGCTACATAAAAGCTGTCCTGGGATCCTCTACCCTATGCATCAACTTGACCTCCAGTTCCGCCTCCTCGAGGACCTCCTCGTGCACCCTTATAACCACCCCAAAGTCTTGGACTTGGCCTTCACCTCTAACTGGAGGTGCCACTGCTGGTGCGATCTTAGTTGTCTATGGAGATGGTGCAATTGACCTATGAAGGGAGCACTCGCAGGACTAATGATTTAGCCCCACGTAAACAAATCACCCCTGTGACTGTCAGCTCAGAGTTGGAGATTTCCACCTTGTCCAAAAGAACCCATTTGAAAACCACCTCGGCCTTAACTCATACCGACACTAAAGCCACCTTAATGGTGCTGGTCACCCTCTATAGTATGAACTAAGGCCTGGAATAGGCGATTGAACTGGCCTTGCTGGAATCTCTGGCGAGATGTATCATGTGACTCCCTGGGCCTTAAGCAGTGACTTTCTGCCTAGATTTCTTACCGCTGCTTCCTTGGGCCTCGTGATAGAGCTGCTCAAGCATGCAGTATTGTCCACCATATCCAGAAATGAGCCACCCACTGAAAATAAGGACTAAGTCTTAATACGTAATTGGAGTCTCAACCCTCTGATAAAGCACCAAACTCTTTCTTCCTCAGTATGTAAGATCATGGTAACATATGTGGAGAGCTCGTGGAATTAGGCCTCATACTTCGATACGATTATGGAGCCCTGCTCCAACTATGAAAATCGATCTCGAAGCTAATCTCTGACACTCTTGGGATAAATCGAGCCAAGAAGGCCTTTGAAAACTCAGCCCACGAACCTGTGGAAACCTAGATGGCCTAGTCTCTATGTATGAAGGCCATCACTGTCGGACAGGACCGTTTAGCTGATAAGTAGTGTAGTCAGCTTCTCTCGACTCCACTAGACCTAAAGTCTACAGCCGATCACAGCAAGTAAGCAGAAACTCATGGGTATCCTCACCCACAGCCCCATAAAACCTCGACGGTGATAGTTTAAGGAACACTCCTAGCATTTTCAGCTCTTGAAGTGGCATGACGCTCTCTAAATCATCAGGTTGAGCGGCAGGTGCTGGTGGTTGTTGAACAACTGGTGCCTCTGATGTAGGCTAACCGTATGGTGCTAGGGTATCTGGAGATGGTGCCTACTGCATACCCCCAATAGCAGCTAATATCTAGGCGAAAATCTCCTGTAGGTCCGGAGGAGTAACTAGCTCGGGCAGTGGCTAGGCTGGTCCCAGCCCCATCGACTGATGATGTATGATGTATTGGAGCTACTGATGGCTCCACTTCTGGCTCTAGAGTTTGCTCTCTGTCCTGGGCTGGAGCTGTAGTGCTGGCATGACCTCGGGGTCGGCTCTTACCCCTAGTACACGTGCGAACCATCATGTAAAGGAGTGGAACAAGTGAGATTTTCAGAAACTGGCAAGACATACCCTGCACGATAGTAATACAAAAAAGACAAGTTCTTAAAGACATCTTATAGCCTCCCGAAGATAAGTCACAGAGGTCTCTGTACTGATCCACAGGATTTTACTAGACATTAGCTCTGTACAAGTAAGAGTGGTGAACCGGGGGCTCTAATACCAACATGTCACGACCCGTCTTCTCAGTTCATGATGGGGCCTACTATGATCCCCCAGTAGGCTAGCTGACCAATATCATAGAACTGTGAGTAATAAGATGTCAGGCTGGAAGTCCAATAGTTTAAACTAAATACAATAATGAAATAACAACAATACAACTAAATGGAGGAAGCAAATCAAAATATCTATAAATCAAAAGATCCCTCCCAAAACTTGAAAGTAACATGTACAGAGCTACTACAAAAATAGTACAAGATCCAAAAGTGGACCACAAAAACATGACAGTCTCAAAAAGTAAAAGTTAGACAATATATATAAATATATATATATAGAGAGAGGGAGATGGTTAAATTTTAAACACTATGTGATCACCTTCGCCTCCGGTTAAGACTGCAGCTGGCTCGAGATAAATGCTAATAGCAAGTACTCAGACCTGCATCACAAAAACAGATACAGAGTACAGTATGATTACCAAAATAATAGGTACCAATAGGTATCATAGGCCGACTGAGCAAGATAAGTAAAAGAAAAATAAAATGCGAGAAACTAATCAAAACTAAAGACAGAATGAGACATTAAGATAGGTATGTGCATGAGCATACTCAACACACAAAGAGAGAGAAACTAGCTAAATCCACTGAACTCCCATAAATTCGACAAGTACACTCGTGCACAAGTCAAAGTAACAACCTGAATGGACTCCCATAAGCCTGATAGGAGAAAAGATAGTTGAAGTGTCATGAGAGAATCTGATGAATTCCTACAATGCCACAACTTCCCACGGACTTGAACCGAACCATTCTGAAAGCTTGAAGCTTTAACCAAAGTTGAATCATAGTTAAGGACTTGAATCGAAGAATTGTAAGAGTATTAGAGGCTTGAACTGAGATTTGATAATAACCAAGGACTTGAACCAATGTATGGATAAACATGGACTTAAACCACTTTTAATGAGAACAAGGACTTGAATCGAGGTGATAGATAATCGTGGACTTGAACCACGTGCAAAAAAGACCAAGGGCTTGAACCGAGATGATAGATAATTGTAGACTTGAACCACGTGCAAAAGGGACCAAGGACTTGAACCAAGGTAATAGTAGATAAGGACTCAAACCAAAGCTAGTAAGTAGCAATAGACTTGAACTAAGGCTGATAACGGCGGTGGATTCGAACGATGGCTAAGTAAGGCAACAAACTTGAACCAAGGTAATAATACCTAGGCAAGGACTTGAACCTCGCTCGGTGGAGTGAATTGGGGATTTAAACCATTAACAAAGGCGAGTCAGTCATAATTAGGATTAGTGGCCAATCGAGTGTCACAGGGAGTACCCCCAATCCTAGTGCCACCAATAAATCACTCCAGCTTAAACCACAACCAACCAGAATCGCCGAATAGACTTCTGAAACCAAGAACCAATTGATACGGGACCGATAAAAGAATAAGACTTTATGAAAGTAAGATCCAAAGATATGTTACTGCCTAGCTAAAGCTCAGATTATCAGACTCAATCTGCTATATCAGTCTATAGGGAGCTAAGTTGTCCATAATGACGTTTGAGAAGTTCTAAGGCCCAACGACACCAAAATTGCGCTAGTCTAAGGCAACACTAGTCTAAGCCTAGACTAAGGCCAAACATGCCTCACAAGACATAAACCAAAGGCACAACAAACACCACAAGTTATGGATGATCAACAACAACAGAAGATATGCTTTAATAGCCTCCATTTCTAGGAAAATAGAGCCTACGACATGAAGTCTAGGAATTTAGAATGATCGACACCCAAACACCCCTGAAAACATACAAATTAGCATATAATTTCCTAAACATGCTTAATCTAAAGAGGGAAAAAATGTAGCCTACCTGTAGGCTGACCGCGCGCGCTCCAACTTAAAGAATCAGAGTTTTTCCCTTTCAAAGGACCTCCAAATGCTGCCATACTATCAACAATAGAATCATAATGTCAAAATGGTCGTTTTGACATTAAAATTATCGAATTCAAAGACGGACCAATTTTGAAGTCAAAATCAAGAATTATGGGACCCGCTCTATAATTTATAGAATTAACTTTGAGAATTGGTACTAAATGCTATCCCTAGCTTGGGTTCAAAAAGGAACAAAATTCCTACAATAACACAACCAAAATCTACGCATGCACCACAATTATCAACCTTAGCTCAAGAACACTAAAATCGCAGGGGAAAAGGGAAATTTTTCTCAAATGAAACCTTTCCTATTTTGGAGAAAAGCACTAGAATCCCTACGAAATTCCACCAACTTAGTCTTTTGAATTGCCCAAATCGCCCCAAAATTGATAGAGGAACCGAGTCTCAAAGATAGAATAATAACTAAAAATGAGACTTTCAAAATAAGCCTCAAGTGTTGCAAAAGCGATTCGATGATCGCTTAAGAGACATCCACCAAGAGGCGGGCATCGCTATAGAGACACAAATTTGCTTTATCGATAGGGTTGTCACTTTAGTGACCCCCGCCCCCAGGTGCTTGGTACAAAATGGACTTTGGGATTCCCAACTCTCCGATGGGGTTCTCGGGATTTATTCGAAATCCCATGCATGCAAATGAGATATGCTACCCCACTAAATTTGATGTTCCAAACTCAATGGCGCATTTGAAATTCTTATACGAGGTAATTTTAACAAAAATAGGTCACCCAAGTGCCATTTTGAGCCTAATTTCACAACTGGACTCGAGAAGCAAATAAAGGGTCATTCTAGACCAAACTCGACATTTGAGAACCAACCACACTGTTAGAATTTTCATCCGAGCATGTTTTCCAAAATATTGACCAAAGTGAACCATAAGCCAAATTTCAAAGACAAAAGCTCCAAATGGCCCCAAACTCGTATCGATTGCCTCGATACTCATGCAGACTATGCTACTAGCCTAATTAGGCCACTCTGAAGCTGATAGAACTGTCAAAATTTCATTCTAAGGTTGTTTACCTAAAGTTATGACCAAAGTCAATTTTTCAAGTTATAAAAGCTCTAAAACAGAAAAATAGGCCTAAAACCCAAACAAACAATCAGGCAACCAAACAGTCTGTGCGAGCAAGTCACAATAGACTTGGGGTTGCTAAAAGAATGCTCTAAATAATGGAATGAATGCTTTATTTCAAAAATAACTTGGAAGTTCATTACACTGTCTCTACAAAAAGTGGGATGTGCTCTCCAAACTCTATTTAGCTATAACCACAAGGTAACTCAAAATGAGCCCAAAAGACTCAAGACCCGAATAAAGGTCCCATTAAACTAAAATCATTACCCCAAAGCTAAAAGAACCATCACAATTATATTCCAAGGTCATTTACCCTAAGTTTTTACCAAAGTCAAACACATAAGCTTTAAAAGCTCCAAAATAAGGAAACTTGCATAAATATCAAACGAATTGCTCGATGATCGTCCTATCAGTCCCAAAAATTATAAATGACTTGGGAAGATATAGAAAATTTCTAAATTCCAAAACATAGAAAAATAGAGAAAATGACTTATAGAGTCATTACAATTAAAGTCAATCTTCTCTTTTAATTTGAGTATGCTAACTGCTTTGCTTGCAGTCTATGATTATGTTGTCTTCTTTGTAACCTTTGAATTTTAAAATATCTCAATATTCTATTTATCCCTAATATTCTCTGATACCAAGTTTTTCATGACCCAATCTAGGGATAGAACTATAACCGATAATAAGAGCATGAGAGCTATAACATAAAATCCCGATATCTCCCCATACAACAAAAAAAGAAAAATCTACTTGCCAATGTAGACTCTACCCCGCTAGGTGGGTCATGTACATACTCTATATGTGGATCCACTACCTAGGCCAAAAGGCAATCCTAGGGTGGCACATAGTTTAAGAGACTAGAGGCTACTACTAAGACTTTTGGTAGGGCCCCACCGCAAAGTCTGCTCGGTGCTAAGTTAAATCCCACGGAATATATAACATAACATTGTAATCATAGTTAACATATATCATAGTGAAACTTATAGAATAGCTCATTTCATAGCATAATTGGAATATGAGTATTGGCCTTTCAACATTACAAATCATACTTGCATAATACATGATATTTGGTTCCTTGGTCACCAACATAGGGCCCTAAATCACCTTTTCCATAACTTGCATAAAATTCATGATTTAATCATAATTGAAATCCATAATCAAAATTCATACTTGAAATTAGGGAAAAACTTAAATACATAGTCAATTCGATTAAAAACCATAGAAATAGGAATGAAAACATACATAATCATAATACTTATATCAATCCATATATAAGTCACGAAGACATTATCAATTAGATGCGTAATTTGGTCAAATATCATAGTTTTATCTTAAATAAGAAAACCCAATGCATAATCATTGAACTTCATGATCATAATTCGTGTAAATTATCATTGAAAATAGCTTCATGCATGGACATTTATAATTCAACATGAAATCGTGAATTTAATGTAGAAACATACTTATAATGATTATTGATAACAAATAAAAATATAATTGAAACACCCTAATGCAATTTATCAAACTGGGGTTACAAACCCAATTGAAATTCATGAGATTTTGAATGAAATACTTAGGACTCCATGTCACACCCTAGGATGGTACCTTAAATGTGACCGACACTCGAAGACCATTGCTGGTCCCCAAGCAAACCACTTGGTTCAATCACACATCCAAACTCTCAACGGAAGGTTTAATAGAATTTCAGAAGACATATAGCCCAATTAGGAACTCAAAACATTAAAATAATGATTTAATGTGCTGAAGATTTCTCAAACATGATGTGACTCAATGTCATATACTCAATACTGAAGTTAAGTTTTAGAAATAAACTTTGAAACAAACCCATCTAATTCAACTAAGTCTCTGTCCATAAAGCCTCTAACTCAATACTAGAAAGGTGCCAAGACAAGTCCAAGTCTACCTCAAATGACTAGCAATAAAATGACAAGTGAAGAAAAATAAATATAAAGCTCTCTGAATGCAAGAAGGTCTTACCAAAAGCTGAGTTGGGTCTGGTCTTCAATGATGCATCTATTGAGGACCTCTATCACCTGTATCTGCATCATAAAATGATGTAGGACAAATGGTATCAGTACATGGAATGTACAAGTATGTAAAATGGCTGAAAGGAAACTTACTCAAAGATACTCAACTCAACTCAGCTCATAGAACTCAATTATGAAAATAGTTCAACTTAATAAAGCATGAAGTAGAATAATATAATGCTTTAAACAATATGCAATAAGAGATATGACTCAGTATATGAAAAATATAATAATTTACTCTTTGAGAGGTTCTTTAACCGACAACCATCACTTATGGCTAGTGATGATACAATGCTTAAGAGCTGCCGTTGCCACATTCGTCTAATACCTTGCCAGAGTAAAAGACGCTCAACTCAATAGATCCAAAATCAATCATAGACCATCATTTTGGGACTTGAGAGGCATGACCTCTATCCTACGCTAGGTACATAGTTTATGGGCTCACCCCATATTGGTGCTCAATACTACTCCCAAATACTTTATTATGCTCATATACATCAAGTGAGTAAAATACTCTAAATACTCATTTAGTCTCTTTTGGACTTAGCTCAAAACTCAAATCATCTCAACTCAAAGAATGCATTTAAAATAAAAATATAATTTGACTTCTCAACTCAATTTCAAAATAGTCATTTTAATAAAATATTTCTCAACTCATTTATACTTAGAATGATCATGCTCAAGATGCTATTCATGATATTTCTCAACTCATAGTTAGACTCTTTCTCTATCAAAGATGACCCTTGTTATTATTTAAATTCAAAATAAATGTATAAAATATTTAATGCAAAATGTTCACAACTCGTTCTTTAAAACTCTGTCAATGCATAATGTACAATAAAATATCAATTAGAGTTCATGTGAATGAAAAGACGAACCCACATTCTTAACAAGACACAATTCAAGAAACTCATAAAAGAATATCATATTACATATACAATAACACAATGAAATTTATATACGATCTCAATAAGAATAATAGATAATTCAAAAACTCAATTCATGGAACTTTGAAACTCATCTCAACTTAGTCTCTAAAATTTCTCTATGAGTCATTTTTATGACTCATAATAATTTCCACAGGTCGTCCTGTTGACTTATAACAAAAGAACTGAGGCTTGCATTTTAATAATTTAGGCAAAGGCTCTACGACTCATTTCCATGGGTCGTCAACATCCTTACGATTCGTAAGGTGACTCGTAAACCCTCTTCACAGTTAACCAAATTTTTTTCTTTCTAGTCCCCACCCTACGAGTCCCTCATACGATCTGTAAAATCTTTTACGAGGCATAGGTTAGCTCGTAGCAACTGGCACAGCCTATTTTCTCAATCTTTTCTCAACTTTTTGCAAGGTTCTCACACCTAGTCTAAACTAAAATAACATGGGGTGTTATACTCCATGGGTGAAAGGGACCCATGGATCAATCCTCACATACCTTGAATGAATTTGAACTTGGAATTGAAAAGGGAGACTTTTTCTTGAATAAATCCTAGCTAAGACTTGATGAAGAAGATGAACTCTTGAAGGAACCTTGGGAGAAAAGTGTTAAAATTATTTGGAAGTTAATGAGGGAATGAAATAAGCTTAGGAGTATTTAGGACTATTGCTTAATGAGTCTAGTGCCAAAAATGTCCACATACATTAATGAAAGAATAGAGAATTACCAAAATACCCTTAATTTAACTAAAAACTGGAACCCATCACAAGTCATCACCATGGACCGTCAAAGTCACCACGGTCCGTGGTAAGAGACTTAACATATTTTAAAAGAGAATTTGGGAGGCTGCCCACCACGAGACCCACCATGGCCCGTGAAGGGCACCACAGTCTGTTGTGGTCTGTCATGGGGGTAGACTTGGAATTGAAATTCTCAAGATTTGCAGGGGAAATTTTAGTAGTTCCACTAGGGAGACCTTCACGGTCCGTGGAGGTTACTATGGTCCATGCACATGAAATGCGGTGCAGGACTTGCAAGAGTGACCACCGGTCGAACCCACCATGGTCCGTAAAGGGAAACACATCCCATGATGGTTAGGCGTGGTCCCTGTCTTGGGGAATTTTTTGAGGGTCTAAGGAGAGGGGTCACCAAAGAGGGCACCACGGCTCGTGGTGCTCACCACGACCCATGGTTCCTTGTTTTGGTCCCTTCCTTGTAGGATTCAGTTTCAAAACCACCACCACGGTGGATCACCAAGAGCCGTGGTGCTGACTGCGTCCTGTGATGGACTTCATAGTCATCACTTGGTGCCAAAAGCTGCATTTTTATGGGGTTTCATCTTTTATTCCTTATTTTTTGACTTTCCAACTTTTGGAGTCTTACAATATCTCCCCCTTAAAAATATTCTTCCTCGAATGGGACTCAACTAGCATAGGAAGGACACAAAAAGAGGACTAGCAACCCAACATGAAACTAATGACACATCAAAATGCATAGAACATGAAATTTCCAAACTTTAATCATAAAACATGACTTTAAAATTAACTTCATAAACATGCATGCTTATGGAAGACATATGGAAACTGAAACATAGGAGTTTAAACAATTTGAACATGAACAACTTAGTACTTTAGGCTTGAATGGAAGGAAAGAGATACGAATAGCACTTTATCACGTCCGCTTCCATTTCCCATGTAGCATTCTCTACTTATTAATTTCTTCATAACACCTTGACGGACATAATCTCCCTATTTTTTAACTTTTTTACTTGCTGGTCTAAGATTTCCACCAAAACTTCCTCATAAGTTAAGTTCTCATTAACCTTCACATTTTCCCATGGCACAAATAGAATTTGGATCACCCACAACTTCCTCAACCTCTACACATGAACCACCGGTTGAACCATAGCCAACTCAAATAGCAATTCTAACCCATATGCTACTTCACCAATGTTCTTCAATATCTTATAAGGTCCAACGTACCTAGGACTCAATTTCCCTTCTTGCCATGATGCATAACACCCTTCATGGGTGAAACTTTCAAATAGACTCCACCATCTACATCAATCTTGAGGTCTCTTTTCCTAACACCCAAATAGGAATTTTTACGATCTTGAGCCATCTTCAACCTCTCCTTCATAAGCCTTACCTTTTCCATAGCATCCAATACTAAATCGGGACCGGTCAATGCCAACTCACTAATTTCAAACAATCCCACTAGGGACCTACACCCTTTTTTTCATACAAGGCTTTAAAATGAGCCATTTGGATACTAGAGTGATCACTATTATTGTAGGCAAACTCAATCAATGGCAAATGTTTATCCCAACTCCCTTTAAAATCAATAAAACACACCCTTAACAATAGGTCATCAATAACCTTACTACAATCACTCACATATCTTCAACCACGTATTCAAGCCTATCATTCTACCCACTTCATGGCTCTGTTGAAGTCGATATCAATTATGAACTCTCATGTCTACCTCAACATCTCTACATACACATTTGCCCTAATTCTTTCTAAAGGACACACTAATATACTCTTACCTATATATTGTACCCTACAAGATCCTTTCTATCTCTCCCTTCACATCTATAGCCTTAAATGGAATAAGCATAATTCAATCATCACAATATAACATACCTACTCTAGCATGATTTTGGGACATACGTCAAATCTTATAGCAAGGCAAGGAGAAACAAAAGACAAGGAGGCACCCGGGTTAAGTAATGCATAAATATCAAAGTCAATGACTTTTTGACTTATCGGATGAAGCAACCCCGAGTCATCTCTCTTTCTCTTCTAGTAGACACCGGATAATCCCTCATCTTATGCCCCATGTAACAATACTTATAGCGTCCATGCATTAGCCTAGGTAATTTTTACCACAGTTTTGACATGTGGGAAAAAGATGCCCCAAAGGAGGGTAGGGTTGAGCTCTTCAATGACTATCCTCATCATTACTAGAAACCCAAGGACAAAGTATCAACTTATGATCCATAGAACTACAACCAAAACATACACCCGAATCGGCTAAGCAATCTCTCGAATGGTACTTTCTACACTCTTGACATGCAGGATAAGTTTAACTCTTAACATAATCATATTGGTACCTAGGGTTAAGCACCCTATCCTTGTGATACTTAGGCACCGTAGCACTATCAAAAGATGGTCCATCCTTAATCCATCCTTCTTAGTCATCGTAGCCCTCTCCTTGAGCTTTTTCTCTTCAATTTGCTTGGTATGAGTCATGAGCCAAGATATATCCATTTCCTTTAATAACATGGCCATCTTACATTCTTTAGCAACCAAATTTGAAACCTCTGATATAAACTTAGTCATTCAGGCTCGAGAGTCAGACACTAAATATGGAGCATTGTAATACCCCATAAAGTTAGAAGATGAACCAAGAGAAAATTCAAGGAAAATTTGATCAGTTTTGAGTCTACGAATGATCTACATCTCATAGAGTCCCTTACGAGTCATAGAAGTGACTCGTGGAAATGAAATTAAGGCTAAAATATTTAATAAGGAAAGGGTTTGGGTCTACGAGCCATGTAGGGTTCGAATACCTACAATTACTGAGCCTCAGGATCACTTTTACGACTCGACAGAATGAGTCATAAGGAAGACCACGACTCGTAAACATGAGTCATTTCAAAAGTTTGGAGACTCCAAAGTTAGCACATCTCAACACCTGCAAGACGAGTCCAAATGATGACTCATGATCAAGAAGACGAGTCATAGAAATGACTCATATACAAACATCAGAGACTCAAATTGAAGATCTTTTCTCATACCTATAGGACGAGTCATCTTGATGACAAATCATCTTTTCTATGACTCGTAGAGTTGTCTCATAGGTCAAATTTGATTTTTTAATGAGGGGTATTTGTGTTATTTTCCAAGTTTGGTTCAATGAACCTAGACATAATTATGGCTAAGTTCACACCTATATCTACCCAATCATTTGAAATTCCATATTTCTAAATCATTCTTCTAAATTCTCCTAAGGCAAAGAAATCAATTCTCTCAAGGTTTCTCTCCAATCTCCAAGCTAGGGTTTCAAATTTCACAAAGATTTCTTCTCAAATTCTAATTAAATTCAAATCAAAGTATGTGGGGTCCATGGGTTCCATTCACCCATGGAGTCCCAAAGTTTTCTCAAGTTTTCTTCAATTTCCAATTGATTTATTAACCCTAGTGTTGATGAATTCCATTGGTCTGTTTCAATTTCATTTTTAATTGTTATCAATGATCATTCTAAGTATATTTTTATATAAATTGCATGATTTTAAGTTGAATTATGAATGCCCATGCATAAATCTATTTTCAAGTTTTGATTATGAAGTTAAAGATGATTTTTGTGAGTTAATTATGAGTTCAATAATTTTCAAGGAAAGTTTCCAGGATTTAAAGTTGAGATTTTTTTTTTAATGGGAACAGACCCTACATGAGGCTCCCACCTCTCGTGCACAGTCAGGGGTTGAGCATCACCCCCAAGCCTTAACATAAAATAAAACAGAAAAAATACAAGGAGGGGGACATAAACCTTACCTCCGATCCTATGTTGGTTCATAAGTCGGCTAACCTATTAAGGTCGGCTAACTCATCCCCATAGAAAAAGGAGCTATCTATAACTAGAAAGCAGTAAACCTATGAGAGGACTCCTCCCGATACAAGTCGACTAAGAAAGCATAAACGAGGGAGACTCTCCCCTTCCATGAGAAGACAAGAAGCTCTTTTCATCTTTGCCCTTTTTCGTCTTGTCATACCAAGTAAGTCCAAGGGAAGTATGCAACAGCATCACAATCATGATTATCAGCTAAGGAGGATGAAACGAGAGGAAGTATATAGAGCTATAATAACTAGCAACGTTGGAGTTGTTGTTGAGAAAAGAAGTGACTGAAGAGCAGCAAATTGTAACTTGTAGGTGATGCAGCCATGGCATGAGCAGTTGCTTGGGTGTTTCCTTGCATTTTGCATGATTGTACCTGCATACCCACAAACAAACAAACAAGGAGCTCAAAGTGACTTGGAGCTGCTGCAAGAAGGCCCCTGCATGAATGGTTGCTGTCTCCCTTTGTTTGGTTCTTTGTGGACCTGCACAAGGAAATAGCCAAGGAAGCAAACCAGTGTGTGGGGGTTCTGTGGTGCCCATTGGAGGGCTCCTCAATTGCAAGTAGATAGAAGTTGAAGATTGTTGGTGTTGGATTGTTGTAGTTGTAAGGTTGCTGCTGTATCTTCTGAGCTCCAAGGTGCTGTGGCTGGTTGCAACTCCTCTTGTTGATGGTGTTTGTAGCTGCTGCATTCCACAGTTGTGAATTTGTTGTTGCTTCCAATTAAATTCAGCTTCAGCACTCTGTGGTATGATATCTACAACTGCAGCTTCATGGATTTTACAGCTTCTGATGTTCCAGCAGCCTGCATACTCAAATAAACAACCACACAAACAAGAACAATGGCCTCCCAGATTAGACTCCCATAATGAGTGTTGATGGGTGCTGCTGCTGCCAGGAGGTTTAATAGATGGTGCCTTGGATATTGGAGGGTTCTTGTGTGCCTGCACAGAATCCAGGAGGGCTGTTGCATGTGTTGTAGCATGGTAGCTGTTGGCTGCATCTATAAGTGCAACCATGCACTTTGTAATCCCTGCATCTGCAAAGAAAAACAACCCTGTTGCCACTGCTGTTGCTGCAGCTGTAGCCCATCTGTTGCAGGTCTGTCTTGATGTTGCTTTATGTTCTAGTGAGTGGTCGTATGCTGAAGTAATTGTTCTTGGGGATTTTAGTTGTGTATTGTACCTGCACAAGTAAAAGAACAAGAAGAAAAGTACCTCCAATACTCCTGCACAGCAAACACTGTGCTGTGGTTCTGCAGGTCCATTATGGACTTGTAGTTTGTCCTTGTATGCTGCATGTTGTTGGAGTTTTTGTGTGTTGTGGCTTGTAAACATGTCCCCAACTGTAACATGCTTTAATGTATCTCCAGATACCTGCAAATGCATAGAAACAAGCCAACAAGACAAAAAACAAATAGACACCAACCTCCTCATTATGCTTACGTCGGCTAACTTTTTCAAGGTCGCTCGACTAACGTTTCTAATTATCCATTTGAGGTGGAACTTCTTGGGCCTTGTAGTTACTGTATTTTCTGTGTTCTTGCAACATTTGGAGGCCTTTTGGACAAGCTGGAAGCTCCAAGTAGTGAATTGCTCCATTTGAAGACTTAAGTCGGCTAACTTTTTCAAGGTCGCTCGACTAACGTCTCCAATTATCCGTTTGGGATGAAACTTCTTCGGATTTGTAATTACAGTATTTTCTATGTTCTTGCAACATTTGGAGGCCTTTTGGACAAGCTGGAAGCTCCAAGTAGTGAAGTGCTTCATTTGGAGAGTTAAGTCGGCTAACTTTTTCAAAGTCGCTCGACTAACGTCTCCAATTATCCGTTTGAGGTAAAACTTCTTGGGCTTTGCAAATACTGTATTTTCTGTGTTCTTGCAACATTTGGAGGCCTTTTGGACAAGCTGGAAGCTCCAAGTAGTGAAGTGTTCCATTTGGAGACTTAATTCGGCTAACTTTTTCAAGATCGCTCGACTAACGTCTCCAAATATCCATTTGACCTGAAACTTCTTGGGCTTTGCAACTACTGTATTTTATGTATTCCTACCCAGTTTGAAGTTAATTTGATGTTGCATGATGCTTTTGTTGGGGGCTGCAGTTGTGGCCTGTGCTGGAATTTTGATGGCTGTTGCTGCAGCTGTAGTCCATCTGTTGCAGGTATGTCTTGATGTTGCTTTATGTTCTAGTGAGTTGTTGTATGCTGAAGAACTTGTTCTTGGAGATTGCAGTTGTGTATTGTACCTGCACAAGTAAAAGAACAAGAAAAATTCTGCACAGCAAAAACTGTGCTGTAGTTTCTCCTTGTATGCTACATGTTGTTAGAATTCCAAGCTCAGTTGCTGACACTCCAGCACCAGCCCCTTGATGTAAGTTCTGGTTGCATGGAGGAATTCCACAAGCTGCAAGCTCCAAATAGTGAAGTGCTTCATCATGCCACTGCTGTAATATGTAGCACACATAGCTGGCCCTCCAACTGTGGATTGATATGTTGCATGTGTACAAGTTCCTGCACAGTCAAAAAGTAAAAGGAAAGGAAAAAAAAAGAAAAAGGCTACTCTAATCCTAGGTAGGTAAGATGCAGGGGAGACTCTCCCCTTTACAATGGTCCTAACTGTAGAGCCTTCAAAGTGGTTATCACTAGTCATATTGATATCCAATTTGAAGAGTAAGTTAGAACATTGAAGATAAAAATAGTTCAAGGAGGTTGTTTGATCCTTTTTAATCTTTTTATCCTGAAGCTTGCCATCCCTATCTTGTCCAGCTTGATGTAGCCCTTGGTGGAAAATTCTCATAGGATTTCCTTCCATATGCCTATCCCAACATGTTTTAACAGTATCCAGGAAGGTATCAATATCAGCCACCTACAACATTTTTTCCCAAAGACTTCTTCTCAAGTAATCTTTACACTTGGCATAGACAAATGTAATAGTGTGAGAATTGGGGCTAGACACATGTTTAATATCACAAGTGACCTGTTGTTCATCCTGGTCTCTAATATGACAGTCCACATCCTGATTCCAGAATAGCCAAATCTTGTTATTAGGATTATGACAGTCATTATTCATTCTAAGCTGATTTTTGTATTGGTTGATCTGTGATTGATGAGCAAATGGTTCAAGAATTGCCAACATAGAGAGACTATGATAATCCTTGAGTTTTTGGAGTCTATCCAAAGCACCTTGAGTATCAATACTCCTTGCATTCTAGCATATTATATTCATCATCAAGGTTTCATGGATTTGGACCTTGTTTTGATGCCACTCTTACAAGTAGCATTATCTGAACTGGTGGAGATGTCTTGTTTCTTTTTCTTCTTATTCTGATCTTGCTGACCCCTGGGTGATAAACCCTTCTCCTCAGTGACCTGCAGCACCTCCTCCTGTATTGTAGTATCTGTGATATCCTCCAATGCTCTAAAGGGAGAGGCACTAGTTTCCTCATCCTCATCTTGAGATTGTTCCCTTTGGTCCAGATCCTCTTCATCTTCAGATTGAATAGGTCTGTATTCATCCTCATTGTCATCTGATATGGCTCTCTTATTAAGAACACACACTTCAGTAGAACTGGATTGAATTTGAAGAGGTGTCACATGAATCCCTGCTTGTTCATCAACCAACATATAGTTCACTCTGTGTTGTGTTTTTCCAGACAAAGATTTTTTTTGTTTCTGAGCTAACTTTTTCTTCATTGCATCCCTCTTCTTCTTACTCAGAGATAGAGTATATTTATTATTCAGGAGCTTAGTAACTGCACCCATATTTCCTTCACAGCTATTTGGAGATTCTGCACCTCCCTTATCCATTTCAGTGAGCTGTAACCTGTCTTATGGAACTTGTTGAATATCATCTTGTTGCAATTGCATAGAGGACCTTATTTCTGCTGGAAGAGTGTTGACAAGGGTTCTAGGATCTTTTCTATGTTCAGCCAAATTTTCCTTCTCCTTGGTTTCCCCTTCCTGCAGATTAGTGGTTTTCTCCTGTATTCCCCCATCCTCACCTCCACAGACTTCATCAGCCACAACAGTAATACCATTTAAGACATTAAAGTAATTGGGGGAGCCATGGGGGTGTGGGAGCATTGAGTCAATACCTGGGATTTTTCCATAGGCATTGTTGCATTTCACATTGTTCACAGCAGTACTTGGTGCACAAATAGCTATAATATTTTGCTCTTTTTATTTGTCTGCAGGTCTGCTACTTCCAGTACCATATAGAACCTGCTGTATAGGCTTATGTGGGATGGGATCCAATGTTGTATGGGGAGTAGGGAGTAAGCTCTGGACTCCAGAGTCTACATTACAAGTTTGGTTAGTACAAGTATTAAATTTAGAGCTATTAACCATACCTGCCTGCTGTGGAGTTTTCCCTTCTCTGCTGCTGCTGATATTATGCTGGTGGGGTGCTGAAGTTTCCCCTTTTGTCATGTATACTTGTGTTTTATGTTGTTGTGGTTGTTGTTGGTGGTGTTGTTCTTCTTTTTTACTTTTCCTCCTTTGAATTTGCCAACCTGCATGTTCTTGGTCTCTTTTTTCAGCTGCAGCCCTGCTAGTATTTTGTTGTTCCTTACTTTGTTTGTCTTCTTGGTGCTTTAGCTCATTTTTCTGTTGTTCCTTATTCTTGTCAGTGCTGTCCTTATCTTTGTGTCTTTCTTCTTCTTCTTGAACTTGCTTTTTCTACTTATCCTCATCCCTTCTTTTAACAGTACAAACATGAATGGTGTGACCTTGATGTTTGCAGTGTTGACAGTAATCTGGCACCCCTTCATATTGAATAGACTGCCACCTTCCTGCTCTATTTTCATCTTCACCATAGCCCATCCATACATGCTGTGGTCTTTCTTTTGTAAGGTCAATTTGTACTTTGACTTTGGCAACACTACCCCTTGTTTTCTTGTAGGTTGCCAAATCCAAGAACAACACCTTTCCAATTGGGGATAGTAAAGGGGTTACCACTTCAAGATGATAACAGTGCCAAGGTAGTTCTGGTAATATAGCCCATATAGGAACTAAAGAGGTTTCTTCTTCAGGCTTGAAGGTGGGGGTCCATAGCTGGAGTCTCATAAGCTGTCCATTTATGTACATTCTTCCTTTGGACCATATAGTAGAGTGATCATATTCATTGTCCAAGTCTATGTACATATGCCTAGAGTTAAAATGAGTAATTTTCACTCCTCCTCTGAGCTCTGTTTGCAAGATGAATTCCTTTCTAATGGTTTCTATCTTAGGCATAGTATTAGTGAATTTTCCTATCAGAGTATACTTACAATCACTAGCCAATTTCACCAAGAAATCTTCTTCTATAAATACTACAGCTGGATAGCCTTGTTTTGTAGTAATTTTGGGGGGTGTAATATTAATAATGGTTGTTTTAATGGCTTCTTGGGCTCTCAGCTTAGTAGCCAAGGTCTGATGGATGACAGGATTTGGAGGGGTTGGAATATTAGTATTGGGATGCTTGTTTTGTTTGACATGTAACTGATTAGTAGGGGACACCACATGATTAGTAGAAATAGAAGTATTAAAAGTTGGAGCTCTAAGTTGGTTTGGATATTTGGGACCTAAATTGCTTCCAGTATTCATAGTAGCAGATTTATTATTGGATTTGAAAGCATCAAAGTTATTAGACACTTTCATTGGGTTACTATTAGGAACATAAGGTTTTTGGACATGTTGAAATTTCACATTGAGACCCTTGTTCAACTGGGCAGTTTGTTTGGTTTTTTCAATATTTCCAGGTAATATGTTCCCCTGCTCCTTGTGTTTATCAACAAGATCAACATCAACATTGTGAGTAGAAGTCTGCAGTACTTCATTATTCTTGGACATAACAAGATGCATATCAGTAGACTTAACAATAGCTGCATTAGCTATATTTTCTTTTTGAGTATTATTATCAGTTAGACTAACTTCATGAAATTTGACAGTATCAATATGCATTTGATCAACATTGTGATTATGACTAGTACGTTCTATTATATATTGATTGAAATAGTTAGAGGACTTACCTGGAGGAACCACTGTAGGGGCACTGTTCCCTTGCTCAACAACGAAATTCCCCTTCGAATTTTCTTTGGGGACTTGATCATACTCTTCAATGCCTTCCAATGTTCCCATTCTATTTTCTTGTTGGTCATATTTATCATGATCCATAGCACCAGTTACAAATTCAGATTGAAGAACACTGTCACAGTGTTCTTCATCAAGATGAGTGTCTTTGCGACTTTTTGAGTTTGAGCTTGTTGGTTGTGATTCGAGTCACTCTATATAGATTGGGAACCTCCTAATACCTTGATGGACCTTTTGGAATCGGTCTTGTGCCAATTGGTTCACCGGAGCTCCGGCACCCCCAAAGTCGTCTTGACGACTTTTTGAATTTGAACTTGTTTGTGGAGATTCGAGACATGTTTTATTGTTAGAATGCCTCTCCACACTGTTACGCACCTTTTGGTATTGGTCTTGGATGAATTCAGTCGCCGGAGCTCCGGCGACTTCATTGTTGTCAGAGCTCAAATGGGAATTCGAAACAATTGGAGTATATTCGAGTTGGCGCTCATGGCTGGGAGGATGGGAAATAGCTTGAGGATCATTTTGGTATTCATCTTGTTCAGTTTTGTTTGCCGGAGCTCCGCCGCCGACGCCGAATTGTTCGCCGGCGATGATTTCACCAGAGATTTTTATTCCCTGAGGGGCGCCATATCCTTGAGAACAAAGCCCAAGTGGTGCGATGGCTAGAATGTCGCCGGAACCACCTGAAACGTGAAGGCGCAGTGGTTGCACAGTGGTGTCAATATGCGCCTCTTCATTGCTCTCAATCTGGACTGTTTTTGTGTCGGATTTTTGCACTGTATGTAGTATATGAGATGAGGATGCATCTCCTATATTACTTGTAACTTGCAGCAATCCACAATTTTTCAATGCAATAATTTTTTCTGCATTCAGCAGCTCCTCCCGAGAAACTTGAAAAGTGATCTCTTCAGTATTTTGGAGATTTGAGAAGCTGTAGATGGAATCTGGTAACGTGGTAACTTTTGTTGTGTTCATCTCGATGGAATCTACAGTTTCATCTTTCGAACGAAATTTTTCAGCATCGGGAGGTGGGTCCCACCCCATTTCCGTTTTTGTGACTAAATTGCCCTTTTAGGGAGCCTTTTATGATGATACTTAGGGTTTGAGAGAATTTGTGCTCGACTATTGCTCATCTATCATGTAACTCATGTAAAGTTGAGATTATGATTTTAATGATGAAGTTGTAATGATGATCAATTATGATCTAAGAAAGTAATTGTGGTGTGAAAAGTACGATTCTCATACAATCATGTTAAAGATGGTGATAAGGGAAATTCTCACCAAAATTATGGATTCTTATGAATCATTATAGTTAATAAGCTACTCTTAATATGTTTAATAAATATGGATTGATAGGTAGTTACTATCTTTCTTTATAATGTTTATGATCATGTTTTAATGAAACCTATTGGGATATTGACTAAGCACCGAGAGGACTTATATGTTCGGTTTATAACTAAATTAGTTACCCAAGGGAATCATAGTATCAACCTAAAGTCTAAAACTACATTGCCCACGTAGGATTGCCTTCATGGCCTAGCTAGTGGATTTACATATAACACAGTTGAGTTGAGTTAAGTACCATGATGGAGTATACCTATGAAGGTAGCCTTCCCCTTCTCGATGAGTGTTTTATCGAATTCCATATTATAGCTCACATGGTCTTAAGATATTAGTTAATGGTTTTATCCTAGAAAAGTTGAATTTTAAGCTATGAGAATTACTATGAAGTTTTATGATATGCATTGACCATGAGTTTTCATATATTTTCAAATGCTTTTAAACTTTGATCATGTTCATTATGTTGGTCATGCATCTTATGGCATATTGATCATGTCCTATTACTTTTTCATGCATATCTTAAATACTTAGTACCTTCTATGTACTAATACATATTTTGCTTACATTTTCTCATAATATAGGGGCGGATGTCGATCGTCTGATTCGTGCCTAGAGTGCTTAGTTTTCTCCAAGAAGTTGGTGTGTCCTTATATCATCGAGGATTGACTTTATTTTCAAATTGCTTTATTGAATTTCTTTTATTATTGCAGGTGAGGTAGCAGCTTGTCCTAAGCCCCATCAAAGACTAGACTAAAGACATGTTTAGATGCTATGTGATGTAGTTCGATTGGACATCAATTGCGTTTTCTATACCTTAGACCCATTCCCTTGCGTTGTTACTTCCACTTAATTGATTTGTTCTTTACCTTATGAATGCAATGTATGCTAAGATGGCTTGGTTGGGATCCCTCTCAATCCTGATCGCCATGTCATGGCTTGGCCCTAGTTCAGGTCATGAAAAACTTGGTATTAGAGCACAAGGTTTAGAAGAGTCCCAGGGAGTCTAACATACCGCATTAAGTAGATTTTTGTTCATTAGTATGAAGCACACCACATCAATGAGTAGGAGGCTATAAAACATATTAGGAAAGTCTAACTTCTTTCATAATCTATATTGTGCGGTAGGGTGGTCTCTATTCTTTCCCTCTAACGCTTGTTCTTTTTATTTTCATAAAATGCCTCTACGAAGATACCCTGCTAGAAGAAATATGGTTAAAGAGGAGCTACAAGCTCTTAATGATTCTTTGAATGACCAAGTCTTCAATGCCTAGTTTCAAACAGCCTCTCAAGTATTTTCTCAAGCCATTATGACTCTGGCCAATCATGAGTGGCTGTTCCCATGAACCCAAATATTAGTACAGTGGCAACAAGAGTTCTTGATTTCATGAGGATTAATACTCTGAAGTTTTGGCATTCTAAGATGGAAGAGGATCCACAAGAGTTTATTGATAACATTCATAAGAATGTGGATATTATAGGGGTTAGATTGGATAAGACGATGGACTTGGCTATGTATGAATTGAAGGGTGTTACTCAAATTTCATTTGATCAATGGAAATGTGAGAGGCCTATAAAGGTGGATCCCATGACTTGGGAGGAGTTCAAATGAGTGTTTCTTGATTGCTTCTTCCTATTGGAGTTGTGGGAGGCCAAAGTATAAGAATTCATCAACCTTAATCAAGGTGGTATGAGTGTAAGGGAGTATGCCCTCAAGTTTACTCAATTGTCAAAATATTCCCCATTTATGGTTTCCGATTCAAGAGCTCATATGAGAAAGTTTGTGTCGGGTGTGTCAGATATGGTTTATAAGAAATGTAAAAGGGCCATGTTGATTCAGGAGATGGACATATCTAGACTTATGACCTATATGGAGCAAATAAAGAGTGAGGAGCTAAGGGAGAGAAATAGGGAGTCCAAGAGGCCATGGAATGATGGTGGTGATTTCTCTTATGCTAAGTCCGGAGGTGGTGGATGTCCTCATTTTTGCCAAAGATATTACAAATAAGGTTCTTCGAATGCCACTACTCCAAGGTTTGACAAAGAAAGGGTTCCCAACCTAAGCCTCTAGGAGGTGCTCCTATTGGCCAAGTGACCCCCGTATGCATGAAGTGTGGCAAGAACTACAAGGGTGAGTGTTTAGAGGTTTGAATATGTGCTATCGATGTGGTAATCTGGGTCATCATGACAAGGAGTTAGAAATCGTGGTTAACATTTTTCCATTGCTTCAGCGGGCTTTGGCCTTTTTTTGGAAGGTTAAAAATGGTCATCCTCAAGGATAAGTTGCTCAAGGTTGTCAAGTACAACCGAAGGATAGTCAATGCAATAATCGGTTTTATGCTCTTTATAGTAGGCAAGAGGTGGAGGAGACTCCCGATGTTGTTACTGATATGTTGCGGGTCTTTCATTATGATATTTATGCCTTACTTGATCCGGGTATAAATTTGTATTTTGTTACTCCTTATACGGCCATGAGGTTTGATGTTAGCCCTGAAATATTGTTAGAGCCTTTTTCCATTTATACTCTCGTAGGTGCATTTGTTATGACTAAAAAAGTCTATAGAAGTTGTTCGATTACAGTTTTCTATAAATTTACTCTATGTGATCTAGTTGAGCTTGAGATGACCGATTTTGATGTTATCGTTGGTATGGATTGGTTATATATATGTTATGTTTCTATTGATTTTAGAATCCAAGTGGTTAAATTCTAATTTTCTAATGAGATGGTCCTAGAATTGAAGAGTAGTAATTACGTGTTGAAAGATCAATTTATTTCATACCTTAAAGCTCAAAAAATAATTTCTAAGGGCTGTATCTATCATCTTTTGAGAGTTAGGGATGAAAATTCTAAAGCCCCTACTTTAGAGTCAGTCTCCATTGTTAATGAGTTTTTGGATGTGTTTTTCAATGATTTACCTGGTGTTCCTCTCGAAAGAGAGATTAATTTTGGTCTAGACCTTATTTTAGGTACTCAACCCTTTTCTATTCTTCCATACTGTATGGCCTCGGTGGAATTAAAAGAGTTAAAAGATTAATTGAAAGACTTGTTAGACAAAGGTTTCATTATACCAAGTATATCCCCAAGGGGTTCTCCCATATTATTTGTTATAAAGAAGGATGGTTCTCTACGTATGTGCATTGACTACCGGCAATTGAACAAAATAACCATCAACAATAAATACTCAATTCGAAGATAGATGATTTGTTTGACCAATTGCAAGGGGAAAGTTACTTCTCTTAGATTAATCTCTATTTTGGTTATCACCAACTAAGGGTGAGGGAGTGTGATATTCCCAAAACGACATTTCTAATAAGGTATGACCATTATGAGGTTTTAGTTATGTCATTTGGTTTGACCAATGGCCCCATGGAATTCACAGACTTGATGAATAGGTGTTCAAACAATATTGGGTCATATTTATAATTATGTTCATTAATGATATTTTGGTTTACTCTTAGAATGAGGCAGATCATGCTAATCTCTTGAGAATTTTATTGCAAACTCTAAAGGACAAGTAATTATTTGACAAGTTCAACAAATGTGAGTTTTAGCTAAGAGAGGTGGCTTTTCTTGGTCACATTGTTTCCGATAAAGGAATCATGATTGATCCTAAGAAAGTTGAGGCAATTAAGAGTTGGCCTAGACCGTTATCCCCTTTGGATATTAGAAGTTTCTTAGGCCTAGCCGAATACTATAGGAGATTTTGTGGAAGGGTTCTCATTGATATCGTCACCTTTGACTAAGTTGACTCAAAAGAAGGTGAAGTTTTAATGGTTGAAAGCTTGTTAGAAGAGTTTCCAAGAGTTAAAAGACCGTCTTACCATAGCTCCTATTTTGACCTTGTTGGAAGGGTCCGATGGTTTTGTTGTGTATTATGATGCTTGAAGAGTTGGTCTTGGTTGTATTTGATGCAACATGGTAAGGTAATATCCTATGCTTCTAGTCAACTTAAAGTGCATGAACAGAATTATCCGACTCATGAGTTGGAACTAGTTGTGGTTGTGTTTGCTTCGAAGAATTGGAGACACTATCTTTATGGTGTCTATGTATATATGTTCACTAACCATAAAAGTTTATAATATGTGTTTAAGAAAAAAGATTTGAACCTTTGGAAAAAGAGATGAATTAAATTATTGAAGGATTATGATATAAGTGTGTTGTACCATCCGGAAAAAACTAATGTGGTTGCCGATATACTAAGTAGATTGTCCATGAATAGTGTGGCATATGTTGAAGAAATTAAGAAAGAATTGACCGAACATATTCATAGATTGACCATTTAGGTGTGCGGTTGGTTGACTCTGATGATGGAGGTGTTTTTGTTCATAATGGTTCAGAATCGTCTCTTGTGGTGGATGTTAAGGTTAAAAAAGACCATGATCTGGTGTTGGTTGAGTTAAAGAAGTCGGTTGCTGAAAAAACCATTGAAGCTTTCTCCCAAGGGGGAGATGATGTGCTTCGTTATCAAGGTCATTTGTATGTGCTTAATGTAGTTGGTTTAAGAGAGTTGATATTGAATGAAGACCATAGTTCCCAATATTCGATTTATCCGGGTTCCACCAAGATGTATCATGATTTAAAGAAACTGTATTGAAGGAATGACATGAAAGAGGACATAGCGGAGTTCGTGGATAAATGTCCAAATTGCCAATAAGTTAAAGTTGACAATCAAAGATCGGGAGGCTTAGTTGAAGACATTGAAATTCCTACTTGGAAGTGGAAAGATGTGAATATGGACTTTGTAATGGATTTGCCTCGTACTAAGAAACAATATGATTCTATTTGGGTTGTTGTGGATCAAATGACTAAGTCGGCTCATTTTCTACTGATTAAGATTTCTTATGGTGTCAATGATTATGCTAGGTTGTATGTTCGTGAATTGGTAAGGCTTCATGGTTTTTCCTTGTCCATTATATCAGATTGGGGTACTCAATTCACTTCACACTATTGGAAGTCATTTCAAAAGTGTGTTGGTACAAAGGTTAAGTTAAGTACTGCTTTCCATCCTCAGATCAATGGTCAAGATAAATGAATAATCAAAACTTTAGAGGATATGTTGAAAGAATGCGTCATTGATTTTAAAGGGAGTTGGGATGAGAATTTTCCATTAGCCGAATTTGACTACAATAATGGTTATCACTCTAGCATCTTAATGGCTCCGTTCGAAGCGTTGTATGAGAGAAGATTTAGGTCCCAGTAGATTGGTTTGAAGTAGGTGAGATGGCCTTGATTGGTCTAGATTTGGTAACAGATGCTATGGATAAGGTGAGACTCATAAGGGAGAGGTTCGAGATGGCTAAAAGTCATTAAAAATCCTATTCGAATGTTAGGAAGAGAGAGCTTTATTTTGAGGTGGATGATTGGGTATATTTGAAGGTTTTGACTATGAAGGGTGTGATGCATTTCGGTAAGAAAGGGAAATTGAGTTCAAGGTATGTTGGACCTTATAAGATATTTAGACGTGTTGGCAAGGTGGCTTATGAGTTAGATTTGTCGTTTGAATTAGCTATGGTTCTGTCGGTGTTTCATGTATTTATGTTGAAAAACTTTGTGGGTGATTCGAATTCCATTATTCCATTGGAAGATGTGAGTGTTGAAGAGAACTTGACTTATGAGGAGGTTCCGATGGAAATCTTAGACTAGCAAGTTAAGAAACTAAGAAACAAAGAACTTGTTTCCGTCAAAGTATTATAGAGGAATCAACATGTAGAGAGTGCTACTTGGGAAGTGGAGGTGGATATGATGAAATGACACCCATATATCTTTCTCTTTACTCAAGCCTAATGTAGTAAGTTGTTCTTATTCAAGTTGTTTGAAATCTTACGTATCCAGTTTCTCCTATGTCATTCATATGCATGCATTTTCATGTAAGTTGATTTTAAGACATGTTTTATGTTAAAGTTTGAAGTTTTCATTTTCTATGCATTTTAAGGGGTCATTATATTCATATTGGGTTGCTATTCGTCTTTCCTTGTCTTTCTTATAATTAGTTAATATCATTCGAGGATGAATGTTTCTAAGAAGGAGATATTGTAAGACCTCGTAAAGTTAGAAGATGTACCAAGAGAAAATTCAAGGAAAATTTGATCAGTTTTGAGTCTACGAATGAGTCTATGACTCGTATAGGCGACTCATGGAAATGAAGTTGAGGCTAAAATTTTTGATAAGGGAAGGGTTTGGGTGTATGAGTCGTTTGAAGACTCATAAAGAAGTCTACGACTCATAGGCATTAGTTGTAGTGCAGGTTTTGAACACCTACCACTACTGAACAACAAGATCACTTCTACTACTCGACAGGGCAAGTCGTAGGGAAGACCATGACTCATAAATGTCATGACCTAAGTCTAGGGCCAAGATGCAGCACGACGAATGAAGCATCCGGAGCTACCTCACCCAAGCCTCAAAGCATTCTTTGAGCATTTCATCGGTAATAATCAAAGTCAACATATCATCCTTTACTATATCCAATAATAACTTCTACATTAAAACTTGGCGGGGGCTAAGATATGTCCCTAGCTCACCCTCAATATTAGGTCAAAATACCAAAATGCAACTCAAATGTCTAAGCATATCATAAGTTAGATATGTTAGGAGTGTTGGTCCCGAAATATGGAAACTCACCAAAAGTGGTAGCCTTCAATGATCAACTTATCCACGGGAAGGAGAGTGTGGAGCAAAAGTGGTTCCTACATGGTGATATCATGTAGGCAAAAGTATGCATTAGTACTTTGAATGTACTAAGTATAAGAGCATGCTATAATGAGGAACATCAAGTCATATATATAAGCAATATTCAATAATGAATGAATGCATGAGAAACATCATATGAAACCTTAAAACATTCATTTTGTGGGAAAGTGATCGTAACCGACATTTAAGACCATGAGAGCTATTACATGGAATCCAATATAGCCCCTATGTTGGCACGGAGAGACTATTTGCCGGATAGAACTCCGTAAGCATTAATATTTCTTTAACTTTAAATTTAATAGCTAATTGTAGATCCACTAGCCTAGAATAGCCGAGAAGGGCCCCTATGTTGGTGCATAATTAATGTATCATGAAACTTTACTTAAGGACCCCTTAGGTCGAGTCCCCATCTACATGCTACATTCGGTGCTAGTTCAATCCCACGGAATAACATTTAAACATCATAATGGAAAAACCATTTATATAAATTTTAACATAAAATCATCATTCGGTGGAATAACTCATTAAAACCTTTCATTTGATTCAATGCGAGAATTTTTCTTTCACATTGAAACCTTACTTTGGCTAAGAAGCCCTTTCATAAATCAATCATTTCATGAGACTACCATTAAATAAACATTTTCTTCATATCATTTATTAACATAAGGAAATTGGGTGGGTTCATTTCATGAAATCCTTCAAGTGTATTTAAACAATACTTGCATGTATGAGAGTGAATGAAATGCATCAAAATACACATCTTAAAATAACCCACCATATATGCCTTAAAACCCTTTTGAAGCCTTCATATAGTCACATTAGCAAATCATTTATTTCATTAAATTGAGAGTTAGTATACATCAATATAAGTAAATAAACTTGAAATATATCATAATCTATGCATTTAGAGTCATTGTGTAAAAGCCCATGAAGGTTCATCATTAGAATTGAAGTATCAAGTTGTGAAGAACTTTTGGGCTCCATGGGTGGAAGTAACCATGGATGGTAAACTCACATACCTTGGGGACACAAAATCCCTATGAAAACTTGAGAAAGAAAGGAGATTTGAAATGCCTTGAGATGAAAACTCTAGTTTTGCCTTGTGGTTGTTGGGAGAGTTTGAAAGGAGGAGAAATTTAGTGTATTGATAATAAGTATGGAGAATGAGGGTTTTAAAGGTTTTAGGTTCTTTAGATAGCAAAACTCAACCTCCAAAACGACGTAGTTTAGAGTTAAAATGCAGGAAAAGACAAATACCCCTTTTAAAATCTGTCTGAAAAGGACTTCACAGAGTACCTTCACAGTACGTGGTGCTCACCAAGGCCCATGCTGGGATCCCATGTTAAAGGACTTAAATTTTTTTTTTGGAAAATCCTATAGGGTAGTCTCTAAATTTTCACCATGGGATCTGTTCACTGTCTGTGACGTGGAAGACGGGCCGTGAAAGGTGATCGTGGTGTAGGTCCTACAGGTGGACTTGTAGGGTGTCTACCACGAGGACATACCATGGTACGGTGGAGGGTTCCACTATCTATGGTGTTAGTCAGTGGACCCCGCCTTTGGAAAATTTCTGAGGGTCTTGGGGAGGGGTCACCACAGAGGGCTTCACGGCCCGTGGTGCTCACCACAATCCTTGGTATTCCTTCATAGTTCATCCCCTGCAGTCTGAGTCTCTAAATCTCTACCAAGGTTTCTCACCACGGTCCATGATACATACCACGACTCGTGGTGTCCTCCGTGGTCAGCACCTGGTGCCATTTTCTGCAACTTTCTAAAATTTCATCCTTTGTTCCTTAGTTTTGGACCTTTCACATTTTTGGGGTCTTACAATATCTCCCCCTTGGGAATATTCTTTCTCGAATAGGAAGTATTAGTATATATGGGAACATGGAACAAGGACTAGCAACCCAACATATATACAATGACATTCGAAATGCATCAAACATAAAATCTTTAAACTTTAGAATAAATCATAACTTTAAAATTCAACTTCATGAAATTGCATGCATATGAAGACTTGGGAAAACTTAAACATAAGAGCCTTAAAAACTTGAGCATGAATGACTTAGTACCTTAGGCTTGAGTAGAATGAAAGAGATGAGAGTAACGTTTCATCATATCCGCTTCTGCTTCCCATGTAGCACTTTCAACTTGTTGATTTCTATAAAGGACTTTAACCGATGCAACTTCCTTGTTTCTCAATCTCTTGATTTGCCAGTCTAAAATTTCAATCGAAACCTCTTCATAAGTCAAGGTTTCCTCAACGTTCACTATCTGTAAGGGCATTATGGAATTTGGATCTCCCACACATTTCCTCAACATAGACATATGAAAAACAAGATGAACCATGCCTATTTCCGAAGGTAATTCCAACTCATAGGTAACCTTGCCAAACCGCATTAAGATTTTATAAGGCCCTACATACCTAGGGCTTAATTTTCCTTTCTTACCAAACCGAACTACACCCTTCATGGGTAAAACTTTCAAATACACCCAATCATCCACATTGAACTTAAGATCCCTTCTCCTAGTATCAAAATAGGAATTTTGATGACTTTGAGATGTATTCAACCTTTCTCTAATGACCTTCACCTTCTCTAAAGAATCAAGTACCAAATAGGGGCCTCACAAGGCCATCTCACCAACCTCAAACCAACCAAACAAAGATCTACATCATCTCCCATAAAAAGCCTCAAACGGCGCCATCTCGATACTTGAGTGGTAGCTATTATTATAGGCAAATTCGATGAGCGGTAGGTGATCATCCCAACTCCCCTTAAACTCCTACATACAAGCTCGTAACATATCTTCTAGTGTTTGAATTGTCTTTTCGTCTTGCCCATCGGTCTGAGGATGGAATGCGGTTCTTAACTTTACCTTAGTTTTGAGGCCCCTTTGAAATGACCTTTAAAAGTGAGAAGTTAATTGGGTACCACAATACGAAGTGATTGACAACAACACACCATGAAACCTCATCAACTCCTAAATATACAACCTTGCATAATCTTCGGCACTATAGGAAGTCTTGATCGGTAAGAAGTGAGCCGACTTTGTCATTCTATCAATAATTACCCAAATTGAATCATGATGCTTCCGGGTATGAGGCAGTTCCACTACAAAATCCATATTCACATCTTCCCACTCCCAAGTAGGGATTTTAATTTCTTGGGATTGGCCACCCGGACTTTGATGTTCGGCGTTCACTTATTGGCAATTCGAATATCGGACACAAACTTTGCTATGTTCTTTTTCATACCACCCCACCAATAGAACTCTTTTAAGTCTCGGTATATTTTTGTCGAACCAGGGTGAATAGAGTATGAAGAATTATGATCCTCCACATCCGGAACACATAACCAACCTTACTAATATAGTATCCCTTCCCCCCTTGTGAAAATACCTCTACCTTCTTTTCCCTTACTAACTTCTTTAACTCAATAAGTGTCGGGTCAAGTTCTTGTTTTGAATTGACACCCACCACCAAGGAGGATTTTGACCCGTTTTGAACAACCATACCACCATCATTGGTACCATACAAATTTACCCCTAATCTATCCAACCAGTGAACATCTTTCTCCAACTCTCTATTCCCTTCATCCACATGAGCCACACTCTCCATAGACACTCCACTAAGTACATCGGCAACCACATTAGCTTTGCCCGGATGATAGTGCACACATATGTCATAGTCCTTGAGGAGTTCTATCTACATCTTTTGCCTTAGATTGAGGTCCTTTTGGGTGAACACATATTGAAGACTTTTATGATCGGTATACTCATCTACATGGACCCCATAAAGGTAATGCCGCTAAATCTTTAAAGCAAAAACAACGGTCGCCAACTCAAGATCATGGGTAGGGTAGTTACGCTCATTCACTTTTAATTTCATAGAAACATAGTATATGGCCTTACCATTTTGCATCAAGACACAACCCAAACCAATCTTTGAAGCATCACAATAAACCATAAACCCTTCTAATCCTTCCAATAGTGTCAAAATAGGAGCGGACGTACGTCGAGCCTTCAAAGTTTAGAAACTCTTCTCACACTCATCCATCCATATGAATTTTGCCTTCTTTTGGGTTAATTTCACCATAGGAGATGAGATTGAAGAAAGTTTTTCGACGAACCTTCTATAGTACCCGACAGATCCAAGAAGCTCCTAATATGTGAAGGAGATAATGGTCTAGGCCCATTCTTGACCATCTTCATTTTATTAGAATCAACCTTGATCCCATCACCACACGCTATGTGACCAAGAAATGCCACCTCCTTCAACCAAAATTTGCACTTACTAAATTTTGCAAAAAATAGCCTATCTCTCAATGTTTGAAGCACAACCCTCAAGTGATCATTATGTTATTCCTCACCCCGAGAGTAAATCAAAACGTCATCAATAAAGACCATAACAAAAGTATCAAGGTAGTGTTTGAACACTCCATTCATTAGGTCTATAAACACCGCCAGCGCATTCGTCAACCCAAAACTCATCACCACAAACTCAAAGTGACCATACCTTGCTCGGAAGGCTATTTTGGGAATGTCATACTTCCTCAACCTTAGTTGGTGATAGCTGGCCCAAAGGTCGATCTTGGAGAAATGACTTTCCCCTTGCAATTGATCAAACAAGTCATCTATTCTAGGGAGTAGGTAATTATTCTTAATGGCCATCTTATTTAATTGCCGGTAGTCCATGCACATTCGAAGCGACCCATCCTCCTTTCTCATAAATAACATGGGAATACTCCATGAAGAAATACTTGGTCTTATGAACCCCTTTTCTAACAAGTCCTTTAATTATTCCTGCAACTCTTTCGGAGGAGGACTTTCGAAGTTGACATCCCTAACCCTTACAATGTGGTAAATACAACCCTCAACAATCAATTTTGGGCCTTAATAAAAGAAATGAACTTACCCTTCACCACTAAATCAGGACCTTCCTATTTAAGAACAAACTCATTTGGAAATTGAAACTTGACTTGATGAGTCCTACAATCTATGGAAGAATAAGATGTATGTAACCAATCCCTCCCTAGTATAACATCCAAATCTACCATGTTAAGCTCTATAAGATCACAAGGGACAACTTTATGCAAGATGGATATGGGGCAACCCTTATAGACTTTCCTAGACACAATCGACTCACCCACGGGGGTAGACACAAAATAAGGCTCTACTAATGTTTTAGTCAATATATCAAACCTATTAGCTAAGAATGTAGTGACAAACGACAAGTTTGTACCCAGGTCCAATAATGCATATACATCAAAAGTAAAGATCTTTAATATACTGATAACAACATTTGGTGTTTCATGAACCTCTTGCCTCCCATGCAAAGCATAGAAATAGTTGGTGCGTTGGCCACCTACTTGAGCTTGTTGTCCATGAGCATCTTGGGCTTGAGGCCTACAACCACCACTCTACAATCCCTAGCATGATGACCCAATTTGCCGCATTTGAAGCATACATTTGAGCTCGCCAAGCATTCCTCTTTGAGGGTCCTACAACACTTCTTACATGAGGGAAAGGCTTGGGCACCAACATTTCTATTGGGACCATTGGATTAGGAGACTTGTTCTTATTGAATTTGGTAGGAGTATTAGTGAAACCTTGTCCCACACACCGTTACCCACTTGGACTTTGCCATTGTTACCATAATCAGACCTTTGAGGGTTGAACCCTTTATCATCTACTCTAGCTTTCTTAAAACCTCTAGACCTATCCCTTAACTTCTCTTCTTCAAGTTGTTTACCATAGTCAATAACCGCGAGATGTCTATCTCCCTGACTAACGTGGAGGTTTTGCACTCCTTGGACACTAAGCTTTAGACACTGGAAATAAACTTGCTCATCTTTGCCTAGGGGTTTGAGATAATAAAGGGAACATACTTTGACAACTTCGTGAATTTTAGGGAATACTCCCTCACACTCGTACTCCCTTGATAAAGGTTGATGACCTCTTGGATTTTGGCCTCCCTTAGCTCCAATGGAAAGAAGCGATCTAGGAAGGTACCTTTGAACTCTTCCCATCCTATTGGCCCCATTTCCTTATCCCTCTCAACAACCTATTATTCATACTAAACTCGTGCCATATCTTTGAGTTGATAGGCTACTAGCTCAGACTTCTTGTTCAGTGGCACACCCATGAGAGCCATAATTTGGTACACCTCATCGATGAACTGCATAGGATCTTTATCTAGTTTAGCACCATTGAACTCGAGTGGATTCATCCTTTGGAAATCCTGAATCCTAGAGGATGGATTTTGCACTTGAGGATGAGGTACACCTTGATTCCCTTGGTTGGCTACGGCTTGAGCCAACAACATAATGATATTGCAAAACTCAGCATGGGTTACCTCTTCCTCATGATGTGGGACATCAAGAATCGGAAGATCTTGGTCCTCATCGTCAACCCTTTCTCTTGGAGGGACTTTTCCACAAAAAATAATCTAGAGAACACAAAATGGGTCGTTAGTTAGAGGAAGTCTTAGGACGCTCTATGGCGCAATATAAATTTAAAAGGAGTGAAAACTTTCCTAAACGTCACATAGTCTCCTATTCATAGTTGTGGTGTGCTTCATAACTATGAACAAGTCCCTATTTTATACGGTATGTTGGACTCCAAGGAATATGTCAAAACCTCGAGCTCTGACACCAAGTTTATCATGATCCAAGCCTAGGTTCTAAATGTGACACAATGAATAAATCACCCAGAGGTACCTTACCCAATCCTCTTAGCATTATGTGAGCATTTCATCGGTAATGATAAACAACAATAAGCAGAAATATAAGGGGGAAATCAGGACTAAGGGGTTTCACATTTAATAAGAATGAAAGTCAATATATCATCCTTTACTATGTCCAACAATACCTTCTACATTAAGACTTAGCGGGGACTAAGACATGTCGCTAGCTTACCCTCAAGATTCGGTCAAAATACCAAGATCAAACTAAATATCTAAGCATATCATAAGCTAGATAGGTTAGGAGTGTTGTTCCCGAAATATGGGAACTCACCAAAAGTAGTAGCCTTCAACCATCAACTTAGTCATGGGGAGGAGAGTGTGGAGAAACAATGATTCCTACATGGTGTGTAACATTCCTCAAAATGCTCATAAGTGTATTAAGAAGGCCTTGGGAAAACTCCACTTACGTAATGCATTATCCTTATTCTTTTTGACAAATTCGAGTTTGAAATGTTAATTAGGGGGTCAAAACCTATGGGAAAATGATCTCGGTGGATTTTTTGGACTCGTGTATTAAAAGATGAATTTTGTCAAAAATTGCACAAAACGGTGAGGTGCGTGGCAACTCCGCATCGCCCATTTGTTTCCATTCAGTGTAATTTTTTGCCGAGTCAAAATTTGATCAAAATCTCATTCGCTAAAAATTGGCCTATCCTTGAGCAGCTCCGAACCGCGAACCTGGGAGAAGTTTTTTGTCCGAATTCAATTTTGAAGTAAGGGCACTTTACACTTTTACCTAGTTATTAGTTAATAAATCTGGATGTTTTTAGGGCCTAATTCTACTCTATAAACTACCCTTAATTCCATTCATTCTTCTACAATCCACCTACTCAAATATTTCTCTCCCTATAAGAGGTTCTCAAGGACTATATTGAAGAATTCTAAGAAATTCACTCAAGCCCTCCATCAAAATTCTCAAATTTTTCCAAATTCTTTTATCTTCTCACTCAAGGTATGTGGGGATTAATTTACGGGCTCTTTTCACCCATGAAGTCCCAAAGATTTCTCAAGTTTTCATTCAATTTACAATTGATTATAAACCTTAATTTTGATGAATTGCATTGGACTGATTTGATTTCATTTTTAAATGTTATGAATGATCTATATATACATGTTCTCATATGAATTTGATGATTTCAAGTTGATTTATAGTTGCCATGTATAAAGTTATATTTTCAAGCTATAATAAATTTAAGATGAGTTTATGAGTTGATCATGAGTTAAATAATTTTCAATGAAAGTTTTATATGAGTTAAAATTGAGATTTATGATTCTAAAGTTAAATTTATGATGATGATCAGAGTTAATATCAAAAGATGTTTAAAGATTGTGATAAGGACAATTCTCACTGAAGTAATAGATTCTTATGAATCACTAAATAGATGAGCTATTTTTATTATGTTTTAAAAATAGATTGATAGGAAGTTACTATCTTCCCCTACTATGTTATGATCATGTTTATGAGTTTCCATTGGGATATTGACTTAGCACTAAGTGGGATTCTTGGTGGGTTTGGTCCGGTAGCGCAGTTAGTTACCCAAAGAAATCCTAGTAGCAACCTAAAGTCCTAAAATACGTTGCCCACGTATGTTACCTTCCTGGCCTAGCAAGTGGATCCACATATAGCATAATTAAGTTGAGTTGAGATGAGTTATTTTTGAAGTATGCCCTGGCAAGGTAGCCTTCCCTATTTTGATGCAGTATTCATCGGCCTGTCTCGATGCAGGAGTCATCGAATTCCATGTAATATCTCTCATGGTCTTAGTTGTTGGTTAAAGATACTATCCCACACAAGTTGAAGTTAAAATTATGAGAAGTCAAGTTATGAGTTGGAAGTTGAAGTTCTTATGATATGCATTGACCCTGAGTTCCATATGTTTTAAGTTGCTTTTAAACTATACTCATTTTTATTATGATTGGTCATGCATCCAATGACATATTGATTACGTTCTTTACTTATTCATTCATACCTCACATAATTAGTACATTCAAACGTACTAACACATATTTTGTCCACATTATCTCATAATGTAGGGACGGACAACACTTACGATCACCCTACTCGTGGCTATATATTTTCTTTAGATTTCAAAGAAGTTGGTGAGTCCTCATTCTATCGAGGACAAGAATTTTATTTATGTTACTATTGTTTACACCTTATTCTATTGTTAGGGTGAGCTAGGAGCTTGTCCTAAGCCCCCATCAAAGAGTAGACTAGAGTCACGTTTAGACGATATTATGGTGTAGTCCAGTTGGACGTTTGTAGAGTTGATCTCTCTTAGTCCTATTCCCCACTTAATAATTACTTCCACTCATATATATGTTATTTTCTACCTTATGTATGTGATGTATGCTAAGATGGCTTATAGTTGGGGTCCCTCGCATCCCGATCATCGTGTTATGACTAGGCCCTAGATTGGGTCGTGACAAATTTGGTATCAGAGCGTAATGTTTAGAAAATTCGTAGGGAGTCTAACATACCACGTTAAATAGTCTTATTCATTGATGTGAAGCGCACCACATCCATGAATACGAGGATGTAAAACATCTTAGGAAAAAAGTCTCATTTCTTTCATGATCTATATCATACAGTAGAGTGGTTAGATCCTTTTCCTCTAATGCTTTATCTTAGCAATTTTCACAATATGACTCCACAAAAATACCCCTTTAGATGGAATGTGGTTGAAAAGGAGCAACAAACTCCGAATGACCCTATGGATGATCAAGTTTCCAATATCGATTCCAAGCGGCCTTTCAAGTACTTCCTTAAGCCATTAAGGCTCAAGTCGTGAGGTGGTTTCTCTCATGAATCTGAATGCTAATACAACAGCAATAAGAGTTTGAGATTTCATAAGAATGAATCCTCCTAAATTTCGGGGTTCTAAATTTGATAAGGATTTCCAAGAGTTTATCGATAACATTCATAAGATTATTGAGATCATGGGAATTAGCCCGGTTAAAAGGGCAGAGTTGGCTACGTAATATTTGAGGGGCGTTCCTCAAATTTGGCTTGATCAATGGAAAAGTGAGAGGACTAGAGAGGTGGAGTACATGACTTGGGATGAGTTCAAAGGGGTATTTCTTGATCGCTTCTTCCCATTATAGTTAAGGGAGGACAAAGTGCAAGAGTTTATGAACCTTAAGCAATGTGGTATTAGTATGAGAGAGTATGTTATCAAGTTCTATCAATTGTCAAAATATGCTCCATTCATGGTTGCCGACTCAAAAGCTCATATGAGCAAGTTCGTATCGGGTGTGTCGGATATGGTTGTGATGGAATGCAAAATGGTGATGTTGATTCGGGAGATGGATATATCTAGAATCATGACCTATGTGGATAAAGTAGAAGTAAGAAGCTAAAGGTGAAGAATAGGGAGTGTAAGAGGCCAAGGACCAGTGATAGTGAATTCTCTCATGCTAAGTCTGGAAATAGTGGACGTCTTTATTTTCTCCAAAAGTACTCGGGCCAAGGGTTTTCTAATAATACTACTCCAAGGTTTGAAAAATATAGGGTTACCAACCCTAAACCTAAAGGATGTGCTCCTATAAGCCAAGTTACTCCCACTAGCAATAAGTGTGGTAGGAACCACAAGAGTGAATGTCTAGCCGGGTAAAATAGGTACTACTGGTGTGAAAAGCCGGGTCATCATGCTAAGGAATAAAAGGTCAAAGATGGTCATCCTAAAGGACAAGTTTCTCAAGGTGTCCAAGGTCAACCAAAGGGTGGTCAACGCAACAATAGGTTCTATTCCTTCCATGGTAGGCAAGAGGTGGAGGAGACATCTGATGTTGTTACCTGATGATGTTTATGCTTTGCTTAATCTGGGTGCAAATTTATCTTTTATTTCCCCTAATATGGCCATGAGATTTGATGTTAGTCATGAGATATTGCTAGAGCCTTTCTCCATTTATACTCCCATTGGTGAGATGATTATGTCTAAAAGAATCTATAGAAGTTGTCTGATTACAGTTTTCTATAAAGTTACCCTATGTGACCTAGTTGAGCTTGAGATGACGGATTTTGATATTATCCTTCTAATGAATTGGCTATATGCATGTTATGCTTCTATTAATTGTAGAACCCGAGTGGTTAAGTTTCGATTCCCAAATAAGCCAGTCCTATAATGAAAGGGTACTATCTTCATGTTTAAAAGTCAATTCATTTTGTGACGTAGAACTCAGAATATGATTTCCAAGGGTTGTATTTATCATCTTATGAGGGTTAGGGATGAGAATTACGAAGCCCCTATCCTAGAGTTGGTCTCTATTGTAAATGAGTTTCCAGATGTGTTTCTCGATGATTTACCTAGTGTTCCTCCTAAAAGAGAGATTGATTTTGGTATAGACCTTCTTCCATCGACTCAACTTATTTCTATCCCTCATTACCGGATGGCTTCGGCAGAGTTCAAAGAGTTAAAGGATCAATTGAAGGACTTGTTAGACTAGGAGTTTATTACACCAAGTATTTCCTCATGGGGTGCTCCCATATTATTTGTTAGAAAAAAGGATGGTTCACTACGTATGTGCATTGATTATTGCCAATTGAATAAGGTAACCATCAAGAATAAGTATCCAATTTTGAGAATAGATGACTTATTTGATCAATTGCAAAGGGCAAGTTACTTCTACAAGATAGACCTTCATTCTAATTATCACCAATTAAGGGTGAGGGAGTGTAAAATTCCCAAAACTGCTTTTCGGACAAGGTATGGCCATTATGAGTTTCTTGTCATGTCCTTTGGTTTAACCAATGCTCCTGTGACTTTGATGGAATTAATGAATAGGGTGTTCAAGCAATACCTAGATATGTTTGTGATTGTATTCATTGATGACATTTTTGTTTATTCTCGGAATAAGGAGGAGCATGCAAGTCACTTGGGGATTGTGTTGCAAATTCAAAGACACAAGCAACTATTTGCAAAGTTCAATAAATGTGAGTTTTGGTTAATCGAGGTGGCCTTCCTTGTTCACATTGTTTCCAATGAGAAGGGATTATGGTTAATCCTAAGAAAACTAAAGCGATTAAGGATTTTCCTAGACCATTATCTCCTTCGGAAATTAGGAGTTTCTTGGGCCTATTCGGATACTATAGGAGATTTGTGGAAGGGTTTTCATCGATGTCATCACCTTCAACCAAGTTGATTCAATGAAAGGTGAAGTTTCAATGGTCAAAAGCTTTTGAAAAGAGTTTCCAAGAATTGAAGGATTGTCTCACTACCGCTCCCATCTTGATCTTGCTAGAAAGGTCCGATGGTTTCATGGTTAATTGTGATGACTCAAGGGTTGGTAATGGTTATGTATTAATGCAACATAGTAAGGTAACTGCCTATGTTTCTAGGCAACTTAAGGTTCATGAACGAAACTATCCAACCCATGATCTTAAAATAGCGACGGTTGTATTTGCCTTGAAGATATAAAGACACTATCTTTATGGTGTCCATGTGGATATGTTCACTGATCATAAGTGTTTACAATATGATATAAGTATGTTTTATCATTCGGGCAAAGCTAATATGGTTGCCGATGCACTAAGTAGATTGTCCATGAGTAGTGTGGCATATGCTGAAGAAGATAAGAGAGAATTGATTAAAGATGTTCATAGGTTGGCAAGTTTAGGTGTGCGTTTGGTTGATTCCAATAATGGAGGTGTTCTTGTTCATAATAGTTCGGAATCATCTATTGTAGCAGATGTCAAGGTCAAGCAAGACCAAGATCCAATGTTGGTTGAGTTAAAGAAGTCGGTTGCCAAAAAATCTATTGTGGCTTTCTCCCAAGTGGGAGATGGTGTGTTACGTTACCAAGACCATTTGTGTGTACTAACATTGATGGGTTTAGAGAGTTGATATTAAATGAGGCTCATTGTTCCCCATACTTAATTTATCCGGGTTCTACCAAGATGTATCATGATTTAAGAGAAGTATATTAGTGGAATGGTATAAAGAAGGACATAGCGGAGTTTGTATCTACGTGTCCAAATTGCCAACAAGTTAAAGTTGAGCATCAAAGATCGGGAGGTCTATCCCACGATATTGAAATTCCTACTTGGAAATGAGAAGATTTAAATATGGATTTGAAATAGGTTTTCTTTGTACTAAGAAGCAACAAGATTCCATTTGGGTTGTTGTAGATCAGATGACCAAGCTGGCTCATTTTCTACCAATTTAGACGTCTTATGGTGCCGAAGATTATGCTAAGTTGTATGTTTGTGAGTTATTACAACTTCATGATCTTCTCTTGTCCATCATATCAGATTGAGGTACATAATTCACTTCACATTTTTGGAAGTTATTTCTAAAGGGTCTTTGTACAGAGGTTAAGTTAAGTACCATTTTTCATCCTCAAACTGACGGTCAAGTAGAAAGAATGATCCAAAGTTTAGAGGATATGTTAAAGGCGGGCGTTATTGATTTTAAAGAAAGTTGGATTAATATTTTCCATTGATTGAGTTTTCCTATAATAATAGTTATCACTCTAGCAACCAAATGGCTCCTTTCAAAGCATTGTATGAGAGGAAATGTAGATCCCCGAAGGGATGGTTTAAATTAGTTGAGATGACTTTGATTGGTCCAGATTTGGTTATTAATGCTATGGAGAAGGTTAGATTCATAAGGAAGAGGTTGAAGATAGCTCAAAGTCGCCAAAAGTCCTATTCCGATGTTAGGAAAAGACAACTTGGATTTCAAGTGGATGATTGGGTCTATTTGAAGGTTGCACCCATTAAGGGTGTAATGCATGTTGGCATAAAAAGGAAATTGAGTCCTAGATATGTTGGACCTTACAAGGTATTGAGACGTGTTGGCAAAGTGGATTATGAGTTAGATTTGCCATTTGATTTAGCTATGGTTCACCCGGTATTTCATGTGTCTATGTTGAGGAAGTTTGTGGGTGATCCAAACTCCATTGTGACATTGAAAGATTTAAGTGTTGAGGAAAATTTGACTTATGAAGAAGTTCCACTAGAAATCTTAGATCGGCAAGTTAAGAACTTAAGAAATAAAGAAGTTGTGTCCGTCAAAGTTGTCACGACCCAACCCCGTAGGACGCAACTGGGGTCCAACCTGGACCCTCTTATGCATATTTATCAACTACACTTAAGTTGAACCGAGTATGATGTGATACTATATATAAAAACCCTAATAGTTTAAAACTTTTTCATGTACATGTAGCCTCTTTCATTTGTATCATATCATGAAAGGGCACGCGAGCCGACAAGGCTGCTATAACAAAAATATTCACAACATATCGAATAGGCAACATCGAAACTAACTCACAAACAACCCACATATACATATGTCTACATACCTCTAAGAATAGTAACAACAACATATGGTGGGACAAGACCCCCGCCGTACCCCTGAATGTACAAATATATACATTAAGTGACCAGCATCAAAATTTAGGCTCCAGAACAGTGAAGCACTTCCGACACAGCTGAGAGGAACTCCTACGCTTATGGATCTCCAGAATAAACATCTGTACCTGTGGGCATAAAACGCAGCCCCCCCAAGAAAACGGGGGTCAGTACGATATATGTACTGAGTATGTAAAGCATAACACATCGTAACTGAGGTCATAACTGAAATAGGGATGTAGGGGATAAGTATAACAATTAACAAATTACTATACCTGCACCTTAGGACACGTGATCCTATACACCATCATATACTGTGCCCGGCCCTCTAGTGAACTCAATGTCATTATCATTACTTCATAATCACATATCATTGTGTCATAATGCATTTTATTTCATCATATCATCGTATACGGTATCATACCATCGTATACGGTATCATCTTATCATGTATATCATCGTATTATACCCGGTTCACTACGGGGCTTAGGGTCATAATGTATTGCTTTAATCTTATATGCATGCCTACATAAAGTATCCGGCCCTTTAGTGAGGGACTCGGTGAATGGAGTGGTGTACGTCTATAGCGTACCATCATAATATACATATGTACCCAGCCCTCTAAGGAGGGATTGGTGTTCCTTCCTTATTTCACCACATATACTATCATATTACAGCCGGCCCGGGACTTGGTGAATAATCGTATCGTCATAATATATAACATATATCACACCTCACGTACGGCATCGTCTCCTCGTGCGTGGAACTATACACATCCGGCCCGGGATGCGGTGAAAGAAGCAGTAACACTGTGCACGATAACATATCCCAACCCATCATGGGACTCGAGGAAGGATGGGTTACAATATGCACGAGTAGAGTAGTAAGAAACCATATGCAACTAAGTCATTATCTAAGAATCGATGAAACAGTCAAGTAAACCGTCACCTGAAGACTGGGGGAGTAATTATCCAAGGTATCCCTTTAGATGTCATTAGGACTTATATCAGTTGGGGCTTCAGGGATCACAAACATGCATCAAAATAATGCCACATAATTCATGCAATCAGAAATATAGTCTATGCAATCAGAAACACAATTTATCTAGTCAAAGACTCAACTCATGCAATCAAGGGAATTTATCATTTTAGAGCCTCTAAAAAGAGGAGCTGGTACCTCTACTTTCTATTCATTATATAGCAGGCTCGAGAATAGTAGTTTGACTACTTTCAGACTCTTAATGTTCAGGAGTGACTACAAGTCACGAGTTACAATCAGAGCTCATAAATGGAATTACTTCTAAACCTATATCATATACCATTTCACTTAAAGTTAAGCCATTCCAAAGGAAAGAAGAAATAGGCTTTACATGTACTAGTTTTCATCATATAGAAAACAAAAAGGCAATGACTCAGCTATTGCAGAAGTTCTAATATCCAGAAGTAAATGAGAGTATCGACTCATACTCAGGGCTTTATGAATGGATTGAATCCCAAATATCATATACATATCATTTATAGCCTATATCTAAGACATGCCAAAAGAAAAGAAGAATAGCTCTACATATCTATTCCAAAAACACGCCAAAGGAAAGCTTCACATACCTTGTATGGACTTCTCTTAATCACGTCCACATCGTTGTCCTCGAAACCTATTTAACATGGAAGTAATGTAAGAATTAACAACCTTGGAATTTTCAGCAACCTAGACTACCCATGAGTATTCATAACATTCATCCCTTCGCTCGCCTTCTCGGCTAGTTCCTTAACTAGTTAGGATGTTAACGAAAATCGGGCAGCATCTCCCCTATAATGTGCCCTATCCGAATTCCCAACCATGTCCTTAGCACCTGCAGACAACCAAAAATTCAACCACCAACCCATACATATACATATTACGACCAAAATTACACAATATAAACCCCCGACAATTAACTCGAAACTAAGATACCAAAACTAGAGTCTTTAATCTTTCTTTCGCAAATTCTTTAATTGCAAAGCGGAGGGTCATGTGGATGCAACCAGAAGCTCACACACCTAATTTAGATAAATTTTATACCCTGCAACACGCCACAACACAACCAGCAGCAGCCCCTACGCGTACAACACCTTATTTCGACAACAACTTAACTATAGCGATTCTAAATTCGTTTATTTCGAACGCCGAACTTTTCAAACCTTTTCCCCAAATTCCAGCAGCTCCTAAGGTGTGTAATACACCATAATTTAACATCATAAACTTCAAATTAGAGGGTAAGAACTTACCTTTCCCGAAATTGGCTAGAACTCGCCGAAATCGCGCCTCGGAATTGTTTTCACGTGCTGAATCGTTGTGGCAGATTGCTGTCCGATTTTTGCTGAACCAAATCCTAATTTTGTACTACTAATACTTCCATATCATTGTAGTATATGCTAATTAATTAATTTACGAAACGAAAATGGGACTTACCTATTTTTTTCTCCCAAGCCGTCGAAATTTTCTCCTTAGCTCTTGGGGTTTGTTTTCTCATGTTGCTGCTGGAAATTTGTTAATGAACTGAAGTAATTAGGATACATATCAACTTATATAGGTGGTCCCAAGGGGTGACACATGTCATCCCCTAAGGATGACACGTGTCAGGCCATGATTGGCCACCGTGTCATGCTGCCAATTAGGGGCTGCCACGTGGCAGCGGGGTCCACCTCCCTCAAGCAGCTGCATCACCTACATGACCCTAAGTAGGTGCATCACCTGCTTGCTTGAGGTGCTGCCATGTGTCGCTCCTTCATTGGCTTCCACGCGTCGTCTTTTTCCCTTCTTCGCGGGTTCGTAATCTCGTCTTACTTTAAGAGCTCATGTAATCCGAACTACGTAAGCTTGGTATATCCTTAAGCAACTTAAGTGTATAAGACTCTTAACTTAGTGTATTACGTAGGTAAATCGAGTCCTACGACTCATTTCTTAGCCTCCAACTTTTTCCGGATTCTTATGACTCTATCTCCAACCTCCTTTCTCGCGAGGTATCACAATCTTCTTTCCTTAGAGTTGTTTGATAGTGTCGTAGCTTATCCGGCTCACATGATAGTGTCTAAGGAACTCAAGAAGACGTTCCAAGCTCAAGAGTGCGGGGTGTAACATCCTTCCCCCCTTTAGAACATTCGTCCCCGAATGTTGAATAAAACTTTCCTTAAGACTTTATACGGATCATAGGGAGATGCCTTTCTACTGGAATGGCATACATTTTCGTCCAAGTAATTAATATACGAGTTCCAAGACTGGGCTATTCGTAGACATCGGGAATAGGTATGGACACTTGTGTTTCATGTCCTTTTCAACCTCCCAGTTTATGTCTTCACGATTCTTATTCCGCCACAGTACCTTGACGGAAGCTATGTCCTTAGTTTGCAACCCGTTTAATCTGCTGATTCCAGATGGAGATAGGTTGCCCCTCGTAGGATAACTCCCTGTTACGTGGACCTCCTCCACGGGAAATATTCTGGGAGCATCGTTCCCATTCTTACGGAGCATTGATCTCTGAAAACTGAATGTATTGTTTCAAATCGGACTGTAGGTCTCACTCTTAGGCAGCTTTATCTATTCTAAAAATGCCCTACGAAGGATCAATGTATCCCCTTCTTGCTGACTTTAGGCTGCTAATTGATATCTTATCCCGGAATAAGCTTTACTTCATCAATAATTTAGTGGATCACATCTGGGCCTGTCCCTTAATCGAAGGGCAAAATGTCATACTAAGATTTATCTGGGTTCCTCAATCCCTTTCGAAATGATTTCCAGCAGTTAGCTGTAAATTGTACTTTTCTATCTAAGATAATATATGTGGGGACTCCGTGAAATCTTATTGTTTCCCTACTATGTCATTTCGCAGAACCCTCAGCTGAATATACCTTTCTAACTAGAGGGGAACAGGTTGATTCTGTCAGCCCATCTACCATAGCCCGTATGAACTCCCAGTTCCTTAGAATGCGAGGTCAGCTCATACTATAATACATATTAACTGCTTTCCACCTCTGATTCGGGGTTTCCATTCCCTGAGATAAGCTATTAGACTATTGATGCTTCTTTTAACTTAAGCTATTGTACAACTCCTCTTAATCCAACTTGTAATACCTTAGGTATGCTATCTTTCTCTTTTACTCAGATCTTTTCTCCAGTTTTCTTACCATACATCATATTGTAATCCTTACATAAATGTGTGTACGAACATAGAGTAGTCCAGAAAATTCCTTAGCGTTGCTATACTAGTGGCTTACCTCCTTTAGTCGGGGTCAAGGCTCCACTATGGCTCTTGTCCTTAATACCGATTATATCTGAATAGTTTTGCCTCAAACCATCTTACACTTTTCTTGAATAGATTCTAAATATGACAATTACATTGTTATTACTGACTTTCTTTTATCGAGTAATCATTTGACCTCGCTCTTAGTATGCCAATATTCATAAGCTGCACAACTATTCTTTTGCCATTTTCACGAGGTGCATTGTATTTCAGTCATAATCTTTTCTGCTCTTGGCTTACTCTGTTCTATATGCGTGATTGTACTAACACGCCTTTATAATCTCTTTTTGTCATACTTGTTTTGTTCTCTTTCTCACTTCCCAGGGGGTCACCTATCCCAGTGCTACTCTTATTCGAGCACGCTCAATTTTCGGAGTTTTAACGGAATCCGGTGCATTAATTTGGGTATGATCACGTCCATTTCTTATGGGGTCTCGTTTGACGTTTAAACGTCCCCATTTACATGCGATAGCATCAGTTGATTTTGTTTTATGCTTGTACTTCTTTTGTCCACTTCCCCTTTTTTAGGGTGTACCTATGTCATTCTCCATATATCTTCAGCTATTTAGACACGAATGATTCTATTCCAACATATTTAACGGGTTACACTATATCTACATCTTCTGTTAAATCATCCCCACGTTAGGTTGCCTTTCTAGGAAACCCTAGCACAATCGTAAGGTGCTGTAATATTTGGAATATCTCGAATCGAATCTCATCTAATGATTGATACTCGAGTAGTATCCGTAATGTAGTAGTGCACTCAAAGCCACATTCCATTCATCCCAATCAGTAATTAGCGAGGGTTCATAATTGGTGCACATTCCCCACTCGAGTGTACTTATACTTTAATGACTCATATTTCGAGCTTCGTCATTATACTAACTTTATTCCAGTGGATACCACTAATCATTAGAGTGGAGTCACGTGTACACCATACTTCTTTACGCCTCCTGAGCGCTTGCATCTTTGTCGTGTGCTTTAAGGCTCATTTCTAATCCTGCTTAATACCATATCAATTTCGTGGTAGTAGGGGCCTTATCTTATTACTTTTTCATCATACTATACTTTCAATTTGTAGTTGTCTTCTTAACACTTCATATCCATCACAATTCTTTATCCCTCGTACTTTTGTCTTAGTCATACCGTTACTTCCTTCAACCATAACTTGTCATAGTTTATCCCTATGTATCACTTCAGACGATGCCTTACTATATCGTTTTATTCCTATCTATCAGTCTTTTATAAGTCATATTCCTTGGCTTATAGCTCATTTCCAACTTCGTTCTACTATATCAATATCGATCTCCTAGTTTTTATTGCCATTAATTCAGCAATTAACTCATTTCTCGAGGTCAGCCATACTTGTTTAGTCAAATCTCATCATTGTTGCGAGAACCACGTTTCAAGACATACTATAGCCCTGCAGCTCATTCTCTTTTTATTTCTACGAAAATTTGGGCAGAGTTTCCTCTATATTTCTTACTATCTCAACACTTGCACGTAGAAAATGCCAATAATGCCTCACAGGGCCAACATCATATATATTCCTATCGTATTATATCGAAGCCACACAGGGCACCCAATACTGATAGCCAACAGAGACATATATAACAAGGTGAAGCCTAGGTCTATTAATACATATACATCCTGAGAGGAGATTAATAATATACCTGGAACTACATTTGACGATACCTCCTGGTCCTGTCCACTAGCCAAAGCATTAATGCGGTTCGACGAGTTCCTAGAATTAGAAAGTCTGCCACGGTCTTTACCATGGCCTACTGAAGTATGAATATCCTGCCTTTTAGGGCACGTAGCCAATGAAGAAGGAACTCCAACAATTGATCCAATAGGTTGAGCTGCATCCCTTAAATATTTTCTAAATGGACACTCTCTTACCAAATGGCCTTGACGGCCGCAGGCGAAACAAGCACCTATAGTAAGACGGCATTCCCCAAAGTGAGTCTTGCCACAGTGAGGACACTGGGGCAAAGGTGTCTTTGACTGACGCGAACCTTTGCTTATTGGTGAACCCGAAACCCTAGAGCTTTGACCGACTCCTGAACATCCCGTGTTATTGAATCTTCCACCTGGGGACTGAAGAGGCACCCTCCAAGCTGGTTGGGTAGGGTATCGACTATACTGGTAAGGTTGTCTGCCTTGAGGCTCCCCCGAATCACCAGCCAACTTAGCCTTCTTATTCTGTCCTCTGTCGTAATCTTTATCGGTCTGGCGCTCACTGCATCGCCTCTTTATCCCCAGCCCATGCTTTTGAACCTGCCCTGCCATTAATCTGGTCAATAATTGAACTGCATCCCTCATTGCCCTATCTTCTAGCCCTAGCTGTGGGGCTAGAGGCCTAGGTACTGGGGCCTCGGAGGCTGCAGCTACTGCTGTTCTAGGCTCCTCTAGGGGTGGCGACGTAGTAGAGCTCGCCGACTGGAGCATGATTCTTGGCATAGACTGGGCATGAGCCTTAATAACCCCCAAAGTCTGACGTGTTTCATCCGCTATTGACTTGCCTTTCTGAGCAACTGTCGCTTTCTTTGGAGGCATTGCTACAAACATAATGATACATTAGTGAGGGATCATCCTAATAACATAGCTCTACCGCACGATCTTAGATCTGAAAGAAAGTAACATCCTAACTGTCCTGTAGCCTCCTGTCTATAGATGTGGTGCACAATACACCGATAAACAAGACTCAACTAGACACGGTCTGTAGATACTCCAAGGACGAACTACTCTTATACCACTTCTGTCACGACCCAACCCCATAGGCCGCAACTGGGGTCCGACCTGGACCCTCTTATGCGTATTTATCAACTACACTTAAGTTGAACCGTGTGTGATGTGATACTATATACAAAAACCCCAATAGTTTAAAACTTTTTCAGGTACATGTAGCCTCTTTCATTTGTATCATATCATGAAAGGGCACGTGAGCCGATAAGGCTGCTATAACAAAAACATTTACAACATATCGAATAGGCAACATCGAAACTAACTCACAAACAACCCATATATACATATGTCTACAGACCTCTAAGAATAGTAACAACAACATATGGCAGGACAAGACCCCCACCGTACCCCTGAATGTACAAATATATACATTAAGTGACCAGCATCAAAATTTAGGCTCCAGAACAGTGAAGTACTTCCGACACAGCTGAGAGGAACTCCTACGCTTATGGATCTCCAGAATAAACATCTGTACCTGCGGGCATGAAATGCAGCCCCCCCGAGAAAAGAGGATCAGTACGATATATGTACTGAGTATGTAAAGCATAACACATCGTAACTGAGATCATAACTGAAATAGGAATGCAGGGGATAAGTATAACAATTAACAAATTACTGTACCTACACCTTAGGACACGTGATCCTATACACCATCATATACTGTGCCCGTCCCTCTAGTGAACTCAGTGTCATTATCATTACTTCATAATCACATATCATCGTGTCATAATGCATTTCATTTCATCATATCATCGTATACGGTATCATACCATCATATACGGTATCATCTTATCATGTATATCATCATATTATACCCGGTTCACTACGGGGCTCAGGGTCACAATGTATTGCTTTAATCTTATATGCATGCCTACATAAAGTATCCGGCCCTTTAGTGAGGGACTCGGTGAATGGAGTGGTGTACGTCTATAGCGTACCATCATAATATACATATGTACCCAGCCCTCTAAGAAGGGATTGGTGTTCCTTCCTTATTTTACCACATATACTATCATATTACAGCCGGCCCGGGACTCGGTGAATAATCGTATCGTCATAATATATAACATATATCACACCTCACGTACGGCATCGTCTCCTCGTGCGTGGAACTATACACATCCGTCCCGGGACGCGGTGAAAGAAGCAGTAACACTGTACACAATAACATATCTCGGCCCATCATGAGACTCGAGGAAGGATGGGTTATAGTATGCACGAGTAGAGTAGTGAGAAACCATATGCAACTAAGTCATTATCTAAGAATCGATGAAACAGTCAAGTGAACCGTCACCTCAAGACTGGGGGAGTAATTATCCGAGGTATCCCTTTAGATGTCATTAGGGCTTATATCAGTTGGGGCTTCAGGGATCACAAACATGCATCAAAATAATGCCACATAATTCATGCAATCAGAAATATAGTCTATGCAATCAGAAACACAATTTATCTAGTCAAAGACTCAACTCATGCAATCAGCGGAATTTATCATTTCAGAGCCTCTAAAAAGAGGAGCTGGTTCCTCTACTTTCTATTCATTATATAGCAGGCTCGAGAATAGTAGTTTGACTACTTTCAGACTCTTAATGTTTAGGAGTGACTACAAGTCACGAGTTACAATCAGAGCTCATAAATGGAATTACTTCTAAACCTATATCATATACCATTTCACTTAAAGTTAAGCCATTCCAAAGGAAAGAAGAAATAGGCTTTACATGTACTAGTTTTCATCATATAGAAGAGAAAAAGGCAATGACTCAGCTATTGCAGAAGTTCTAATATCCAGAAGTAAATGAAAGTATCGACTCATACTCAGGGCTTTATGAATGGATTGAATCCCAAATATCATATACATATCATTTATAGCCTATATCTAAGACATGCCAAAAGAAAAGAAGAATAGCTCTACATATCTATTCCAAAAACACGCCAAAGGAAAGCTTCACATACCTTGTATGGACTTCTCTTAATCACGTCCACATCGTTGTCCTCGAAACCTATTTAACATGGAAGTAATGTAAGTATTAACAACCTTGGACTTTTCAGCAACCTAGACTACCCACGAGTATTCATAACATTCATCCCTTCGCTCGCCTTCTCGGCTAGTTCCTTAACTAGTTAGGATGTTAACGAAAATCGGGCAGCATCTCCCCTATAATGTGCCCTATCCGAATTCCCAACCATGTCCTTAGCACCTGCAGACAACCAAAAATTCAACCACCAACCCATACATATACATATTACGACCAAAATTACACAATATAAACCCCCGATAATTAACTCGAAACTAAGATACCAAAACTAGAGTCTTTAATCTTTCTTTCGCGAATTCTTTAATTGCAAAGCGGAGGGTCATGTGGATGCAACCAGAAGCTCACAAACCTCATTTAGATAAATTTTAGACCCTGCAACACGCCACAACACAACCAGTAGCAGCCCCTATGCGTACAACACCTTATTTCGACAACAACTTAACTATAGCGATTCTAAATTCGTTTATTTCGAACGCCAAACTTTTCAAACCTTTTCCCCAACTTCCAGCAGCTCCTAAAGTGTGTAATACACCATAATGTAACATCATAAACTTCAAATTAGAGGGTAAGAACTTACCTTTCCCGAAATTGGCTAGAACTCGCCGAAATCGCGCCTCGGAATTGTTTTCACGTGCTGAATCGTTGTGGCAGATTGCTGTCCGATTTTTGCTGAACCAAATCCTAATTTTGTACTACTAATACTTCCATATCATTGTAGTATATGCTAATTAATTAATTTACGGAATGAAAACGGGACTTACCTATTTTTTTCTCCCAAGCCGTCGAAATTTTCTCCTTAGCTCTTAGGGTTTGTTTTCTCATGTTGCTGCTGGAAATTTGTTAATGAACTGAAGTAATTAGGATACATATCAACTTATATAGGTGGTCCCAAGGGGTGACACGTGTCATTCTTGGATGACACGTGTCAAGCCATGATTGGCCTCCGTGTCATGCTGCCAATTAGGGGCTGCCACGTGGCAGCGGGGTCCACCTCCCCCAAGCAGCTGCATCACCTACTTGATCCTAAGTAGGTGCATCACCTGCTTGCTTGAGGTGCTGCTACGTGTCGCTCCTTCATTGGCTTCCACGCGTCGTCTTTTTCCCTTCCTCGCGGGTTCGTAATCTCGTCTTACTTTAAGAGCTCATGTAATCTGAACTACGTAAGCTTGGTATATCCTTAAGCAACTTAAGTGTATAAGACTCTTAACTTAGTGTCTTACGTAGGTAAATCGAGTCCTACGACTCATTTCTTAGCCTCTAATTCTTTTCGGATTCTTATGACTCTATCTCCAACCTCCCTTCTCGCGAGGTATCACAATCTTCTTTCCTTAGAGTTGTTTGATAATGTCGTAGCTTATCCGGCTCACATGATAGTGTCTAAGGAACTCAAGAAGTCGTTCCGAGCTCAAGAGTGCGGGGTGTAACAAAAGTGTTATGGAGGAATTAACAATTAGAAAATGCTACTTGGGAGGCGGAGGCAGATATGATGAAATGATACCCATAGCACTTTCCCTCTACTCAAACCTAAAGTAGTAAGTTGTTCTTATTCAAGCTAGTTGAACTCTTACGTATTCAGTTCCTCCTTTGTCATTCATATGCATGCATGTTCATGAAAAAGTTAATTTCAAAGTTATGATTTTATGCCATGCATTTTAAGATGTCATCATAATCATGATGGGTCACTAGTCCTCTTTTCGTGTCCTTCTTATGATAAGTTAAATTTCATTCGAGGACGAATGCTCCCAAGGGGGAGATATTGTAACATTCCTCAAAACGCTTATAAGTACCTTAAGAATGCCTAGGGAATAGGCCACTTGTGTAACGCATTATCCTTATTCCTTTTGACAAATCTGAGTTCGGAATGTCGATCAGGGGGTTAAAACTTGCGTAAAAATGGTCTCAGTGGATTTTTAGGACTCGTGTATTAAAAGAAGAATTTTGTAAAAAATTGTATAAAAAAGTGAGGTGCGCGGAAACTACGCATTGCCCACTTGTTCCCGTTCAGTGTAATTTTTTGTCAAGTCAAAATCTGGCTAAAATCTCATTCACTAAAAATTAGCCTATTCGGAAGCAGCTCCGCATCGCGGACCTAGGAGAAGTTTTTCGTCCGAATTCAGTTTTTAAGTAAGGGCACTTTATACTTTTCCCTAGTTGTTAATTAATGAACCTGGACGTTTTTAGAGCCAAATTCTACTCTATAAACTACTCTAAACCCTTGATTTCATTCATTCTTCTACAATCCACCTACTCAAATATTTCTCTCTCTACAAGAGGCTCTCAAGGACTCAATTGAAGACTTCCAAAAAATTTCCTCAAGCTATCCATCAAAATTCTCAAATTCTTCCAAATTCTTTTATCTTCTCACTTAAGGTATGTGGGGATTGATTCATAGGCTCTTTTTCCTCATGAAATCTCAAAGATTTCTCAAGTTTTTATTCAATTTACAATTGATTATGAATCCTAGTTTTGATGATTTGATTTCATTATGAATTGCTTGATTTCAAGTTGATTTATAGATGCCCATGCATAAAGCTATATTTTCAAGCTATGATTATGTATTTAGGATGAGTTTATGAGTTGATCATGAGTTAAATGATTTTTAATGAAAGTTTTATATGAGTTAAAGTTGAGATTTATAATTCTAAAGTTAAAGTTATGATGATGATTAGGGTTAACATCAAAAGATATTTAAAGATGATGATAAGGACAATTCTCACTAAAGTAATAGATTCTTATAAATCACTAAATAGATGAGCTATTCCTATTATGTCTTAAAGATGGATTGATAGGCAGTTACTATCTTTCCCTACTATGTTATGATCATGTTTATGAGTTTCTGTTAAGATATTGACTAAGAACCGAGAGGGATTCTAGGTGGGGTTTGGTTCGGTAACACAGTTAGTTACCCAAGGGAATTCTAGTAGCAACCTAAATTCCCAAACTACATTGCCCATGTAGGCTGCCTCAATGGCCTAGCTAGTTGATCCACATATAGCCCTGTTGAGTTGAGTTGAGTTACTTTTGGAGTATGTCCTGGAAAGGTAGACTCTCCTATTTTGATGTGGGAGTCATCGTCCTGTCTTGATACAGAAGTCATCGGATTTCATGTAATAGCTCGCATGGTCTTAGTTATCGGTTAAAGGTCCTATTCCACACAAGTTAAAGTTAAAGCTATGAGATGTCAAGTTATGAGTTGGAAGTTGAAGCTCTTATGATATGCATTGACCATGAGTTCCATATGTTTTAAGTTGCTTTTAAACTACACTCATGTTCATTATGATTGGTCATGCATCATATGGCTTATTAATTATATTCTTTAGTTGTTCATGCGTACCTCACATACTTAGTACATTCAAATATACTAACAAATATTTTTCCCATATTGTCTCATAATGTAGGGAAAGACGACACTTTCAATCACCCCACTCATGGCAAGAGATTTGCATTAGATTTCAAAGAAGTTGGTAAATCCTCATTCCGCCGAGAACAAGACTTTTATTCATGTTACTATTGTTTATACCTTCTTCTATTGTTAGGGTGAGCTAGGAGCTTGTCCTAAGCCTCTGTCAAAGACTAGACTAGAGGTATGTTTAGATGATATTATGGTGTAGTCTAGTTGGACATTTGTAGAGTTGATCTCCCTTAGTCACATTCCTACTAAATGACTACTTCCGCTCATATTTATGTTGTTCTTTACCTTATGTATGCGATGTATGCTAAGATGGCTTATGGTTGGGCTCCCTTGTATCTCGATCGCTGTGTTACATCTAGGCCTTAGGTCAGGTCGTGACATGATGATATCACGTAGGTAAAAGTATGCGTTAGTACTTTGTATGTATTATGTATGATAGCATGCTATAATGAGGAACAACAAGTCATATGTTTAAGCAATATGCAATAATGAATGCATGTATGAGAAACATCATATGGAATCTTAAAATATTCATATTGTGAAAAAGTGACTATAACCGATATTTAAGACCATGTGAGATATAATATGGAATCCAATGTAACCCCCTACGTAGGCACGATGAGACTACTTGCAGGGTACTCCCTCAACTTGAACTTTAATGGCTAATTATGGATCCACTAGCCTAGAATAACCAACAAGGACCCCTATATTAGCGCATAGTTAATACATCATGAGACTTTACTTAAGGAACCCATAGGTCGAGTCCCCATCTACATGCTACATTTGGTGCTAGGTCAATCTCACAGAATAACATTTAAACATCATAATGCCATAAGCATTTATATAACTTTAACATAAAATCATCATTCGGTGGAATATCTCATTAAAACCATTCATTTGATTCAATGTAAGAGTTTTCCTTTCACATTGAAACCTTACTTGCGCTAACAAGCCCTTTCATAAATCAATCATTTCATAAGAATCCCATTACATAAACATTTGCTTCCTATAATTTATTTGGAGTCAAGCTTTCATTTCAACTTTACTTTAACATAAGGAAATTGGGTGTGTTCTATAACACCCCTCAAATATTTTTCCTAAGATTTGGACCCTTTTTGTATATGGGTAGGGTCGAACTCGAGTATTGTAAAGTATATGCATGAGTTAAGATGAGTCCCTGAGAAATTAAGCAGTGTTAGAGGTGATGTGGGGTTACAAAGAACCCTTAGAACCAAGCTAAGTCCAAAATATTCATCGTGACTAAGTTTTAGGATGAGTTTGTATAAGGGGTCGACTTCTAATGACCCTACCTTTATAAAGATGACAATCTGAATGGTCCATGACCTATTAAATTAAAGGTCTTCGAGTCTTCTTTCCAACGCCACCAAGAATGTAATTTTTGGAGTTCGGAGTCAAAAGATATGACGATCCTAAGACGAACTAGCTCGACAAGAATTTTTGGCCTAGGTTGAAACTGCTGGGAATCTGGGCTTGGTGCCGCAGTGGCGCGACATGCCACTATCACTCCAAGAACATGCCACAGTAGTTTGGTCCTTGGCGCGGTGCGCCACTATGAGATGTGCAGGGTTTTCAAGCCTATTTTCTAGAACCCAAAAAATATGGCCTTGGCGCTATAAGGGCGCGACGCGCCACTATCGCGTCAAGAACGTGCCTCAGTAGTTTGGTCCTTGGCGCGGCACGCCACTAACAGATGTGCAGGTTTTAGTTCTAATCGACCTGGAGCTGTAATGGCGCAATGCGCCACTATCGCGCCAGCAACGTTTTTAGCCTATTTTTTAAAATTTTGGAGAAAGAGCAATTTGGGAATTGTCCCAAATAATATATACTCGAGCCTTGGGCATTTTGGGGACCATTTTAAGCCTCTCCCTCTCTCTCTAAAAAGCCCTAGAAATCCCTCTTTCTTCTTCTTCTTCTTCTCGTCTATTTCCAGCAGGGAATTTTTCCAAGAGCTTCAAGACTCCAAGTTTCCATTTAAGACCCATCAACAAGGTTTCTTCAAGAATCTATTCTAAGGTATGTAAGGCTAATCAAAGCATGGGTTGAGTCCACCCATGTGCCCTACTCTTCTTTGAGGTTAGATGTCCATGAGAATGAAGTTTCTTCATATGGTTTATGTTTGAATGAGTCTTGTCGACTATTAATTTGATTCTTATTATGTTGAAGTTGTTGAGCTACAAATTCCTAAAACCTTCATGTTAGCATGAGTTAATGGAAATGGTTTGTTAATATGCTCGGTTGATTTCCTTAACCATGTGATTATGTTGAATGTGTCAATTTCCTTAAATGTGTTATTCCTCTTGAATTATTGGTTTAAAACCTTAGAGTGTGATGAGTCATAAGGAGGTGATAAACGAGGAGAGGAATAGTTTGTTATATTTGTGGGAGGTTATAAATGCTTATTTAAATTGGGCTTGATTGAGTTGATTGAAGGATAGAATTGACGAGTGGACAAGGTCCTAAATGAGACTTGCCATTATGACTTGATTGAGTTAAAATGAGAATAGAGTTGATGAGTTGGCAAAATTCTAAATGAAACTAGCCGTGAGGGCTTGGTTTGAGATGATTGGTGGGAGTCTTATGAGCATGGAGTTATGGGAGGAGTATCGAGCACCGAAATGGGTGAGAGTATAGTCCATATTCGAACCCCAAAAACTATGCCGCCAACGTAGGTAAGGATGGAACCGTTAAAGTCGGATGCTTCCCGTAGGATCGAACCGTTAAAATCGGACGTTTCCCATTTCATTGTCCTGAAATGATAGGACTTGAATAATCGATGGAATCCATGATTAGGGAGGCGTTTATGCCCTTGCAAGATATGGATGGATGTGGCAACAATGTCTGATTGTTGTACTATCACTGGCTGTTAAGTGATGGTTTTTGGATAAGAGAAACTCCCATTTAGGTCTTGATAGTGCTCTGAGTCAGTTGAGTTGAGTGGCATGTGAATTGGTCCCGTCTAAACCATTTCTTGTTAAACTTAGGACACTTGAGTCAGTTGTTACTTCTTTATGAGTTGAGATTTCCGAGTTGGTTGATCCTTTTCTGATGTTGTTTTATTCGGCTATTTTACATACTCGTACATTCCACGTACTAATGCCATTTGGCCTGTATCATTTCATGATACAGAGACAGGTACCAGAGATCATGAACCGACGCACCATTGAAGATCTACACACTTCCAGCTACTTGGTGAGTCCTCCTAGTTTCTGGAAGATGTTGAGCTCCCTGTATAGTTTTGTGTTGTTTCCTTTATTTTTATTGTTGGTAGACATGGACTTGTCATTGGAACCTTCTAGACTTTGATAGAGGCTTCATAGACTAGAGTGTAGGGAGGTTGGACTATTATTTTGAGGAGTCTTATTATATTTATTTTGTTGAGTTAATAGTGTTTGGCCTTTGGCCCCCATAATGAGAATAGTGTGTTTATGATTAAATCCTCCATTGATTGAATGTGATTGAATAATAGTGTGACTGAATCAGGTGATTCGCTTGAAGGCCAGAAATGGCTTTCGAGTGCCGGTCACATCTAGGGTACCCTCCCGGGGCGTGACAAATATGGTATCAGAGCCCAGAGTTCAAGAGTCCTAGGGAGTCTATGAAGTCGTGTCTAGTAGAGTCTTGCTTATGGGTGTGTTGTGCCCCACACTTATAATCAGGAGGCTATAAGACATTAGGAATTGTTTTACTTCTTTCATACTCTGAATTCGTGTGATAGAGTTAAACTCTATAAAACTCCTTTCTAATTTATGCATTTATACGTTACAGATAATGCCTCCTAAACATACGGCTAGCCAGAGGAATATTGATAATGCGGAGATGCCCCAGTCAGAGGTACGCCCATCGAGGGCTAGAGGCCGACAAGCAAGATGTGCGGAGGCACCCCAAGTACGTGCTACTCCACCTGCACCCGCTTCAGAGGCAGAATTTTGAGGGGCAATTGCTATGCTCACTCAATTAGTGGCTTCCCAGAACGGTAACCAGAGTTCGCCGACTCTTAGATATGGTTCCCAAGAGCCGTCTGCTGCTACTCGAATTAGAGACTTTCTGAGAATGAATCCGCCGTCATTCACGGGTTCTTAGGTTGATGAAGATCCCTAAAATTTTATTGATGAGATGTGGAAAATTCTGAAAGCTATGCATGCTACGGAAATTGAGGGGGTTGAGTTGGTGTCTTATCAACTCAAGGATGCGACAAACATTTGGTATAACCAATGGGAATAAGGTAGAGGTGAGGATGCTGAACCTACTATGTAGGATGAATTCGAGGGAGCCTTTCTTGACCACTTCTTTTCCCGAGAATTGAGGGAAGCAAAAGTAGAGGAGTTTGTGAATCTAAAACAAGAAGGTATGACTATTAAGAAGTATGGCCTGAAGTTCATCCAACTATCCAGGTATGCTTCAAAGATGATCCCAGATATGAGGTCGAAAATGAGGAAGTTCATCTCCGGATTAGGGAGACATGTGAAGAAGGAGTGCAAAGCAGCATTGTTAATCTCTGACATGGATATTTCCAGATTGATAGTGTATGCTCAATAGGTGGAGAAAGAGAAGAGAAAGGACAAAGAAGAGCATATGAGCAAGAAGGCAAGATCAGTTAGGCATGAGAATGAACAGAAGCAGAACAAGGGCAATAGGTCCTTCTTCCAGAAGAGGCCTTTCAACTATGACTCGTCCATAGCAAGTGCACCTATGCCGCAGAACAAGTACGATCGGCAGGGACAGAGTTTCCAGAGTTTCAGACCCCAGGGTTCTCAATCCCAGACTAGTGTGAGTCAAGGTTCGACAGGGAAGCCACCATGCAGCAAGTGCGGTAGGATCCACTTGGGGGAGTGTAGAGCGGGAAGGGTTGGTTGTTATAAATACAGCTAAATGGATCATTTTTAGAGGGAGTGTCCAACAGGGAGAAATAGAGCCTAGCATTCTACCACTGCACCACTAGCTAGGGGTGATCAGAGGGGCACTACTTTAGGCACGAAGGAAGGTACAAACCGTTTATATGCCATGGGTAGTCGCCAAGATCAAGAGAACTCTCTAAACATCGTGACGGGTATGATACGAGTCTTTTCTCTTGACTGTTATGTTTTGATGGATCCGGTTACCACACTATCTTTTGTGACTCCTTATGTGGCTAGTAAATTCAATAAAATTCCTGAATGCCTTCTTGAGCCTTTCAGTGTAGCTACTCCTGTCGGTGATTCTGTCTTAGTTGAAAGCGTCTATAGGGATTGCACTGTGTCAGTTCATCACAGGGATATATTGGCCGACTTAGTTGAGTTTGAAATGGTTGATTTTGATGTAATTCTTGGCATGGACTGGCTTTATGTATGTTATGCCTCTCTTGATTGTAGGACCCAGATTGTTAATTTCAAATTCCCAAACGAGGCTGTCATAGAGTAGAAGAGGAGTCTTATTGTGCCCAAGGGTAAGTTTATTTCCTACCTTAGGGCCAGGAAGCTAATCTCAAAAGTATGTATCTATCACATTATCCGAGTGAAAGATGACAATGTTGAATCTCCATCCCTCGAGTCGGTTCCAATTGTCAATGAGTTTCCTGACGTCTTTCCCGAAGATCTGCCTGGAGTCCCTCCTGACAAGGAGATCGACTTTGGGGTTGATGTTTTTCCAGATACCCAGCCTATCTCAATCCCTTCCTATAGAATAGCTCCGACTGAGTTGAAGGAGTTGAAGGAGTAGTTGAAGGACTTGTTAGATAAAGGTTCATTAGGCCGAGTGTCTCACCATAGGGTGCTCCCATCCTATTTATGCAGAAGAAAGATGGGTCCCTTAGAATGTGTATTGATTACAGGCAGCTGAACAAGGTCACCATAGAGAACAAATACCCTCTCCCAAGAATGGATGATTTATTTGATCAACTTCAGGGTGCCACTTGTTTCTCAAAAATAGACCTAAGATCTGGCTACCATCAGTTGAAGGTGAGGGAGTGTGATATTCCAAAGACAGCGTTTCGGACCCGTTATGGCCACTTTGAATTTTTGGTCATGTCTTTTGGGTTGACTAATGCCCCTGCAGCTTTTATAGATCTCTTGAATCGAGTGTTTAAACCATATCTTGATATGTTTGTGATTGTATTCATAGATGATATTCTAGTCTACTCTAAGAATGAGGAGGAGCACGCCCACCATCTTAGAGTCGTCTTGCAAACTCTGAAGGACGAGGTATTATATGCAAAGTTCTCCAAATGTGAATTTTGCCATACATCAGTGGCTTTTCTAGGCCACATTATATCTGGAGATGGTATTCAGGTTGATGCTCAGAAGATTGAGGTAGTGAAATATTGGCCCAGACCCATATCCTCGATAGAGATAAGGAGCTTCTTAGGTTTGGCTGGCTACTATCGAAGGTTTGTAGAGGGATTATCATCCATATCATCACCATTGACCAAGCTGACCCAAAAGAAGGCTAAGTTCCAATAGTCTGATGCTTGTGAGGAGAGTTTCCAGAAATTAAAGACCAAGCTAACCACTACTCCTATTCTAACTTTGCCCGATGGAACAGAGGGTTTTGTGGTCTATTGTGATGCATCTAGAGTTAGTTTGGGCTGTGTGTTGATGCAGGGGGGAAGGTGATAGCCTATGCTTTAAGACAACTTAAGATTCATGAGAGGAATTACCCAACTCATGACCTTGAGCTGGAAGCAGTGGTATTTGCGCTTAAAATTTGGCGCCACTACTTGTATGGAGTGCATGTTGATGTATTCACCAACTATAAGAGCTTACAATACGTATTCAACCAAAAGGAACTCAACCTGAGGCAAAGAAGGTGGCTCGAACTATTCAAAGACTATTATATGAGCATCCTCTACCACCCAGGTAAAGCTAATGTTGTTGCTGATGCTCTTAGCAGGTTGTCTATAGGTAGCACTACTCACGTAGAGGAGGGGAGGAGAGAATTAGCAAAGGAGGTACATAGATTAGCCCAATTGGGAGTTCGCCTTGAAGAGAACAATGAAGGTGGAGTTAATGTTCAGGATGTGTCTGCATCCTCACTTGTGGTAGAGGTAAAGCCGAAACAAGATTAGGATCCCGTCCTTCTCCATTTGAAGGAAGTTATTCACAAACAAGAGGTGATGGTTTTTACATAAGGGGGAGATGGTGAGTTATGGTACCAAAATAAGTTGTGTGTACCCGATGTCGATGATATTCGAGAGAGAATTATAGCCGAAGCGCATAGTTCCAGATACTCTATTCATCCTGGCTCTAAAAAAATGTATCATGACTTGAGGGAAGGTTATTGGTGGAGTGGGATAAAGAGAGACATTGCAGAATTTGTTTCCAAGTGCCCAAATTGCCAATAGGTGAAGGTTGAGCATTAAAGGCCATGTGGTTTAGCTCAAAATATAGAAATTCTAGAATGGAAGTGGGAGATGATCCACATAGACTTTATTACAGGTCTACCAAGGTCCCGAAAGCAACATAATTCCATTTGGGTGATTGTGGATAGAATGACGAAATCAGCTCACTTCTTGGTAGTTAAGACTATTGACACCGCAGAAGATTATGCAAAATTATACATTCAAGAGATAGTCAGATTGCATGGAGTTCCCTTGTCTATCATCTCAGACAGAGGATCTCAATTCACTTCCTAATTTTAGAAATCCTTTCAGAAGGGACTGGGTTCAAAGGTGAACCTTAGTACAACCTTTCATCCCCAGACAGATGGCCAAGCAGAGCGCACCATCCAGACATTGGAAGATATGTTGAGGGCATATGTGCTTGACTTTAAAGGAAATTGGGATGATCACTTACCTCTCATAGAGTTTGCATATAATAATAGCTATCATGCAAGCATTAAAATGGCTCCTTATGAAGCTTTGTATAGGAGGAGGTGTAGATCGCCAATTGGATGGTTTGAAATTGGTGAAGTTGAGTTCATTGGGCCCGATTTTGTTCACCAAGCCATGGAGAAGGTGAGAGTCATTCAAGATAGGCTAAAGACAGCCCAAAGCCGCCAAAAATCTTACACCGACGTGAGGAAGAGATACTTATATTTGAGGTGGTGATTAGGTATACTTGAAAGTGTTACCCATGAAGGGCGTCATGAGGTTTGGAAGGAAGGGGAAGTTTAGTCCTCGATATATTGGTCCTTACCAGATTTTGAGATGGATTGGGAGTGTTGCCTATGAGTTAGAGTTACCCTTAGAGCTAGCCTCTATTCATCCGGTATTCCATGTTTCAATGTTGAAGAAGTGCTTAGGCAATCCCTCATTGGTAGTCCCCATTGATAGTATTGTAGTTAAGGATAGCTTATCCTATGAAGAGGTCCCGATCCAAATTATTGATCGCCAAGTCCGTAAATTGAGGAACAAAGAGATCGCCTCAGTTAAAGTCCTATGGAGAAATAAATTTGTTGAGGAAGCCACATAGGAAGCGGAGGAAGACATGAAATCTAAATATCCACATCTATTCGTGCCTACCGTTGAGAATGTTGAAGGTAATGTCTATTTCCTTGACTTGAATTTATTTGCGCATTATGAGTTTGATTGGTAATTTGTTTGAGAATTTGATTAGTTGAATGACTAAATTCTGATTGTGATTTGTACCCCGAGTCCATTCTTGGTTACTCGTAATTCTAGGATGAATGATCCCAAGGAGGAGATAATGTAACACCCCTCAAAAATTTTGCCTAAGATTCGGACCCTTCTTGTATACGGGTAGGGTCGAACTAGAGTATTGTGAAGTATATGCATGAGTTAAGATGAGTCTCTGAGAAATTAAGCAGTGTTAGAGGTGATGTGGGGTTACAAAGGACCCCTAGGACCAAGCTAAGTCCATAAGATTCGTCGTGACTAAGTTTTAGGATGAGTTCGTATAAGGGGTCGACTTCTAATGACCCTACCTTTTGAAAGATGACAATCTGGATGGACCACGACCTATTAAACTAAAGGTCGTCAAGTCTTCTTTCCAACGCCACCAAGAATGTTATTTTTGGAGTTCGAAGTCAAAAGATATGACGATCCTAAGACGAACTAGCTCGACAGAAATACTTGGCCTGGGGTTGTAATTGCTGGGAATCTGGGATTGGTGCCGTAGTGGCGCGATGCGCCACTATCGCACCAAGAATATGCCTCGGTAGTTTGGTCCCTAGCGCATTGCGCCACTACGAGATGTGCAGGGTTTTCAAGCCTATTTTCCAAAACCTAGAAAATATGGCCTTGGCGCTGTAAGGGAGCGACGCGCCACTATCATCCCAAGAACATGCCTCAGTAGTTTGGTCCTTGGTGCGGTGCGCCACTAACAGATGTGCAGGTTTTAGGCCTAATCGACCTGGCACTGCAATGGCGCGACGCGCCACTATCGCGCCAGGGGCGTTTTTAGCCTATTTTTTAGAATTTTGGAGAAAGGGCAATTTGGGAATTATCCCAAATTATATATACTCGAGCCTTGGGCATTTTGCGGACCATTTTCAGCCTCTCCCTCTCTCTCTAAAAAGCCCTAGAAATCCCTCTCTTCTTCTTCTTCTTCTTCTCCTCTATTTCCAACAAGGAATTGTTCCAAGAGCTTCAAGACTCCAAGTTTCTATTGAAGACCCAACAACAAGGTTTCTTCAAGAATCTATTCTAAGGTATGTAAGGCTACTCAAAGCATGGGTTGAGTCCACCCATGTGCCCTACTCTTCTTTGAGGTTAGATGTCCATGAGAATGGAGTTTCTTGATATGGTTTATGTTTGAATGAGTCTTGTCTCCTATTAATTTGATTCTTTTTTTGTTGAAGTTGTTGAGCTACGAATTCCTAAAACCTTCATGTTAGCATGAGTTAATGGAGATAGTTTGTTAATATGCTCGGTTGATTTCCTTAACCATGTGATTATATTGAATGTGTCAATTTCCTTAAATGTGTTATTCCTCTTGAATTGTTGGTTTAAAACCTTAGAGTGTGATGAGTCATAAGGAGGTGATAAATGAGGAGAGGAATAGTTTGTTATATTTGTGGGAGGTTATAAATGCTTATTTAAATTGGGCTTGATTGAGTTGATTGAAGGATAGAATTGACGAGTGGACAAGGTCCTAAATGAGACTTGCCATTATGACTTGATTGAGTTGAAATTAGAATAGAGTTGATGAGTTGGCAAAATTCTAAATGAAACTAGTCGTGAGGGCTTGGTTTGAGATGATTGGTGGGAGTCTTATGAGCATGGAGTTATGGGAGGAGTATCAAGCACCGAAATGGGTGAGAGTATAGTCCATACTCAAATCCCAAAAACTATGCCGCCAACGTAGGTAAGGATGGAACCGTTAAAGTCGGATGCTTCCCGTAGGATCGAACCGTTAAAATCGGATGTTTCCCATTTTATTTTCCTGAAATGATAGGACTTGACTAATCGATGGAATCCATGATTAGGGAGGCATTCATGCCCTGGCAAGGTATGGACGGATGTGCCAACAACGTCTGATTATTATACTATCACTGGCTCATAAGTGATGGTTGTCGGATAAGGGAAATTCCCATTTAGGTCTTGATAGTACTCCAAGTCAGTTGAGTTGAGTGGTATGTGAATTGGTCCTGTCTAAACCATTTCTTGTTAAACTTAGGACACTTGAGTCAGTTGTCACTTCTTTATGAGTTGAGATTTCCGAGTTGGTTGATCCTTATTTGATGTTGTTTTATTCAGCCATTTTACATACTCGTACATTCCACGTACTGATGCCATTTGGCCTGCATTATTTCATAATGCAGAGACAGGTACTAGAAATCATCAACCGGCGCACCTTTGAAGATCTACACACTTCCAGCTACTTGGTGAGTCCTCCTAGTTTCCGGAGGATGTTGAGATCCCTGTATAGTTTTGTGTTGTTTTCTTTATTTTGATTGTTGGTAGCTATGGGCTTGTCATTGGCACCTCCTAGACTTTGATAGAAGCTTCATAGACTAGAGTGTGGGGAGGTTGGACTGTTATTTTGAGGAGTCTTATTATATTTGTTTTGTTGAGTTGATAGTGTTTGGCCTTCGCCCCCATAATGAGAATAGTGTGTTTATGATTAAATCCTCCATTGAGTGAATGTGATTGAATGATAGTGTGACTATATCATTTGGTTCGCTTGAAGGCCATAAATGGATTTCGAGTGCCGGTCACGTCTAGGGTACCCTCCCGGAGCGTGACATGTTCATTTCATGAAATCCTTCAAGTGTATTTAAACAATACTTTCGTGCATGAGAGTGATTGAAATATATCAAAATACACATCTTAACTAACCCACCATATATGCCTTAAAACCCTTTTCAAGCCTTCATATAGTCACATTAGCAAATTATTCATTTCATGAAATTGAGAATCAATATACATCAATATAAGTAAATAAACTTGAAATATACCATAATCTATGCATTTAGAGTCATTGTGTAAAAGCCCATGAAGGTTCATCATTAGAATTTAAGTATCTAGTTGAGAAGAACTTTTGGGTTCCATGGGTGAAAGGACCCATGGATGGAAACTCTATTACCTTGGGGACACAAAATTCCTATGAAAACTTTAGGAAGAAAGGAGACTTGAAATGCGTTGATATAAAAATCCTAACTTTGCCTTGAGGTTCTTGGGAGAGTTTGAAAGGAGGGGAAATTTAGTGTATTTAGTATAAGTATGGAGAAAGAGGGTTTTATAGGTTCTAGTGTCTTTAGATAGAAGAACTCAGCCTCCAAAATGACTTCACAAAGTAAAATACCCCTTTTAAAATCTAGCTAAAAAGGATTTCACGGAGTCCCTTTATGATCTGTGGTGTTCACCACGGCCCGTGGTGGGGTCCTATGGTAAAGGACTTGAAAAAGATTTTTGTAAAGCCTGCAGGGTAGTCTCTGAAGTTTTACTACAGGACCTCTTCAAGGTCTCTAATATGCACGATAGGCTGTGAAAGGTGGTCGTGGTACAGGTCCTGTAGGTGCACTAGTAGGGTCTCCATCTTGAGGACATACCACAGTCCGTAGAGGTTTCTACGATCCGTGGTGGTCGTCCGTGGACCCTGCCTTCGAAAAGTTTTTGAGGGTCTTGGGGAGGAGTCACCACAGAGGGCTTTACGGCCTGTGGTGCACACCACGATCCATGGTCCTCCTTCATGGTTCATACCCTATAGTCTGAGTCTCTAAATATCTACCATGTTTTCTCACCATAGTCTGTGATACATACCATGGCCCGTGGTGGCCTTCGTGGTTAGCCCCTAGTGGCAATTTTTACTACTTTCTGAAATTTCATCCTTTGTTCCTTGGTTTTGGACCTTTCACATTTTTGGGATCTTATAGTAAATAGGAGTCATTTCAAAAGTTTAGAGATTCTAAAGTTAGCAGGTTTCAACACCTGCAAGACGATTCCAAATGATGACTCTTAGTCAAGAAGACGAGTCATAGAAACAATTCGTATGCAAACTTCAAAGGCTAGAATCAAACCCTTTTCTCAGACCTGCATGATGAATCATCTTGATGACTCATCATCTTTTCTACGACTCGTAGGGTCAAATCTGAGTTCTTAAAAAGAGGTATTTTTGTCATTTCACAAGTTCAGTTCAATGAACCTCAACAAAATTATGGCTAAGTTCAGACCTATATCTACACAATCCTTTGAAATTCCCTCTTTCTAAATCATTCTTCTAAATTCTCCTAAGGCAAAGAACACAATTCTCTCAAGGTTTCTCTCCAATCTCCAAGCTAGGGTTTCATATTTCACCAAGATTTCTTCTAAAATTCTAAGTGAATTCAAATCAAGGTATGTGGGGATAAATCCACGAGTTCCTTTAACCCATGGAGTCCCAAAGTTTTCTCAAGTTTTCCTTCAATTTCCAATTGACTTATTAACCCTAGTTTTGATGAATTGCATTGGGTTCTTTCAATTTAGTTGATGAATTATTATCATTCTAAGCATGTTTTTACCTGAATTTCATGATTTTAAGTTGAATTATGAATAACCATACATAAAGCTATTTCGAAGTTTATGCTTATGAAGTTAAAGATGATTTTCGTTAGTTGATTATGAGTTAAATGATTTTCAAGGAAAGTTTTCATGCTTTAAAGTTGAGATTATGATTTTAATGATAAAGTTATAATGATGATCAATTAGGCTCTTAGAAAGTTATAATGGTGTGAAAGTACAATTCTTGAACAATCATGTTAAAGATGGTTATAAGAACAATTCTCACCGAAGTTATGGATTCTTATGAATCACTAAAGCTAATGAGCTACTCATAATATGTTTTATCAAGATGGATTGATAGGTAGTTACTATCTTTCCCTATTATGTTTATAATCATATTTTAATAAATTTCGTTAGGATATTAACTAAGCACCGAGAGGACTTATAGGTGGGGTTCAATTCGATAATGCGGTTAGTTCCCCAAGGGAATCCAAGTAGCAACCTAAAGTCCCAAACTACGTTGCCCATGTAGAATTTTGTCACAATCCGATTTCTTAGGTCATGATAGAGCCTACTATGACCTACCAATAGGCAGGCCGACCCATATCCTAGAACTGTGAGCAATGGAATGTCAGGGTAGAAGACCAACCATACCACTAAAAACACCAATGAAATAATAAGAAATAACTAAACAATAGAAGTTAAACAAAAAATATACAAATCAAAAGATCACTCCCAGTACTTGGAAGTCACATGTACAGAGCTTCTACAAAAAGAGTACAAGTCCCAAAAGTGGACTAAAGAAACAGGACTGTCTCAAAAAGCTAAAGACAGGAAAAATATATGTACAGAGTGAGACGGATAAATCTAGAGCGCTATGTTCTCACCTTTGCCTCCGATCAAGACAACAGCTGGCTCGAATCAATATCGATAGCTAATACTCAGAATTGCATCATAAAAATAGATGCAGAGTGTAGTATGAGTACCAAAACAATTGGTACCTAGTAGGCATCATAGACCGACTGAGCAAGATAAGTAAAAGTAAACTGAAATGCGAGAAAGTAATCACAACCAAAGACTGGACAAAAAGTAATAGTAAGTATTTACATAAGCGTACTCAACGCACAAAGAAAGAGAAACTAGGTAAATCCGTCGGGCTTCCATAAACTCGACGGGTATGATCTGCATAAGTCTAAAGGTAGAAACCTTAATAGACTCCCACAAGCCCGACAGGAACAAGGATAGTTGAAGTAAAATGAACGAACCCGATAAAGTTCCAATAATGCCACAATTTTCTTATACATGAACCGAACCATATCAAAAGTCTAAAACTTCAACCCAAAACTGAGAGTAGATAAGGAATTGAACTGAAGATTCATCAGAGGATCAGTGACTCAACCCGACATTTGAAGGCAACCAAGGAATTGAACCCAGATAATAGATAATCATGGATTTAAGCCACGTATAATAAGGACCACAAACTTGAATCGGGTGATAGATGATCGTGGATTTAAACCAAGAGTAAAAGAGACTATGGACTTAAAATGGGTAATAACATCTAGGGTGTCAAACCAAAGCAAGTAAGGAGTGATGGACTTGAACTAAGTCTATATAAAGGCAGTGGGGTCGAACCATAGTAAGTGAGGAGCGATGGACTTGAACCAACATTATATAAAGGCAGTGGGCTTGAGACACAGCAAATTAAGGAGTGATGGACTTGAACCAAGGCTATAATACCAAGGAAGGGATTCAACTCCGCCCGATAGAGTGAATTAGGGACTTGAACCACGAATAGAGGCGAGTCAGTAAATATTAGGAGTAGTGGCTAACCGAGCATCACAGGAAGTACCCCCAAACCGAGTGTCACCAATACATCACTCCAGCCTGAAACCACATTCAACCAAAATCATCGAGAACACTCTTAAAATCAAGAACCAAGAGATAAATGACCGATAGAAGAATAGGACATTATGGAGCTAAGCTCAGACTATCAGACTCAAGTCTGCTATATCAGTCTATAGGGAGCTAAGCTATCCAAAATGATATCGAAAAAGTTCTGAGGCCCAACGACACCAAGATCGCACAAGTGTAAAGCATCACTAGTCTAAGCCTAGACTAAGGCATAACACGCTTCCAAATATATATACCACAGGCACAGCATACACCACAAGGTAGTGCTAATCAATAATTGCACGAGTCATGCTTTAACAGTTCGAAACCTTCCCCAAAATAACACCTAGGATGTGAGTTCTAGAAATTTAGCATGCTCGATGCCCAAAACCCTCTTAGATCATACAATTTAGAATAAAAGGGCCTAAACATGCTCAGTCCAAAAGGAGAAAAATCGTAGCCTACTTGTAGGCTGACCACGCGTGATCCAACTCACAAAACTGAAGTTTTTCCCTTTTGAACAACCTCTAAATGCTACCATGATATCAATAATAGAATCATAATGTTAACACAGTCATTGTGAAATTAAAATTATCAAATTCGGAGACGGACTAATTTTAGAGTCACAAAATTGGGAATTATGGAACCCGCTCCGTAACTCACAAAATTGACTTTAAAAATAGGTTCCAATTATACCCCCCAGCTCATATTCCAAAAAGGAACATAATTCACGCATAACATCAACTACAATCCAAGCATGCATCAAAATTGACATTTTAGCTCAAGAACACCAACTCGCAGGGAAAAAGGAAAATTTACCTCAAAGGAAGCCTCAATTTTAATTCTGATCGCACCACTAGAAACTACTTGATAAATCAGACATAATAGACCCTTAAATTTCCCAATTCACCTCTAAATTGGTGGAGAAATCCTGCATCAAATTTCTAAGAACAATGCTGGAAATTTAGACTTGAATGAGCGTCTAGTACCTCTAAAGTGAACCTCCGATGGTCGCCAATACCCCATATGAATCTAAGGTATCTAGGCTGGTATTATCTCCCAAAACTCAATCTTGAAGTGCAACTACATATCATCCTCTATCTGATAGTTTTGAATCTAATCCAATCGAGATGGTTGAGCTCCCACATAAGCTAGCACATACTAGGAAGAAGATATTACCCATTCTTGAGTAGAAGTGAGAGCGGATCACTATGGACTTTATTGTGGGGTTGCCTCACACTTTCTATGGTCTTGACAGTATTTGGGCCATCGTGGATCGATTGACCAAGTCAACATACTTCTTCTTCGTTCATACTTTCTACAAAGTTGAGAGGTTAGCCCGTATTTACATTTTGGAGGTGGTTCACCTTCATGGTGTGCCTATTTATATCAACTCAGACCTGGGCTCACAGTTCATATCTAGCTTTTGAAGGATTTTTCAGGAGGAGTTGGATACCCATGTCAACCTTAGTAAAGCTTTCCACTTGCAGAATGATGGCCAGTCGGAGCGCACTATTCAGGTTCTTGAAGATATGTTGCGCACTATTCAATAGACACTAGCTACACCTACTCTAGTTCTGTAGGACCAGCCTGCACTAATGTCACTAATTATTCAGCACCCATCGACACCTTCCGCTTAGCCCAATGATTTAGAGGGCGTTATGATACTTTGGGAGAAGAAGATGCTCGGGGTGTTCCTTAGACTATCACCTCTAAGGTTTTCTAGGGTTGTGGGTGATAATGCTTATGAGTTTCTACATACTTATTGAGAATGGCTGCAGACTCTAGGTCTAATAGAGTCGAAGGGAGCCAACTTCACTGCTTATTAGTGAGACCGGCCTTCTCGGTAGTGGTGGCATTCGTATTTAGAGACTAGGCGATCTGGGTATCCACCAATATCGTAGGTTGTGTTTTCAGAGACCTTCTTAGCCTAGTTTATTCCCAGGAGTTTCATAGATCAGCTCCAAGATCAGTTTTTATGGATAGAGTAGGGCTTTATGGCCGTATTGGAGTATGAGGCCTGATTCTATGAGCTCTTTAGGCATGTCGCCATGATCATACCTATTAAGGAGGAGAGAGTTTGGTGCTTTGTCAGGGGATTGAGACTCTAGTTACGGATTGAGACTCATTTTTTAGTCTCAGTGGGCCACTCATTTTTGGATGTGGTAGACCATGTCCTCATGCATGAGTAGCTCCATCGTGAGGCCCAGGGGTAGCGATAAGAGAGCTAGGGAAAAAAATAGCCAGGATGGGCGTCGCTTTAGACCTAGAGAGTCCTATGACAGATGTCACTAGATATTTCAGCCATGCTAGTCCATCCGCCCTTTCCAGGCCTCCCTTCATATTTTAGAGGGTGACCTGCACCATCAGGGTGACTCTAGTGCATGTCCAAGTTAGGGCCGAGGTAGTTTAGAGATGGAGTTATTCCGGCCGATGTGGTCGACCTCCAGCTTAGAGCGGATAGTCATAGGGGTGCTATGAGTGTGAGGAGCTAAATCATTGGTTCTCTATTTAATCTAGGATCCACCTATTCTTATATATCTGTATATTATGCCATCGGCTGAGTATGAGTCAAAATCCCTTGTTTAGTACTAGATTAGGTCTTTAGATCCTATATGGTGACTATTCAAGGGTGAGATACTAGGGTTGATCTCATCTTACTTGATATGGTGGATTTTGATTTGATTTTGGACATGGACTGGTTATCCCCTCATCGCATAGTCTTGGATTGCTATGACAAGACCATTACCTTAGCCATGCCTGGTATTCCATCGGTGGTGTAGCAGGACTCTTTTAGTCACACGCCAGTTACGGTGATCTTTTTTGTTCGGGCTTGGAGGTTAGTGGCTAGCGGATGTTTGGCTAGAGGATATTTAACATACTTGGCTTTTCTTATGGATATGAGTAGGGAGGGCCCAACGGTTGATTCGGTACCTATAGTCTGAGAGTTTGCAGATGTGTTTTCTGTCGTTCTGCTTGGCCTTCCTCCGGATCGCAATATTAACTTCGCCATTAATGTAGAGTTGTGTACTCATCCTATTTCTATCCCACCATACCGTATAGCCCCTACAGATCTCAAGTATCTCAGTGTTCAGCTATAGAATCTCCTGGATAAGGGATTCATTCGGCCTAGTGTATCACCTTGGGGTACCCTAGTCCAGTTTGTTAAAAAGATGGACAGTAATATGCGGATGTGTATTGATTATAGGTAGTGGAATAAGGTGATGGTGAAGAACTATTACCCCATGTCTATGATTGATGAACTATTCGACTAGATTCGGGGTGCCCTGGTATTTTTCAAGATTAATTTGATATCCAGCTACCACTAGTTGAGGATTAAGGCAGTGGACGTCCCTAAGATCATATATAGGACTTGTTAAAGCCATTATGAGTTCCTAGTGATGCCTTTTGGGTTGACTAGTGCCCTTGCCACATTAATGGACTTAATAACTCAAATATTTAGGCCGTACTTGGACTCATTTGTCAGTCTTCATCGATGACATTCTAGTATACTCGCAGAGCCGGGATGAGCATGAGTAGCATTTTAGAGTAGTGCTCCAGACTTTAACAGATTAGCATCTTTATGCCAAGTTCTCAAAGTGCATGTGGTGTTCAAGGATTGCATTACGATAGATCCAGCAAAGATTGAGGCTATTCGTGATTAGGCCAGGCCCACCTCTATGACTGAGATTCGTAGCTTCATCAGATTGGCAAGGTACTAATGTCACCAATTGTTCCGTAGGACCAGCCTGCACTAATGTCACCAATTATTCAGCAGCCATCGACACCTTCCGCTTAGCCCAATGATTTAGAGGGAGTTATGATACTTTGGGAGAAGAAGATGCTCGGGGTGTTCCTTAGACTATCACCTCTAAGGTTTTCTAGGGTTGTGGGTGAGAATGCTCATGAGTTTGTACATACTTATTGAGAATGGCTGCAGACTCTAGGTCTAATGGAGTCGAAGGGAGCCAACTTCACTGCTTATCAGTGAGACGGTCCTTCTCAGTAGTGGTGGCATTCGTATTTGGAGACTAGGCCATCTGGGTATCCACCAATATCGTAGGCTGTGTTTTCAGAGACCTTCTTAGCCTAGTTTATTCCTTGGAGTTTTAGAGATCAGCTCCGAGATCAGTTTTCATGGATAGAGTAGGGCTTTATGGCCGTATTGGAGTATGAGGCCTGATTCTATGAGCTCTTTAGGCATGCCGCCATGATCATACCTATTAAGGAGGAGAGAGTTTGGTGCTTTGTCAGGGGATTGAGACTCTAGTTACGGATTGAGACTCACTTTTTAGTCTTAGTGGGCCACTCATTTTTGGATGTGGTAGACTATGTTTGTTACTAGATTAGGTCTTTAGATCCTATATGGTGACTATTCAGGGGTGAGATACTAGGGTTGATCTCATCTTACTTGATATGGTGGATTTTGATTTGATTTTGGACATGGACTGGTTATCCCCTCACCGCGCAATCTTGGATTGCTATGACAAGACCATTACCTTAGCCATGCCTGGTATTCTATCAGTGGTGTAGCAGGACTCTTTTAGTCACACGCCAGTTACGGTGATCTTTTTTGTTCGGGCTTGGAGGTTAGTGGCTAGCGGATGTTTGGGTAGAGGATGTTTAACATACTTGGATTGTCTTAGGGATATGAGTAGGGAGGGCCCAACGGTTGATTCGGTACTTATAGTCTGAGAGTTTGTAGATGTGTTTTCTGCCGTTCTGCTTGGCCTTCCTACGGATCGCAATATTAACTTCGCCATTGATGTAGAGTTGGGTACTCATCCTATTTACATCCCACCATACCGTATAGCCCTTACAGATCTCAAGTATCTCAGTGTTCAGCTATAGACTCTCCTGGATAAGGGATTCATTCGGCCTAGTGTATCACCTTGGGTTACCCTAGTCCAGTTTGTTAAGAAGATGGACAGTAATATGCAGATGTGTATTGATTATAGGTAGTGGAATAAGGTGATGATTAAGAACTATTACCCCATGTCTATGATTGATGAACTATTCGACTAGATTCGGGGTGCCTTGTTATTTTTCAAGATTAATTGATATCCAGCTACCACCAGTTGAGGATTAAGGCAGTGAACGTCCCTAAGATCATATATAGGACTTGTTACAGCCATTATGAGTTCCTAGTGATGCCTTTTGGGTTGACTAGTTCCCTTTCCACATTAATGGACTTAATAACTCGAATATTTAGGTCGTACTTGGACTCATTTGTCAGTGTTCATCGATGACATTCTGGTATACTGGCGGAGCTGGGATGAGCATGAGTAGCATTTTAGAGTAGTGCTCCAGACTTTAACAGATTAGCATCTTTATGCCAAGTTCTCAAAGTGCATGTGGTGTCCAAGGATTGCATTACGATAGATCCAGCAAAGATTGAGGCAATTCGTGATTAGGTCAGGCCCATCTCTATGACTGAGATTCGTAGCTTCATCGGATTGGCAGGGTACTAATATCACCAATTATTTCGTAGGACCAGCCTGCACTAATGTCACCAATTATTCAGCAGCCATCGACACCTTCCGCTTAGCCCAATGATTTAAAGGGCGTTATGATACTTTGGGAGAAGAAGATGCTCGGGGTGTTCCTTAGACTATCACCTCTAAGGTTTTCTAGGGTTGTGGGTGAGAATGCTCATGAGTTTCTACATACTTATTGAGAATGGCTACAGACTCTAGGTCTAATGGAGTCGAAGGGAGCCAACTTCACTGCTTATCAGTGAGACGGTCCTTCTCGGTAGACATTTTAATTATTTTTTTATTCATTCTTTTTCTAATTCAGTGGAGAACAACTTGAACGAATTTTCTTCAAGAACATTAGGGTTTATTTCTCTTCTTTTCATATTTCAAATTTTTGGATGAATATTGGACAAACTATTGTTATGAATCGATTTATTAGTAGCTAATCTCCTTATTCTAGGGTTGTGGCTAAGAGTGATGGTTTAATATTAATTTCTATGGATGAAGATGGGTTATCAATTAAAGTTATTCTTATATTCTTGCTTTAATTATTTTAATGTATGACCAATGTTAGAATATATTTCTTTTCTTCTCTTGAACTCGAGAGAGGAATGGAGGTATAGAATGAGGAATTCAAAGAACGTGTTCATTCTAGCGTAGAACTTAGAGTGTTTCGTATCTAGGATAGAGATATATCTAGTATACCATGTTTGGTTATGAGATAAGACGATAGCTTAATTCTCCATGATTTATTCATGTCTATCTACGCTTAATGATATAGTTAGACTATCAAGTGTGCTAGGCAATTAGAGGTCGAGAGATCATGATCATAAAATTAACCTTGTAAATCAATAGCTTGATAACTTATCAGATTCTAAAGTGAGAAATATTAGACTTGAACTCATGCTAAGCTGCAGCCTTGGAATTTTCTAAGTCATTGATAAACTCCACGTGAAATTGAGTCAATTGTTAATTGGCTTTATTAGTATAATTACTTAAAATTGTTAGTATAAATCATCATTGTAAACTCTCTCACGCACTTGCAATTAATTATAGTTACATCGAAAATAAGTTATTTGTTGAGCTAAATTCCTTTGGATTCGATAATCCGGATCAAAAGAGCCACTATATTACTTGATTAATCGCATATACTTGCGTGTACTTTTAGTAGCAACAAGTTTTTGGTGCTGTTGTCAGGGACTTTAAAAATCGAAAAAAAATTTCTTTTCAAGTTTCTATATTACTTATGTAAGTGTTAATAACTTGATCTTAGCTGTTATTCCTTGCTGGTAACTCGTGTCATTACATTGGAAAGAGATTGGGAAATTGTAGAGTCATTGGCTGAGCTTGAACGATTTTTGCATCAATAAAGGAGACAAGAGGCTCTACAATATCCTTTACCTCAAGTTTAACATGAACAAGAGGCACCTGTTTAGTTCACGAAGATCCTCAAGTGCATAATAAGAATTTTCTGAAATCAGTGATACTTATACACCAAATGGGTATCTCTTGACTATGTGATGCTCACTTTGTTTTCCTTCTCTCTATTAGGGGAGGCAAAGTGGTGGTTGAATTCAGAGCTAGTTAACTTTATCACCTCGTGGGATCGTGCACAATTTCTTGATAAGGTTCTTCCCTTCAAGAAAGACAACTAAGCTACAGAGTGAGATTTTGAGTTTCAAACAAAGGGGAGGAGAGAATCTATACCAAGATTAGGATAGGTTTAAATCTTTATTGATAAGCTGCCCGCATCACCACCAGACTAATGAAGTATTAGTCCATACCTTCTTTGAGGGTTTGGAACCAAATACAAAAAAATTTCTTGATTCTGCTGCAGGTGGACAGGCACCGAAGAAAAGTTATGCAAAGTTATTCACACTATTGAATTTTATTTCGCAAAGAAACCCTGAATGGAATGGAGGAAGCGCTAGATCTTTAGTGAAAAAGATGGATGGGGTACTTGAGGTTGATACAATTACAGCTTTAACTGCACAAATAGTGGATATGCAGAATATGATAACCACCAACGTTAGCAACTTGACCTTGGGGCAGCAATAGGCTCTAGTAAAGTGGAGCAACAACAAGTGTAGTGTGAAGTGTGTGGCAGTGGTGAGCATGTTTTTGAATACTATGGTGTGAATCCAAATTCTGTAAATTTTGTAGAAAATGCTCAAAGGGGCGGAGTACATCAAAACTATGAGAATACTTACCATCCTAGTTAGAGGACTCATTCTAATTTCTCATGGGTGTAACCAAAATCTAAAGCAGTGACAGAATTAGTATAGGCCACAAGATAGTGGACAATAGTACAATCAACAGACCAAGGCAACCAGCAGAGTGGGAAGCAGGTAGTATGAGAGTGGGAGAGATGCTGAAGCAAATCATAGCTAATCAAGCTAAATTGGTTGCAAATGTTCATAATAATCAATTGGTCACACAAAACTTGAAAAAGCAGTTTGGACAGTTTGCTATTACTCAGAACTCTCGCCCACAAAGAGGTTTTCCAAGTAATATTGACCCAAATTCAAATTAAGTGAATGTCATAGGTACCGACAGCGGTCGTCAATTGGAGAAGTTAGCTCTGAAAAAGACATTATTTGAGGTAAAAGGAAAGGAAAAAGTGGATAGTGAAGTTGGACCAAGTTCGGCTTGAATGAATGAGGAAACCAGAGTTAAACCACCATCTCTGTTCCCACCGAAATTCAAAAAGCAAAAGAAGGCTCATGGTTGGTAGATGTCAAATATATATGGAATTAGCCTGTACTTGTGCATACATAAAACTTATATAGAGGAGGGGCACAAGTTGAGTGTGCAACACCAGTGTCGACTGAATCCGATGATGAAAGATGTGGTGCACAAAGAGGTGATCAATTCACTAGATGCAGCTATTATGTACCCAATTTTTGACAACAAATGGGTTAGTCCAGTTCAATGTTTGCCCAAAAAGGAGGCACGACTGTGGTGACTAATGAAAAGAATGAATTTGTAGCATTAAGTTACATCTGCCATTATGTATATGATTCTTGTTATACAATGTGAAACTATTACCAAAAAGTCAACTATCATAGTAGTAGCTTTTTATACTAACTTTTATCAATTGAATTTTGGACCTTTCCTAATTCCTGTTAATTGTGTTGGAGAAGAAAAAAAACAAAGTTAAAACTTAATAATAGGAGAATTTGCAAAATCATTGAACCCAACTTAGGTCGCATTGTAGCAAAACTCCTTGTAAATTTCTATATCCACATTTGTTTTTCAGTCAACTTCCCGATTGTTTTTATAATATTTACATTAGTTAGTAAAATTACTACCTTCTAATATATACACATAATTTTGACATAGATCACATTAATAACTCGTTTGGTAGCTAATTTAGAAGTGAGATATATCAATATTAAATTTTGTATAAATAATATCATTTTTGGTAAGTGATTAAGAGATAAATTATTCATGATAATATTAATAAAATATTTGATTTGTTATGCAGAAATCTGTGTACCAATATATTTATAAGTTATAAGAAAATTTATGTATTATTTTATGCAAAATAGAAGGTGAAATAACTAATACATGAATAACTAAACTGTGTATAGCTACTTGCATAAAATAATATATAAATTCCTCATAACCAATCCGTACATTACTAATATGTGCATATATCACTCGCTACCAAACAATTATTAATAATGTTTGTAAGAATCAGAGAGCATATCATTAGTTCTCGATTTCATGCTTTAATTATAATTATTTAGATTTATACAGTAGATGGTCAATTCACTTATTTGTTTTCCATAGAGTCCAATAACACATTTTATTTGTTAATTCTTTTTTGGTCAAAATATCATTTGGCAAGGTAAGAACCCTCACTAAAATCTGCGAAATTTTATTGGTCGAAGAGATCCATGAAAATGATTATCTCCCCCAATAATTTTAATAAAATATAAGTGACAAAAAAAATATAAGAGATCCTTGAAAATAGCTAGTTTAGTTTTAGAATTTTCAAAGAAGAGTTCCTAACAATCTCAGTGACAAAAAAGGTATTCTGATAAAGAGAATTTCTGGATGTGATATATTATTTTACAAAAAATATGAACTATAGTTTTCTACTACATAAAGACATACTTTTCATAATAATAATACTTTATGCGTCTCATTTTATGTAGGCTAAATTGGTTTTAGTATCAAGTTGACCATTTTCTATACTCGATTTGAAAATTTTAAAGTTTAGAAAATAATAATAATAATAATAATAATAATAACAACAACAAAACCAATAATAATAATAATAATAATAATAATAATAATAATAATAATAATAATAATAATAATAATAATAATAATAATAATAATAATAATAATAAAAGATTTGTATTATTCTTGAGGTTTAGACTTCTTGTACCGTATGTAGTCTGTATCTAAGATGTACTTATCACATGTAAAAATAGTAAAAAAAAAATAAAAAATTTGTAGTATAGCTAATCCACAAATTGCTTATAACGGAAACAATATTCAACCAAATACGAGATTAAATAATTCCACATTATATTTCTAGATTATATCCCCCGTCTCTTAAACCAAACGATGCCTAAAGAACAAATGAACACACCATTATACGTTATAAGCATGTAAACCTCAGCGACTATATTTATTTTTCAGCTCTAATGTAAATCAAAATGTACTTAACCAAAATATTCTTTTTTTTTTTTAATTCAATTATTTGGCAATAACTAAATAACATATGGTTGGCGATTTGAAATTTGATATAATGTGATCTAATTTTCTTAATGAGATCACATTTAATTAGCAGATAGTGTTCCAACTGAATCCAGTTAGATATAATAATTGGTATAATGGGAGCCTTAAAACAATTGTATAAGTTTCCTCAACCATAAATATTTATAAATTAAGGTCAGCAAACCACCACATTAACCTTTCATAATTTATATTAGTCAACTGTTTGGTTGATGATTGACCCATTCCTGATACGCATAATCCTAACCATCAATTAGTTGATCAAATAAGAAGGAATTATTCTCTTCTTCTCATTTTATAATGTCACTTTTTTTTACTTTTAGTAAAGCTTCATTTATTATAACAGGTTGATTATCATTTTATTAATTTGTATACCAATTAATGATCATCCCGTAAATTTACTTGTACCTTACTTCATTAAAGATAGATTGTGTAAATTCAATATATAATTAGACTCAAATTCAACAAATAAAGGAATTGAAGTTCTGCACAAAGAAAACATGCATATTTTTTACACCATTATGTTATGTTTACTTATATCAACGGTTAGCTCTCCATTACAAACTTGATGTCACAACCTGCAAATTAAGATAATAGCATGTTATAACCAATTAAATTATACTTATAATACAAAATTATTTTAATTTTCAATATATAAGTAATTTATAAATAAAATGACTCATAAAGCCAATATTTAATTTTAAAAAGAGAGGAGCCATGGTGGGGTTTGCCAAGGTATTGTAAGATGTTGGCATCCATATATCCATCTCCACTTGATAAAGAATGACATCTTTGGAAAAGGATCCTTTTTACCTAAAATCCCTAACCCTCTCACTTTAGGTGACACAAAATCTTCAACATGACCAATTTCTTTTTTGGGCCCATCTTTAGGGGCTGTTGTTTGACATATTTGTCCTACCATGAATTTTCAAAAACGCTAATATATATATATATATATATATATATATATATATATATATATATATATATATATATATATAAAGTTATGTTCCTGACGGTCATCATTTTGATGGAAGAAAAAGCAAAGCTTTCCATCTAAGTGAAAGCTTAGCAAAGAAAAGTGTGTGGTAGAATATTGGTAAAAGATTTTATTTTTTTAATTGAAAGTCTCGAATTTTAGTCTTAATAAGAAAATCATCTTAATTGGTGAGCGTTATAATAAGAAAATCATCTTAATTGGTGAGCGTTAAAACCACCATAATGGACTTTGGAACACTTGATTAATTAAAAGAAGAAACAAAGAAGTTAAATCAAGATTTGGGGATGAATTTAGGGTATGGGATGGAGGTTTCCGAAAATTCAGTATGTAAATATATAAGAAATATAACTATTAAAAACCCAATTAACATAGTGTATTATTGATCCAATGACAGAAAAGAAACATTTTAAGTTTTCCTGTTCTCTTAATCAAAGGTTCAGAATTTAATTGTCAAAGACAATAGGTAGCGCCAAATCAGCTATTTTTTGTTATAAAAAAGAATGAAGTGATTAGTATAAATACTTTTTTTCAACTTTTTTCTTACTATATTTAATTAAATTCTAAGCAAAAAAAATTTTAAAAATGTAGTAGTAATAATTATATTCTTGCCCACCCTAAAAGCTGTCGAACATAAGTACTCTAAAGCAAAAGAAAGATTGAAAACACTATGATGATGCCTTGTCGGCCATTGATTCCACCAATGTATAAAGTTACTAAGTTAATTTAGTCTAATCCCATAATTATTTTGTTAAATTTGGCTCATCTTAGAGAAACATATGTCCATATATATTTGGATATTTTCTTGTCATACCTTTTATTTAGCTTAAAGTGTAAAAGAATATGTAAAACTTACATAAAACTTTTCAAAAGCTCCATTAATATTTCTTAAAGTTTAGAACTTGAAATTTATTTAGTTAGAAGGGATAAATACCTTCGAATTGACTTTTGGCTTTCTTCAAGGGATAATGATTGGTATAATATTCGTTTCTTTCTTTTCCTCATTATATCTTATATTATATTGGCAATACATTGAGTGAACAATTTTGGAGATCAAAAGATAAAATGAAAAATTAGTATGTTCAAAATCGAGCCACGCAGCATTTACTCCAGCATCTTTTAATTCCTAACAGGCAAAAGGAAGAAATTAACTAAAATTTAAGAATGAACGTTGGATTTAGTTTTTTGTCCACTAAATTTCATTTTCACGAAAATAAAAAAATAATAATCTTAGATGTACTTTATTTTGAAACATAAATTGGAAATTGACTTTCAAAGAGTGACATGTGAGATTATATTGATTTTGTTTTTTCCTTTGAAAAGAAATGGGAAAGCAGTTCTTTCTTGCTCATTATATGAAAACACACAATTCAGTCAATGTCAAAAAAACATTGTTGCGTCATGGGAAAAGAAATTCTTGGCACATTTTCAAATGATAAAACAAAAAATCTTGCCAACGTATAGTACAAATGAGCAACAAAATATCCCTATTTATTAATTACTTAATATATTACTTGAAACTTTTCTTTCGACGAAAGGAAATAAAAGAAAAGCTGAGTTTTGAGTGGGAATTGAAACAAAGATTTTACAATAGCACTATAGTGAGCATATTCGGTGCACACACGAGTGGCACCTATCAACATGCATGAGACACTTTCTACTAATAATGTTTCTTGCAATTAACTTTCTCCATATGAGGTCGATATCATTAATGCAATACTTTTTGTAGAAAATGGATTGGAGGCAAAAATGATCCTTTGATGGACGATGATTCATGGGCCATTTCGTGGAAGATAATGCCTTTTATATTATGTTATAGGATTATTTACTCTCTATATTATGAACTTAATTGTATTACAAGTCTTTAAAGTATTACTAGTTTGCGATAACAGAAAATACAGAGTTCAATAATTACTTGTACATGCACTAGGCTTGAAAATAGAGGATCTACCGTGTGTTCAACTTTGTTCTCTTAAAAGTGAAAAAAGCAACGGAAAAAGGCTGACAAATTTCTAAACTAGCAAGTTGTTAAAGAAGGGTTACTTTAGATGAACTCCACATCGAATGAAAGAGAAATATGAAGCACTTTATAAGGCACCTGATTTCGATTATAAGATCACTAAAGCAATGATTTGAGGTCCAATTTATTAGGGGACTCCCTTTTTACCTAAAGTTATATATATATAAATTGTTTAAATAAGAAAAACTCCTGTACTGTTAAACTTGAAAAAAAAAAAAATATAGAAAATATAGTAATTTTTTTATCTTATTTAGTGTGGAAATGATTGTAAGAATTGAGAATAAATTATGTGGTAATTTTTTAAAAGAAAAAATAAATTATTTATGATAAAAAATATTTTATTATTTTATTTCTTTAACCCCATTTAAATAGAATAAATCAAAAAAATATTATTTTGTCTTCTTACCTTCTCTTAGCTAACATTCATATTATTTTATTCTTTTTAACTCCTTTTGTATTCTCCTTTTTCAATATTTTGAAAACTTAGAATAATATTTTATCAAAAATATGAATCAATAGTCGAAAGTGTTGAACAAAGTGAATTATAAAGTCTTTTTTTTATTTCATCTTAAAATTTCAAGCATTACAACAAGCATGTTAAAGTGATGTATCCCAAGTTATCAACTTCTTGAATCAAATTATATGGTTCTAACTTTTATCTTTATTTAAAATTTGTTAACTTATTAGTTATAGAATTATGTTAACAATTCATACAATGATTTCTTCAATGAAAGAATATTTTTCAACGTTAAATTGATAAAATCTTATCTAAAACTAAAAATTGAAAAAAAAAATCAAAGAAATTATATAAAAATATTAAGTAATAATTTGTTTTTACAAAATGTAAGAAAAATAAATTTTGAATAAATACATATGAAGTTTGTTTAGACTAAGAAAAATAAATTTTGAATAAATACATATGAAGTTTGTTTAGACTTTAGGCCTCTATTTGAAAATTAGCTTTAGGCCTCCGATTAGGTTGAGTTGCCCATGTGTGGCTACCTATTTTGTTTCCTCATTCATATCCTAATGATTAACATGAACCCACATTATTATTTTTATATTTATCTTTTCATTTTCGTTCACTATTTTTATTCTCTTATTGTTGACTATTCTGAAGTCTTCCAAACGATTAAGCTTCTGTATTATGCAAAATATTGTTGTCTATTTACAAAAGAATCAAATCTGAATTTGGTGTCTTCTGCAGATTTTAGGTACTCCAACAAGTCAACATATTTCAGTACCATTATATTAACTTATCAAATTCACCGCAACAAAATTTCAATATCCTTATATAACCTTCTCAAATTTTTAAGTCAGGTTTTATTAATCTAATATTATATTATATTTTCTTCATTGAATTTTTATTGCTTACATTGTTACTTCATAAGTTCTATGTATATCCTACGTTCTTCAAATATTACTTGTAGGATAATACTGAATATGTTATTGTTATTTAATTTATATATATCAACTAGAAAAAAAAATTAAAACCTCTGTATAAAATTTAATTTTAGGCCTCCAATCTTGTTAAGACACCTTATTAAAGCATATAACAAGTTCACAATGGTGTGCGTGTTTTTAAAATTGATGATGCAATAACCCAGAGGACAAATATGTAAGATTTTCTAGATCAATACGGACAATAATTACTTCACATAAATTGCTAGAGTTGAAGGACCTTTTGTTCAATTCCAACAATTTGTAGTGCAATGGTGGAATAGAGAGTGTCCTCCCAAACTGAAACCTTCTTATCAAATTGTTCAAGCCATGATTTGTTGGCAATTATGGAAGGGAGAAATACAATTTACCTTAGAGGCCCGTTTTCTTGGAAAAGGGTCAATCATGACAATAGTTTGCATCTCCACAATCTGTCAAGCATGTTATATCCTTGGATACAAAACATACCCTCCTCATGAATTTAGTCAGTAGAGTTTATGCAAAACTACAAAACTTGGATCGAAGTTTAACCTGTATGTTCGAAGAAACCAAATACAGATTGGTTTAAGTCTAATTCTGACGGGCCATCTAGGAGAAACCTAGGCCCGAGCTTCATGGCTTTCTGCATCAGGAATCACAGGGCATATTTGGCGTTTTCTAAGGCTTATCAAATTCCTGATACTACTAGCAATGGGGCAGAAGATATGGCTATGGATAAAGGCTGTGAATATTGTATGGAGTTTTAGCTATCACCTATTATTTTAGAGACAAATTCATTGGCATTAAAAAGATAGTGGAAGAAGAGTGGGAGTACCGCCGGAGCATTAGTATGGCAGTGAGGAGAGTTAAATAATAAAGAAAAAGGGGCACCATACAAATTAGCGACACTCTCAGAGAAAACAACATTCTAGTAGTTTTTTTTTTTTTATAACTAAAATGGATTTTGTTTTGCAGATACAGTTTCATTTCAATCATTCCAAGATCTACCTAATCATGCAAAAGATATAATTAATCCAAACAAGGAGTAAGTCACACACAAGAGGATAAGAATGCTGAAGAGACAAGCCTGTCACGATCCGAAATCGAGTGTGATAGACACTCGCCTAACCCACCAAGACGGGTCAGTATAAGAGTCTAAACAATTCAAAAAAATCGAAAATAAAAGTGGAAATGTAAAGTCTAACATGATATAAATAAGGATAAGCGGAAAGTAAATTCTAAATTATCCAAGACTTGGTGCCACATGTCCAAACCACTATTTTAATAGAAATGAAAGAGATGCAAGTATATGTATGTCTCAATTCCAAAGTAGAACAAAACATAAGATAATGGAGGATGAGAGTCTACCAAAGAGGACAAGCTGCTACATCTCAAATGTCCAAAAGCTCGGACCAGTCAAAGAGTACTATGAGCAGGAGGTGCTGGGCTCAGATCCTACATAAATGTAGAAGCAAGGGGTGAGCACCAATAACACGGTACTCAGCAAAATGGAAACTAAATCCTAAGTAAAGCAATACGAAACACGGATACTCCTGACATCTCAACCACTATCCTCCACAACTACACACCTGCACTCAGACAGCCCAATCTATACAGTTTATATCACAGTTGCACTAGAATACTAGACAGTCCACAATAGAAGGCACAAATACATTCTCACTACTATACTCAGGCAAGCACATATAATCTCAGATCATAATCAATCACAGGAATAAATAAATATAGATGCAAGGTCAAATCTCGTGATGCATGTCTGTCCTACGATACACATCCGCTAATCACCTCAGATCGAAACCTATGGGGGCCTCATATAGACCATATATCCGTCGGAAATGACATCGGCCAATATCTGCTGGAAGAGACCTCGACTGCTGGAAGAAACCTCGACCAATCACCTCGACTAGTAGAAACCTTGGTCAGAATATCTAATACCTTACTCATATCATTTTTCAGCTATCACAGATACAATATATATGCATAATTAAGGAGTGAAGCGAGATAAATATTCACAATGATGTCCTATAAACCACAATCACACAATAGATCAATGTCCCAAAATCCACAATACTTAGATGATTAATCCCTATTCAAATCCACTATCACCCTTCTATTCATATAATTCAATTCAATCTAATGACCCAACACACCCTAATCCCCACATATAGGAAATACAAGGTTCAACATACTTAACAAAGGTTAGAATTCCACTTGTCTTACCAAAAGAGTCATGAACAATCTGAAATCACCGCCTTTCCTCTCCGATGATACTCCAAATCACCACAATCTAATCAAATATAGATTCACGATCACATTTCGAATCTATTGACATTAAAATCAAGAAATTCGAGTGAAAAGGGTAAAATGGTCAAAAACCTCATATCGTAAACCAAAATCAGATTTTGATTATTTTTAGATGAAAATGTTCCCCAAGTAACCAGGAATCTAATGGTGAAATCCATTTAAAAAATGGAGTTCAAATGAATTGAAAATCATTAGAAAATCAAATTTACATTATTTTTGAAAACCCCAATTCCTCCAACTCAAAATCACTAATTTCATGTTTAAAAATCCAAATAAGTAATGGGTAATTAAGAAAATATGTTAGAATAGCTTATCCAATATTTTTCCTGCAAGAAATCCCTTCCAAATCGCCTCTCCAAAGCTTGAAAACTCAGAAATGGTGAAAAATGGCTTAAATTTTGACTAAACACTGTTCAGGCGGATCACCCTCCGCGAACGCGGAGAAGGAACTTGGTCTACTCTGCGAATGGGGCCTACCTCTGCAAATGCGGAGAAGAGATTCAGCAAACTCCACGAACGCGGCATTTCCTCCGCAGACGTGAAGAAGAAAATATCAAGTACCAAATAGCAGATTTTGGCAACTCTCAAAGTCACGGAATAGATCCTCGAAATTCGTTTGAAATTTGTGCACACAAATCAAATATGCAACCCTACTAATTTCAACGTACCGAACTCAATGGAACCATCGGAATTCGATTTCGAGGTCTCCTTGACCTGGAATCTGATAAATCACAACTAAACTAGTTTCAGCACTTGAAATAACCAAAATACCCTTGGAACCTCTAAAAATTACAACGAAGCCACTTTTAGCATTAAAATCACCTTTCGAAACTACTAGAACCATTAGAAATCTAATCCGAGCACCCGAACCTCAAATGTTGACCAAATTCAAACTTGAATCAAACTTTAACTCAATTTTCAACTTTGGACCTAAATTCCACGTTTTAACTCCAAATCTGATTCCGACAACTCTTCTAGACTAATTTTCACATTTCGGAGCTGATGAAATCGATGGAATTTCATTCCGAGACTCGAAACTCCGAAACTCAAATTTTGATAACTTAAGCCTTTAGAATCCATTTTTCGCGAAAAACCTCAACTTTTCGCAAAATTTCCAAAAACTAACTTTTAAACTCAAATAAAAATGACTCAGAGAAACTAATGAAAAGAATAAAACGATAATTTATCAAAAATGTCAAAAATGACCTTAAGGGTCATTACAAAGCCCCAAACTAGATCTAAGAAATAGTTAAGAGTTCTTCAAATTTACATAGACTATATGCACAAAAAAGAGACAAACATTCATATAAAACTCCACATGAATCAATGAGTAAAATCAAAATATAGTCCATTCATTATAGGTTCAAGGTTAAAGGTTCAAGATACAATCCAATAAGGCTAATCTACTATTCGATTCCTCAATTGAGACTCTACTGGAGGTGGTATTAACCTCTTTGAGGATCATTCCTCCGATAGAGAACCAACAGAGGGATTATCTTGCAACCTTAAATAATAACCCTAACCTATAGAGAAACCTATGATGGTTGCAGCTGATTTAGCTACACTTCCAAACTTGAAGCTTGTCTTCACTAGTTTCAAATTTTACAGCACCTGATGAGATCCACTGCCTTAGTTGAAGGATTGTTGTCTTTTAAAAAAAAATGATTTGGGCCAAGACTTCTTTTTTGGGGGCTTTTGCTTTTTAGGCCACTTTGTCTATTTTTTGTATTGTTTTGAATATAGTTTTCATTAAAATATTCTGGCCCTTTGGCTATTTAAGATAAAAATAAAGGAAAAATTACTAGAAAAAATACTTTTTAATAAATAATTACTGATTTTAGCGATACTTTTTATTTATTATCATTTATAGCAATATATAGAAATATTATGATATATCTATTATGTATTAAAAGTGAATTATGCCTGCAATATAAATGTATTATAAGTATTTTAAAATATATTATACTTGTTTGGTAAGAAATTGACACAATGTATTATAAGTGTATTAAAGTATGTGATAAATAAAGTATCCATGCATAAAACTTGTATTATATGAATTTTATAAATTATTCTCGCTAATATGTATTAAAATTGTATTATAAGTGTTCATTGAAAAAAAATATTATTAATATAAATGGTAAATATTTTTTTAATGTAGTACATTTATGTAAATTTCCCAAAAATAAATGCGGACAATAAATGTAACGTGCTTCATGTAACGCCCCCTAATTTCTAGTACAAGTCCAACTTGTAAACGTCGACGAATCAGTGTAATATCAAATGAATAAAGTTGCAAATAGGTAAGTGCACTAAGAAATTCCTATATTAAGTCATTTAATGTTTTTAACAAAAGTTAAAGGCCAAAGGGAGCCTTAGAACAAAACTTGAAGTTAAACGGCGGAGTATTTCAAGTGGTCCCTAATAAGAACTAACTTAGAATGGTCTTATTTTTCAGTTTAGACGGAGATAAAGTCTTATCTTTCTATTAAAAAAAGGGCCTATGAGTCTAGTTTTTTTAAAAATAAAATTGCTTGTCCATTCGACTTTAGAGTAAAATTCTATGACGAGTTTACTACAACATACTTAGTGTAGAGGCAATCTACAAGACAAAGTACGGCTCGTGGATTGAAAGTACAATTGTTGGTTTATCTGTGAAAAATAAGTTTTGGACCATCACCAACCTGTGGGATCTATGAGCCGTGGATCAATCCACGGTGGAATTTACAGTCATAGATCAATCTACGACTGACAATCAATTCATAGATTTTAGTCATCAAAAGGATTTTTCAAAGCATAAAAAATATCATCCGAAGTTTACTTCTCATCATTTTAACTTTATATTTCACCCATAATATATACGAAGCATTTCCAACAAGTCCATAGTAAATGCTAAGAATTTCTCAAGGCTTGGGCTAAATTTTTACCTGCTATTATTTTATAAGCTAGCTAAAGGCTTTTATTCTCTTCTTTTAGAGTTGAACTTTAACAACTGTGTTTGACCAAGGATATCAAATAATATTTATCTTATAAGATAACTTTTTAACTCTCTCATCCTATGTAAATATCATGTGACTATTTCTATGCTATTTGATAAAAGAACTCCCGTGATGATATTTTGAAGTTGTGAGTTTAATTTTTTATATTTGTTTAAGATAATAAAGGGGATGTATATGGTGATGCAAGGATGGAGGGAGTAAACTTGACCTCTGTCACGATCCGAGTCTACACCCTAGCCGAGACACAGTACTTAGAACCAAGAGTGGTCCCAAGCTAATCTTTGGTATAACACATCAAAGCATATCATAAGAAAACTAAGCGGAAGCTGAAATATATGCATAAAAGGTCTTAATAAAAAGATAACATATCCATAAAGACTGAAAACTAATGTATGAAACAAGCCTCTAAAATCTGAACCAAAAGAAATAAGTTTTTCGGGACATGGCCCCCGACTACCATTACTTAGTAAAAGAACTAACTAAAACTACTCCACGAAGCCCCTGAATAAGAAGGACCCACCAACTGCTGACTGGGAACTGCTGCTATCTCACTAGCCACGTGTCTGAGAACGAGCGTCGGAATATGCATCATAAAAGAATGCAACATAGAAAAAGTATGTGTCAGTACGTGTAGCGAACTGAGAATAAAAGGAGCACCAACATATTCGATTAACATATCATAAAGAGAACAATGAAACAAGGTTTTCAAAAATTATATACATAGTGAGAGAACTTAAAGATAAAACAGTTGGAGTTCATGTCTAAATACCATTCAAAATCTTCTTTCAGAAGCATATATATAGATGAGTCTATTTCATTAATCTTCCATAAACATATAAATAAAATAATATACTTAAAATGACCATAATAAGTGAAGATCATATCATAAAAAGAACATAAAACTGATGAGTTTTGTATAACGGACATACACCATGTGAGCTCACGATGTCCAACAGCTAACCTAGTTGGGAAGGCTGCCTTATACTTTCCTAGGGTATAGCACCATATCTTATCTAGATGGACCCACTAGTTTTTGCTTCTCAGGACCATATAGAGTTGCCCCACAAAGCGGTACATTCAAGTCCTACATTAGCGTGTAGTTATGGGACTTGGGTCTTTTTAAAACTCGCGTCCTCTCGGTGCTAAATAGTCCTTCAAAAATACATATTCATGCTCATAAGTATAAAAATTGTTCATATATTTGAATCATTTGTGAGACTAATCTCAAAAGTCATATCTTAAAATAGCCAGAATTTAGGTTGCTATAGTTTCTATCATGCAAAATTTCATGGTTAAGAATCATAAGGTTTATGGAACCAAAGAAATCATGTTAATTTAGTACATAAGATTTCTAAAATAAAAAAGGAAACAATAAAACATGAGTTAATGAAGGAAGATCATAATTTCATAAAAACCCTAACTATACTTCATAAAATCTTGCAAATTATATAAAAAGAAAAAATCATTTAGGCATAAGGGTAAAAGGATACCCTCATTGAAGCCTTACATATCTGGAAGAAAAAACACTGACTTGAAACCTTGAACTACAGCTTGAATGTGAAGATCATTGGCTTCTTTCTTGAGAAAATTTAGAACGTGCGAATTTAATTTTTCTGAGGATTGGGCATGAATGGAGAGGTTATTAGGATATAAGATAGACTTAGAAAAGTTAAAATGAGGATAAAGGTCAAGAATACCCTTTTACGAACGTAAGAAGACCAAAAAATCAAAAAAATGACCTTTTAATGAATTCCATTGGCCAAATCGACAATCTGGAGGTCTCCCCCCGAAACCATTCAGTGAGTCGCCAAAATGTCAATTTAGATTGCCAAAATATTCAGAGTTTGAAGGTTTTCAAATCCATTCGGCAAGCTAATTGATCCATTCGCCGAACCATTCGGCGAGTCGCCAAATTGGCAGGTGAGCTCGCTGAAGTGTCTAGTCTGCACATGCTCTAGTAAGACAACCATAAATTTCTACTCCAAACTCCAAATGATGCAAACTTGGTGGAATTGGAAAAAAGTCTCATAGACCTTTAATTTGATAGGTCATGGGGTACCTAACTCTTTATATGCTAAAACATAGTCATTTGAATTTAACCCTTATATGAATTCATGAAAAAACTTAGCCGATAGAAAGTTATGAGCTCAAATTAGTTAGAAATATCTTATGACCCTAGGACATATCCAATATAATTCCTACACTTGGTAAAGGACCTTAATACACATGAACAAATAGGACATCATCCCATTTAAGCTTATACACTTATGATGAATAGTTCAGAATCTTAGGGTAGAACTTGTGGGTGTTACAATATCATCCTCTTGGGATCATTCTTCATCGAATGAAGGTTAATATAGGGAAAACAACCCCAACAGGGTCTATAATCAAAGTTATGCTTACAAGCAAGGGCATGACAGTTAGAACGTAGAAATTAAGACAAATAGACATAGAGCATAGGGGATGGAATAAAAATTGCAAAAGGGTTATTACCTTAGGCATGTTCATCATTAGGAATGAATAATTGCAGATATCTAGCTTTCATATCTTCTTCAGCTTCCATGTATCCTCTTCGACGAACTTATTCCTCCACAAAACTTTCACTTATGCTACCTCTTTCATCCTCAACTTGCAAACCTGATGGTCTAAAATCTGATTGGCACCTCCTCAAAAGACAAGCTATCCTTCACCTCAACCGTCTCTAATGGAAAAATGAACAAGGGGTTTCCAATACACTTCTTCAACATGGAGACATGAAATACAGGATGCACAACTGCCAACTCCATAGGCAACTCTAGTTTATAAGCTACCTTCCAAATCCTACTCAAAAACATGGTAGAGTCCAACATACCGGGGACTAAGTTTTCCTTTCTTACTAAAACACATTACTCCTTTCATGGGAGAGACCTTCAAGAATACCCAATCATCAATCTCAAACTCTAAATATCTCATTCTTACATCAGAGTGAGATTTTTATTGGCTTTGAGCTGTTTTCAAATGCTCTTGAATCAATGCAACCATTTTTATAGCTTGGTGGACCAAGTTTGGTCCTATCAACGTAGCCTTACCCACCTCAAACCAGCCAATAGGTGACCAACACCTCTCCCCATACAATTCTTTGAATGGGGCCATTTAGATACCGGAGTGATAGCTATTATTATAACCGAACCCAATAAGAGGTAGGTGGTCATCCCAATTCCCTTTGAAATCAATCATGCAGGACCTTATCATATCCTCTAGAGTCTAAATGGTACACTCTTTCTGACTATCGGTCTGTGGATAAAAATCTGTACTAAGGTCCACACAAGTACCTAAACCTTTCTGGAAAGACTTCCAAAAATGCAAAGTGAACTGAGTACCCCTATCCAAAATGATGGACAAAGGAACTCCATGAAGCTTGACTATCTCTTGAATATACATTTTGGCATAATCTTCGGCAGAATCTGAAGTCTATTTATAGGCATAAAGTAAGCCGACTTAGTCATCCAATCTACAATCACCCAAATGGAAATATTCTTCCAATGAGTACAAGGTAGACCACTAAAGAAGTCTATAGTGATCATCTTCCACTTCCACATCAGAATACTTATATACTGAGCCATACCACAAGGTCTCTGATGTTCAACTTTCACTTGCTGACAGTTTGGACACTTCTCTACAAATTCAGCAATGCAATTTTTCATACCATTCCACCAGAATACTTTCCTCAAGTCACCTTACATCTTGGTAGAACCAAGATGAATGGAGTATCTAGAATTATGAGCTTTTGGAAAAATTCGCTCTATCAATCCATCTACATCAAGAACACATAATCTACCTTGATATTGGAGAATTCCATTCTCACCAATTGAGAAGTTCTCAACTTTTTACTTGTGAACTACATCTTTCAATTGGAGCAATATAGAGTAACTATCTTGTTTTTCCTTTACCTTGATCACCAATGAAGACTCAAACCCATTCTGAGCTACCACACCGCCCTCATTAGAATCCATAATACAAACTCCCAACAGAGCAAGTCGATGCATCACCTTCACAAGTTCTTTCTTACCTTCTTCTACATGTGAAACACTCGCCATAGACAACTGCCTAAGAGCATCTGTAATCACATTCACCTTACCAGGAGGGTAGAGTATGCTCATGTCATAATCTTTGAGGAGTTCAAGCCACCTCATATGTTGGAGATTTAACTCCTTTTGAGAGAAAATATATTGTAGGCTCTTGTGATCTGTGAAAATATCGACATGTACACCATAGAGGTAATGATGGCAAAGTTTCAAAGCAAACACCATGGTGGCTAGCTTCAGGTCATGAGTGAGATATTTCTTCTCATGGATCTTAAGTTGTCTGGAAGCATAAGCAATGGCTTTCCTATTCTACATAAAAATACAACCATGACCCACTTCAGAGGCATCAGAATAAACCACAAAGTTGTCTGTACGCTATGGCAAACTGAAGTAGAAGTTAATCAAGCCTTTAGGTCCTGAAAACCGTTCTTACAACTTTCAAACCACTAAAATTTGACCTTAATCCGTGTTAGCCTAATCAATAGGATAGAAATAGATGAAAATCTGTCAACAAACTTTCTATAATAACCAGCTAGACCCAAGAAGCTCCTAATGTCAATCGGTGTGATGGGCCTAGGCCAATTCTTCAGTGCCTCAATCTTTTGATCATCAACTAGAATTCCCTCACTGGAAATGATGTTGCCAGAAATGCAATTGAATTTAACTAAAAAAATTTGCACTTGGAGAACTTAGCGAACAAATGTTTATCCCAGAGATTAGAGTAACATTGAGATGATTAACATGCTCTTTTTCACTATGGGAGTAGATCAGGATATCATCAATAAACACTATAAGAAATGCATCGAGATACTATTTGAACACCATGTTCATAAGGTCCATAAAAGTTGCAGGAGCATTGGTTAGCCCAAATGACATGACAAAAACTTCATAGTGACCTTATCGGGTTCGGAAGGCAATTTTTGGAATATCACACTCCCTAAATTTTAACTGATGGTACCTGGACCTGAGATCAGTCTTAGAGAAATTGGTGGCATCCTGAAGCTAGTTGAACAGGTCATCGATTCTAGGGGTGGGTATTTATTCTTAATGGTAATCATATTCAATTTACAGTAATCGATACAAATTCGGAGAGAGCTATCTTTTTTTCGCATGAAAAGAATTGTAGCACCCCACGAAGGCACACTAGGTCTAATGAACCCCTTATCCAGAAGATCCTTCAACTGTTCTTTTAATTCTTTTAACTCACCAGGAGTCATTCCATAAGGAGGGATGTAGATAGGTCGCATATCATAAAGAGTATCTATCCCAAAGTCTATCTCTCTATTGGGAGTAACTCCAAAAAGATCGTCTAGGAAGACTTATGGAAATTCACATACTATAGGGACTAACGTGAGAGATGGGGCTCGAGATTGCAATGCTTGACCCAAACTATATAGTAGAGATACCCCTTAGAAGATGATTAGAGGATTTGGTGGAGAAGAAATGACCCAATTTAGGACTTTTGATGAGAATGGGTTAAAAGGAATTTTTTGGTTCGGATTTACGATCATGGGTCGGATATTCTAAAATATTAAAATGATTGAATTTATTATTTAATATAAATTTCATGTGTCAGTTAAATGAGAATTTGGCAATTCCAAGTGTAATATAAAAAAAGAGCTAGTTATTTTTCAACAAAGCAACTAACGCTGAAAGGGGTATATATGTGCTAAAATATAGTCGAGGAGGGTATGGGTGAGCTAAACTACAAACAGAGGGTATATCTAGATATTTTCGCAAAGTTCAGAGACATATTTGACCCTTTTCCCCTTTTTTTTATGACAATTGAATATTGAAAAATGTTAGGATCTTCAACCATTATGTATACACATATATGAGGTGAAATATCCTTAAAGATAGTGTCTTTGACACACCTTAAGTTATAAAACATCTCTATTGATTTTGTGATCAAGTATTTTTTCGTAAGATATATATATATACACTAGTGTCTATGAATGTGCTTTGCATGTTACTCCCTATCAATTATCATACAAAAAAGAACTCTGATGACTAAGATGGAGTCCCATCTCGATACCCGACTCGGGACTCAACCTCGTCATCCAACCTTGATACTCGACCTCGACACTTGAATCGGGACTCTACTTTGAACCAAGACATGAACCTGACTCTCGAATGATGACCTGATCCAACACTTGTCCCATTACTCGACCCGAGACCTAACTTCTGACCCGAGATCCGATCCCAATATACTGCTATGGACCCGATGAGACTCAAATCCAACATTCGACCTTGACACCTAACATTCGACACTAATCCGGGACCACACTTTCGACATCAACTCCCAAGCTAGGACCCGATTCGAATCTCAGATTAGGACCCGACTTCTGACCTGAGAATCGATCCTGCACCCGACTTTCGAATCGGGATTTGACACCATCCGAACCTAACATCCGACATGAGATCGACCTCGACTTTCGACTCCTGACTCGGCCCAACTTTTAATCCGAGATTCGACCCCGACATCAAACCCTAGACCTAACTTGCGAATCGAGATTGAACCCTCAGTCCTGACCTAGAACCCAATCCCGACTTTTGACATAGGACCTGACACCAACTTTTAATTCGGGACCCGACTTTTGAACTGGGATCTGATCTAGACACTCGACCCCGACAATCTATTAAGACCCACTCCGATACTTGACCTAGGACCCGATCTGGACTCTTGATCTAAGACCAATTCTGACACCCGACACGAAACTCCACTTTGACACCTAACTTGGGACCCAACCCTGACAACCTAAAATCTTACCTCAATTTTTGATTCGGGAATCAGCACTCAAATTGAGATCCGACCTCGATCCAATTCGAGATCCAAGAGTTGGGTCTCGAATCATCTTGTATTTAGGGAAAAAGGTTAATGGTGGAAGGTTGTATCTCATTGAATTGTTGATTGAACATTTTGCCTTTTATTGAAAGACTCTAAAATAGATAAAATTATCATTTACTATTTATTTAAATAATTGTTATTTAATTATTATGCGAATATGTAGGATTTTGAAATTAATTAAAGTTATAACTATTAACATTTACTCCTTAAAGATATAAAAGTCGTTAAATATTTAATGGATATTTGATCGACCAATATTATTAAACGTGTCGAAATTTTCTACTCATAGTCTACTTGAAATATATTTAATGTTAAACTCCTAGAATTACTAGGATAATATGTATCCTACAATAAATTTAGTTCTAATAAAAATATGTTTTGTTTAGTCTTAGTACAGAATTACATTTCTATCCTTTAGTAATATTTTAGATGGAAAATATTTAACTTAAAAGGAAAAATAAGTAAATTAATTTTTATAGATATTTTGATCAATCAATATTTATATTCGTGCTTTTATAATAATAATATATATATATATATATATATATTATTTTTATTATTTATTTATTTTATTTAATTTTTTTTTGCGCGTGCGTGCTAATCTTTGATTTTTTGGAAGAAACAACATTCATTAGTATCATATGGAATGATACATAGTACGAAGTATAGAGAGAGGAAAAGAAAAGGCTGTAAAATAACCACTCCACTAGTAATGCATTCATAAATGGAAAAAGAAAAGTAATCGCACTTTTTCTTCTTTATAGGCTCCTCTTCAGCTTTCTGTTGCTACTGTTGTTATTATGGACATTGATAACTTACAAGAAGTCTTGATTTAAATCATTGCCAAAGGGAACAAAAAAAAAAAGAAAAACAAAAAGTCTGCTACCCGTGCATACAAGAAAAATATATATTATAATTTTAAGTTTATTGATAGTAATATACACAGAAGTCGTGTAAAATGGCATAATTTAGATGATATTATTATTTGTCAGTAATAGAGACAGTCCACACGGTTCATCTTCTTCAGTTCAAGCACCACACCGTTCATCTTCTCGAAATCAACCATCAAAGAATGTGATGAATTGGATGAGTTGCTCATTTTTAATCAGAGATCATAGTTTCGAATTTTAGATATGAAAAAATTCTTGATAAAAAATACTATCTCGAATCATAGGCAAACTCAGGACTTTTAAACTTGTTGGTTCTCAATAAAATAAACTTTTATGTAATAATAATCGGACAAAAAAGAGTACTCAAACTTTGTATATATTTAAAAAAGTAACAAACCACTTAAACAGAAAATATTAAAATAAATATTAACATTATAATTGTACTCAACGGCTTGTCATGTCTTGAAAATGATCAATAATTGCATCATTGGGTACATTTTCAAATAGTTCATTATTCTGTATATCACAAACTAAACAATCATTTAAAAATTTGTCACCAATTCTACCACGAAAGTCATTAACCCATAACCAATAACCATCATGAAGAGAACAAACAATATTTAAAAAGATGATTTTTTACATAACTAACTATGAATAGTTTAATTTAACGTGACCACATAGAATAGAAGAAACAAAATTAAATAACACAAATAAGACACAATATAAGAGGAAAAAAAGATGAAAAAGACTAAAAAATATAGGAAACTCACCACTTGTTCTTTGTATTCTAGTGGGCACCAGGCAATGTTAGAACCCTAAGTTTTTGATTTGGAAGTTAATTTGAAATATTGGAATTTGGGTAAAGTTGGTCTATGTTTAGTTAACTTAAATTGTGTTTGACCAAAAAAAAGGAAAAAGAGAAAAAACTCAAAATGTTTGTAGTATATTTTTAGTCAACTTAAATTATGTTTCTTAAAAAGAAAAAAAAAGTGAAAGAGGCAGAATTGTTGGTGGTCTATGTTTAGTTAACTTAAATTGTGTTTTTTAAAATAACAAAAAAGAGGGGAAAACACGAAAAGACTTGAGTTCATAGATACTGCTGAGGTGATTCGATCATGCAACGAGCAACCAAAAGTTATATTCAGTGGGATCTTTCTTGCCACTGGACAAATTAATCACCAATGTGCTAGGTTTTCATTTATAATAAATTTAACAAACTCTTTAACATATAGGTAATCAAAAAAGGTTACGGGGTTCTTCAGAAGTTGCAAGTGCTAGCGTACATCCACTCTGCCCTGAATAGGCCATACTCGATTTAAATATAAATCAATTGTGCTTCAATATGGTTATATTGATATCGATTATCGACACTGAATAAGAATTCAAAAAAAAAAACTTCTTCGGATCATTCTCTTTCTTGTGTAAATATGAAAAAAACAATCCATTATGTTTATGGTAAATTCAACATGATTCTTTACATCTTTAGCAGTTTTGATTCTTTACATTTGTTAAAAGTAAATATTATTAGTTTTTGTCAAATATTTAAATAGCTCTGATTGTTATTTAACATGAATTATGAAAGTCAATATTTATGATCAAGTATGACTTAGACGGTTGTAGTGCAGACTAAGGGACAACAAGAATATGTTGGCTAAAAGAGTAACTAACTTCTCTAAACACTTTTTATACATCACTTTTTTTTAATCTTTGATGCGCTTTCATTTTAACTACCACTTTTTTTTCTTCATTTTTCTTCCATCCCCTTGCATCATATTCTATTCCTTATCCGTTGTTACGATATAAACCGTTGTGAGTGGCACTTACACTAAACGTCCGATGGGAGAACCAACTACCAACCCAACTCGTACAAAATAACAGACTTTAAACAATAATTTTATAAATAAAAACGAATCCATATCAAAATTACTATCAAAACATCTACGGAGATAACCCTTTAAAAACTGAAAGTCGATGTACCAAAACTCTAAATAATCAAGAATAGGGGATGCAACCCCAAAATAAGAAAACAAAGAGTCTAAAATGTCTAAGTCCGAACAGATGGACTAAAAGATAGAGAGAAATCCATGGCAGCTAGGAAGAAGTAGCTCACCCTTGAATTTAGAATACGAAAGTCTCATTGTTGAGGTCGTGAAGCAGCCGCCTAGATATGCTCTTTACTCAATAAACAAAGAGCAAGTTTAGTATCAATACACAGTCAATGGTGTATGATAACCCAAATTACACCTCCAAAATAAATATAAAGCATTCATTGTTCAAATAAAGAACCTAACAAAGGTTATGATCGATCCCACGAGTAATGAGGTTCAGACTTAGCTTAATTGTTATTATTCGTTCTCTCAGTCATATTATTTCTGTAAAAGGAGAGGGGGGAGGCTATACAAACGTAATTGATTATAATAATTGCAAGTAACGAGTAGTAAAGTAACATATTTACGTGTTTGAGTTCAGTAAAAGATGAAACTAGGATGCCAGTGTTCCCCATAAAACCTTAATTCAATAGAACCATATAGTAGTAATCCTGTCTAGTGTGTAACATGCTAGATCGGTAAGTTGAGTTCACTTAAAAGGTTGGTCCACTAAATAAGTGAATATCACCACGCACTTGGTCCATCTAATACTTTACTAACCCTTACCTTTGATTCCAAATTAGGTATCCCTTGGTTCTTTCAAGCTATTAGATGAGTGTTGATAGTCTCAAATCTTCGTTGTATAATCCCTTTACCCATTCATTGCCCCCTTAGTCTGGTAAGTAAGAATAAGGAGAGTTCTAATGTTTGCAACTATTAAAAAGCAATCAAAGCGAAGGAAAAAACAATAGATGCATGCGCACTATTCAAGAATTACTATTTATTAGGTCTACATTACTAGTTCTTCATGGTTCCCACAACCCTAGTTGCGGATTTAGCTACTCATAAATTATTTAATCACAATTCATAGTAATTTGGTTAAAATAAATTATGCCCAACAAGAATGAGTATGAGAATCCAGAACCTTGAGTTGAATTGCAAAACCAAAAATCAATGATCAAAAAGTATAATTAAAATATCACGCATTCAAGAATTAAAACAAAAGTAGTTCATGCTTAATTCTTAAACTCCAAAACGAACATGATGAAATAAATAAAACCTAGGAAGACTATTTATACATATCAAATACTAATTAAAACAAATCTAGGAAAATTGGATTCAACAGCCTTCGACGACTCACGACATACAGACCGTAGGTCCTTGCACGACTCGTGGAAAGAAGTCTTCAGTCAACTTTCAGGATCTCTTCTACGGAGGGTCGTATGGTTGGTATCCCAATATACGTTCAAATCCTGTTCAATCATAGTCTGAGTTCAAATCATTCATCCTCTGATAATCATCTACGACCGACCGTATACGCCTCATAGGCGTACCTACGGCTCATAGTATCCCTTGTAACTTATACTCAGCTTCAATACCAAATACCCCTCACCGACGAGTTCCACCTACAAATCGTGAAAAGGACCACGACTCGTGGAAAGGACCACGACTCGTGGAAAGGACCACGACTCGTAGGTTTTCTCATAAATGGCCAAAACTAACCTGCTAACTTTGTATCATCTACACCGCTGCCATAAACCTATTTTCCTACAAAATAAAGACAAAACATAATCAACTCTACTAACAAATTCTTAAAAGATTTGCAAAATCCCAAGTTTAAAGCATTACAAGTACCGTAAATTCATGGTACATCAACACCCTCAACTTAAAAATTACGTGGACTTTTACAATCACGACATACCCTCAATTTTTCATCCAACAAATCAGTGCAACCATTTATGTCTCACCAAGCTAACACATACGGATCAATTTATGACATCACTACACCAATGGACACATTTATATACACAGACAACAATCACCAAGATCATGTCTTTTAGACAATGCTACTTTCCATCACCGCAAAGAAGTCCCATTTTCATAAAGATATTAAAATATTCTTTTCAAGAATAGGGCTCGTTATACGCTCATTATCACAAAAAAATCCAAACATTCATGCACAATACCATAGGCTTGCCCTTATTTTCAGTACTTAGACTCTCCAATAATTGAATTAGGATCACTATAGGACTTTATTGACTTGTAATTTTGTCTCGAGGATAGGTGTTGCACACATGGATTATAGTGACTTTTTGAAGATTAATTCCACAAGACCAACTATGACTCATAGTTCCTTTTATGAGCCACACTGCTGGCTTATACATATAGACCTGAGGTTATAAAAGTTTCTAACTTCACTCCATGAGCCATTGCCCGACCCACACTTTAAACCACGAGCCATAAAACCAACTTGTAAACACAAAATTAACATTATAAAATTTTAAGTGTTAACCACGAGACACTTCCATGAGCCATGAATCCAACTACGACCTGTACATAGGCCTCGTGAAATAATGCACCATCAATTTTTCTGGAACTTTCCAACTTCCAACTGACCTTTACACTTCCAAGGTGTTACAATAACTCTCTAATATACCAAAAGTTGGAAAGTCAAAATGAATGGATAATTTGCAGAAAATGTACTGGTGCAGGCTCTTACGAGCTGACCTATGGGCCGTAAAAAAGCCTATGACCCATAGGAGGGAAGTCGTACAAAGCCCTGACACTTGGGGAATTTTTTGAAAGTTTCAGAAGTTTGGACAAAGCCCACTTACGGTCCACATAAGGGCCTACAAACTGTAGGAGGAAATCATAGGATGAGATTCAGAGAGTTGGAAGCTTGGGTTTAACAGGATGAATGGTCATACGGACCGTAGAATGTGTTATGGGCCATAGGGTGGTTTGTACAAGAGATTCAGATACTTGGACTTTTAGAGTTGTACAGGACGAGTAGGACATGGTCCATAGAGAGGTCTACGGTACGTAAGAGTGGTTTGTGGGTTTTGAATTGAGCTACTATTTCTATGAAGGTAACCTACGGATGCCAAGGATGGTCCATAGAAGGACCTACAATCCGTAGGTCAGTCCGCATCTGACAGTTTAAGTTCAGGGATATTTTGGTCAATTCCCATTCTATTATACCTAAGCTATGTCGTTTTTGACTATTTTCTAAGACCTATATCTACCCCCAACCCATCAAATTTTATCCTTTCTCTCTCATTGACCTAAAACTTTCTAAGGCTCTCAAGGATTCCTCTCCCAAGGTCATCCTCTCCCAAGGTAGGTTTTCAAGTACTCAAGTCTCCTCTTCAATTTTTAAGATAGAATTCATTGAGTTATGTGAAAATTTTATCCATGTATCTTTTTCATCCATGGAGTCCCAAAGTATTTTTAATTCCTCTTTAAAATTTCTTTCTAAACCCTAGATTTTGATGATCTTGTATTAGGTTCAATCAATTATGCTTTTATTCAATTTCAATGATCTTATTAGGCATGATTCGATTTTAATTATATATTTTTGATAAATCTCTGATGAACCCATGCATTATGCCTATTGTATGATTATGAACTATATTTAAGAACTATGCATGTATCATGAACTTATGAATTATGATTTTAAGGATGCTTTTAGATAAAGTATCAATATGATTTTTATGCAGACAAAGGTTGCTTCAACATAAAGAATTATTATCATGAAGGAGTTTCATGATTTTTCTATGAACAGGCTTATCATGATTTTTGATGCTTAGACAAGTATCTCTATGAACATGCTATGATATCATGATTTATTAAAGAAGCTATTATTTTTATTTTCAAGTATGCTATGATGAATTTGATCTTAAACGATTATTAGTCTTTTCAAAGACTATGATATGATTATGGTATGCTACTCCATTAAGAGTTTTACCTTGAACTGAGTTGGACTAGTTGCGATTACTCAGGTCCCAGAACTATGTGCCCCTGTAGGATTTACTTTAATTGGCCCTAGCTAGTGGATCCATAATAGTTCCAATTTTTGGTCCTTACTTGGCAAGTAGGACAACCTCTTTTCTGTGTGGAAAAGACACTGGACTCCATATTATAACTCACATGATTTATGTCATTTAACAACATCTCTCACTATGCTATGTTTTGATTATGACTTACTTATAAATGTTTCATTGACCATGTATTTTGTTCTAATGATGTTTTAAAAGAATTTTATCATGTATATATTGATCATTACATTATTATGTTTTACGTCATGCATTGTACATTCTCTATACTCAGTATATCCTATATTAATGACATATACTTCTTATGCCTATATTGTATTTATAGTACGACGTTCCTCCTCACGACCATGGCTAATAATCGATTATCCGTTGCTTAGCTTTGTGGTGAGTGCCCATGCTTCGAGGGCACAACCATCTTATAATGTCTTTGTTTCATGTCTTTCAATTTTAGATTATTTTGGTGATTAGGGCTTGTCCTATGCTCCATCCATGATAGTTGGAGGCTATGTCAAACTTAGTATATTTTTTGCATTTCAAATGTTATTCTTAGATTCTCTTTATGTTGAGTTTCTATGATAAGATTGTTTCTAAGACTTACCTTCCGCATTACATTCGTATGTTGATTTTCATGTTATCTTAAGTCATGCTTATGTTAAGAGGCTTGTTTATGATATTTCGGGATCCTATTCTGCATGTCACGTCTAGGTTCTATCTTAGGTAGTGACAAACTTTGTATAAGAATATCTGGTTCAAGTTTCCTAGGGTGTAAAAAAAGTCGTGTTCAGTAGAGTCTCGTTTGTCGGTATGAAGCACACCACATCTATGTATAGAAGTCTACGAGATGTTCAAGAAAATTCACTTCGTTCTTCACTCTAAAGTCATGCTATAAAGTTGAACTATATAAGGTTTCCTTCTAACTCATGTTCTATACATTTTAGAGTTATATCTCCATAAAGATCTCTATTGAAAAGGAACGTGAATCAAGATAAGGAGCAAAAAGCACCTTAAGCTCCGGTTGATACTTTATCTTAGCAAGTCACTCACGCTGAGTTTAGGGCTACTTTTTAAGTGCTTCCCCAAGACATGGTGACAAAAGATAACCATGAGGTTGTAGCTCCCATGAACAAAAATGTGGGTACAGTGGCAACAATGGTTCGATACTTCATAAGAATGAATCCCTTGAAATTCCATGGTTCAAAGGTGGATGAAGACTCAAGAATTTATTGAGGAAATCCAAATGATTATTGATATCATGGGTGTAACTCCCGTGGAAAAGGCAGATTTGGCCGCTTATCAATTAAAGGGAGTTTCTCAAGTTTGGTTTAATCAATGGAAAATGAGAGAACTATTAATGTGGATCCGTTGGATTGGGAAAAGTTCAAGGTTGTTTTCCTAGACCGTTTCTTTCCCCTTGATTTAAGGGAGTCTAAGGGGCAAGAGTTCATAAATTTGAAGCAAAGTAACATGAATATGAGGTAATATGCCTTGAACTTCACTCAATTGTCCAAGTATGCTTAAACTATAGTTGCCGACTATAGAGATCATATGAGCAAATTTGTTTCTAGTATTTTGAATATGGTTGTCAAAGAATGTAAAATTGTAATGATGATCAAGGAGATAGATATCTTGAGTTTGATGACTGATGCTAAACTAATTGAGGAAGAAAAGCTTAAGGAGAGGGCTGGAGAGACTAAAAGGGAAAGAATAGATAGTGGTGACTTTTCACATTAGAGGTCCAAAAATGGTGGTCATTCTTAGTTTCGATAGAAGTACTTTGGCCCAACTTCATGTAGTTCTCCAGTTCAAAAGATTAATAAAGATAGGGTGTCTAATCCTAAGCTCTAAGGAGGGGTATCTAGCTATCAGACTATCCCCACACATAAGAAGTGAAGGAAAAACCACTTTGGAGATTGCCTAGCGGGTTTTGATGCATGTTTTGATTGGGGTAAGATGGGTCATAAGTTGAGAGATTGACCTTTGCTTGCTAGCAAGGGTGGAGATGGTCGACATCATATTCAAACTACTTCTATGGGTCACCCGACTCAACATAGTACTTCAGCTGGTTCTGTGGTAATCAACATTAGAAAAAGTTTTATACACTTCAAACTTGATATGATTACAAGGATTCTTCGAATGTGGTAACTAGTATGTTACGATTCTTTAAGTTTGATTTTCATTCTTTATTAGATCCTGGAGAAAATCTTTCTTTTGTGACTCCTTATCTTTCTATGAAGTTTGATGTCAGTCTCAAAATCTTGTTAAAACCTTTCTCAGTCTCTACTCCCGTTGGTGATTTGGCCTTAGCTAAACGCGTTTACAAAAATTGCCCGATCTAAATTTTTCATAAAATCACCTTAGTCGGTCTTGTAGAGTTAGTTATGACTAACTTTGATGTTATTCTTGGTATGAACTGGTTGTATTCTTGTTATGCCTCTATTGATTGTAGAACCCGAGTGGTTAAGTTTCTATTTTCTAATGAGCATGTCATAAAATGGAAGGGTAGTAATTTAACATTTAAAGGCTAGTTTATCTCGTGCCTTAAAGCTCGAAAGATGATTTTTAAAGTTTGTATTTATCATCTAGTATAATTTAGGTATACAAATTTCAAAAAACCCCTACTCTTAAGTCAAATCTTGTCGTGAATGAGTTTGCAGAAGTATTTCTTGATGATCTTTCTAGTATTCCCCCCTGAAAGGGACATCGACTTTGGTATTGACCTTTTTTTCCAATACCCAACCTATATGTATTCCTCCTTATAGAATGGCTTCGGCAGAACTTAAAAGAGTTGAAGGAATAGTTAAAGAACCTCTTAGATAAGGGCTTCATTAGACTGAGTATCTCTCCATGAGATGCTCCAGTTCTCTTCATTCGAAAGAAGGATGGTTCTTTCTATATGTGTATCGACTATCATCTATCGAATAAGGTCACAATCAAGAATTAGTATATCATCTCAAAGATTGATCACTTGTTCAATCAACTTCAAGGTGCTAGTTACTTTTCCAAGATTGATCTCCTATCAGGCTATCATCAGCTTAGAGTGAGAGAGTGTGACATTCTGAAGATGGATTTTATAACTTGATATGGTCAATAAGAATTTTGGGTAATGTTTTTTTGATAACGAATGCTCCTATAATTTTTATGGATTTTATGAAGATGGTGTTCAATTAATTCTTAAATATGCTCATCATTGTGTTTGTCAATAATATTTTGATTTATTCTTAGAGTGAGTATGAGCATGTAGATCATTTGAGGATTTGAGAGTTGGTTAAGTTTTATGGTGTTTCATTGTCTACTATTTCGGACAGAGGTATTCAATTTACTTCTCAGTTTTAAAGATTATTTTATAAGGGTCTTGGTACTCAAGTTAATCTTAGTACAACTTTTCACCCTCAATCTGATAGTCAAGTGGAGCGGACTATTCAGACTTTGGAAGATTTGTTAAGAGCCTGTCTGATTGACTTTAAAGGTAGTTGGGATGACCATTTTCCATTGATTGAGTTTACCAACAACAATAGCTATCATTCGAGTATTCAAATAGATCTGTTTGATACTCTCTATGGTAGGAGGTAGATCTCTTATTGGGTGGTTCAAGGATTGCGAGGTATCTTTAATAGGGCCCAAATCTATTCATGAACCAATGGAGAAAGTTAGACTCATTAGAGAGAGCTTGAGGACTGCCCAAAGCTGACATAAATTCTTTTTAGATATGAGGATGAGAGAGCTTTAATCTAAGGTTGGTGATTGTATTTACTTGAAAATCTCACCTATGAAGGGTATGATATGTTTTGGTAAGAAGAGGAAGCTTAGTCCCAATTATGTGGGTCCATATCAGATTTTTAGGCATTTTGGTAAGGTGGCTTACGAGTTGGATTTACCTTCGAAATTGACATCGGTGAATTTAGTGTTTCTTGTGTTATTTGTTGAAGAAGTGTATTGGTGATCCTACTTATATTATGCCAATAGAAAGTGTTGGCATGAAAGAAAGTCTATCTTATGAAGAAGTATTAGTTGATATTCTTGATTGTCAAGTCCGTAAGTTGAGAAATAAAGAAGTTGCTTCTGTTAATGTTCTTTGAAGGAACCAATTAGTTGTGGGTGCTACTTGGGAGGCTAAAGCTGATATGATGTCCCGTTATCCTCATCTTCCCCTCTCGCCCGCTTTAGTTTCATCTTTAGATATTAGTTACTCATGTCTACACTTTCAGATTCATGCGTCTCAGTTGTTCTCATGTTTCCATATACATGGATATTCAAGAAATAGGTTTCAAAAGTCATGTTTTAGCTTGGGGTTGGTTACTTCTTGGTTTTATGAATTTTGGTGTATTTAGCATTAATTTTGGGTTGTTAGATCTCTTTTCCTACTCTATTCATGCTAGTTCGAGTCCAATTCAAGGAAAAATGTTTCCAAGGGGGATATATTAATACTCCAAAAGTTGGAAAGTTGTAATGAATGGGAAATTTGCAGAAAATCTACTAGTGCAGGATCATACAAGCTAACCTATAGGCCGTACAAAATCCTACGACACTTAAGAGGGCAGTCATAAGAAGCCCTTACACTTGGAAGATTTTCTAGAAGTTCCAGAAGTTTGGATGAAGCCCACTTACGGTTCGTACAAGAACCTACAAAATATAGAATGAAATCATAGGATGAGATTAGGAGACTGGGAAGTTTAGGTTCAAAAGGAGGAATGATCTTATGGATCATAGAAAGTGTTACGGGCCATAGGGTGGTTCATACAAGAGATGTAGAGACTTAGACTTTTGGAATTGTACAGGATGAGTAGGACCTATGGTACGTAGAGAGGTCTACAGTCCGTAGGTTTGGTTCATGGGTTTTGACTTGAGCTAATGTTTCTCTGAAAGTGACCTACGGATGACTTAGAAGGTCTGTAGGGTCACCATTGGCAGTTTAATTCCAGGGATATTTGGATCAATTCCATTATTTTAATATCCAAGCAATGTCATTTTGGACTATTTTATAAGAGTTATATGCACCAAACCATTCAAATTTATCCCATTCACTCTCATTCACCTAAAATTTTCTAAGGCTCTCAAGGATTCCTCTCCCGAGGTCATATTTTCCATCAAGCTAGGGTTTCAAGCATTTAAGTCTCCTCTTCAATTTTCAATCTAGAATTTTTTGAGGTATGTGGGAATTTTGACCATGGATCCTTTCCATCCATGGAGTCCCAAAGTATTTTCAAATCCTCATTAAGATTTCTTCCTAACCCCTAGGTTTTGATAATCTTGCATTGGGCTCAATCAATTATGCTTTTATTGAATTTCAATGATCTTATTATGTATGATTTGATCTTAATTACATATTTTAATGAAATTTTTATGAACCCATTCATTATTCTTATTTTATGATTATGAATTATGTTTGAGAATTATGTATGCATCACAAATTATGTTTGAGAATTATGCATGCATCACGAACTTATGAATTATAATTTCAAGGATGCTTTTAGATAAACTATTCAAGCGATTTTTATGAAGAAAAAGGTTGCTTCAACTTAAAAAATTCTTATAATGAAGGATTTTCATAATTTTTCTATGAACAAGCTTATAATGATTTTTGATGGTTAGACAAATATCTTTATGAACATGCTATGATATCATGATTTGTTAAAGGAGCTATTCTTATAATTTTCAAGTGTGCTATGATGAATTTGGTCTTACAAGATTATCACTCTTTTCAAAGACTATGCTATGATTATGTTATGCTACTCCTTTGAGAGTTTCACCTAGCATCGAGTTGGACTAGTGGTGATTACCCAAGTCCCAAAACTTTGTGCGCCCATAGGATTTGCCTTAATTGAACCTAGATAGTGGATCCCCAATAGCTCATATTTATGGTCTTTACCTGGCAAGTAGGACAACCTCTTTTCATTGTGGAAAAGACACTAAAGTCCATGTTATAGCTCATTAGGTTTATGTCGATTAACAATATATCTCACTATGCTATGTTTTGATTTTGACTTAATTAAGAGTGTTACATTGACCATGTTTTATGTTATAATGATGTGTTAAAAGGATTTATCAGGATTAGCTTGATTATTGTATCAATATGTTTTATGTCATGCATTGCACATTCTCCATCCTTAGTACATCCTATAGTACTGACGCATTCTTCTTGTATTTATATTGTATTTATAATATAGGTTCTAACATTCCTCCTCCCGGCCGTGGCTAGTGGATCGATTCTGCATTGCTTGGCTTTTCAATAAATTCTCATGCTTCAAGGGCACAACCATCTTATAATATCTTTATTTCATGTCTTTCCGTTTTGGTTTATTTTGGTAAGCTAGGGCTTGTCCTTTGCTCCATCTATGGTAGTTAGAGGCTATGCCAGACTTAGTATGTTTTTCACAGTTCAAATGTAACTCTTAGATTCTCCTTAGGTTGAGTTTCTATGATAATATTATTTTTAAGAATTACCTTCCACATTTCATTCGTATGTTGATTTTTATTTTATCTTAACTCATGCTTATGCTACGTGGATTATTTAGGGTCTTTTGGGATCCTATTAACTGTGTCATGTCTAGGGTCTAGCTTGAGTCATGAAAACCTCTCCATTGGCAACATTCGTTCTTAAATGAGATTCAACTAAGCATTAATAAAGTAGGGAAGGGATTTAACAACCCAAATTGATTGCAAAATCACATCAAAAGCATAATACTGAGGAATAATCAACCCCAAGCTAAAACATGACTTTTAAAACTAATTTTTTGAACATGCATGCATATGGAAATATGAAAATAGCTGAAATGTATGAATCTGAAAAGAGTACACAAGATGAACTAATACCTCAAACTAAAAGTTAATAGAAGTTAAAGAGATGGGGGTACTTGGACATCATATCGACTTCAGCCTCCTAAGTATAACCCTCAACTAACTAGTTCCTCCAAAGGACGTTTACCAAAGAACTTCCTTATTTCTCAACTTAAGAACCTGAAGATCAAGAATATCAATTAGACCTCTTCAAAAGAGAGATTTTCTTTAACACCAACACTCTCCAATGGAAAAACTGAAGTAGGAACACCAATATACTTTTTCAACAACGAACTATGAGACACCAGATGCACCTACGCCAAATCTGAAGGCAAATCCAACCATAGGCCATCTTGCCAAAATGCCTTAAATCTATTAAAGGCCCACATATCTATGATAGAGCTTCTCTTTCTTAATAAATCTCATCACACCCTAATAGGTGAGATATTCAAATAAACCCAATCATCAACTTCAAATTCAAGATCTTTTATGCTCATATCAGAATATGATTTTTGTCGACTCTAGGAAGTTTTCAACCTCTCTCTAATAAGTTAAACTTTCTCCATATCCTCATGAATGGATTGGGGCCTATAAAATCCACTTAACCAACCTCAAACAAACTAATAGGAGACCTACACCTACTACCATAGAGAGCCTCAAACGAATCCCTTTAAATACTCGAGTGATAACAATTATTTTGTGCAAACTCAATCAAGGACAAATGATCATCCTAATTACCCTTAAAGTGGATCATACACTCTCTCAACATATCCTTCAAACACTCGGCTTGACCATTGATCAAAGGGTGAAAAGCTATACTAAGCTTAACCAAAGTACCAAGACCTTTCTGAAATAATCTTCAAAAGTGAGATGCGAACTAAGTACATCTGTCAGAAATGATGGATAAAGGAACACTGTGTAATTTCACCATCTCTTGAATGTAAAGCCTATCACAGTCCTTTGTTAAAGATGAAGTCTTAATTAGAAGGAAATGTACCAAATTAGTCCTTCGGTCTACAATCACCCATATAGAATCAAACTATCAGTGCGTACGAGGCAAACCTATAATGAAGTCCATATTCAAATCTTCCCACTTCCAATTAGGAATATCAATATTCTGGGTCGTACCTCCTGTTTTCTAATACTCAACATTAACTTGTTGGCAATTAGAACACTTAGCCACAAACTCCGCAATATACTTCTTCATGCTATTCCACCAATAAACCTCCCAAAAATTATGGAACATCTTAGTGTACCTCGGGTGAGTAGAATATCGAGAACTATGAGCTTTTGATATAATCTGTTGCCTCAAACCATCAACATATGGAATACACAATTGACCCTGATATTAAAGCACATCATCTCCCCCTTTATAGAAAGCCTCAATGGTGTTTTCGAGAACTGCTTCCTTTTATTCAACAAAGATTGGATCCTCACTTTGTTTCTTTATATCACTTACAAGAGAAGATTCTGAGTAATAACTCCACCGTCTTCTGAATCAACCAAATAAACTTTCAAATGTGTAGGCCTATGAACATCACAATCCAACTCCTCCTTCTTATCCTCAAAATGAGAAATACTACCCATGGACAATCTACTTAGTGCATCCGCTATAACATTAGCTTTACTCAGATGGTATAAAACACTCATCTCATAGTCTTTCAATAATTCAATCCACCTTCTTCAATGAAAATTCAAATCTTTTTGAATAAACACATATTTAAAACTCTTATGATCGATGAACACACCTACATGAACCCTATAAATATAATGCTTCCAAATTTTTAAGGCAAAAACCACCTCCTCCAACTCAAAGTCATGAGTCGGGTGATTCTTCTCATAAACCTTAAGTTACCTTGAAGTATAAGTAATGACCTTGCCATGTTGCATCAATACAAAACCAAGACCAATTCTCAAAGAATCACAATAAACCCTAAAACCATCTGAACTATCCGATATAGTCAAAACTGCGGTTATTGTAAGCTGAGTCTTCAACTCCTGAAAACTCTTCTCACAAGCATCGAACCACTGAAACTTGAATTTATTCTGAGTTAACTTGGTCAAAATAAAATAAATTGAGGAAAAACCTTCAAAAAATCATTTATAGCAACTTCTTAAACCCAATAAACTCCTAATATCAAAGGTAGAAAGCAATCTAGGCTAGTTCTTGACTACTTCGGTCTTTTGAGGATCAATGTGTATGCCCTATCTAGAAATAATATTGCCAAGATATTCTACTTAACTCAACTAAAATTCACAATTACTGAATTTAGAAAACAACTAACAGTCTTTTAAAATCTGCCATTTAATCCTCAAATGGCCTGCATTCTCATCCTCACTCTGAGAATACATCAAAATGCCATCTATGAAAATAATGACGAATATATCCAAATACTATTTAAACACCCTATTCATCAAGTCCATAGAAGCTGTAGGAGCATTTATTAGTCCAAAAGATATAACCAATAATTCATAGTGATCATACTGAGTTCTGCAGGCTGTCTTTGGAATGTAACACTCTTTTACTCTAAGCTAGTGATAGCCTAATCTGAGGTCTATCTTCAAGAAGTAGCTAGCACCCTGAAGATAATCAAAGAAGTCATCAATACTTGGGATGAGATACTTATTCTAGATGGTGACCTTGTTAAACTGTCTATAATCAATGTACATTTGGAGAGAGCCATTTTTCTTACACACGAAGAGAATTAGAGCACCCCAAGTAGAAAACTTGGGCATGATGAAACATTTATCTATAAGGTCTTTTAAATGATATTTCAACTCCTTAAGTTTAGCTGGAGCTATTCTGGTAAGGATGAATACTCATAGGATGGGTATCCAGGAGAACGTCTAAGCTATAGTCAATTTTCCTTTTGGGAGCAACTCTGTCAAGCTCTTTGGGAAACACTTCTGAGAATTCATTAGCAATAAGAACAGACTGAAGAGTTGGGGTTTTAGAACTAGTATCCTTGACCCAAACTAGATGATAATATAAGACCCAAAAGTTAGAAAGCTGGGAAATGAGGATCAAAACATGAAATTTCTGAAACCTGCAATTTTTGGCACTGGGTGGTGACCATGAAAGGCTATTACAAACTGTACAACCTATAATAGATCATGGTATGGCACTGTTGTAGTTATTCAGGAATTCAGTCCTACAGGGTGAGGTCCACGACAAGGGATCATGGACCGTAGTGAGTACCACAGGCTGTGAAGCCCTCCATGGTGACCCCTCCCCTGAGACCTCAAAAAATGATTCAAAAACTAGGACCATGCCTCACCACCATAGGCCGTGTAGCCCTTCACAAACCATGGTAGGTTCTGAAGTGGTCACTCCTGCCTGCCATTTTGTAATTCCTACACCACGCCCATGTTTCACGGGTCGTGATGACCTCTATGAACCATAAGGGAATTCCGTGGAGGAAGTTCTGAAACTCTTTCCCTACAACTTCAGGATTCCAATTCCAAGTCTAACATTATAGACACTACCACAGTGATGGGTCCTTCATGATTAGTCTAGTTCCACTTAAGTGTGGGTAATTCGATCATTTCCATATTCATTCATTAATGTATATTGACATTTTTAGGACTAGATTCATTACAAAATTATCCTAAATACTCCTAAACCTATTCCTTTCACTCATTAACTCTCAAATAACTTTAAGACTTCTTTCTCAAGGATTACTTCAAAGGTTCATCTTCTTCATCAAGTTTGGCTAGGGTTTCTTCAAGAACAAGTCTCCTTTTTCAATTTCAAGTTCAAATTTAATCAAGGTATGAATGGATTGATCCATGGGTCCCTTTCACCTATGGAGTTCCAAGGTTTCTACTTAAAATCTCATTAATTTTAATTAGGTTTGTAAACCTAGTATTATGAATTATATTGGGTTGTCTCAATTATGGTTTTAATCATTATTAGTGATTATTATAAGTATGTTTCTACATGAATTGCATGATTTTATGTTGAATTACGAATTCCCATGCATATAGCTATTTTCAATGATGATATTATGAAGTATGATTATGAAGTTCAATAATTTCAAGTTATTATAATGGTTTTCATTCATATTGACTATGTTTATGAGTTTTACTCTAAATTCAAGTATGAATTATTATCATCAAGTACAATTGTGTTCAGGATATGAATTCTATGCAAGTTATGAAGAAAGGTGACTTAGGGCCCTATGTGGTGACCGATGAACCTAATAACACGTGTTATGCATGTATAATTTGTGATTATGAAAGGCCAATACTCATATCACAATTATGTTGTGAAATGATCTATTCTATAAATTAAGAAGTTTATGAACAAATTATGATATATGCAAAGTATGATTACTATGTTATGTATTCCATGGCATTTGACTTAGCACCGAGTAAACTTTGAGGTGGAGGTCCTACCAAAAGCCTTAGTAGTAGCCTCTGGTACCTTAAACTATGTGCCATCATAGGTTTGCCTTCATGTCTTAGCTAGTGGATCCTAATGTAGTGAATGTACATGACCCGCCTAGCGGGTTAGAGTCTATCTTGGTAAGTAGATTCCCCTTTCTTCTATTATATGGAGAGACATTGAGATTTCATATTATAGCTCACATGGTCTTATTGTTGGTTATGGTTCCTCTCCTACATATGTATATGTCTTTTTAAGTCCTTTTTATGATTTTCAACTATGTCTCTTTAATGCTTTGATCATTATGGTTCTCTCATGATTTTACCTATTCTCTATTTTCATGAAAGTTATTTGATCATTGCATCTTATGATTTATATTGCATATCATGCCCTCATACTTAGTATATTCAAATGTACTAACGCATATTGTTGCCTACATTATTTTATAATATAGGGGTCAAGGATCACATTCCCACAGGTTGCTAGTAGAGCTTTTATCCGGTAATATCTTCGTGAATCCTCATCCATCGAGGGCGAATTTTGAGTTGTTTCCTTTCAAAGATTAGTTATATTTCATTTGAGGGTGAGATAGGGACATGACTTAACCCCCACCCATCTTACATAGTAGAGGCATTGTTGGACCTATGTTATGAAGTCTATGTAGTCAATTTTACTCTTTCTTTTATGATCATGTTTAAACGATTCTTATAATGTTCTGCATTTACTTTACCTTTTTCATGCTTATGATATGTCAAGAGGCTTGGTTGGAGCCTTTGGGGTTTCAATCGCCGTGTTACGACTAGGCCCTAGGTCTTATCATGACAAACTCAAAGCATAAGGTTTTTAGCATATCCTAGGGAGTCCAACATGCTGCATCAAGTAGAGTCTTATTCATGGTTGTGAAACATGCCACATTTATGAATATGAGGCTATAAGACATTTTAGGAAAAACCTCACTTTTTTCATGGTCTAAGTTGTGCTATAGAGTTTACTCTAAGACTTTGTTTCCCTAATGATTGTCCTTTGCGATTTTCAGAAAATGCTTCCAAGAATACAAATTTCTCAAGATAATGGTCCCCTACCCGACCAAGTGACTAATGCAGAGTTCTGGACCATTATCACTATGCTAGCCCAAGTTATGGCCAACAAAGAGGTTGCGACTCCTCCTAATGTTCTCACTCCCGCCTCTAGAGTGAGGTACATTACAAGTATGAACCCTCTGGAGTTCCATGAGTCAAAGATTGATGAAGATCCCTAAGAGTTTACTGATGAGGTATACAAGATAATGGGTATTATGGGGATAACTTCGACGGAGAAAGAAGAGTTGGTGGCTTACCAACTAAAGAGTGTTGCTCAAGTTTGGTTTACTCAATGGAACATAGAGAGGGTGGATGAAGGACCTATTGATTGGAAAGTCTTCAAACTTGCTTTCGTTGATCATTTTTTCCCACTTGAGCTAAGGGAAGCCAAGTTGTTAGAGTTAATCAATCTTCAACAAGGCAACATAGAAATGAGGGACTATGCACTAAAGTTTACCAAGCTATCCAAGTATGCTCCTTTATTTGTTGTTGATCCACATTCCCAAGTGAGTAAATTCATATTGGGGTATCTGACTTTGTTCCTAAGGAATGCCATACCGCTATGCTTATTAAGGAAATGAACATATTTTGGCTTTTGAATTTCATCGAGCAAATTAAAGGAGAGAAACTCAAAGAAATGAGAATAAGAGATTCTAAGAGAGCTCAGTATGAATGTTGGTTCTTAAGTTCTAGGTTTAGTGGTTGTAGTGGCCGTTCTCAACAAGGCCAAGGTTCGGGAAAGATGTCTGTAAATGATAGGGTACTATACCCTATGAATGAATTGCTCCCAAAAAGACATCTATTGATTCTCTCCTAATTGGTCACACCGTACAAGGAGGAGGTGTCAATTCTAGTAGCCCTAAATTTCCCAAGTGTGCAAAATGTAGGAAGAATCATGGATAGAGATTTTTGATAGGAACGGGTTATTGCTATGGATTTGGAAAAATGGGTCACAGGAAATCCGAATGCCTCCATGTTTCTAACAAAGGTAGAGAAGGTTGTCCTCAAGGACAAGTAGCCCAAGGAGGACAAGTGCAACAAGGTGCCCAAGCTTAACCTAAGGGTGACCAACGCAACAACCAATTCTATGGTCTTCATGATAGGTGATACGTGAAGGAGACTCCCGATATTATTACTGGTATGTTATGGGTCTTTCCCTATGATGTTTATGGCTTATTTGATCTGGGTGCAAATTTGTCTTTTGTTACTCCTTATATGGCTATGAGGTTTGATGTGTGCTTTGAAGTGTCTATAGAAACCGTTTCCATAAATACTCCCATAGGTGAGTTGGTTATGGCTAAAAGAGTCTATAGAAATTATCAAGTGTCATTTTGTATAAAGTTATCCCTTGTGATCTTGTTGAACTTGACATGATCAATTTTGGCATCATTCTCAGTATGGATTGCCTTCATGCATGTTATGCCTTTATATGTTGTAGAACCCGAGTGGTTAAGTTTCAAATTCCAAATGAGCCATTCCTAGAATGGATAGGTAGTAATTCCTTGTTTAAGGATAAATTTATCTCATGCCTTAAAGATCGGAAAATGATTTCCAAGGGTTGCATCTATCATCTAGCTTGGGCTAGCGATACTAATTCCGAGACTCCTACTCTTGAGTCAGTTTCAGTTGTAAATGAGTTTCTGGAAGTTTTCCCCAAAGATCTTCTAGGTATTTCTCCAGAACAGGAGATTGACTTTGGCATAAATGTCCTTCCCTATATTCAACCTATATCTATCCTTCCTTACTGTATGGCTCTAGCAGAACTTAAGGAGTTGAAAGAGAAATTGAAGGATCTATTGGATAAGGGTTTTATAAGGCCGAGCATTTCACCTTGGGGTGCTCCCATTTTATTTGTTAGGAAGAAGGATGGGTTACGTCAAATGTGTGTAGATTACCGACAATTGAATAAGGTCATCATGAAGAATAAATATCTAATTTTGAGGATATATGATTTTTTTGATCAATTACAAGGGGCAAGTTACTTTTAAAGGATTGATCTCCGTTCCGGTTATCATCAATTAAGGATAAGGGAGTGTGATATTCCCAAGACGGCGTTTAGAACTTGGTACAGTCACTTTGAATTTTTGGTTATGTATTTTGGACTAACGAATGCCCCTGTAACTTTTATGGATTTGATGAATAAGATGTTTAAGCAATACTTGGATAGGTTCATTATTGTGTTAATGATGATATTTTGATTTATTCTCAAAGTGAGAAAGTGCATGCCAAATATTTGAGGATTGTGTTGCAAATTCTCAAGGACTGTCAGTTGTATGCAAAGTTTAGCAAATGTGAATTCTGGTTAAGGTCGGTTGCTTTTCTTGGTCACATTATTTCTAGAGAAGGAATTATGATTGATATAAAGAAGACCTAGGTGGTTAAGAATTGGCCTAGACCATTGAGTCTTTATGATATTTGGAGTTTCTTAGGCTTAGTCGGTTATTATAGATGGTTTTTGGAAGTTTTCTCTTCCGTTTTATCGCCCTTGACGTCTTTGACTAAAAAGAAGTGAAATTCCAATGGTCTGAGGCATGTGATAAAGGATTTCAATAGTTGAAGGATAGGCTTACCTCCGCTCTAGTGTTGAATTTACCGAAAGGGTCTGATGGGTTTGTTGTGTATTGTGATGGTTCACGAGTTGGTCTTGGTTATGTGCTATTGCAAAATAATAAAGTGATAGCTTATGCTTCTAGGCAACTAAAGGTGCATGAGAAAAATTACCCAACTCATGACTTGGAGTTGGCGGCGGTAGTGTTTTCTTTGATGTTGTAGAGACACTATCTTTATGGTGTCCATGTAGACATTTTCACCAATCACAAAAGTTTGCAATATGTGTTTACTCAAAAGGACTTGAATCTTCGGTAAAGGAGATAGCTTTAACTATTGAAGGATTATGATATAAGTATACTATACCATCTGGGTAAGGCAAATTTGGTTGCCGATGCTCTTAGTAGATTGTCCATGAACAGTGTTACCTATGTTGATGATGAGAAGAAAGAACTAGTTCGGGATGTGTATAGATTAGCCCATTTGTCTAAAGCTCATAGTTTGCATTATTCTATTCACCCCGATTCCATGAAGATGTATCAAGATTTGAGGAAAGTGTATTGGTGGAATGACATGAAGAGGGTTATTACAGAATTTGTGGCTAAGTGTCCCAATTGTCAACAACTGAAAGTTGAGCATCAAAAACCAGGAGGTTTGGCTCAAGGCATTGAGATTCCTACTTGGAAGTGGGAAGTATTGAATATGGACTTCTTTACAATTTCACCTCTTACTCGTAGGCAACACGACTCTATTTGAGTGATTGTTGACTGAATGACTAAGTCGCTCATTTTCTCCAAGTTAAGACCTCATATTCAACCGAGGACTATGCTAAATTGTATATTCGAGAGTTGGTAAAAATTCATGGTGTCCCATTGTCTATAATTTTGGATCGAGGTACTCAGTTTACATCTTAATTTTGGAGATCTTTCCAAAAGGGTCTCATTAACCAAGTGAAACTTAGCGATGTTTGGTCACCCACAAACTAATGGTCAGGCAGAATGTACTATTCAAAAATTAGAGGATATGTTGAGAGCTTGTGTGATGGATTTTAAAGTAAATTGGGATGATAATTTGCAAGTAATAGAGTTTGCTTTTAATAACAGTTATCACTCTAGTATTGAGATGGTTCCATTTGATGCTTTGTATGGTAGACAGTGTAGATCCCCTATCGGTTGGTTTGAGGTAGGTGAAGTTACTTTGATAGGACCCGAGTTGGTATTTGAGGCTATGGAGAAGGTTAGACTCATTAGAGAAAGATTAAAAATGGCCCGAAGCGAACAAAAGTCCTATTCAGATTTGAGGAGAAAGAAACATGAATTTGAAGAAATGATTGTGTTTACTTGAAAATTTCACCGATGAAGGGTGTGATGCATTTTGGTAAGAAAGGTAAACTAAGTCCACGCTATGTTGACCCATATCAGATTTTGAGGCGAATTGGTAAAGTGGCTTATGAGTTGGATTTGCCACCAGATTTGGCATCGTTGCTCCAATGTTCCATATGAAATTATTGAGGAAGTTTGTTGGTGATCTTAGCTCAATTTTTCCATTGGACAATATTGAGGTTAAGGAATCTTTATTATGAAGAGGTTCCGATTGAGATCTTGGACTAGCAAGTTAGAAAGTTGAGAAACAAATAAATAGCTTCAGTTAAAGTGTTATGAAGGAATCAAGAGGTTGAGGGTGCTACATTGGCAGTCGAAGCCGATATGACGCTTAGATATCTTTATCTATTTCCTTTCGTACCTAGTTGAGGTATTTAACTCCTTTATGACCCAACCAACCCAAATCATGCATTTTAGTTGTTTTCATAGTTTCATCTGCAATCATGTTCACGAAATGAGTTTTAAAGTTATGTTTTTGCTTGAGATTAACGAATTCATGTTTTATGCAATTTCAAAATATTTTTTTATGTTGGGATGTTATGTTCCTTTCCTTTTCTATTCATGCTAGCTTGAGTCCCCATTCGAGGAATTTGTTTTTCAAAGGGTAGATATTGTAAGACCCCAGAATTTGGAAAGCTGGGAAATGAAGATCAAAGCATAAACTTTCTGAAACCTGCAATTTTTGGCACTAGGTGATGACCACGGAAGGCCATCACGGGCCATGGTCCCCAATACAGATCATGGTGTGGCACTGTATTATGATTTAGGAACTCAGTCCTGTAGGGAGAGATCCACGACAAGGGACCACAAACTATGGTGAGCACCATGAGCCGTGAAGCCCTCCGTGGTTACCCTACCCCCCGAGAGATTCACAGACCATGGTGGGTTCCGTGGTGGTCACTCCTGTAGGCCACCCTGCAGGTACTGCACGACACCCATGTTGACGGGCTATGTTGACCTCCTTGGACCGTGAAGGGGTTCCGTGGAGGAAGTTCTGAAACTCTTCCCCTGGAACTTCAGGATTCCAATTCCAAGTCTAACATCACAGACACCACCAAGGCCGTGATGAGCATTACGGACCGTGATAGGTCCTCTGTGGTGAGTCCAGTTCCACTTAACTGAGGGATAATCTAGTCATTTCCTTATTCTTTCATTAATGTATATGGATGTTTTTAGTACAAGATTTATTACAAAATTATCCTAAATACTCCTAAACCTATTCCTTTCCCTCATTAACTCCCAATCAACTTTAAGACTTTTCTCTCAAGGATTACTTCAATAGTTCATCTTCTTCATCAAGTTTGGCTAGGGTTTTTTCAAGAACAAGTCTCCTTTTTCAATTCCAAATTAAAAAATATAATCAAGGTATGTAGGGATTGATCCATAGGTCCTTTTCACACATGGAGTTCTAATGTTTCTACTTAAAATCTCTTGAATTTCAATTAGATTTGTAACCCTAGTGTTATGAATTTTATTGGGATGTTTCAATTATGCTTGTTATAAGTGATCATTATAAGTATGTTTCTACTTGAATTGCATGATTTTAAGTTGAATTAAGAATGCCCATGCATATACCTATTTTTAATGATGAGATTCTGAGGTATGATTATGAAGTTTAATATTTCAAGTTATTATCATGGTTTTCATTCATATTGACTATGTTTATGAGTTTTTCTCTAAATTCAAGTATGAATTATTATCACCAAGTACAATTGTGTTCAAGATATGAATTCTATGTAAGTTATGAAGAAAGGTGACTTAGGGCCCTATATGGTGACCTATGAACTTAATGACATACGTTATGCAAGTATGATTTGTGATGATGAAAGGCCAATACTCACATCACAATTATGTTATGAAATGAGTTATTCTATGAATTAAGAAGTTTATGAAAAAATTATGATATATGCAAAGTATGATTACTATGTTATGTATTCCGTGGGATTCGACTTAGCACCGAGCAAACTTTGATGTGGAGGTCCTACCAAAAGCCTTAGTAGTAGCCTCTAGTACCTTAAACTACATGCTCCATATGTGCATGACCCGTCTAGTGAGGTAGAGTCTACCTTGGCTAGTAGATTCCCCTTTCTTCCATTTTATAGGGAGACATTGAGATTCTATGTTATAACTCGCCTGGTCCTATTTACGGTTATGGTTCCTATCCCACATATGTATATGCCTTTTAAGTCCATTTTATGATTTTCAACTATGTCTCTTTAATAGTTTTATCATTATGGTTCTCTCATGACTTTACCTATTCTCTATTATTATGTATGTTACTTGATCTTATATTGCATGTCATGCCCTCATACTTAGTTTATTCAAACGTACTAACGCATATTGTTTCCTACATTATCTCATAATATAGGGGTCGAGGATCACATTCCCACATATGGCTAGTAGAGCTTTTATCCGGCAAAGTCTTTGTGAGTCCTCATCCATCGAGGGTGTATTATGAGTTGTTTTCTTTCAAAGACTAGTTATATTGGTTTGAGGGTGAGCTAGGACATGTCTTAGCCCCCGTCCATTTTATGTAGTAGAGGCATTGTTGGAACTATGTTATGGAGTCTAGTAGTCAAGTTTACTCTTTGTTTTATGATCATGTTTAGACTCTTCTTATGATGTTCTATATTTACTTTACCTTATGCATGCTTACGATATGTCAAAAGGCTTGGTTGGAGGTCTTTGGGATTTAGATCATCATGTTACGACTAGGACCTAGGCCGGGTCGTGATAGATAGATGCAACCTTTGGAAATCATCTTTCCAGCCTTAAGGTGTGAAACAAATTGACCTATAGGCATTGAGATACTACATTTTAATTCAATGACTGGCTCATTAGAAAACTTAAATTTTACAACTTTGGTTCTATAGTCGACTAAGGCATAACAACTATATAGCGAATCCATGCTAAGAATAACATCAAAATCAAGCATGTCTAACTCTACTAGATCAACTAAGGTGAATTTCTAAAAAACTAAGATTGGACAATTGCTATATATCTGTTTAGCTAAACCTAAGTTACCAACAAGAGTAGAGACGGGGAAAGGCTTTAATAAATTTTGGGATTAATATTAAATTTCATAGCAACATAATGAGTCACAAAGAACAAAAATTCACTCTTGGATCTAACAATGCATAAACACAAAACTTAAAAGACTCGTAACATATCAATGACCACCATCAAGGGAATCCTCCAGTTTTGGTCGGGTTTAAAGAGCACAAAACCTGCCTTGGCACTATTGGCCACCAAAATCGAATGAGGTACCCTGCTAAGTTGTACAACCTCATAAGCACTAGGATGATTATGATGATGAACATCTCTACCGTTTCTAGCAATTGAAGGGAAATCTCTCAATATATTTCCAACCTTACCACTCCCATAGTATCAATTGGTACCTGCGAAGTATCTCCTCAGATGACTCTTGCAATACTTCTAGCAAGTGGGGAAAGTCAGACCACTATAAGCACCTATTTGAGGCTTAGGGTAAGACATCCTATCTTTGTTAAACTTATGAACCGGAGAACTAGATGAAGTTGTGTTAGAGAATTACTGTCTAAACCGAGAACGACCACCACCACTGGATCTCTAATGAGGGTAGTCACCACTATTGGTCCAAGCCCTCTTAGTCTCCCTAGCTTTCTCCTTAAGATTTTCTCCTTCAATATGTCGAGCATGATTCATCAACCTCGAGATGTACATATCCTTGATCAACTTAGCGGTTCTACACTCCTTCATAACCAACTCCGAGACACTAGAAACAAACTTGCTCATACATACCCTAGAGTCGATATCCATAGCCGGAGCATACTTGGAGAGTTGAGTAAATTGCAAAGCTTATTCTTTCACACTCATGTTACCTTGCCTTCGGTTTATGAACTCTTGAAATTTAGCCTTTCTTATCTTAAAGGGAAACAATCAATCAAGAAACACCCTTTTGAACTTGTCCCAATCCAATGGACTAGCATCCAAAGCCCTCTTTTCCATCCATTGAGAAAACCACACTTGAGAAACCCATTTCAATTGGTAAGTGACCCAGTCCGCCTTTTCAACCGAAGTCACACCTGTAATGTCCACAATCTTTCGAATACTTGCAAAAAACTCTTATGGATCTTCATCCACTTTAGAACCATAGAATTTTGGAGGATTCATCCTTGTGAAGTCTCAAACCCTTATTCATTATTGTATCCACATTTGGGTTGATGGGAGATACAACCTCTTTATTAGCTTATATCATCATATCTTGTGCCAATACTTGGAAAGGATCCCTAAATTTAACATGTGAGCCTTGCTTGGACAAAGGATCGAGCGGAGATTCAAGTGCTTATTGCTTCATATCTTGATTCCTTCTCAAGGGAGCTCTTCTTGGAGGAATGATTCTAAAACGCATAAAACATGAGTTAGGAGGAAGACTTTTATAGAGTTCAACTCTATCGTATAACTTTAGAGTAATATAGGAATTGAAGTTTCTTAAAAGTCTCATAACCTCCCATTCATAAATATGGCCCGCTCCACATCAATGAACAAGACTCTACTAATTTCGGCTTTGAGACACCCTAAGAGACTTGAACCTAATGCTCTAAATACCAAGTTTGTCACAACCCAATATTACCCCTTAGATGTGACCTGTACCTAGAGTCCTGAGAGACCCTAAGATAAATGACAAGGCATAAAGATAACATACTTATATAAAATAGCATAAAATGGGAATAAAGTCTGAACATAGTCTAGAATAACATAATAAGAAAACTGAGTACAACTCAACATACACGGAAATACTAATGTCTGAAAAGCCTCTACCATAAGTGAGATGCTAGAGCAAGTCTTTAACTATCTCTAATATCTGAAAACTAAAAGACTAGTTTGAGATGAACATAAGGAAACCAAAAGTGGTTTGTCCCCGAACCATGAGGACTCACCAAAGTAATGGAAAGGTGATAGAGTCTGTACTAACCACGGGCCAGGTGGAAGGCATTAAAATCTATATTATGAGACAATATAGACAAAAGTATGTGGCTTGTACTCGAAATATACTGAGTATAAGGAAAGTAAATACATATACCATAATAACATGATAAGTCTAAATGCATGATAATTTAATGACTAAGTAAAAATGACATAATCTGATAAGGTGAGTTCATATAACATAGTACAAGGTCAGCGCAATATTCCAAAAAAAAGAGTGATAATCATATAATAATTAGAAATCATAAGTCTTTTGTTGGAGGTACCATTAACTAACATAAACCATGTGAGGTATAACATGGAGTTTAGTGTCCTACTCCCACAAAAAAATAGATCACTTACTCGCAAAGGTAAGGACCATAATCATGAGCATATGTGGATCCAGTAGCTAGAGTTAATTAAGCTAAGTCCTACAGAGGCATGTAGTTATGGGACAAGGAGATTGCTTCTAAAGAACTCTGCCGCTACTAATGGGTGAGCCTTAATCCCAAAGTCCACTCGGTACTAAGTAAACTTCGAATGAAAAACATGCATTATCATATCATATTCATAATCTTTGAAATAGTAAGAATCTAGTAATACCAAATCATTCATAACTTCATATTATAAGAATAACTCCTTTTAATCATGATTTCATAATATACTCATAAAATACACTTATCTAAAGCATCTAAATCATGATAATCTTTTATAATGAGAATACATACTTCAATCGGAAGAATTCGATTTCATACAACATATTTGGTACTTTATCTAAAAGCATCCTTGATTTATAACTTCTTTAAATGATCATGCTTGCATATCAACATAGCGTAGTTCATAATCATAAAATACTTGTAGAACATGGATTCATGAAAATAACCTTGAAAATATTGAAATATGATCAAATCATGAATAGTAAGATCAATAATGAAGAATGAACTCGAACCCATATGAAAATCAGGAAACACTAGAAATTTGGGTGGAATCACAAATGGAGAATTGAGGTTTCTTTGGAAATCAATAGGTGAAAAGGAACCCATTGATGAATTTACCACATACCTTGATGGAATCCTAGCTTTAACTTGGAAGAAAAGTCTTGAATCTTGATGAAGAACCCTGGACTCACCTTGAGGGAAACTTGGAGAAGAAGACTTAAGAGTTTTGAGAGAATGAGAGTGAATGGGGAGGGTTTGAGTCTTAAAATCAGTAATAAGTCCTCAAAACTAGCCTAGACATGATATATTATAGGAATTAAAAGCATAAGAAAAGACCCAATTAACCCTGAGAAATAACTTATGAACAACTTTCAAGGGATACATCTATGGACCATAAAGCATTACCTGAATCATAGAAGGTTGTCCGTAGAAACTGACTTGAAATCTTAAGTTTCTGATCACGAATAACAAACACACTTTTACTACCCATAGACACTTCTATGGACCATACTGTCTACTCGTAGAATCCAACTACTAAAAAATCCAAATCTCTAATGAACAAACCACAAACTCAATCTACAACTTGTAAAGTTTTTATGACACGTACAACCCTATGATAGGGTAAATTACTAGAATACATATTCTATTAAGTTTAATGTACAAGGCCTATTTATGGACTTTAAACTCATGTATGACCTATACAAGATAACCGTAGAAGACACTCACCAAAAGTTCAATATTCTGAAGATGGAGTCCACGAGACCAGCTATGACTCGTAGTTCCTTTTATGAGCCATACTAATTGCTTGTACATTGAGACTTGAGGTTTTGGATTTTTAAAGTTTCTGGACTTTACTCTACATGCCATTTCATGAGCCATACTCTAAACCACACACCATAAAACCAACCCTTAAATTATAAACCAACATTCTAAAAATTTTAGTGTTAACCATGAGACACTTCCACGAGCCATGGAACCAACTACAGCCTATACATAGGCCTCGTGAAACACTACACCAACAAATTTTCAACTTCACACTAAGTTTTACACTCCCGAGGTGTTACAGGTACACTGTATCCTACCTCAATGTCGATCACATGCACTCTAAAGTGTACTAAAATGAAGCTTTGTCTTTCCAATCCGCCTTTAATAGATGCCACTCTATCAAATTACTAATGACGACATCAATCGTGCACACCATAAACATAGTGATGCTATATCTTTAAACCAAATACCACTGGTGCCAACTCGATATAGTTGAAACAATACCCATATTGCAATAATTAGAAATGGGGCAAAAAATGAGCCCAAAATGGAATTGGGGGAGCCACGTAAATAATCATGTAATTGGTTATATCAATGGGTCCAAACTAGTTCAACGAACTTGTGCCTAGAAAATAGGCTCAATCCAAGTCTTAAATAGACTCAAAATTGTTTATGAAATCAAGAATTCAAGAAATCATCATTTAAGGGAAAAGTGTCATGACCCAAAAATCAAGGTCGTGATGGTATAAACCCCAAACCCAACCTGGTGTGTAAGTCAAACAATCTAACTTAGAAATTATCTTAGAAGTTGCAGAAAAGAAGATAAAATAGATACGATACTCCTAGAGTGGAGTCAGACTATAAATGAATAAAAATGAGATACAAAAAGGAAGTTCTCAAAATTTGATATCATAAGCACAAAGAGCATCTACTACACCTCAAGAATCTGAAGTACATCTCAAGTCTTTGAAACAAAAATAAAGACAATAAAAGATAGATGGAAACTAATAGCGATTCAAAAAACAAAATCTCACCATTTCTATTAATAGACTCAACCAGCTAGATCTTATCAACCGCTATAAGAAACACCCTGACTAGGATCTGCATTAAAATGATGACAAAAGTAGCTAATCAGAACTCATGAAGTAAACTATGAAACACTTCCACTAGCATATAGAAAAGTACCATTTCAGCATCGGTGCCTCCTATTTATATAAGAACTGCGTGAGTAAAGTAAAAAAGTAAGGTTATACTAACTCATTTCAAAAGACTAAACTTGTGAAAAAACAAGCAGGACAATGCAATGATTAAATGATGTGGTGGAACCAAGGCTATCGCATAACCTATCGTATACACCTTGCCGAGCTTCATCTCCCAAGACAAGGACCCATGGGGGACTCACATTCCATATACTAAATATCATGATCTCATAATCTCATCCACTTTCCACCTGCCTCATGGTCAAGGATATACAAGGTGTTTCATTTTGTTTCTCAAAACAGTACTTCCAAACTTCTCAGATTTCCATGAACAATAATATGATGAATGAGGATGAATTCTACACAAAAAACCACATCATAGAGGAGAAATCAATTCCATATAAGTATAAAAGAGTCTAAAGTCCACAAACTTGACAAATCATGATATACATCCTTAAATGGAGAATCAGTGGTGTAATTCATTTGAAACAAGCATTTACCATTTGGAAAATGTTCTTTTCATTTAAAGAAGTGATAAAACCAGTTCAAGCCCCTAACATAGGTATTTCATGTCATACATAGTAGAATAATCAACTGAAACCCTCCTCTCTGGTAATTTCATGTACAACATGCTCTCAAAACAAATCATAATATCATATAAGGTCACCACACAGGCTAAGCAACACAGATGATCCCCTACACGGGTGAAACAATAATAATAAGACCCCACATGGGAATGAAGCTATAATAAGTCCCCACATAGGTGAAGTAAATATACTCAATAGTTTTCAACAACCAAATTCCATGCTACGATCCCATCCTATAATCTAATTCATAATTATGATTAACTACCCAACCTAGTCTAGAAGAAGAATAAGCCAAACCTACCTCGAAGGCCAAACCTTCATCAAAACCACTCTACCCATGCTTTTTCTTAATCAATAACTCTAAACAGGTCCCCTACTATCAAAAATTAAAGGTACACACCAAGAGGGTTCCAGCAATACCCATATTACTAAGGTTAGGAATCGAGATTAAAATGTTCGAACATCACATAAAAAATGCTTAAACCAGAATTTTATTTGAAAATAATGATCTACAAGTAAAAAGGAAGTTTGTGGTTGAAAATCCCATCGAGAACGAGTAAGAATCGGGTTCAAAATCAAAGAAAATCAATTTTCTAATTTCAAAGAAATTCCCCAAAACACACATTTGAAATCTTGATATGGAAGTGTTTTGAAAGATAATAAATGTATAAATTGATACAAAATTGATAAAGGCACTTACCCAAATGAGTTTCCTCAAGAAATCCCTCAAAAATCTCTTCTACCTAAGTTCCCAAATGAGTAAAAATGAAGAAAATTATGAAAATGGGATGAAATCCTATTGAAACACTATTCAGGGATTTAAAGGATGGGGTCCACAAATATAGGCCTGATGCTATAAACACAACCCATTAGGCTGGCTAGTCCTTCCGTAAATGTGGAAGCCTTACCGCAAACACAGAGCTTCCCTTGCTAAACTATCACGACCCAACCCTGTAGGCCGCTACTGGGGTCCGACCTGGACCCCCCGTACACATATCTATTAGCTGAGGTCATATTGAATCGTAAATAAGACAATATCATGTAACAGAGTCCCACTAGGCGATAATATTTTCATAAACTGTAGCCCTTTTCGTTTGTATCACAACATGACAGGGCACGCAAGCCGACAATGCTGCCATAACATAATAACCTATATCATATATCATGTAGACCCAGCTGAATCAAACTGACATACACAACCCACATATACATATCTGCAGACCTCTAAACATATAAATGACAATATATGGCGGGACAGGGCCCCCGCCGTACTCCTGAATGGATAAAATAATTTCTATACATCCGTGGACAGTATCAAAACTAGGCCCCGATACAATGGAGCCTCTTCCAGCTGAGCTGCATGGAATCCTAAGCTGACAGACTCCTAAAATCTGTATTTGTACCTGCGGCATGAACGCAGTCCCCCGAGAAAGGGGGTCAGTACGACATATGTACTGAGTATGTAAAATATAACATAATACACTGGAGGTATATTCGAAATAGAGAAGCAGGGAAACAAATTATTAAATCGAAGTTATGTACCTGTACTCTGTGAATCATAAAAGCATGCATGCTCAATTTATACAATATAGCCGGCCCTTTCAGGGGTCTGGTGAATAACATCCGTAGGACCATCATAGGCCCGGCGCCATCACCACCTTATTACAATACATCATCATATATCTATACATGTATCCTGGCTCTCTATTGAGGGACTCAGGGAATAATGCAGTGAACTGTGCACGAGAACATATCCTGGCCCAAGACTCAGGGAAAGAAGTGTTACAATATACACGAGTAGAGTAGTGAGTAACTATATGCAATTTAAATCATTATTAGAGACTTGACCGTATAAGAAGATTAAAATTTTGTCGGAGGACTCGAGTAGTAGTGTAGTCATCTTGAGTGACTTCTAAATGCCATTATGGGCAATATCAATTATAATATCGGGGCTCCTAGACATGTACTAAAGTAAAGCCAAATCGCTTATGGAACCAGAAACATTTGTTAACATATAGTCTGTAAGACTTGGAGCCTGTACATTTGTTATCTCTTTAGCATAGAGAAGTTTTTAGGGAAATAGTTCAATTATTATAAAAGTCCAATAGTCAGACGTAAATAAGAGATGCTAAGAATGGAGTTATCTCAGAACTCATATCATGTTTAACCTACAACTAAGACATGCCAGAAGAAGAAAGAGAATAAGCTTTATGTAGTCTGTACTTTCTTTCAGGGGCTCTGCGTACACATATTTTGTACCCGGCCCATCATGGGGCTCGGTGAATCATTATGGCATCATAATCTCATTTTTGTACCAAGTACGTATCAAGGAAAATGAGAGATAGATTTCCACACACTACTTTTTAACACGTAGAAGCCTTACCAGGCAATACTCAATCCTTACAGAAATTCCAAAACTAAGCTGTGGATCGGGGTTATGAGGCGTACTTGGAGTTTTGGGAATGGAATTATTCCCACATTCCACACACAATTCACTTAAGGCTAAAACTTGCCAAAAGGAAAGAAAGATAGTTGTACGAGCTTATACCAAAACATGCCAAGAGAAAGCTTTACATACCTTGTCTGAATTATTCCTTATCCTGCTTGCTTCGTCGTCCTTTGAACCTATTCAACATTAAAGTAATATAAATATCAACCCCTATTAACTATCCAGCATCTTAGGTTACACCTTAGTATCAATGGAATCTATTTCCTTAGTCGTTTCCCCGACTAGTTTTGTTATTCGCTAAGGCGTCGACGAAAATTGGGCAGCACCTCCCCTGTAATATGCCCTATCCAAATTTCCAATTAGGTCCCTAATACCTACAGCCAACCAACAACAACAACCTGCAGCAATTCATACCAACAATATACAACATAAACTCCAAACGACTTATTCAAAAATACGATATCAAAATAGGGCGTCTAGCCTTTATTTTGTGATGCCTTTAATTATACATAACGAGGGGTCATGTGGATTCGACTAGAAGCACCCTAACCCACATTATGACATATTTAGGCCCTGCAACAACAAGCCACACCCCTGAAGCAGCAACTCACAAGAACGACACTTTATTTCGATGACAATTCACTTCTAGCGACTCCAATTTAGTTTATTTCGAACGTCGAGCATTTCTACGACATTCTTAAACTTCCAGAAGCATAAAAGGGGTTTAATACACCATATAACAATACCATAAACTCCAATTTAAAAGTAAAGGCCTTACCTTACGTTAAACTTGTCAAACTCGCCAAAACTATCCAAAATGTGAAATCTGGACAGCTTACTGTTTTACCTTGTCGCTTCATTTCGAAGGGGTAATGGAGGGAAATAGGATTTACGTACTCATGAAAGTTATAGACATGCGTCTTAGGGTCGCAAAAATTTTCTAATCATCCCTACATCAATTTTGTACAAAACGATATGACCAAAATACTCACAGCTGTCTGTGTAGGATTTCCAAAACCAAATCTGGGCAGTACCTCCTCTACACTTCATCACCCTTTTTCGAGAAGCTAAAGGAAAAACTGGATTTTAGAGTCTGAAAGAAAGTTATCGGCCTATGAAATACCTTTCCAAAATATATTAAATCATTCGAAACGAAATTGTACACAAGAAGTTATACCAATATTACTAACAACAGTCCCTTCCAAAAACGGGTTGGTTAATTAGTTCTTAACATTTTCTCCTTCAACTTTCTCTTATTTCTTTCCAAGTGTAAACTACAACCATGGTTCCGTAGGCATCCTAAGACACATGTATACACCCCCACATGGTTGAAAAACATTGTAGATAATTAATTCACGAAGGAAAATTGAAGAACTCACCTTTAATTCTTTAAAAACATTGCTGCCTTGTTCCTTTTGGTTCTTCACGTTTTTTCCTCTCATTTGGCAGATGTTTTTGGATGGAAAATAAGTTAAGAGTCAGCCAACATGTATATATACACCTCCTTAGGAGGTGACACGTGGCAGCCCCCTAGGGTGACACGTGGCAGCCTCCTTGGGTGCCACCTCGTCCAAGCTTCCAACACAAAACTGCCACATGGCAGCGTGGGTCCATCCCAAGTAGGTGAGTCACCTGCTTGCTTCACTTTCGTAAGTTCGGAAACTAGTTTTTGCTCCCTCTCGTAGGTTGGTAATCTCGTCTTATTTTAAGAGCCTATGTAACCCATGCTACCCAAGCTTGGTACGTACTCCAATAGCTTAAGTGTGTAAGACTTCCAAGTTAGTAGCTTATGTAGATAAATCGAGTCCTACGACCCATTACTTGGCCTCAAATTCCTTCCGGACTCTTATGATTTCATCTCCAACCTTCTCTAGTATGGGGTATCACATTCTCCCTTTCTTAGAGCCGTTTGATAGTGTCGTAGCGTATCCGGCTCACATGATAATGTCCAAGGAACTTAGGAGACATTCTGAGCTTAAAAAAAGGATGGGGTGTAACATCCTTCACCCCTTTAGAACATTCGTCCCCGAATGTTAAATGCAACTTCCTTTAAGACTTTATTTAAATTATAGAGGGGTTCCTTTCCTTTATGCTATCACATACATTTCCATCTATATTATTAACATACGAGTGCTCAAGAGTTGGAGTTACCTGTAGACATCGGTTACAGGTGTGAATACTTGTATTTCATGTTCTCTTCAGTTCCCCGATCATCCTCTTTCTGGTTTTGGTTTTTCCACCGTAACATGATGGAAGGTACGTCTTTATTCTACAATCTTTCAGTTCGCCGATCTAGGATGGCAGTAGGTTTTTCCTCACCGGATTCCATCTCCTGGACCTCACCTATGGCATATACCCTGGGTGTCTCATCAGTATCTTTGTGAAGCATTCTTATGTGATGGACTGGGCGTATAGTTTCCAAATGAGGTGGTAAGCTCAACTTACCAGCCAGATTGCCCACCTTATGAGCAACTTGATACAGTCTAACATATTCTGGGTTAAGTTTCCTTTTCTAGGTGACCCTATGATGAACATCCAATCATCAACTTGAACTCTGTATGTCGATGTCGATTATCTGTATATCATTCTTGCCGACTCTGGGCTTTTAGTCAATAGCTTGCTTAATCATGTCGGGGCCATTGGAATACTGGAGTAGTAATTATTATTATAGGCAACTTGATAAGTGAGGGATAATCATTCCGGCTACCTTCGAAGTTAGTCTCCCGGCTTGTGACATATCTTCTAGCGTCTAATAGTGCGCTCAGTCTTTTTAGTAGCTCGAGGGAGAAATGCGGTACTAAGACCTGTCTGTGCTCCTGATCTCTTCTTGAACTGATCTCAAGGCGTTAATTATAATTGAAGTCCCTTTATATGGGATATTAGATGAGGAAACCTCACGGAACCTTACTACTTCCTTGTCATATAACTTCACCTAGTTCTAGCGGCATAGGTGGTCTTGCTTGGAAGCAAATAAGCTGATTCGTTAGCCTACTCACAATAACCCATATAGCACCCTACTCTTATAGAGTACAAAATAGGTTCATAATGACGTTGATAATCTGGGAACCATTAGCCTCGTATAGTCCTTCTCGACTCCTTTTAGAACTTTAACTGGCGTTCAATCTTTTGGGTCCTGCTTTTTCGCCCTCAGAGTTGTCTACCAAGTGGTGTCGAAATTCCCTCGCCCACTGGCCCATATAGCCATTCTGCGGTTTCCCTTTTCATTAACTAGCTCTATGTTGAAGAGATGTGGCATTCGAGTGCATCATCAATTAGCAATTAGCTAATCCTTCTTGTTTTTCTTAAGCCCTTGTTACAGTTTCCTTAACGTATCTTATAATACCCTGGGTACATAATCTCATAGCGTTTCTCCATCGCTAGTTCAGATTCTTCCATCTCGTGTGATCATACCAGCACTTACGCCTTAAGTTCCATCAGAATTTCGAAGTTAAGCGTGCTGGGGCGAGAGTAATATTGGGATGGGTGACCTCCATGGGAAGTCTTCATGTCGCGTTTCATTATAAACTTTTCCACGAGGTGCGGGCACTCAACTTAGCTCCAGATTTACCTCAGCATTGTCTCGCGAGTCTTTATGTTTTACCCTATCTTTTCGTCTGTTATCTTGCATCTAGTATCGGCGTAGACCTTTAGCTCCACGATGCTTTATTCACTTTGTGTTCTCCTTATTTTCTACCATAGGAGGCTTTCTATTCCTTTTTCTTTGGTTATTTATCTATCGCAACATCATTTGCGACTAACTCTATAACCAACATTTTGGCTTTTGGTCTAGCATACTGTCGTTATCCTTTGTAGTGTCTCTTGAATTATTCGATATCCTTTCATTGGTACATTCTTTTGTTTTTATACACAGCCGCCTTCTAGTGTTATGTTGTTCAGGGTCTCGTCACAAACTTCTTAACGCTACCTTATGTAGCATTCCGGCTTCCATCCAATTATTGATAACTTTCGGACCTTTCCAACTTGGTTTAGCAAGATATCTTATCGAAGTTTAGACGTCTATCTCACATTTATTGCTATATCAATTGCCTCCTCCTACCTTTGCCATTTTCTCATTAACTTCCCCCTTTAGAGGGTACTCGTACTTTCCTCTATTTGTACATGTAGTCGTTCTAATTTCAATTAGGCAGTACTAGTATTATGACGATAACTATTCCAGGTTTTCTCGAAGTTGTTGTTTTGTCCCCACCTATATCCTTTGCTTCTTGGGGCGAATAGAAGTTGCATCATTTGTTTCTTAAGTTTTCCCTCCTCGTCCCTTAAGGATTCCACTATTTTTGGGGCGACGTTGTGTACACGCGTCATTTCTTTGTATCTTAAGCCCCATGCTCTTACTGCGTTCTCAACGCAGGCCTTTAACTTAGGCAACGCGTACTAAGTGCATCTTACTAGTGGTTCCAATTTATCCTTGCATACTCGTATCACACTGTTCAGTTCATACTTACATATCCCCCTTTTAACTCGTATATATATTTGGTTCCTGACATCTCTTTGAGGTGCTTCTGTTAGAAGTTCTTTCCCCAATTAGTCGGTGGAAAATTATAAACTATTATCGTACATCATTTTCCAACCATTGTTGGAAGAAATCAGAACCTCTTAAACATCACAGTACTTCTTCTAATACTTGACCTACCTGGTCTCCTTTTGAGTTTATCCTCGAGTTATGAACAACTCATCTAATTTACAATTAGGAGTTGAGCGCTTGGTATTTTTTCAAAAAGAGTGAAACTCAATCGCGGGACATCTTATCCTTCACCCTGAGCCCTCTGTTTATATTTCTACAGTACTAATACGGCTGGAGATACCGTAGTCTGAACTTTACTACTTAATTAAGCTTTTGTTCCTCCGAAATAAAATTCTTCAAGTAAAAAGGGTGCCCCTTGTAGGCGACCTGAAAGATACCACTTACAGTTTTAGTTAAACACAGTAGGGGTATTTGGTATCAATTTCTCGGGCATCTCAAAAATCTATGCTTCATTTCCTTTTCCTTGTTCTGGGAAAATTTCGGCAGAGTTTCCTCTATATTTCTTACTTATCCCAAACCTACACGCAGAAAATACCAACAATGCCTCACAGGGCCAACATATATATATATATATACATATGATATCACAGCCACACGGGGCTTTCAATGTCATCTCATATCACAGCCACATAGGGCTTTCAACGTCAACAATAATATAAAAATACTGGACTTACCTCATATGTCCAACTTCAAACTGCATCTGTTGATCTTTCTGTCTGCTTTCCTTTCAGGTTTCAACTTTATATTTCAATACCTTACCCGATGGATATCTTCCGTGGCTTTACTTTACTTACCTGCGTGCTTCGTAACTTTCCATGTCGTCAATTACTTCCTTCTGTTGGTGTCGTCCTTCTATTAAGATCCAATGTTAGTATAAGGAATTTTCCTATGACTCAGATCTAAAGCACGATCTCAGATGTAGAAGAAAAGTAACATCCTAAATGTCCTATAGCTTCCTGTTTATAGATGTGGCGCGCAACACATCGATAACCAAGGCTCTATTAGACACGGTCTGCAGACACTCCAAGGACGAACTGCTCTAATACCACTTCTATCACGACCCAACTCTGTAGGCTGCGACTGGGGTCCGACCTGGACCCCCCGTACACATATCTATTAGCTGAGGTCACATTGAATCGTAAATAAGACAATATCATGTAACAGAGCCCCACTAGGCGATAACATTTTCATAAACTGTAGCCCTTTTCATTTGTATCACAATATGACAGGGCACGCAAGCCGACAATGCTGCCATAACATAATAACATACATCATATATCATATAGACCCAGCTGAATCAAACTGACATACACAACCCACATATACATGTCTGCAGACCTCTAAACATATAAATGACAACATATGGCGGGACAGGGCCCCCGCCGTACCCCTGAATGGATAAAATAATTTCTATACATCCGTGGACAGTATCAAAACTAGGCCCCGATACAATGGAGCCTCTTCCAGCTGAGCTGCATGGAATCCTAAGCTGACGGACTCCCAAAATCTGTATCTGTACCTGCGGGCATGAACGCAGCCCCCCGGGAAAGGGGGTCAGTACGACATATGTAAAATATAACATAATACACTAGAGGTATATTCGAAATAGAGAAGCAGGAGAACAAATTATTAAATCGAAGTCATGTACCTGTACTCTGTGAATCATAAAAGCATGCATGCTCAATTTATACAATATAGCCGGCCCTTTTAGGGGTCCGGTGAATAACATCTGTAGGACCATCATAGGCCCGGTGCCATCACCACCTTATTAAACACATCATCATATATCTATACACGTATCCTGGCTCTCTATTGAGGGACTCAGGGAATAATGCAGTGAACTGTGCACAAGAACATATCCTGGCCCGGGACTCAGGGAAAGAAGTGTTACAATATACATGAGTAGAGTAGTGAGTAACTATATGCAATTTAAATCATTATTAGAGACTTGACCATATAAGAAGATTAAAATTTTGTCGGAGGACTCGAGTAGTAGTGTAGTCATCTCGAGTGACTTCTAAATGCCATTATGGGCAATATCAATTATAATATCGGGGATCCTAGACATGTACTAAAGTAAAGCCAAATCGCTTATGGAACCAGAAACATTTGTTAACATATAGTCTGTAAGACATGGAGCCTGTACATTTGTTATCTCTTTAGCATAGAGAAGTTTTCAGGGAAATAGTTCAATTATTATAAAAGTCCGATAGTCAGACGTAAATAAGAGATGCTAAGAATGGTGCAAACTTCATAGACTTGAAAAATTAAGAATTTTCCCAGACCTGCAAATTGAGTCATTTTTACGACTCATCAATCTTTCTACGACACGTAGAAAGGGTCCCATTGGTCCAAAAATCTGATAACATGGAATTTGATGTACTCCCACACTGAGAAGGGGGACACTACTTGCCAAGGTAGACTCCATGATGGAATCTTTCATTAACATCTAGCTATTCATGGATCTACTAGCTAGGCAATATTAGAATAAGAAAACTATGCGGTCAACATAGTTAGGAACTAAATATTGCTTCTAGAATTCCCTTGAGTAGCTACTTTGGATACCAGACCAAACCCCACATTAAAGTCCTGTCGATGCTTAGTCATTATCCCAATGAAATTCATGAAAATATAGTCATTAAGATCATTAGGAAAGACGATAATAGATATCAATATTCATCATCAAGTAATCATAAGAGTAGTTGGTTCATCATTTTTAACATGAGTTGTGAGGAAAACCATCACAACCTTTATACTTTCTTGAAACATTATTGGAATATCATAGTCCATCAACATTCATTATTCTACATGATTCATTAATAAGCCCTTGAGAATCATTCATAAGTCATTGATAGAAATCCTTTGTGAATCATGATCATAAATCCTTTGAAAATATACTTGAAAATAGCATATAGCATGGGTCAATGAAAACCAACTTAAAACATGCAATGTGATGTGAATTATGACTAAATTAATCAATAATAATAAGATAAAAGTAGGGCTTAGAATAACATATTCAATAAAAGAATTTGAGAAAAACCTTGGGACTCCATGGATAAAAGGATCCATGGATGAATTCCTTCATACTTTGATCACTATAAATCCCTAAATATAATGAATTGGAGACTTGACTTTGATTTCTCTTGGAATTGGCTTGAGGAAGAAGATGAACCTTGAGAGAAAGCTTTAGAGAGAAGATTTTGGGATTTGGGTGTTAGGGTGAGAATGAGAGGGTTAGGAGGGTTACGAATTAGTTATAGGCTAGGAATTAATTATTAAAAATGTCCAAATACATTAATGAGGTAATAGGGAAAAGACCAAAATAATCCTAACTTAAATTTGGATGAGGCACCTGGATGGAAGGCCACCACAACTCGTGAAGCTCACTACGGCCCATGGTGGTGGTCGTGGTCCAAAGAGTGAGATTTTTTTAGAAGAGGGTTATGCCACAGAGGGAACCATGGTCCGTCAAGGGATCCATAGACCGTGGACCATGTCATTGTCCTTGCTCATCTTTAGAGGTCTTTAGGGTTAACTCCACGGAAGGGACTACGATTTGAGGTGTTCACCACAAGTCGTGGTCCCTCTCGTACACTTCTCCCCTTTTTCCCCAGAGTTCCTAAGCTCTACCATGGTGCCTTACATGGGCCGTGGTGAGGTTCACGCCTCGTGAACATGGCCTATGGAGGGGATCTGGTGCAGCTTTTCTGAGATTTCCATTTTAAATTGCATTTTCCAACTTTCCATATTTTGGGGTATTAAAACTACATAAACATAATGGATTACTCAGAATATCATGTCCTGAGTCTACACCATAGGAATAGCTGGCACTCAAAAACCATTGTTGATTCCTAAGTGAACTCTTGATCTAGCTAACTCATTAAGCGGAAGACTTAACTCATAAAAACTAACTCAGATGGATACAATAAGTATATTCAAACCTAAGTGTCTCAGTTTAAAACTAAATGCTCAAATATATATAATATATAGCTCTATATTTTCTAAACATAGCTTGAATGAATAAAACTGAATAAACTCAAACTATGTTTGACTAGTCTATGAAGCCTCTCAATATTGACTCTGAATGAGTACAGGGACAAGCCCACATCTACCTCAATCTAATAATAATAAATGACTTAAAAGAAAAGACTCAAGAACTCCTCTCAATGCAAATAGGTCTCACCAAAACTGGGTAGCAAATAGATCTTTAACGATGCGTCTGTTGAGGATCTCTATCAACTGTGTCTTGTCACGGCCCAAGCTAGGCCCTAGGTGTGACACGGTGATTAGAATCCTGAGGAACTCCAATCCAGCCTCTTAGCATACATAGCATGATATAAACAACATGAAATATAAAGTAGAACTAAATACAAAAGATGGTCTTAACATAAAAATCTCGATATAAGGAAAATTCAAACATAATGGTCAACATGAATGACCCATACTACTATAGTTTGACAATGCCTCTACTAAAATTAGATGGGGCATAGGACAAACTCCTAGGTCACCAAACATAATGAAAGAACATAAGTCTAAAAATAAAAGAAAGGACATAATGTGTTTGCCCTTGGAAGATGAGGACTCACCAAAAGCTAACTTTGAGTAGATCGCCAACTAGCCACGTACGGGAGGATGAGAATCGGATCCTACATTATGAGTCAATGTAGGCGAAAGCATGCGTTAGTACTTGGAATGTACTAAGTATGGAGACAATGCAATGCATGTTGTAAATCATGATAATGTAATAAAAAAGCTAAACATAGGTAAAAACCTTTAAAAATATCATGTGAAACATAATACATGTCAATGGAAACTCCTACCAAAGTCATAAGTAGAATGTATCATAGTGAGAAAATCATAAGTGTTTGTAAGAGATACCATTAACCGACATAAACCATGTGAGATATAACATGAAGTCCATTGTTTACCTGACACATTGAAAAGACAGGGTCCATACTTGCCAATGTAAGAACCATGATGCCTCAGTGGATCCACTAAGCTTCTAAGGAATCAAGCCTCAACTATCGGGTGACCCTTTCTAAGAAATCAAGCCTCTCCTAATGGGTGATCCTTCTTCCTACGGTGGCACGTAGTTATGGAATAATAGATTTCTACTAACGGCCTCATGCCTCTACTAATAGGTGAGCGTCTATCCCAAGGTCCACTCGATGCTTGGCCAACTCTCAATGGAATATCATATGTAGCATAATATAAACTTAAAGCTGGTAAGAATCTAGAAATATCAAGTTCATCATAAATACTTGAAAATTATAATAATAGCTCCTTCAACATATCATGACTTCATAAAATATTCATCAAAATACTTATCAAAAGCATCAAAATCATGATAAGCTTTTCATAAAATTCATATTGATACTTCATCTAGAAGCATCCTTAAAATTATAATTCATAAATATCATGATGCATGCATAATATTAAATCATAGCTTATAGTCATTAAAATAGTTATAATGCATGGGTTCATGTAATTAAGATGAGTTCATGCACTATAAGATCATTGATAATGAATAAAACCATAATTGAATAAACCCAATTCCAAATCATTAAAATCCTAGAACCATTGAATTGAAATATATAGAGAAAGGTAGAAATCATTGGGACTACATGGATTGAAAGGATCCATGGATGAAATTTCCACATACCTCAATGATCCTTAGTTATTAAATTGAAAAAAATATACTTGAGCTCTTGAAACCCTAGCTTGGACTTAGAAAAAAACTTGAGAGAGAAATCCTTGTAATCCTTAGAGAATTTTTGGTGAATGAGAGGGAATAGGATTTGAGTATTTAAAGTTTATGCAGAAAAGCCTAGAATGAGTTGGTATTGAGATTAAAAGGTGAGCAATATCCAAAATACCCTTCTTAAAAATCTGCCAGAGATGTCCTATGATTGGGACCTTACGGGTCGTAGGTCCTATGACTTGTAAGAACCTACCTTGAGCTACTGGAGTGTGAGCATTCTCAAAAACCTTCCTACGAACACCACCTATGGATAGTAGGGCCTCCTACGATCAGTAGATGGCACTCGTAGGTCAAATCACTGAGTTCGAACAACCCTATGACTGTCTCCTATGTTTCAAAGGTCCTTGTACGAACCATAGGTAGGCTAGTTCAAACTTCTAATAGAGAATTTCTAAAATCTTTTTCCTTGTTCCGATTTTCTAACTTACGAGGTTTTACATTTCTGCATCAATAAATTATGCAGTGCCAAATGACATCAGTATATAGAATGTACATTATCTAAAATATCTTAAAATAACTTACTCAAGGATACTCAACTTAAAGAGCTCAACTCTGAAAATAGCTTAATTCAATAAAGCAAGCAACTGTCACGACCTAAGCTATACCCTAGGTGCGACACAGTAGTTAGAATCTAGAGGGACCCAAACCAAACCTCTTAGAGTAACATTCATTAGCATACATAAGGTAATTAAAGCAATAAAGCAATACATAGACATGAAAATAAAGTCTCAACAAGAAAGTCTCAATAAGAAGGACGACATAGACTCCATAACATCCAACATGCCTCTACTACTATATGGGGGCATAAGACAAGATCCTAGCTCACTCATGATAACATAAGAGAATGAATAGTCAAATAACACAATTAAATTAAAATTTTAAATCCTCGAATGGTAAGGATTCACCAAAAATGAAAGTAATCAAGCTCAATCTACTCACGAATAGGAGGTGTGCGAAGATCATCTGTCCCTACATTATGATACAATGTAGGCAAAAATTATGTGTTAGTACATAGAATGCACTAAGTGTGTGAGAAGTATGTATAAAAAATGAATATAAGACATAATTAATATGAATCATGAGATGCAAGACCAATATCTTAAAACATAAGTAAAACCACGAAAACACTAAAACATCATAATCATTGGTCAATGCATTAAAACATCATCATCATGAGAACTTTATACCTTTTCATATAACTTGGTGTGGGATAGGACCTTAACCGATACTTAAGACCATGAGAGTTAATACATGGAATCTGATGATCCCCTCATCCAGAAGGGGGAGGTTACCTTATTAGGGTAGACTCCGCCAAGGTACTTTCTATAACTTTTTTATATGTTGATCCACTAGCTTTACCATATTGGCATATTTAAACCTATGCGGGCAACATAGTTAGGGACTAAAGTTTGCTACTAGAATTTCTTTGGGTAGCTACAATGGCTACCGAAACAAACCCCACCTTAAAGTCCTCTCGATGCTAAGTCTTTATCCCAATGAAACTTTCATGAAACATAGTCATTAACATTATTAGGAAAGGTTATAATAGATACCAATCCATCTTTATAAAATAGCATAAGAGTAGCTCATGTATCATTTTCATCATAGTAAAATCATAAGAATGGCTCATTAACTTGATTGATTCATAAGAATCCATGAGTTGGTGAGAATTGTCATTTCACCTCTTTAACATGATTATCCAAGAATTGTCCTTATTGCACCATAAATTTTTCTTAAAGCACCATTTAACATCATTCAGAACTTTCATGAGTAATCTATAAACCTTGGGAAATCATTCATAAAACTTTTAATGAAATCACTTGAAATTCATGATCATAGTTCATTAAAAACATACTTGAAACTAGCATATAGCATAGGTCATTGAAATTTATCTTGAAATCATAAAACATGATGTGAATTATACATAATTAGATCAATAATCATAAGATATATCATAAGTAAGAAGACCCAATACAACATCATACAATTAGGGCTTTTAGAAGAAGAAGTCATAAGAGATTTTAAAAAGAAAACTTGGGATTCCATGGGTGAAAGGGCCCAAGGAAGAATTCCCACATTCCTTGACCTTAGAAGCCCTAAATTGCAGAGAATTGAAACTTGATCTCAGAGAAATCCTTCAGATTTCTTGAGGAAGAAGAAGGCTCTTGAGAGAACATTTTAGAGAAAGGATTTTTATTTAGAGTGTTTGGGTGATAATGAGAGGATTAGGAGGGTTTAGGGTAGTTAATAGGTTAGAATAAACTCTCAAAAATCATCCACATTCATTAATGAAAACATATCAAAAGACCAAAATATCCCCAACTTGAAATTAGAATTGCACCTGGAAGGAAGACCCCCTACGGTCCATAAAACTCACCATGTCCCATGGTGGTGGTCCTGGTGATGGACTTGGGATTTTTGGTACATTGGGTCTAGAAGGGGATCCTCCATGGAAACCACCATGGTCCGTGAAGGTCACCACGATCCGTGGTGATGAGCGTGGTGAGAAGGTTGTCCTGGGGTCTGAAGGGGGTGTCCACTACGGAGGTTACCATGGCTTGTGGTTACCACCAAGGCCCATGGTTCCCCTCATGGACTTCACCCCTGATCCATGACCACAATGCCTTTTCACAGCTCATGGTCTACTTCACGGCCTGTGGAAGCTTCGTGAAGGCCACCTGGTGCCAAAAGCTTCACTTTTCTGAGAAACTTCTTTTGAACCTCTTTTTCTAACTTTCTAACGTCCGAGGTCTTACAATATCTCCATCTTGGGAGCAATCATCCTTGAATGGGACTCAAACTAGATGAAGGAGACATAGCAGCCCAACATGAATTCAAAACATCTTGAAAATGCATAAAACATGGACTATTAAATCTCAAGCTAAAATATGACTTTAAAACTCATTTTATGAACATGAATGCATATGAAAACATGAGAAAGACTAAAAACACATGGTTTGGGCTGAATGGACCATGAAGGAATTTAATATTGCAACTAAGAATGAAAGAAAAAAGATGAGGGTATTGCGACATCATATCGGCTTGGACTTCCTATGTAGTAGCACTCTCAATCTCTTGGTTCCTCCATAAAACCTTAACTGAAGCCAATTCCTTGTTTCTCAACTTTCTAACTAGTTGGTCGAGGATCTCGACTGGAACCTCCTCATATGAAAGACTCTCTTTTATACCAATGATGTCCAAAGGCATAATGGAGTTAGGATCAACAACAAACTTCCTCAACAAAGACACATACAACACCGGATGTACCGATGCCAAATCAGAATGCCAATCCAACTCATATGCCACATTGCCAATCCGCCTCAAAATCTGATATGAGCCTACATAAAAGGGAATAAGCTCCTCTTTCTTCCAAACCGCATCACACCTTTTATGGGTGAGATTTTCAAGTAAACTTAATCATTAACCTCAAATCCAAGTTCTCTTCTCCTCACATTTGAATAGGACTTTTGTCGACTCTGGGTAGTCCTCAATC